>NC_140544.1:26370877-27035877 GCF_057382185.1 Mchenga conophoros | reverse complement strand
ATTTATGCTGATATGCTATGTCTGGGTTTTTGTGCCAAATATGGAGCTGTTCATTATGTGCAAACATAAGATTATTTGGCTCAAACTTAATTATTCCAAAATAAAATTTGGTGGGAGGTCCACTCCTGGAAGGTTTGTGCTGTTGTGTTAACACACACCTGAATGCTCCAGACAAAGACAAAGCAAAATGCTAAAATCGCTGCTTTCATAGAAGTGCTCACAATTCCTAATGATCAGTTAATGAGATGCATTTGATTAGTATCACATGGCTGCTACTTATGCTCTTAATTCCTATAGAAGCTGTAATGGTTACTTAGTTTTTCACTGAGTGAAAACTTCTTTTTCACACAACTGTGTAATAAACAGAGCAATATATCGGCTTCACCTTAAAAGCCTATTTTTAATATTTGATTTCGAGCAAAGGTGTTAAAATTGACAAATTACACACCTAAAGCGGTGTACCTCCAAATAATGTAGCTCCAAAGCCATTGAAATGGCTCTAATGTTTCCCCTTGCTGGCAAATGCTGCCTACAGCTGTAACATTTATTTGCTGTTTGGTGTCCTACAGCAACAGCTGGGTCATGACATTGGTTGGACTCCCAGTGGATTACCCACAGGGTCTTGACTGATGACTCCACTTCTGCCTGGTTTCTGTTAACTAAACTAGTTAATCCCACCTTGTTCTGTCCAGTGTTTTATTATCATGCCCCTTAATCTCATCTCCACTTTGCCACCTTTTCCAGCTCTATGTGTTTGCTGATTTTTGTTTCAGTACTGTTTATCCGTTCTCTCCTCTGACCTTGATGCTACACCATTTTTTTTTCTTTTTCAGTTCTATTTTTATATCTCACCTTTCCTTACTTTTCATGTCTAAAGCCGCCCTGACCCATCCTCCCATTTTTATTCACCCCAGTCCAGTTGGACATCTGTATGCACTTTTTTTCCCTAGAAGTGAGACCAGGCTGTCATAAGCCACATGTCCAAGAACACTGTTTGGAAAACTGGTTTGATCCACAGCTCAGACTTCAACAGTAAACTTTCCATGGGTGTCTGCTGTGACTTTCATAGAATTTGGCTTTATGTTCTCTGCTATTTTCAGCCATGACAAAGCTTACCCTAGCACAATATCCTTCACTTCAATTCTGCAGAGCTTATTTTCTTGAAGGAACACCGCTCAGACAAAAACTTCCCATGTGGTGTTCCTGTAGTTCGCTGTTGTATAATGAATATTTTTCAACACAAATAACTTTGGTAATTTCTGCAGCCATTTCCTTTTCCTTTTTCTGTCTTTCTTTTTTTTAACTTGGTGTTTCTTGTGAAATGAATGAGGGTGTCAGTCAGTGCCTCATTTTACAAACAATACATTCAATTTGGTATATTCAGGAAACATTGTCAAAATCCCGAGGACAGTGCCAAAGAGTATGTATTGTTTCGGGTGTTCTCCAGTCGAGTTTCAGCCCTCGTGCTTCACTCTGGTCATGTAACACAGCTGCCACCCTACAATATGAATAATGCAGTATATTCTCACCTGGAGAGGTATTCATATTTAAAGCTCCTCAGAGAAAAGTATGCAATGAGGACTTCATTAGAGGCTTTCTATAATAAGACACAGGAGAAGAATGCACACTATGCAGCCTATATACATGAACATTTATTGATTTGTTGATTTATGTTACAGCTTTCTCTTAGCTAGTTAAAATGAAAAAATGAACACATAAAAACCTGGACTTTGAATTTGGGTCAAGTCTATAAAAATCTCCCAACTTTTGAATGTTTCTCAGTTGTTTGCTTTGTTCTTGTTACGGCCGAGAAGGCCCGGCTGTGGGTGTGGACTCAAATGCAGACACAGAGGGAGGCAAACGGGCGTGAACACAGTGCTTTATTTACAAGTGTCTAGTGAAATTACACAACAGGAGACAATGAATGCTATGAATTATGAAATGCTATGAACTGTGAACTGTGAGGCCAAACTGTGAACATGAAACTGAGTGCTATGGCTAGGTGCTGGATTTCACGGATGGAAAAAAGGGGCAGCGGCTTGGATGGAGGTACGCAGTCACTATAATGAGAAGAGACAAGTAGTCAGTGGCAGTCCAGTGAATCACAGCTGCAGGGTTAGGCTATGGAGGTTAGGGCTTACGCGTTGCAGGTTTAAAGTGTCATGCGAGGAAGGGGTGTCCAGGGGGTTCCGGGTGAGGAGTGTCCAGAGAGGATCCAGAATATGCGTGGAGTGAGGGACTTGGCAGGGAGGCAGGCAGGTGTAGTCCGATGGTGGAGAGGAAGAAACCAGATGACAGAACCAGCGTCCAGGCGGAGATGAGAGTAGTTCGGGAAACGTGACTGCCAGGTGGGTCCTATGACAAAGAAAAACACGGTGAGGGAAAAGCAGTAGTTGAGGGTTCTCACAAGGGGTTCGCAGCCTAGCACTGACATGGGTTAGCAGAAGATCTGGCAGAGGTCTGTTGTGAATGCTGGTCTTATATGCAGGTGACTTGATTGGAACCAGGTGTGGAAGCTGATTGGAGTCTCTGCCTGAAGGTAGAACCCAGCGGAGTGGAAAAACCCCGTGCTCACCCGGACCATGACAGTTCTGTCTAGACAAATAACCACTAAAGCTTTATTAGCAGCCCAAAAGGGGGATAAATAAGTCTAATCAGGCTTGGGCACATTGGGCAAACACATCTCTGTGCTGTCTGGTATATAATAGTATTATAATATAATTAGTATTATAGTATTTTGACTGGAGCTAGGTTTATCGACACATTAGGCAGATGAATTAAGTACTGTGTTACGATACTTTTGTGTTTATGTGTCCGTTTACAGGCCGAGCTTGAAATCCAATTGGCTCAGGAACGTGAGGAGCAGGCCCAACGTGCTGCCGTACTCGAGCAGGAGAGAAGAGACAGGGAGTTAGCCATGAGAATCGCTCAGAATGAGGCCGAGCTCATAACTGATGAAAGCCAGATGGATGCAGCTCTGCGCAGGTAATGTATATGTAAAGCACAGTGCCCACATTTGCATACAGATGTATTCTGTACACAGTAAATAAGCACTATTGACGTCAGTTTGCTTGTGTATCTGCCTTTTCTCCTGTTGCTGTGTTTTCTCCCAGTGATGAGTTTTTTTCAGATCTTCCTATCTCTTCATCCTCAGCCAGAGCCATGTAAGATATCAGCGCAGCTTTCCGTAACTGCCAGTGTCCAAGTGTACCTAACACCAGCAGTAGTGATTCACTCACTAACTCCCTTACTCGCTTAATTGCTGTCGTAGTCCTGAATCGCTAAGTCGCTTAAAATATCTGCAAGATTATAGCAATGATGCAAAAACAACACACAAATCTGTAATCCTTATTCTGAAAAAAACGCTCCAGTCTAATTTTTTGATGATCTGCATGATTGCTTTTTCTTTTACAAAAGCAAATTTTAACACGAATCAGAAGATAATTCATTATATGTAATCATAATTACCCATAAATTAATATGGCACACTAAATCATCAGTGTCAGATGAGCGCAGTATCGGATCTTTTTGTTTCTGCAGGGGTTAAACCATGACTGCAGCCTTCATAGTGCTGGTGTACCACACAGACTGAACATACTGTCCTCAGCGATGGGTTCGGATTTGCATGCATACAGTAGTTTATAATTTTGTGGCAGTATGACTTACTCCACTGTCGCTCTGTATTCTAACTGGTGGTGTCAGCGGCTCTTAACAAACAAAGTTTTCAATGGTAAAAAAAATTGGACTGTATTAATTCTCTAGTTTTGAGAGTGTTTTCAGTTAGAGAAGTTTAACCAAAATATGATATATCCTTCCCAAAATGTTTAATACTAATATAAAATGTTTAGTACTCAAACAAGCTGTATTCAAAATCACGCTCTCATTCACTTTTCACTCTTTCTATATGAGGACACTTAGTATCTTTGTGTAGCTACAGAGCAGGAAACTGCATTTTGAGGTTATTTGCGGGAACAACTGCACATCCCATGTAAAAAAGGGAAGTGAAAAACAGATCCATTTACATAAACTGCTGAAAGTTTAACAGTTCTATCTCTGCTCTCCTTATACCTCTAAACCTTGTCCTAAATAAAGCTCGGGTGTTTCAGATACAATATGCATCACTGTATTTCTGCAGCTACATTGTGTTTAATGTTAGGAGAAAGCATTCAATAGCCTATGCACGCTTTTACCTGTAGTTTTCAGTGAGCACAAATTACATTGGATCGAAAAGCTTCTTATGTCAGCGCTGGCTCCAGAGCCCATGTTGTAGACTCTAAGTATTCCTGTAAGTCAGGTGACCTCTGGCAACCAACTAGAGGAAGAGAGACACATGTTTTGCATGTGCCTAGCACAGAAATTAGGCCGATTTTGTGCAGTAGAGGTAAGCACATTGGCTGGCATGGCCGACTTAGTAGCTAAAGAATATTGGAAAGATCACAGCCTCCTTCTGTCTTCCTTTTCCTGAATGGGGAATGGGATTCATTTCACATTTACGTTCTGCCAGAAGCAAAACCCCGGGCATCACATCCTTTCCACAGCTTTTTTTTCTCTCCGCAACAGAAGTAAAACCTTTTTTCCTCTGGTTTATCACCATTACACACTGGCACGCGCCTCAGCCAGCACTGGTCATCATCCCAAATCAGTTTAATCTTTGCAGTCTGTGTGAATCTTAAATGGTAATGGTAATTTAGTAAATGATTCATAGATCAGCAATCCTCTACCCAGAGACAGTAACAGTTGTGCCAACTGTAAATAGAGGAGACAAATCCTTTGTATTATTGAATTAGCTGCCTATACTCAGCAGGGAAGCTGGAGACATGAGATAAGAGCTCTGCAATAGTCTGTTAAGTAGCTAAAACACCATCAATTGCCATTAGTTGACTTAGTAGTTGTTTATTAAAGCAGTGCACAGTTACACTTTGTTTTTCATTCATCTCTCTTTTTTTTACATAAATTTAAATACACTCAAAGTTCCACAAGAAATATTTGGTACAAAAGCTCTTCCACAACGGAGTGGAATTCCGTGGAATTTAAAAACAGGCCACAGAGATGTGGACAAACTGTGCTCTTTAGCTCCCCTGCTGTCTGGCTCCTAATGTGAATTTTAACAGCTGAGACAATGAGGAAGGTTTATAAGAAGTGAAGTGATTGTTTCATTTTTTCACTAAGGTTGGTATCCTTAATAAATCTGCTGGTTGCAAATGTTCACCCATTCTTTCTGCAATTTAAACATTAGATATTAGTAATTTTTTATATATTTTTTAAAGTACATATGTAATTTTTTTTCATTATTTTCTGATTTATTGTTAAAAGTAGCTTTTTCTGTTTTGACACAGCCCTAAAATGTTAAACCTGAATCATATTTGAAAGTAACAACTCCCAATCCCTTGATAGTCCCACCTTGTCACACTTACCTGTCTTCACACTCACCTTCTTTTTCTTTTTTGCTCCCTCTCGCCCCCGCTCATCTGCTCCTTGCCATAGGGGTCCTCAGGTGCAGGCAACCAAAGCTGCTGCTGGTGTGAAAAAGTACGACCTTAGCAAGTGGAAGTATGCTGAGTTGCGAGATGTCATCAACACCTCCTGTGGTGAGAAATCCTCAACCTACCCAGTTTCACCTCACTCAAAAAACAGTGTCTGCACATTGACTCGACCGTCAAATGCACATTTAGTTATTAAAGCCCTGATTGAAGGTCGCTTTTTTCAGTGGAGGCTTCATCACAAAATTATTTACAGTTTTCAGCCCCCACATTAAATAATTCTGCATCAGCTCATGTTTTGGCCATTCTGGTACACAAAACCATGGGGTACCATCTCTCTCTGCACACGCTTTTCATCTGCACTCTCAGTCATTCCTCGAGTTGCCAAAGTGGCTGTTAAAAAGCTAAAACTGCAGCTGTAGAGAGTGAGAACACAAGATGTCTTCCCTGCAACGTAAAAAAACCCAATGTGAGGATGTTCCCACAGCTGCTATGGCTCATCGACTTGTTTTTTACTGTTAGAGAGAGAGGAAATTATCATCATTATGGAGGATGGCTGACTTTTACTCTTTCTAGTCATTCCCAGCCAACCTTCTTCTCAGTCAGCATGAAAAGCAGATGCCTTTATGCCAACGTCTTTATAACTGTCACTGTATACAGTACTCTGATCAGTGTTAGGCACTCTGATATCCCCGATGGGATTCCAAGGACATCTGGCTAATTTGTGGAACCCATTTGCTTTGATGGGATCGGTGGTGTTACCAACAAAAAACTCTGCTTTAAAACTGACTGATTATAGCCCGATGCTCACTAAAGGCGCTGTCGGTTTTGAATGTTTTCTTCACTGAGATGGCATGCTGCACCCTAAAACACAGACATGCACACACAATGTTTTCTGGAAATAGCAGTTCAATTTTTCAGTCCTGGCATTATGAAACTGTTGGCAGCCAACTAGTTGCTGGATGTCTTTACTGGTTCTTAAACTATATAAAATGGTAATTTGCGACTTATCTGTTCCAGATTTGGATTTTATGTTGAAAAACAGAAGATAGATGTAGATTAAACCAGCCTGTGTTAAATAAAAATAGGTGCTCATTCTTCTCTCTTTCATTCTTCTGCCAATTTGTGATTGTTTTGATTTCATGCATGCTTACTGATGCTATGTTGTGGGGACAGACATTGACCTGCTGGCAGCCTGCAGAGAGGAGTTTCACCGTCGTCTGAAGGTCTATCATGCATGGAAATCCAAGAACAAGAAACAAAATGATGACGGGAGCGATCTGAGGGCTCCTAAATGTGTCACTGACTATGGTTAGTAAAGGATATTGTGTTCTGTTGCTTCATAATTCCACTAAGTGTGCTGTAGTGGTTTACACATTTGAGTAACAAGGTTCCCATTTTGTTCCCAAGAGGAGACACAAATCTGTTTGGAGTGCATCAAGAAGGACATCTAGCATAAAAATCTTCCAAATCAAATATGCAGATCTACCTTTTGTGGCGACCCCTCGACAATAAGGGAGCAGCTGAAAGTTGCTTTAAACATGAGCATAAATTTGCACCCTCCCATACGCTGTATATGAGTACTGTAATAAACAGTCACTAATGCAAATCTTACTGCAGGTTATTTTCTCCACCTCAGCCCTTCACTTTTATTGGCAGAGACCCGCCTGTGTGACCTGCACACAGATAACCTGCCTATGTTTTCCAACACTCAGTTAACAGATGAAATGCCAAGGCCTAAACATTCAGCCACCTTCTGTCCGACTCTGTCAAAAATGGGTGTTCTAATTAGCAAATAATTGCCAGCCATGTTGCTAGTATGACAGCTTGCTTTCCTTCTCAATTCAACCGAGCATACTCTGTGCCACAAAACACAAACAAGTGTTACTCTGCTCCTTGAAAGCTCACACTCGTACTACATTTGTCTTCCTGTTCATTTCAAAAACAAATATTCGATTGTGGACAATGGGAACATTAGATGTTGTTTCTAATTTTACTATATTTTCTTGCCTTTCTCTTTTGATATGATGGCTCTTAAAAGCTTTACTTTGTTTCCTTATATTTGGATCCTGATTTTGGCCTGTACTGATGTAGCAGGGGTCGTATTTGAGACCACTTCATAAAAGGCTAAAAGCTGCTTTCCCAGCCTTTCCCTGTAGTGTTTACATGGGGCATCCCTGTTCCTTTTTGATCTTGTATGTTTTAAAAGCTGTATTCTTTGTTTCCTGTCCCACTCAGCATGTTCTCGTCTTTTACCAAAGCTAGTACAAAGCTACATTAATATAAGCCAAAATAACAGGTTCTTTGTTGTGAATACTTAAAGCTGTTGCCGTGAAAGTACAAAACCATCTCCTCTACTACTACTAATTTTTCTAATGATTGCACTGTGTCACTACAGCTGAACAGAACCCAGCTCCTCTGATGACGACCCAGCATCAAGAGGTAGCCATGAACCGGCAGCAGCGTTATTTCCGCATTCCTTTTATCCGACCCGCTGACCAGTACAAGGATCCCCAGAATAAAAAGAAGGGCTGGTGGTATGCCCACTTTGATGGGCCCTGGATAGCCAGACAAATGGAGCTTCATCCAGACAAACAACCCATCGTGCTGGTCGCAGGTGAGTCAACAGTTTTATTTATTTTTATTTATTTATATATATATATATATATATATATATATATATATATATATATATATATATATATATATATATATATATATATATATATATATATATATATATATATATATATAAATAAAAATTAGGGGTGCAACGATATTCGTATCGATATTGAACCGTTCGATACAGTGCTTTCGGTTCGGTACGCATATGTATCGAACAATACAATTTTTTTCAATTTTTTTTTTTTCAATTTTTTTTTTTTTTTTTTTTTTTTGTGTCCCGTTTGGATCTATAGCCATCAGAATTGTTGTCTTGAGGCCAAGAAAGATGCCAAGAGGATTTATTTTAAGTGGATCATCATATTGGTCCATTTGATTGACCTTTATTATAATTATGAATTTATTTTATTTTCAGTTGCAAACGGGACAGACATGACTGTGGGATAGGACAGTGGGAAAGAATGAAAGAAAGAGGGGGAGAGAAAGAAAGAAAACCAAAGGGGAGAAAAAAAAAAGAACAATACAAAATTTGTAATTTATTTTATCAACTTTCCTTCTGACGATGCTGTCTGTGTTGAGCGCTCAGTGAATCTGCATTTGACTACTCCGCCTAGGCTCGAGAGTGCAGCCTAGGCGGAGTAGTCGAACGCAGATTCACTGAGCACTCAACACAGACAGCATGGTCAGAAGGAAGAGCGCAGGGCAAGCTAGCGAGACAGAAGTGGACCTCCCCACCCTCATTCAGATCTGGCGTTTGGAATTATTTTGGTTTTCATGTGACGTATGACCCTGAAGGTAAGCGAGTCATGGACTAAAGTAAAACAGTATGTTGGATGTGCCATGCAATGCTCAATTACATGGGTGGGAGCTAGTGTGTTAGCGCAGTTAGCTCGTTAATGTGTTGGCCGTCTAGCCCCTCTGTATAGGGTAGCTCGTTAACGGAGATTTGCCGTGTTGTGGCGTTAAGGTTATTTCAACGAGATTAACCTGAAAGCACTAGTGGGAACACAACGAATATGACTGCACATTTATACCGACATCATCCTAGTGCAAAGACAAAAACAACAAGCATGCATGCTACAAACTTTAGCCGAGTCATTTAGACAGCTGTTAGCACAGGATTCTCCTTATGGAGACCTGATATGTTTAATATGCTGCTGAGAATATAACCCAGAAGAAGCGGATAGTATAGCTTTTATTTTGGAAAGAGACATTTCTCTGTAATAAACTCTCTTTTCCAAAGATGAGTGATTCCTCAATCAGATACAGGGTTCGCAATATCGCTAGCCCAACGTGTTTGAATTTGCGCTTGTTTTTTTGCTTTCACTTTGCAATCGCGCGAACTGTGTATAGAGAGCGACAGCACTGATCTGTGAGTGATGATAATTTGTGCACCAATTCCTCTGACATGGTCTTATTAATCGTTAGCTTACTATGCAAACATGACAAGTGAAATCTCCCGCAGCTTAAACATGTGAGAGGTTGATCGCGCAGAGAATCGCTGAGCTTATGTGAGTGCGGCAGGATATATATTTCACTACGATGACCTGGATGATTGAGAACCTTCACAGACAGATATATATTTTAGTTCTGCTGAGCCAAATAAGACAGGTCAGGGTGAAGAAGTGACAGCCAAAGAAAAGCTTACCACAAAACGGAGAAGTTATGACAAATCAGACTATAAGGCAAAAAGAAAGTGCAGCTTTATGGTTTCATGGACAAAAGAATTTCTGTGGCTGCAATATGACGAGCTAAAAAACAACACGCACAAGGGTTAGGGTTAAATTTAAAAACTGTACTTTTGTGTTAAAATATATATTTATAATTTTAATAAATGACAAATTAAAAAGGCATGAACATTTTTTTTTGTATCGAAAAAATATCGAACCGTGACACCAAAGTATCGAACCGAACCGAACCGTGAATTTTGTGTATCGTTGCACCCCTAATATATATATATATATATATATATATGTATATGTATATATATATATAGATAGATAGATAGATATCTATATATATATAGAGATAGATATCTATATAGATAGATAGATATCTATATAGATAGATATTATAACACTGTAAGCTAGCTCGCATGGCAACCATCTACCATCAGGCTATATTTACTTGTTTTTGCCTTTATGCACCTATAACCCCATATGAAAGCATCCTATTCTTTTATTTTACGACAGTAGCATCTCATTTATCTCCACAAAAGTTAAATTATACATGATATGATATAACGTCATCACGTTGACAATCAACCACCTAACAATGAGCTAAAACGGCCCATTCTTTTGCTTTATGCACCTTTAGCACCTTATAAAAGCACTGTATCATTTTCAGTTTACTGCCAGCAGCGCAAGCACGCCAAGCATGGGCATGTGGTAGTCTAATAAATAGATGACTCTGGCTAAAACTGTGTGATGTCAAGTGTCCAAGTGAATGCACTGCTAGTAAATCTTTATCCTTCCCCTTTGGCTGCTCAGGCAAAGACGACATGGAGATGTGTGAGCTGAGCCTGGAGGAGACCGGTTTGACCCGGAAGAGAGGGGCAGAGATCCTGCCCAGGCAGTTTGAAGAAATCTGGGAACGCTGTGATGGAATTCAGTACTTGAAGAAAGCCATTGAGAACAAGCAGGCCCGCCCAACATACGCTACCGCCATGCTTCAGAACCTCCTCAAGTGAACACACAAGATAAGGGAAAAGTCAAGAGCTTGGTCTACGTCCTGAGACACAACACAACACTATACACAGACAAATATAAAAGATGCACAGTCAGGTTGCAGAACACTGCACCCACAGTAATCACAGACAAAGGTGCCCTAAACACACTCTTTCTGTAGACAATTTATGATTTACTTTATTTTTATTATTTTTAGATTTTCAACATTTCTTTACAGCTTGCAGTAGAACATCTCAGTGATGTAGCATAACGACTTGTGGGGGGTTTTCTCAATCGATGTTTGTAGAATATCCGACCGTGAGACCTTATATTGCAATAACATTACATCACAGAAGCCTTAAGTGGTGCATAGCCTTTTTAGCTATAAACCCGAAACCTTAATGGTTTGCAAAAGCAACAATATATTAGACAAAATCATGAAAACCTCAGCAGACGTACTTTTAAGGGTTATAACTGTCTTCTAATTCTTTATGAGTTTTCTGAATATTACAACCATAATTGCCATTTAGTGTCTATAAATAGCTGCGATGTGGCTATGAATAATTGCCCATGCACTAGCTGCTCGTATGAGATGACAGTAATGAAAAACACCACATTTATTTGTCAGATTAAAGTACTTAAAGGTGACAATCATGAATACAAGGCCATACAACCAAGAGTCAAATTAAATTCACTTTGTATAGATTATGTGCATCTAATGTAATAATGTGAAATATCACAGGTGAAATATAGAAGACTGTAATGTTATAAGTCATACTCACAACTGCTCACAACACAGCCTAATGAAGTAGGATACATTTTTCTGGCAGAATAATAATAAGTTGATTTAATTATTCATTAACGAGCTCTGACAACTCAACGGAATTTCATGAAAAAACTTCTTTTGTACTGTTGCTCATTTGTTATCTGAGAGGGAATTGTTTTCATGTTTGCAGTTTTCTGGGTTTGGGGTTGTTTTACAGCCAGTCATTTGTGTGCGTGCGTGTGTGTGTGCTGTGTTTATGTAGTATTTTCTTAAGTTGATTACTTGACTCCTCAGTTGGTTATGCCAGGAATGTTTCAGTCATCTTATTCAAGGGTCAATCTTTGTTTAAAATGTAGTAGTCAAGAGTAATGTAACTATTGAATCACTCTTATGTGTTTTTTCTTTGGTTTTCTCTTGTATGTTGGCCTTGAAACTGGAAGATTGTAGAAAATAAATATATTCCTGGATTTGCTTTTTCTTTTGAAGTTATTTTACACAGCTGAAAAATCACGAATTAATTCACAAAGATTCACAAACAAGCTGTTAATGGTCAGTGCTCAGTAAATGGATCTGACATTCTGATGATAATTCCTGATAATAGGATTAGCATGTAGGTTAATTAAACAACAAACGCTAACACACTGCAGATGTCACCGAGCTGATGCTCGTGAGTCCAATTACGTGATCAACAGGATTAAAACTCAAGGATCTTAGGCTGTTTCAATGTACAGACTTTGCAGAAGCCTTGGCTCACCCCTTATTTCTTTGTATTTTGCTATAAAAATATGAAATAGGTGCACTGATTTATTAAAGCATGTGCAAACATATATAGAAATACAGTTTACAAGGCAAAAGCAACATTTTTACAATTCTAATGAGCTTGAAAGTGAATATTAGGTATGACTACCTTTATTCTTTAACACAGCCAGAAATCTCTTAGGGAGCTTTCTCATAACTTCTTTAAGTAGTCTTTAGGAATGGTTCTCCAGGTTTCTTGAAGGATGTTTAAAGCTCTGCTTTGGATGCTAGCAGGCTTTTGTTCCCCCTAACCATGACAGAGGCTCCAGCGTCTTTTACAGATGGCTGTAGAAACGCACTTTGGCACCTCGCTCCTGACCTCCTCAGTACATTTTGACTACAATTTTAAAAAGTGCAAATTCCAAACTAGGAATCATCGCTCCAAAACTCCTCTTACCACTTACTGCCGTTACTTTGGCGTTTTCATAGCTTCAACTACAGAAACTGGAAAAAATTGTGTTTTTGCAACAGGTTGCTATTAGCAATGTGTCTTTTTTTTTTTTTTTTTTTTTAATGGTTTAAAAACGTTTTCTGTTATGTGTAGACACAACAGGGGTTCAGCCAACGCACAAAGAGGCTGGAGAACAATTGCTGAAAACTACTAAAAAAGAAGAATTACAAGACTGCGTAAAGACTTAGTAGTACATGTGAATTGACTGTAAGAGGAGTATACTGTACGGTGCTTTAGGACTCATAAACACAATAATCTTGATTTTATTTCAAAAACCAAGTTCGTTGACGTCAGGCTTTAAACTCATTCTTTATTCGTTCTTTACATATGATCAAATTACACAGACCTAACACACTCTGAGCTGCCAAAACAAAGAAAAATGTTTTTGTTAATTCAAAAACTTTTTATTCTTTTGTTTTAAATAGAATGTGCAAAAACAAATGTCCTGGTATTAATGGACACATGATTAGTGGTACAGACGCCAGTATTTTTAGGAATAATGCAGTATGACCAAATACTTTATGCATTCAGTCTCTTTTTGGAACACAGTAATGTTAAAGATGGCATTGCCGTAAACAATATCATAAAGTCTAAACAAAAGATACCACCTTTTGTAAGCAAGGTGGTGGTAAACACCTTGTATTTATGTAAATAATAAATACCTCATTGTGAGGAAAGAAAAACCTTTGTCAAGGGTATACAGGAAATGTTCCTACCATTCATTATATAAAATAAATATTAGCTTCCACTTGAACACAACCTAAGTGCACAGCAGTATCCATAGCTCTCTGTCTAACAAGAGACTTTCATCACTATGAACAATTAAACTTGATCACTGCTTTACGGTATCTGCACCCATATACAGTTAGACAGCAACATTAGTTCTTTTTTCCTCCCTCCTGTTTCGCACCGTGTTAGTGCGTTGACGGATCTTCAAACGAACAAGGAGTCATCAGAGAACTGAAACTTCGAAACATTCATTATCCGATGCCCTTAAAACATGACACGTTCTGTATTCATTTGACAGTCGCCACGTCTGGAACAGACAAGAGCAAGAATAAAAACGGACTCATTTCAGGTGGAATTATACATGACAAAATGAAACTGCATCTACAACTTGCTTGCACTGCTTAAATCATAAGGTACATGATAAAAGGCACGCTGCTGAAGTGCTGATGGGCACAATTTTATTTTGAAACTACTCATTAGAGGTCTAGAATTTATTTTGAAGGCGTTAATGCGATAATTGCACAAATGTCAACAGTGATTTGGTTTGTGAGTAAAAAGAAAAATCATTCAAACAGTTGCTTGCTCGGATGGTTTACCTTTTGCAAACATCATATAGCTGTAAAATATTTACAGTTTAAAGTTATTACATTTTCTTATTTTTTAAATCTTATTGAACACCTAAATTGTAATATCAGTGCATATAACTTTAAATGTATTCTACATCTTATAACAGCTCAATTTTACATTGTGCATTTATATTCCTTACCTCATTGTGTGGTATACAGTGATGAAAATCCACCATTTCTGAGACTAATCTTTCTGATCTTGTTGTGTAGAGTTGTCTGGGGATCTGTGTAGGCAGGCAGTAGAAAAGCTTCATATTTACAGTGCGCTTCAATAATGTATTATTAAAACAAAGGCATTTGAACAGGATAAACATATAAAAGGCAAATGAAAGCAAACACTTAACTATTCAAGGGTCTACTCCAGGAGACTCTACCTACAGCAATCAGCACACAGTTCACTGTTAAAACTACACACAGCGGTTGGGTTTTTGTTATGGATCATGCGGTTAACTCTTTCATTTTGTCGATAAAAGCCTCTGAGTGTCTACTGAATATACCAGAGGATGTTCAGTCCCAGTGAATGATTTAATCTGCAGTATATTTTTCACATTGTAATGTAATTCGTCCACCAATCAATCCATTTTCTTTTGCTCATCCAATTGAGGGTCACTGAGCCTATCCCAGCTGTCTTGGATTGACATGGTGGCTGCACCCTGAGCAGATTGTCAGTCTATGGCAGATATTTTGAAGATACATCAGAGCAATTTTAAATACAAATGAAAAGTCAGCCTAGATTAAATGCATGGAAGGATGGAGATCAACCCAAAGTTTGCTCTAAGTTAAATAATACTAACGTATTTGTTAGAACAGAATTGGTTGGAGTATTTTAGTTATTAGTAGCCAAAGAGCTGAGGTTAGTAGTTTAGTTGGTTTAGTCTTCTGTGCGACGCAGCACAGTGTACCTCGATACTCAGATGTATATTTTCAATGGAGGCAAAATGTTCTTGCTCAGAGTGTTGGGACTGGGAGGAAGCAGAAGTTGACGGGCATGGTAATGTGGACACGTGAGTTAAGACACCATCGTCATTCTCAAATACTGGGTTCTCCCTCAAAGTATTCTCAAAGGCATAAGGGGCAAGAGTCTGCCTACAATGTAAAGGAGATTATGAATGCTTTTGAAACAGTAGGCTATACCACACAAAATGACTAAATAGTCACGTATACAAAAACAAACTACACAAAATAGGGCTCATACTTACACCAAAGTTACAGCCTTTCTGGTTTTTATGCATTTCTTGTTGATGAATATTATAATGCCAAGGACGGCGCAAACAAGGCAGAGACTTCCCACAAGGCAGGTTACAATTAGTGACGGGTCTACCGGCACTGACACCAGCTCATTGCAGCGTTCCCCATGGTAGTGCCAATATTTACCCACGGGGCATCTAAAAGAGATGAGAAAAATGCATGCAGTTATGCACAATATTTTAATAAAATCTTAATATATAATAACTGGGTACAGTTATGGCCAAATATGGCCTTTCTTATTTCATCATCAGTTGAGCAAAAAAAAAATCTGTGACGTTTCACTTGGAAGCTGTTACTGCGAACCCAAAATTGGGATTAAAAGAGCTTTCAATTCAAGTGATACATGCCTTGCATAGGTTGCAAAAAAACAAAACAAGTACAAGAAACAAGAGAGTGGGCAGGAATATAAAAATGTCCAAATCAATGCTTTGGTACGTTCTGAGAACAAAAAGAGCACACTGTTGAGCTTGGCCAATTAAAAAGGCCTGGAAGGCCATGCAAGATAACTGTGTGGAACTGCATGGAACTTGACATTACAGTGACCTAAAACACACTGTGTGTGTGTGTGTGTGCGTGTGTGCGTGTGTGTGCGTGCGTGCGTGCGTGTGTGCGAGTGCACTGTGAATTCTGACAGTAATTGTCTGCAATACAGTCTATAAAGTTGCAAAAACTTTAAAACGGTATATTTTTTCAAACCCTGGGGTCAAAGAAATTCTGTACTTAAATGTGCCATTTAATTACAAATCTATTACTGTGAAATACAGAGCTCATATTATGAAAATTGTGTCGCTGTCCAGATTTGCAGACCTAACTGGAAGTTAGAAAGAAGCACCCTTTGAAGGTAATGACATTTTTCATAGTAGAAAATGAAAAATGTGCTTTCTTTTTCCTGAGACGTGTTCAAAAGAGCTCACTATTGCTTTCAGGTTCCTGTGTCTCAATACATACCTCATGGCATATGTATAAATTTGCATAAACATTAAAAATTCTTTCTATTAAAAAGATATGTAGCGTTCTTGATAAATGACTGAATGATCCTTGAAGATAAATTTGTGAACAATTAAAAAAGCCTTTACGAGTTGGATGCCTAACTATAATAATAATTGTTATTAATAAATACACATTTTCATCCTTACTGCACTGCCTCCAGATGCATCTCTTTAAATTTTGTTAAAGACAGTTGTAGAATTCAACATTTTTCAGCAAGCAGCTCTCAGGAGATGGATGTCCTTGAGTACACCACAAAGCAACACGTTTACATCAGCCTTACAATTCAGGATAAAGATAAAAAGAAAAGAAAAACAAATGAAAAATAAAAACAAACATGGTGGATTTCCAACTTCAAGGCTCTGAAAGTGACATCAGGGATCAAATCCAAACACAGCTAAAAAAAATAAATAAAAAATAAGGACCTAGTATAAACTTTAAGGTCATTTTGTTTGTGCTTCCTTTCATTTATCAGCTTGTGTGTACCTGCAGGTTGCTCCATGGCCTGGGATTATTTCACACAGGCCTCCGTTCAGGCAGTAGTTTGGCTGCAGGGTGCAAGTGCTCTGACAAGGCAACCCGTCCACTGTGCTGTAGCCCGGATCACACAGACACTCTGCCTCGTTGGTCCAACTGTTTATCACACAGCGTGAAAACTCATTGCAGGCCAGGAACTTGCAGGGGTCTGCCTGGTCAGCTAAAACCAACGGAAACAGGAGAGAGAGGTGAAAGAAATATAGACAGAGGGCTGAGTGTTCACTAGCATTAATGCAGTCGTTCCATGTTTGCAGATTCAGAGGGGAAATAAGAAGGCATGCTGACTGATATGACAAGAGGTGTCTGCTTTCTGTTTCGTGTGCTTTTAATATGGCTCCATGCGATCATGAACTCACAATACACAACACCTTTGTTACAGTCTGTGAACAGACAGCAGATAAACACGAACCTTATGATATTGACAAGCATAATTCACTGCATGTGCAGATTAAGGATTTTTGTTCCCTATGCCTTGCCTGCATATTTTATTCACACAACATGGGAATGAACTGTGATCTCGCTTTTGCTTGGAGACACACAAAATTAAAAGTAGTGTGTAAAATCTTGCCACTAGATATCATTAGATTTCACATTGAAATCAGCTGAATTCTGTTTTCTTACGCCTTCCAATTCAAGTGCATAATACTATCTATGGTGGCCCTCTAGGACAAACAACTCTGGACTGTCAGTTAGCTGTTTACCTCAGTTGTCACATTGTTGGACTCAAACATTTAGTGAATAACCTCTCATATGATATGAGAGGTAATCAAACTGGGAAAGTGTGATTTTTAGGACAGTTGAGCCTAACATTAGCTAGCGTAACGTTAGCTTAGAACCAGCTCTTGTTGTTTAGCTAGCTTTATGTCAGATGTCTGGAGACAGGAAGGTTGTATTACAAAAGGTAATAGCAAGAATGTCAGAGATAAATAAACAAGTTTATGCATTTTTCATGTGTTTTAGTTCTGACTTAAGTTCAGGAGGTGAGACTTGAGGATGGGAAGGGGACGGTGTGGAAATGAGAAAAGAGTTGGAGGAGTAACACATAATGAGAAAGAGGATGGAAATACACATGTACAGATGTTAAATGGTCATATATAATTTGACCTCTGTCATGGTCAAGGTCATGGGAATACATCAGTTTGTCAGAACACATAATTACACACTAATCAGTGTATACTTATTATTTATTTTCTATTAAATACAAAGAAGAACCAAATCAGAGCAGTGGACAAGCAAGAACATCTCACCTGGTTCTATTTCCAAGGAGCGACTGTCAATTTCAATATCAAGCCTTTTGGAAGCTGCATTACAGAAGTCTTCAAGCACGCAGTGCACTGCTTCTGTGACATTATAAGGTACGGGCTTGTCCAGTTTCATCCTGCTGTTTACCACAACACTTCCATTCCTGAAGTTAAGAATTTCCAGCTGCTTAAATCCCGTCAAGTTGGACTGCAAATATGGCAAAAGCTGTGGAGAATGAGAGGAAAAGCATATTCATTTCTGAGAAGCTCCTATTTCAGTATTTGATTTAGCAGTTCTCTTTCAATGTTTATTTAAAAGGCATTAGTAAAGTTAGTAATCTGTGGGGGGGAAAAAAAATCCCACAAATGTATTTCTTGATCCAAGAAGAGAAAGGGACTTCTTCACTTTGATTTTTGGGTGTAATTAAATTATGCCAGACACGTGCCACCCTATGTCAAAAAAGAGCTGTTCCCTCCTGAGATTAAGTCCCGGGGGAGGAGAAGTATTTAATTCTGCCACTATGATACAACAGCTTTTTCTTCTTCTTCTTTTTTAATTTGCTATTCAGGTCACTTTTTGCAGTGTTAATGCTATGAATAGTTCATAATTAAATTTTGATGCAAGCATGAAATCCTGGCATCACTGCTCAGGCTGTGTAATTAGATCCAGAATAAAATTAGGGTTATGTTCATAGGCATTAGTATAAGAACACAAATCATGCTAACTCTAGTCGCAAAACAGTCAGAAAACACAGGGACAAAAAATGATACACTTACAACAAAGCTAACTCAAGTCTATCTATAATATATACTGTACTGTTTAGTGAAAGCTTTTATCTAAAGTGCCTTAAAGTAACACAAAGGCAGACAGTAAATGTTTATTGGATCCAGTATCTGTGCATCACTACAGCCTTACTGTGGTAACACTGCCCCACAAACATAAAGCACAGGAGAAGCATAGTCAAGACTGATTTGAGACGTATCATATCCATTTGTTTAATAATTTGTTTCATGCTAGCTGGGAAGAGGCCTTGCTGCTGTTCCTACTTGTTTTTTACAACTTTTTCCTTTTAGCTTTTTTTTTTAATGCCATAGCATCTAATTAGAAACGAATTACAATGACACAAAAAGGAAAGAAAAAACTACATACAGTAGGCCTGCTTAGCATATTTAGCAGTAACTGCAGGGTCATTCCTATGCTGGTTCTCTTCCTAAGATGTTACATTACCTAACTGACCAACCATGTTGTTGAGCTGTCATTAATTAAGGTAATTAAGGAAAAAGAGGTGAGGAACCCAAGCACCAACTCATTTAGAAATCCTATCAAAAAAATAAAGTCCATGTAGGTCTACAGTTGTCATCAACACTGATTAGATTTTACTTTGTTAATTTGTTGATTTTATTTCTGTTTGGTTTTCTCCTTCATGGTTTCATTACAGTGGTTACTTTAAGGTTAAGGGGGAAAATAATGTTTGGGTTCAAATAGAATATTTCACAATGGTAACCATGCGACAAAAAGCCAGGCAGAAAAACCCGATGACAAACTTCTACACTGAGTAATATTTTCTCTAATTAAAAAGCTCTAAAATGTCAACAGCTGGATTGATTGTCTCAGAAAAACATTATAGTGATGCAGGAACAACGCTATGTTGTTAGGTTGTTCTCCACATTTACATGATACATAATGGAAACATGACAAAGAAGTATGAGAAATATAAAAAAGGGTCACGATCTCTCGAGTTCTACATAAATGTGATGAGTTTATTTACTTCAATTTTGGTATTATCAACAACTCAAAGTGCTTTACACTTTAATTAGAAGTCTTGAGCTACAGCCACCCGCATATGCTCCACGGGGTCCCGTGGTCCCCGGGCTTATATTGTATGGCATGTAATGGGAAAGGGTCCAGTGTTCCAAGGATCTTGCTATATGTCAGTATTTGGACAACGCATGAGAACCATAAAAGCATAATCTATAGTTGCTTATAGTGTATAGCACATGTAAAATGATAATGCTGACCCAAACACCAGAATATTGAACATACACACCCTGAGAACAGAGGATTCTGGGAGCACAGATAACTGCTATTCCTTTGCCACCTGACACTAGGGGGATTTATATCAGTTAAACTTGTTAAGTTGATGGTAAAAGTGTTAATTTACAAATAAATGCAATAAGGTAACTCATTGGTCCAAATAGCCAACAAAACTCAACAAGCACAAACACATTGGCTTCACTGCGTCTGTGCTGCCTTCTTCTTTTAAAAGGCAGTACACAACACAGCACCTGTCTGGAACTCTATATTTACACAGCCATGTCTTAGCTTTAAGTTAAAGTTAACTTCCCATGCAGACATGTTTAAAATATCCCCGCATTGTCAGACTTTGCAGTCCAGATAAGTGAGAAGCCAATCTTTTGGGACTTCGAACCAATGATTGCAGAGCTGTTTAGGCAGGAAGGAAGTCAACCAGCTCAAGTAATGGGCCTACATCAATGTCCATCGATCTGAACCACTCTCCTTCAAGCCACTCCATGTTCACTACAGATGAGGCAAACATCAAACCACCACAGTGTGCGGGAGAGAGATTACGATGCTTTAGCAGGCCTGGCTGTTGAGAGGGAGATAAGAGGCCTTAAGGAGCTCTGCTCTGATCTGGTTATTTCACTTATCATTGACAAGCAGTTTACTCTCAGCTAGCTCCCTATAGCTAACAGTCTTAGCTAAGGAAGGTGTAGCTACTGGAGGGTCCACCATCCAGAACAAATGGGCCACAGCTTGCAATATAAATACACATTCACACTGTTGTTTGGTCATCCATTTGTCTCAATGCAGAAAATCGTTGAGTTATAATCGCCCACTTTAGATGACCAATCCAGCTATATTGACTTTCATGCAAGGTCAAAGCTTGTTTCTTTACAAGAATTCTCACTAGAGTCTGTACTGAGACGCTAAAGATACTTTAAATTGCCATGTTATATATATATATATATATACACTAAACCTTTGCAGGATGCATGGCACAAACTATGATTTCATCAGTCTGACACAATCACATTTGCTTCTCTGAGGTTACACATGTATCTACTGGTTCTTGCTTTGGAAAACCCAAATGAAATATCCCTGCATCTGTGTCAAAAGTCCCAAGAAGTATTTTGCTTCCATAAGTTTTTAATTTTTTTGATTTGCTGTATCAAACTAAGTCCCTCCAACCTCCATATCCAGTTTTATTGGTTGCTTCACAAACCAGTAGGTACAGGAGTAATGGGGGAGTGTGGTAAAAGGTATGAAGGCTAATTGTTCATGTATATTTGAACAAAACAAAGAAAACACTGCATCCATTTAAATGGGCTGCATCATATGCATTATTTGACATTTCTTCGTTATTGTTTTAGTGATTTATAACCCCGCCTGGATACACTGGGGCCTGTCTTTATTTAAAAAGCCCATTTAAAGGAAGACTGAAAAATCCTAATGGGTGCTGACAAAATAATATATTAAGTATAGTAAATACTTACCAGTGCACTCATCTGAAAACGGCTAAATACATTAATTAACAAGGAGAATTGCAGAAACTGGGGTTTGGGCAACCATTAAAGATTGGAGATGGAGTGTTGTTTGTGTTATTCTTTCAGGATTTTTATGCATATTTTTTTAATATATATATTTATATATTTTTTAAATACACATGTTCCCTATGCCCACTGGCATGACTGCATGCATACAATCCAGTTTGTATTGCTGCTTCTTCTTGATTTGAAGGTCTTTACATAACACAGAACGCAGGGCTCTTCTGAGTGAGCCTAAAAATACCTAGGGGCAAGCATCAAAACTAAACAGAGATGTCAAGTGATGCCTCTTTCTTTGATGCTTGTAGCAAATGCAGGTTTAAAGAGACATCGTCCTCATGTACATACATGCCAGCAGCTAATGTACACTTCTTTTTTGGGGGGGAAATAAAATATATGCAGGTCATACACTCAAATATCCAAATAAAATAACATAACATTGTCCAGCTTGTGATTGGCTTTATTTCATTTTCTCTTGGCCAATAGTAGTACATATATACAGTGTGCATATTTGGACAGGTACCCATTCAGAATAAATGATGCAAAATGCATGCAGATGTCCATATAAACTTTACTGCCATCACACTAAGCAGATGGAAACCACTAATAGCATAATGTGTGTGGTGCTGGAACTGACTAGAATTAAAGCTTCTTACCTCGGGTCACAACCAATGACTAAGGCAGACCAAGGTCCCATGACTCACACTGCCCTGAGCTAGGTTGCTTTCTAACATATACAAAATTCACAAAGCTATGTGACATCTGTACTATATTTTCTTGGCCCACTTATTTACTATTTACTCCGCCACTCTCTGGGTTAATCTTTAAGGCCCCAAACAAGCAAAAATCACACATACCAATAAATAAATGACAATGCAAAAATAAATGTCAGAGACTGCGGTGAATAGCTAACTGCAGGACACTTTCACTGCATACTGCATTTCCCAGTTTAAAAGATAAAACCTGAAGAAGTATACACTTTACACGTAAATTTAAACTCACAGGCTCACAAATAATAACAAAGCAATGTCAGCTAGTAGCACATTTGCAGTACTTCCCACAAAGCTTGTAAGCACGGATAACTACATAGATGTTTTGCTTTCAGTGTTGTACTTTAAAGAAATAGGTGCACAGATTTATATGACTCTCTCTGATTTAGCTAACTTAGCACAAAAATGTAGGATCCTTAAAGTTTGCAGGCAACCTTTAAGAGCTGAAATGTGGGGAAACAGCTAGCTAGACTGATTTTATGAGCGGTGATGTGATGCTCTGTTACTTGGTTGGGGTCAGTGACCTCAAGTGGCAAATGGGATATGTTGTGCTAAGCTAACCTGACACAGATTGAGCAATAAAGAAAATCATTACTGTTTTTTATAGAGAAACTTTTGAGAAACCCATGGCCACCCCTCTGTTTGCAGAAACCAGGAGTATGCTGACAATGAGTCAAAGAGAGTCTAGACTTCAGAGTTGTACCAGGAAGCAAGATTAATAGGTAAGATAAGTAAGCTGAGGCCATGCAACAGGAGTTTTTTGTGTCACAATGGTGACTCTCTTTTAGCTTGGCAACATCACCATGGTCAACTATGCTGAACACATAACCTAGACATGAGAAGGTTATTTCTTTTTAACATGATATGCCCCGTGACTGGTATCAATTCTCAACTTAGAGAAAACCTGTTGAGCCGTCTGCATGGCGGCACAAAATTTCTCATGCCTGGTTTTGAATTTTACATATTCTACATTTAAAATTTGGGATTTGATGATTCATTAAGCAAAGCACTAGCAAAACAACTTTGCGTCATAGTACATCTTGCAGTAAAAGCAAAACTGCAGTCAAATATTAAGGCGAAACACACAAAGTCAAACCCCCTAAACAGAATCAGACTTACAGATAAAAACTATGCATTGTAGCAGGCTAGCAGGAGAGTCTATAATTTACTACAAGTTTGAAAGTAAAGCTTAAGTTTAAAGCTGAATAATTGAGAACTGTTAGAAATGTTAAGAGATGTCGTGATTTTTTAGTTACTGCATTTGGAAAAGGTTAGTTAACTTTCTCTGAGGCATTAGAATTATATTGCAGTTCCAATATGGAAAAAAATACCGGTATGGAGGCTAAAGTCGTCTGTCTCCTAGGCCCAGATTTACTGGAAGCTCCAGGGTTTGGCGAATTTCTGGACCCAGAGTGTTGTGTCTGAGTGAAACAGAATCATTTTACCACCTTGGCGATTGTTTAAAGCTTTACCTCACTTTACAAAAATAATGAAAACAACATTTAATAATGAAAAATATAACTTTTTATAATTCATTACAATAACTTCTTGGGATTAAAAGCTGGTGTGAGGATAAGGCTTATTGCACTGTGCTTCCTCACTAATATAGAACAACAAAACAGAGAATAAGAAATTCCCAAACCCCATTCCCAAAAAGTTGGAACAATAACCCTTTTAAGGTGTTTTATATAAAAAGTAAACACATTTTTTAAAAACAAATCCTGATTTAAACATTGGATATTTCTCTTCGTGTAGGGTTTAATCGATTGGCAAATTATTCAGTTGTGCTTTTATTAACACAAAGTGACTTTCAGTTTTTTTGGAAAGATGGTTGCACTTTCTGAAACTGAGAGTTTTCATCTCTGGGCTACAAAAGCAAGTATGAGAATGAAACATGGAGAAGCACAATATCAAGCACAAATGCTTGTGTACCTACCAGTTCAAGAAACGTATTCTCCAGTGTCTTATACTCAGGAGAGCTCTTGTTGAACAGGTCATCAGAAAACATCATGTTAGTGACCCTCAAGCTAAAGAAAACCACTAACTCTTTGCTCTTATCCACTGCTGTCATCAGAGGTGTGCTGGCTTGTCTAATGATTGGGGCAGCAGTGGACTCATATGGGCGTTCTTCAGACTCTGAGGCGACTCCACTACCACTTTCCACTTCATGGGGCTTGGACACCAACTCTGTACCATTCTGACTCTGTCCTCCTTTCTTTTGACTGTTTGAACTCTCAGCAATAAGGTCCACTGAGACCGGGGCTACTCCACTGTGCCCTCCACTTGACTCATTGGCATCCTCAGGGGATGGCGAAGACTTCACATCTGTTTCTGGTTCAATGCCTTGGACTTTGCCCTCAAGTGGTGATGGTGTGGAAACTGGTGCTGCTGTTTCTGTGATAGACATCTCCAAAATTGGGATAGGGTAAGTAGGCAGTGATAGGTCAGTCAAAACCTCAGCATCAGTCATAACTTCCTTAGGCTGGAGATTTGGAGTTGTTACAGAAAGATCCTCATCCTTTTGATCTGGATGCTCATTCCCCCCATCAGCTTGTCTGGGTTCTTGAACGTAAAATACAGCAGGAAAAGGAAGAAGATATTTTGCATTTAAATGTACTTGTACACTTATTGTTATGTATGACCATAACTGCAATACAGGCAGAGCCAGGATGATACAAGGAGTGATCAGCATGAGCAATCATAGAATTTGAGTTACATTAGTAACTATAATTTTCTAGGAGAGCTTTTATGTGGAACCATTCATCTACAGCAGTTATTCCCATGTGGATATCTTATCATCTTAAATATCTTATGCAAAAAACACTTTAGCAACAGTGCTTATATTTTTTTTTTTATTTTGAGTATCTGAAGTTTACCCCAAAAAGCATATTATGTATAATTTTTTGTGGTGTACTTCCACATAAATTTGTTGCACAGAAGACAAAAATAACTAGCTGTCTAGCTGCACCACTTGCAGGCGACTTATGAATCATAGGATGCTGTTTGAGCCAGATCTTGTTATCTCCCTGCTTTGATCATTTGACTGTATGTCTGAGGCCATGCCAGTCACATTTATTTAATACCCTGATCTGCTGCTGTTGCTGTTAGCCAAGTCACTTCAGTCATTTTAATATTCACTCCATGTTCCATTTCATTAAACCATAGTTACTTACAGCTCTCTCTTTTCTTTTATTGTTGTTTCTTCGTATAATTATTATATTTATTTCATCTTTTAGAACAAGAGTAAAGAAACTGTTATCCTTGCTTAGCCTAACTGTAAGTAGAGAGACTAAAAAGACAAACTATAATGCCAAAATCTCACCAAATTTCTCCACTCATGTGAAAAAGAAAGTTTGCACATCACTCTTACACTCTTACATCTTCCATAGGAATTAGGCTGTAAGTAGCAGCCAGGTGCTGATAATCAAATGCACTTTGTTAGTTGTTCATCAGCAACTTTCACAACCTCTGTAGACCAGATGTTTGCTGTCTGGTGCATTCAGGTGTGTTTTCAGATAATGCCAAGGAGGAAAGACATTAACAATGATCTTAGAGAAGCAAAAGTTGCTGCCCATTAATAAGGGAAGTGTCGTAAGGTAATCTTCAAACAATTTGAAATTCACTATTCTAAAGCGAAAAAGATTATTCCCGAGTAGAAAATATTCAAAAGAGCTGCTGGCAAATTAATCCCAAAGTCAGAGCATGCAATGCTCAGTGAAATTAAAAACAACCCCTAAAAACTGTCTTTCAGACTCCACAGCCCTCAATTAGCATGTTAAATGTTAAAATACATGAAAGCGCAATTAGAAAAAGACTGAACAGATACGGATCCTTAGGAAGGGTTATGAAGAGCTTTGGAAAGATGCATGTGAACAAATCACATTATTGTGAAATAATATCAACTAGGATTTTATTTACCAAAATAATCTGGAATCAAATCTGAGGCCATCTGTCTGACATCCAAAGTTTGGCTGAAACTGTGTCATGCAACAGGAAAATGTTCTGAAGCACTGCAGCAAATCTACAACACAATGTCTTCAATGAAAAGAATACAAATTTTACAGTGGCTCAAGGTCCACAACTTAACCTGACTGTATTGCTGTGGCAGGGTTTTAAACATCAGTGAACTTAAGTGGCATTGTAAGTTTTCCTAAATAATAATACAGCACATGTGTCGTGCATCATTTTATATACACATTTCTCTCAATGCCCGAGGACATGATATATTGAGTCTCTTTGGAAACTCGTCTGGAATTCAAAAATCAAGTTGTTGCTGGTTTAAGTTGGCCTGCACAGCATGAGAATGTAATGACTTGACCACCGGCAAGTTGTTACTTAGTAATGGGTTCTAATATAATGTATCCTCTCAGCATGAAAAATCTCCATCTGCACAACTGAACCACCACATCTAATTCTACTGACATTCCTATTTCCTCTGAAGTATGACTGTTCTGTACAAACAACCGGGAACAACTTTGTCATATATTACTATCTGTATTCTTGTTTCCCTGCCTTTTTCTGTTAATTTTGAAAATTTACTGTAAGCTCCTTTTCCCTACTTTTCTTGCCTGGGTGTCTTTTGTTTTTCGATCCTCACTAATGTTGTTTATGTATCTGAGCTGCCCAGCCCTTAACAGCAGGTCATCCTTCAACAGCTTTACCACCATTAAGAGAAACAAGATATAGAAAACCAATAATGATGGCCACGTTGTTGAGTTCTTCCTGTTATCTGTCAATACCTCTTAATGGAATCCCCACTACGCAGACTGGTGGGTTAATCAATAGAGCTTTCACTTCTTGAAACATCCCGCTTTATAAACATTTAACCTGAGGAAGCCTTACCTTTTGTTACCTCCTCCTCTGATTCACCCTCACCTCCTTCTTCATGTTCAGCTGATGGTATTTCCTCCACCTCTGTCTCCGCTTCCTCCACCTGCTCTGTGAGAGTCTCCACTTTTGCTCCTTGTGTAACGGCCTCCTCTGCAGCATCGTTTGTGGACTCCTCTTCTACAGCTGCCGATAAAGGATTCTCCACTGTGAAGGCAGAAGTGACTTCTGGGAGGATGTTGGGGATGAAAGGCACAAACGTGTGTGTTTCTGGTTTGACAGTAGAAGCTTCGAATGCGGTTTCAATCACTCCCAAGGTGGGGAAGAAACTTTGGGTGAGAGCGTTGTCCTCTGTTGGTGCCTCTGTGGTGTCGTCCTCGGATATTACAGTCTCAACAGGATTCAAGTTGAGCTCAGCAACTGGATAAACTGTGGTTACTGAGAAGGAAGTGTTAAAATACTTCAATGTTGAACACAAACTTAATATCTAATTCAGGTAAATGTGTGATATTTTGCTTACCAGCCTCAAAGCTTAGTGTCTGTATGTCCAGTGGTAGTGATGTCTCCTGCTTTAACGCTTTTACAATGATGTGCTTTAGTTTAGGAGCATTTACGTCTTCCCCTGTGTTTGTGACATAACCCTCAGGTTCCTCATTCAGCTCTGTTTCTCCATTAAAGACCACAGCATACCGTACAGACACATCCTCCAGTCTGGGCAACAAGATAAATCATGTCAGAAAGCCTCACAACACACAGACTCCAGTGGTAATAGTGGTAATCCGAGAAGCTTCTTCAGTTCTGAAACTGAACTGAAGAAGCTTCTCGGATGAGAGGTGAAACGTCTTCAAGCAACTTAAAGAAGTCCAGACGCTTTTCTTTGCAAGCTCCTTTGACAGTGGTAATAGTTGTTCACTCAGGCATAAGCCAAAAGATAAGATGAAACAGAGAAGGGATAGCTTCTCTCGAGACATAAGCAATGAAATGTTTCAATAAAATCTATTTTAAGGGAAAACTAAAGAAGGATGTGTTTTTACCGTAATCAATGTTTCCATTTCTATGTTCTTTTTTTTTCTTTTCTTTTTTTACGATAAACCTAATTGTAGTGGCAATTCCTTTACTTTTGAAAGATCAAACGTCCCACAACTTAAAGTCCACAAGCCACTGCTGCATTGAGGTAATATTTCGTACGCAGGCAAAAGAAGTCCATTGTCCAAACCTTTTTGTTGAGAGTTTTGGTTTATTTATCCATCTTGGCAAGCAATAACAAGATCCTTCCTGCTGCTTCTCCTGCTCTGGTAAAAAACCATAGGCCCACCCCAATGCATGCTGGTCCTAAACCAGTCTCTTTATTTATAGAAAAAATGTCCCTACAGCTCTTACTAACTAATTTAACAAAATAACAACAAACAAACAAATCATTTAAAACAAAATATTAACCGACAAATAAACCCCAAAATATAAGTAAACGAACAAACTTTAACTAATTTCAAAAATAAGAACAAAAATAAAAAATAAAGAACAAATAGCTCCAACACTAATTAATCCTCTTTTAACTCACCGAAATCCCAGAACACGTATCTCTTTGAATCCTGGAACTTTTTCAAACACATGAAGCATCTGCAGAAAAAATGAAAAGAGCATTAAAATAATTAAAACAAATGTGAAAGAAATCCTAGAATTTTCTGTTGTTACTGTTAAAAAAAAATTAGAGCAATTTTTAACTTTGAGTTTTTGAATCCAGCTTGGACATTATGGAGTGCATAACTATTGCAATCATGAGGCATATATGGAAGTTTTGTAATGCCCACAGTGAACTAAAGTCAGCATTAATGCAATTTTCTCAATTCACCAGATTTAACATTATTCCAAGATCTTAGGCCCTGAAAGCTACATGAACTAGGTAAACAGCTCCCTGACACTACACTTACTCAAAAATCTGTCCACACTCTTTGCAGCCCCATGCAGAAAAATGCATATTTAGAATGATGCAAAACACATCTGCAGCATTTTTATTTAATGGAATGGGACTTTCATACACTCATACAGCTTCAACCTGTTGGAAAAAGCTGATAAAGAGCATGTATGGTACTGACAGGATAGCTTAGTCAGAGATAATTAGAACTTACTATTCCAGGCTCACGCTCATTTAGAAGTCTTAAGTCCTGCAGTTACCCTTAAAGCTGTTAAATCAATCAGGGTGTGTGTTAGACCTAACGCTGCAATGTAATACAAGCTGGCAATCACGAATACCTTGTTACATAACACCGCCATTAAGAAGGGCTTTTGTTTTTAATGACAGAATAAGACGATCACAGGAGTAAGATACAGAGGGGGACTTGATGCTTAAACTCACCCTTTGTTTGAGGTCTCGGGCGATGTCATTGTACTGTGCAGTCTCGGGGTTACTGAGCAGTTCGCTGTATGTCGGATCCACGATGGTGATCCTGAACTCAACAATATACTCTTCATAGTTTTCTTTCATCATGCTGGGGTTTATCTCTTTTACCTAGCAAACCAAAATCCACATGGCATTTTTTTTACTACTAATTAAAAATCTGAAACTTGACAATGAGTTAATGTTCTAACTGTTATAGTTGACCTACCACATCAGCCTCAGTTGGAAGGAGAATCACAGGTGGAGTCCAGGTGCCTGACACAATAAAGCAACATATAAGTTAAATCATGATATCTTTATGAATGTTTTATGACGCCCAAAACGACACAACTACTCGCCAACCAGTCGGGAAATGCATATTTTCCCTAGCGACTGTTGGTTGCCAATGGATTGCCAACCAATCTCTCGGCGTGTGGTTGTGGCTTAAGTCAAGTCTGTTTTGGTTCAACCTTAATGGTGTTTATCTGTCAAACTCACATTCACTTCCTGGCTCTGCAGTCCCAGATTCAATTCTGAAAATGGAAGAAAAATACTATTTAAAAAACTTCAGGGATCTTCACCTTCACCATTTTTTTTAAAAAAAATCTGCAACATTCTTCTGTTTGTAATTGAGTGTAAAAATATTTGCTGTTGCAAAAACAACATATATTAAAAAACTGTCAGTCTTTTGGCAATTACTAGGCACTTTACACAGTTACAGAAAAGTAAAGAAAAGAAAAGAAAAGAAAAGAAAAGCCTCTCCTTTCTGGAGTGTAGCGGATTCTTAAAAAAATGACTCCACGCACAGAAAACACTTTCACATTTCAGAGGGAAGTTTACCTACCCTTCATTTTCCTCAGCTACTCTCTGGAAATTAAAAACAAACACACACATGAAATGATATCAGCTATTACATTACTATTACACCAAGCAAGCACAAAGTACAAATGTACTGTTATGGAAAGTGGACTTCCACACTCACTCTGGCGACCATGTCCAGGTGCTCCTGAGAGCTGCTGAAATTGTGAGCCAAGTCGTCCATGCAGAGGTTTTCATGCTGGCAGGTGTAAACCCAGGCCCTGTACTCTTCTGAGTTTGGCACTCTGTCCAAGAAGATCTGAAAAGCTTCCCAAATTGCTTCCTGACAAACTGAAGATAAATCACAATTTTTTAAAGTACTACCAAAAAAGACACCATCTGATCTGATTTAAATCAAAAGGACAGAAAAAATAAATAGACAGGAGGTGAATTCCTGCTAGAAAACAATTACATAACTCAGGCTAAAGAGGGTTGTTGATATTAATCCTGCCATCGGTTAGTATACAGAGCTAGTCATGATTTACAGGTTACAGTTGACTTATTATGACCTTTGGGGAGGAATTTCAATGGAGCTTTACATATGAGCACACATACAACAGTACCTTATAGATGTATTCAATCACAAAACAGATTTAATGTGAAATAACAGAGACCGCAACAAACAGTATTATAGCTGTTGTTTCATAAATGTCAAAGTGTATATTCAAAAGTCATTCTGTGCCTGTGACATTTCTGCAAAAATTAAAATTATAAACAGAAAGCTGTCCCGAAGCGACATTATTTTTTATCCGCATCTGCGGCTGAAACAAGCACCATATTGTTCAATAACTTGATGCCCATGGGAAATTTGTTCTCTTATAAAATCATTTCTGTAATGATTTGAGCATCTCCCATACAACAAATTAATCTGCCTCATTTTAAAATCATACGCCACTGCAGCTGTTTTGGGACACTTAAATAACCGATTGCAATGACAAAGGTGGCAATTTTAGCTTATTAAATCACTGATAACCCATCTTTCTTAGACGAGGGATTTTTGCAGTGTAGCTAGACTCTAACCATTTTTTTTTAAATATCAAAATCATACCATGGATGAGGGAGTATTCAGTGAGATTCATTAAGATTTAGAGACATAGCACCATTAAATCTATTGTGGCAATGTGGTCTGCGACCAAAGCAATGACGGAACTTAGAACAAACTCTTTTGCAAATAAAAAAAACAATTTGATGTGATTGAAGTGCAGACTTTCAGCTTTAAAATAAGGGGAGAGGCTCCAAGGTAAATTGGCCTGATACGGCCTGTCTTCTTGTTGTTCTATAACAAATAGACACTGAAAAATCATTAGTTTATTTCAAGTATTGAACTTGTATTTGTTAAATGTTCACTGGAACTCTAAATATGAGGTCCAAAGAGTGTTGATGCAAGTGAAGGGGCCCTCATTACAACGAGAAAACAAAATAAACTCTTCAGAGAGATTGCAAAAACTTTACCAGTGGTTCAATCAACAATCTGTTACATTGTTGTTTTTCTTTTTTTGTCTTCCCCCTGTCTCACCATCTCTTCTCCCATCTATTTTTCTTTCTCTTCCTCTCTTTCTTTCATTCTTTCTCCATCAGACAATCAGACAACAATTCTGATGGCTAAAAAAATCTGCTATATTCTTAAAAAGACTGAATTCGCTGGCCTGCTCTGGACACAGAAGATAGCTAAAGTAGATGATCCCCAAAGTCTTCTCTTGGTTAAGAAAAACTATTTCACAACATCTAACTAAGTCAAGAAACTCTCAACAAGACTGTCAAAATCAACAGTCAAGAGACTCCTTCATGAATACAGAGGATTTATAACAACATACAAACCACTGGTTACACTTAAGAACAGGAAAGCCAGATTAGCCTTTCATAGTCCTGGAAAAAAAACTCTTTAGACAGACTAAATATAAATATACTTCATCGACTATCCATCAGAGATGGTGGCACAGGCATCTACAGCTTCCAGTGGAACCAGGTCACTAACATTTATTGATGATGTGAATCCTTGTAGAAGTATCAGGTGAATGTGTGGGACTATGTTTAAAAATTGAGGTAATTTGCTTTTGTTAAAACTCCTGAATTACATGTCAGTCACATATCGATTGCTCTAAAATCCACTGGTTTAAAATCCTATGGACCTAGCTGACTAAACCTTGTCTTTACAAAATGTTTTGATTGGATAAAACATCCAATTTGGTAGCTGTTCATTCAACTGCTAGGACATCTCTGTTTGCCCCTTATTCTAATAGACTAAATATTTCAGGACAGGCTTGTTATAATAATACACTCTGCTGTGATTAGGCACAAAGTAAATGTTTAAAGACTCCATGTACAGTATAAGCTTACACTAAAGTCTAACACTGCTCATTTCATCTCACCTCTGAGTTTGTAATAGGCCCGGTGGCTGCCGATGACTGCTTTCACACTCTCCTGGGGACACACTTTGACACCCGTAGTGAAGATCGTTGACCTCTTTCCCCGATGTCCACCCTGCTCTGCTCTGACATTGGTTGCATGTGGGATTGGCCTGGAAGCTTCCAGAAAGTGTCGGTACTTTACATCCCTGAGTCCAGAAAAACTGTGGTCGTGAAGGTCTGCAAGAGTCACAAAGAAGAAGTTATTAAGTCAGGCAGAATGTTTTTACTCGCAACATGAATAATCAAACACTTCATGATAAGTGGATGTAATTCTGTTGACTGTCAGGTTGGTGTGAGATTTCTCCCGCAGCAGTACAAGTGTTTGTGTGGATGGCTGGGATAATTAACAACTGATGGGTGACAAAACAAAGGTAAAATTGCACTCCATGTACTAAATGCTCCAAAGTGAGTCACATATTGTGCATAAATTGGGCTGAATGGTTTGCATTAAACAGCAACGTGTTTCTTTGTTATTTGCATTTTTAACAGGTTCATTATTTCTTGCTGATGGGAATCCAACTAATCTGGCATAAGCGTATTATTGTTTTTTGAATTAGCCATCAATTTCCTGTTTAATATCACAATGAATTACAGACCTTGCTAAACAGGTTTGTCAGTCTTCACTAGTGTTACAGGATAAAATTTAAATATTTTCTGCTTCTAAAAAGTGAAGTCAAAGCACAAATGCCTTCAAAAGACTTCTGGTTCCATAGAAGTCATGACCTCAGTGCTCAGGTCATATTGAATTGAACATTAGGCTCATCTTGTAAATTATGATCATTTATCAATTATCAGTTTTATTCAATTATCATCATCATGTGATCAAGAGTCAGATAAGTGGATTATTCAGGATATGTTTAGTGACTAACAGCTTGTCCATCACATGTCAGTAGCCAATGAGTATGCAGCTTCACAGTCGCAGCAGCAATGGCAAAAACGCTGAGGCTTCATGATGTGACTTCATGGGATTTTTTTATACCGTCTATGTTGATAATGCTCCAGCTTTATATCATCTCACCCAAATATCGCCTCATCCGGGTTTAAAAAAATTAAAAATAAGACCGAGACAGCCAAAATATATTTCACATGAAGAATTCCACATTTTAAAAGGTGGCTCACAAAAAAATCCATCCAGATTTAAGGAAACGCAATCCTAAAATGCTGTCATGCCCTTTCAAATAACCCTTATTAATCTTGTCATATCAGAAAATGGGCAGCCAGCACTTACTATCACCAGAGAGAATTTAATTTGACAGGTATTTTATCCAGCAAGGTGCCATCTGTTTAGTTGTGCTACGGTATGTTAACTGCTGCTTGCTTTACCGCTGCTTTTAAAGAGCATTTGTAGTGAAAAGGAAATCACACATAGAGTACATGTATTTTAGGACTGTCTAATCCAAAGACAGCCTCTGTGTGTGATTTAATTATTTTTTAAAGGCGCAGACACTGATTCAAGCTTGTAAGTTTACTTCAATATGAAGACATCCAGAGACTAAATCTTAGAGGTGCTTGTTTGTGACTGGAAAAATGCAGAGACATATGGAGAAAGACTTTCTAAGTTGAAGTGACCTTGTGCAGCTTAACCCACGTTACGTCACTGAGACTGGTGAGTGGCTAAAAGAGTAAGCGATGAGATCGTGCTGGGCCACGTCCAAGTATGAATGAGCAGAAATGCGTGCGTGTGGATTACTGTCGAATAAGGGTGTGCATCTATAGCAAACCTTAAAGAGATTGAATTTAGCTACAGTGGTTAGAAAAGAAAAAATTCTGCAAATGAAGGCATTGAAGAAATGACACAGATTCCCCTGTTTCCATGAATTATACCGCTGAGATGCTGCACAGAGGATGAGAGCTGCTCTAATTTTCTGATCAGTTTAATTAAATAATCTTTACGAGCTTCAGTGACACTGGTGAATTACAGGAAGGTAATTGTGCGCCATTACAAAAGCTAGTGTGCCAGTCAGTCTCTCCAACACAGTTACCCCATTGAATAAAGCTATTTTAGAAGAAAGCAATCATTGTCGTGCCAGGTGGCAAACCTTTGAGGACTTCTTAAGAGAATAAGCTGGGATTTATGAGCCCCAAAACAGAGTCTGGAGGTCATTGAGCCCAAACAGAAAACTGTGCCTTTTCAGGATTAGGATAGAGAATGAAGAATACGGACAAATAGAAATAGGGAGTGTGTAATTACTGTTGCAATTGTATTCGACTCAGAGCTTTTAGCTGAAGCTGGTATATTTCTGGGGAGATACAGAGAGTGGGCTATCTCAGTACTTAAATTTTGCATAATCTATAAAAGCACACGGAGCTGTTTTGCATGTTGCACCAGTGCATTGTGAATCACAAACATTGTCATACGTGACAGTTTCAAGAAGTGAGTTTAAACATTTGCAGTGAGTGGACAGTGTACTTGAATTACTGTTATTGTGCAATATTATAAATGATTTTTATTGCAAAGCTGTTACATTGATAGAATATGTGTTGCAATCAAGCAGCTGGCAATGCTTGTGTACACTCTATCTTTGTCCACCGTGTTAATTTATGTTAACTTCATTTAATTAATACCTTAGACTGTACATAAAAGATGGATGCAGTGTCACTATCTGCATCTTAGTTCTGCCACCTTATAAAAATACATTTCTACTGTCTCATCAATTCCTCACTTATCATGTCTTCTTTGAAATAACTCAGACAGTGACAGGCCAATGCTTCAGTTGAAGGTGGAAATCCAGGTGACATCACTGTGGCTGTGTCCATCTTTTATAACATAGTCCCAGACTGAGTCCTAGTTTCAGTCTCATAATCTTTTTGGAAGTCATACAGTATGTTGGTGGTGATTGTTTCCATAGGGTCTCCTATTTAGGTTTTGCACACATGTGACCGCTAATCAGGTGGCATTAACTTGACCGCCGTTTGGGACACGTGACAATCACTGTAGGATCGAGTGACCTAGGGACCAGTCCACAACCATCAGTCATGAGGGGGAAATGATTAATCACTGACTGGTTGCTGGACGGTCACTGTTCCAGTCACACAGATGTAGAGACCAATCGGTGACTGCCTGGCAACAATCTGTCACTAGGGAAAAATTCCCCAAACCAGCTGATATAAACCTCCTTGTGACTGGTTACTAGCTTATTGCTGCGGTCGCAGTTTGAGTGTAAGCGACAGACATTGCAAACACTGTCTGGGTGGTCTTTGGGCTGCAGTGAGAAGTGCAACACAAACCAGAAAAGGTGACGCTTTGGTTTCTTGTATATTGCCACAAATGACTGTATCTTCGTCTGCAAATTCTTGCTAACAACTAGCCTTCAAAGTAAAAGTTGTGGCTTAGTGCTATAGCCCATCGGTCCCCAACCTTTTTTGCGCCACAGACCGGTTTATGCCCGACAATATTTTCACTTTAGGTGTCGCGGATAAATACAACAAAATAAAACTAGTACCGGTACCGAAAAAAAGAAGATTTATTCATAACACACATGAAAAGACCCAGGAAAACCGAGTTAATGATAAAAATGATAACAAACTAATGCTGAAAACCGATAAAAACCCTGAAAACCATACATTTTACACCTGAGCCTCAACTCTCGCGGCCCGGTACCAAACGACTCACGGACGGGTACCGGTCCGAGGCCCGGGGGTTGGGGACCGCTGCTATAGCCAACATGTTTCAAAGGGTGCCATTTTTACGTTGAAGGCTAGTCGTTACAGAGCATGAAAGAGCAACTACACAAAACCGTACCAGTCTTCTAGCAACTAAAGCAACCACTATGAGTGTTTTGATGCTGCATCTTCTTTGGAACCCATTTCTCCTGGTGAGTGTCAGAAACCTCCAAGAACACATTTCCACAGTAAGAAGTGGTTGTATCACGTGCAATATGCTAAACAGCGCTTGAGCACTGTGCACATGACATCACATGAGAAACCTCATTATGCTTGATGTTATTTCTATGTAAAAACTTGGAAGTTATAAAGAAGCCTTATTTAGACAGATGTTCATTACTTTGCATTTGTCAATATGTTGCATGTGTAACTCCACTACATAAATAAAACCCTTTGAAATAAGCAGTACTCTTTAATCCAAATGTAGCATAAGACCAAGAAAATGCAATGAATGCTTAGCATTGTAACCTGTAGTTTTATGAGGAACGTAGCCTCCAGTTTAGAGACTGTCAGGCAGACTGATTGAACAAAATAGTTTCCAAACATTTCAGCAAGTTAAGCTGCCAAATCATTTTTTTCCTAAGATTCATAGCATAACATTTGAATTGGTTTTGCTTGAAGCCTCATTTGCACATGCACAGACACGAGGGCCTAGGCAAAAGGAGGGAGTGTTGGCACGGGCCTTAATGCCCAGTGCATCCGCAAAAAGGCCCCACAGCAGAATTACAAGCCAGAAAAGATTAGTGTCCTGCGACACTGGGAACAGAATGGCTTTTGTTTCCTTCAGGATAATGAGCTCACCCGGGCACATCACACTGAACAAGACAACCAGTGCCGATGAAAATGTTATCCCTGTTGAAATTTCGCTATCTTTCTCAGTGAACACCTATTAGATGTCACGACCAGTTTAATTCACACTGAATATTCATGACCTTAAGAGTGGTTCGCTATCTGCTTGACATTTGCTTGACATCTAAAAATCAAAGATCTTTCCGAGGGTGAACTGGCATTTTGTAGCCTGCCGGGAGAGTAATTTAGGTGACAGAGTCTCATGCACATAAAACAGAAATACCCTGTTGTTCCTCTAAATTTCACCACTAAATTTGCTAAAAAAAAACAAACAAACTTGCAGGTAGATCTTTGCATTAAAGGATAATTTGTCACTGGCCAAACTTAAAGGAATGCGAACAGTCACTTTTATTTTCTAAATTTTAGTAAGCTATCAATCAGATGCATCTTAAAGAAAGTTTCTTCATTCTACAAGATGATTCTTACCTTTGATTTGACTTGCTTGGAGGGTAAACAGACACAAAGTTAAGCATAGTCCCGACTTCAAAAGCATGATGGGCTAAAGTGTAAAGTTATCATTTGTAAAGTGACTGTGGCAAAAAGCAATAAAATCCAGAATCTCCTTATCTCGAGTCCTTTAGCAGAATGTATAAAAGTCTCCTCATCGGTGCATAGGAGTTCTTGGCAGGCACCAAAACTCAGCTTCTGCAATCGTTAGTTTCTGGATGCTGTGGGATCCCAGGACACTGCAGAGGTGATTGCATGAATGGACGAGCAGTGGGAGCAAGGGAGGAAGGAGAGGCAAAGGAAGAGAATCTGGGAATAGATGATATTTTGGCTCAGGAGTTTCCTTCCATGCTGTCAGTGTAACAACAGTTACAAGGTTAAAAAAGCAGGCTCTGCTTTGAGCGTAATCTCTTTACCTTCTTCTTGCTGCTTGTAATCCTCGAGGGGGCCACGTGGCTCCCTGGCCTCATCCTGTTAGTCACCTTCTGGACCCTCGTCTGTCAGCTGAACAAAAGTGGGGATCTGCCAACCAGCTGAGACCAGATAACTACTGCCCGCAATTGCTAGGGCTTGATCACTCACGACCAGCCTCTTTGTGTTTTTGTCTGCCTCTATGTGCAACTGTAAAGCTGCCCAACTCTTCTTCGTCCTATAGATGTCAAGAGAGGTCAGCAGTTTGTTTCTGTCCTACACACCAAGCTACCAGACAAACAATGTGCTTTGTTGTTGTTCTCGCTGCACAGGCATGTTGAGCCTCTAAGACTCTTTCCTCTAGGTCCTGAAGAAGAACATTACCAGTTCGGTAATTTACTTGAGAGCACTTTCCTATGGTGTGCTTTTGTTCTTTGGTTGCTATCTGTGACTAGTTCTTCTTGCGTCCAATCCCATGATGCTGCGACACTAACAGCTATGAAATAAGCAGCATCCTTGACATGTGATGACTGCACTGAAGTGAGTAGGCTTTCCTGGTTTGGTGTGCCAGGGTGGAAAGGCTCTGTGTTGTTAGTCTCCACCCCCACCCACATATTTTAGTGAATAGGATTAACTGCTGTTGTTGGCTGTTAGAATTTTTTTTCTTTCCTTCTTTCTTTTGCAATAAATAAGCCTGTTCATTATATTCATAATCCATCCAGGCACTTTTTTATACATACTAATCTGAACAATGACTTTTTCTGAACCTTTCAAAACAAAGGTAATCATTTATTTTTGCTTGTTCTAGGCAAAAATAGAACCTAGACCCTTGTGTCCAAAAACAATTTCACATCCATCAGACGTGATAGAGATGTTTCCAAAAACCTGTCGAACAAGAATCCAGTTTGTAGCCCGACTTCTTCCCCATCATTTTTTCCCAGCTACTGTCACTACACATGGCTATCTGTGAAATGATTACGGTCCAACCAACCACCAACAACAGCTTGGTGAGAGAGCAGTCACGGGCTTTGCAGAGCTACTAACAGGCAGGGCATCAATGTGCATGCAATAGAAGGTAGAAGATCAAATGTCTTGATCTTCTTTTTCTGTAAGACTATTTCAAAAAGGTAAATAAAAGAGAAATTGTGTTGTTAAATCTGACTGTTCCAGGATGTCTCTCCAGTTTGTGACGCTGACCTGAATCCTTCATGATAACACAAAAGGTAAAGTCAGAGATTCAAGGTTCAAGGTGACGATTAAGAAGAATTGTTTTTAACATCTGAGATGAGATTAGAATAAACTGAAAATAAAGCAAAACACTGTCAAACTGAAGCATTGTTTATGCATAAAAGCAGCTAATCTTGGAGCTGAGACTTGCACATTAATAATGTATTTCAGCTCTGTTTTCATGAGTTACTTTGATATTGTTCCCAAGATAAACAAAGCTTTGTCCATCTCAACTAAGATTTGATTCAGACAGGCTTGACCTTCTCCCACTGGCTGATGACTTGTCCAATTAGAGAGGTCAGTTTAAATTATGCAGCAGAGGGAAAGTGGTACTTGCCATCTGTCAGAAGGGGTTATTTCATTAGGGACAGAGCCTGGGTATTGCTGACTGCCACAGTCTGACACAGCAGGAAAGACACCTGCCGTTAAATTCATCATTTGTCCAGAGGGAGACTGAAAGAAGATTTCAGGCTGAGAATTTGACTTCATCCTTGGTCAGTATTTGTTAATGGGTACTAGACAACTGCACTGATGTGGATACCCAGACTGCCTAGCAGCCGGAGTACCGAGCTTGAAAGTGTGCTTAGGCTATGGGTGCACACTGAAAAACTCACAGTGTTGGAGACACAAAATGATTAGTCTATACTTTAAAACACTGGCTAAGATATAGAGTTTGTTCTCTGTCGAGAAACAAAATGCCAGAAAATCTGCAATGGAGGGGCTGTTTGCATGTGTTTGTAGCTGTTCCATGATTATTGTAAATGGCAGAAGTGCTCCTTACACCTTAAATCAACTATGTGTCTTAGACTCTGTGCACATGCTTTGCTACACTGGCACTACATCGACACTACTTTTGCTTTTGCTGTTGATATCCTCCACACACTGATTGGATAAACAGCCAAAGAGGTATTTCACAAATAAATCTTGATGATAAATTAGCCATTACAACATAAAATTAGACATAGATACTGCTGATTTGCTGGGATTTTCTTGCACAATCATCTCCAGGGTTTACTAGGGTTTATCCTTTTTCTAGGCCTGAGTACCTTCTTGATCTCAGTGGTGAAGACAATGGACAAACTGTTTCAAGATCATAAGAAGACAAGAGCAACTCAAATTATCCAAAAATGAATGCAGAAGAGTATCTCTAAATGGATAACACATCAAACATTGAAGCAGATGGGCTACAGCTGTCAGGGTGCTGGGTCAGTGACCTAGCATTTTGAGTTTATTTTGTATTTCTGATTTCTTTTGATGTATTGGGGACATTTTTAGTTCTAGTGCTTACTGTTAGTATAGTTTAGCTAGGTTTCAGTCTAATTAATGCTATCATCCATGCTTCCTTGTTTATGTGTCTTTTTCTGTTTCCTGTGTAAGTCTGTCTTGTCCTCTGTGTATGCCCGTGCCTCGTCCCCCTTACCTGTCCCCGTGTTCCCCTCCTTGTGTTCTATTCCAGCTCCCTAATCTGTCATGTGTTCCATGTCCTATTGTCAAGCGTGTGTTTTCACAGTCTACGTCTCAGTATGATTCCTGTTTTATTTTGACAGTCTTGTGTTCCGTGTTTAGTGTGTTTAGTTTTGCTCCCCCTCTGGTATCGTGTCAGCTGTGTTTTCACTTCCATTATTAGCCATTGTCGAGCTTTCTGTTTACCTCCTCACGTCTCCATGGTTCATGGCGTCAGGATTTTCAGGTTTCATGTTTTGGTTTTTCCCAGTTTTGGTTTTGTTAGTTCTTGTTCACTTTATGTTATCATTTATTTAAATATGTTTCATTGGCTATAATAAAGGCTATTTTTTTTCGTTAGATTCAGTCAACCCTGTTGGAATTTGACATAATCAACATGAAACCAAGGATCTGTTCTGCTTGTAACAACAGTTCAGACTGGTGATGGTAGTGATTTCTTGAACATAATAGCAAATTACTGAAGTCAGATGACCTCCATGGTCAACAGATCCCAATAATATTCCCAAGATTTACATCATGGATGTGCAGCTGACAAATCTGTTGCAACTCCAAGATGCTCCATGTATTACATAAAATCTTGGATGGCAGGGGAAGGCTATGAAAGTAAAGACACTTTACTGTTTTTAAATCTCTAAACGAAATAAAAAGTACCTTCGGCTGCTCTCCTGACACAAGATGTTAACCTCAACAGTATGGAGCTACAAATATCTAACCTTTCTGTACTGTAATTAATTTGTGTCCTTTTTCATTTTTGAAAATGAAAATTTCCCCCTCAGTAAAGTACAATTCCCTAATGCAGTACTTTTATACATTTAGGTCTTGCATTCACTGCCAGTAATGACCCTAAACAGACATAAAACGAAAAAACATCTAAGAGATTTTTATCCGATTTAACTGTTTGCAGTTACGATTCTCTGCACAAGAGTAACCAAAAGATTACAACACATCATCTAAAAACTTGTGTGATCGGCTTCAACTGAGGTTCCAGCTTTTAACCTTCCCTTGGAGAGCAGAGAAGATGAGTGCCCCGGGGCTGGCAGTCTAATATTAGAGTCATGTTTGTCGTAACATTCCTCTTTGAGAAAATCCACTCTGGGCTGATTATCAGTGTGATCCACTCTAGTAGACCGGCAGCGGTGAACGTGCCATCGTAGCTAGTGCCATCATCAGCTCTGTGAATCGCTACTGGAGTTCATAAGCGAGGACGTTCTTTAATAATCTTTTATGAAGATAGGTTTGTAAGTGTAGTTTCTACTGAACTTGTGAATTTCTTTCGAGGCTGTTAACACATGTAGACACATATTAAGAACTGTGAATGGTAAAGGTCAGGTTGTGTTCATGGATAACCACCACAGTATTCAGTAGCAGCACAGGTTGTTACATATTTGAGACACTTTTTACTATATTGCATTTTACAGTAGAATTATGGGAATTAAAGTAATGTTTGTCTACAAAGTTGTACTCTGCTCTCTAAGGTCGAGATTAAGCAGAGGAAACTTTAATGGACACTTTAATATGAAAGTGTTTTTTGACACATTAATCGTGTACTTAATTCCTCATGTGGAGGCAATCCTGCCTTCTCTGAGAATTGTGGGGGCTTTGCCAGCCTTGAGGGAACTTATTAATTACACAAACTAAATTATACACTAATTAGTTAAATAAGTAAGACAAATTAATACTCAGACAACTGATCTAGCAGTCAAATTTACTATATAGTGCATGTTTTATTTATTTAATTATAGATAGATAGATAGATAGATAGATAGATAGATAGATAGATAGATAGATAGATAGATAGATAGATAGATAGATAGATAGATAGATAGATAGATAGATAGATAGATAGATAGATAGATAGATAGATAGATAATTATGTCAAGTATAAAAATGAGAATAGAAAAAGACGAATATAAATAAACTTGTATCTATTAATATAATAAATATTTTGTGGTTTTGGGGCTTTGATACATGTCTGCAGTAATATCTACTAAAAGAAGCAATCTGTACCCTACAGTTTTCTTCCCTTCCTGTTATTGTGCACCATCGTGGCCAAAATTGCTGAACCGCCAACAGAGGGCGTTATGCTAAGCAATCCAGTCAGGATTCAAAACCTGAACTATTTAAAGCCAATGAAAAGAAAAAGTGTTCAGGCTCTGCAGATACAAAAATAATTCATTCAGAAATAAACCTCTTATTGTCCAAGCTACTTTTACCAAAAAACGCATGACCCACTTTATAAGCACTTAAAGTAGGAAATATTTTAGAAAACAATGTGGAAAAATCACAGACATATACTCCCAAAGAAAGAAAGAAAGAAAGAAAGAAAGAAAGAAAGAAAGAAAGAAAGAAAGAAAGAAAGAAAGAAAGAAAGAAAGAAAGAAAGAAAGAAAGAAAGAAAGAAAGAAAGAAAGAAAGAAAGAAAGAAAGAAGTATTATTTGAAGATTGGACAAACATGCTGAAAGAAGATACTAAAATGATTAGGAACCTGCAGCAATGCATTTAAGCATTTCTTTCTACAGTATACAGGTATACAGACAGTTTGCAAGTTACCCCTTTGCATGCATGCACGTATGCAATATATGCAATTGCAAGATAACAGAATATGAGGCGAGAGGTTGTAAACATGTGGCTGGGACATGGAAAGTCCCTTAACCCTGTAAAGCCTAAATTATTAATGAAATAATTGCTAAAACATTAACATTTCTAGCAACCTTCTGACCTCCTGACAAAATACAGATAAAATCAGAGATTAATTTGCATACAGGATTTTTAATTTGTATAATATTTACTACATTTTTTTAAATAAATGTATTGTGCAATTTATTTGGGTTTTTGAAGGGAAAGGTATCACAATGATGATGTAGAAGTCACAAAGACTCAAAAAAACCCTCATGTATCAAATATGGCACACTTAGTGTTACAGGGTTAAAGCTGCAAGGTTGCCAGGACTACCAAATATGCTTCTGTTCTGACGGCCTCATGGGCTCAAAGGAATTTACTTATTCAGTCTGATCATGTTAGCAACAGTTCCTAGGAGGGCCAAAATGCATTGCACCATTAGGCAGTCAAAACTCCAAATACTTAATCCAGACAGACACAGGTCACACACAGAGAGGCAAAAGGGGAAAGGAAAAGAAATCCAGCACGATTCAGGTAAAAAAAAAAAAAAAAAAAGAATTGGACAAGAAAAAAATAATACACAGTGAATAACTGGAAAAACAAAGAATACATGAGGAGAATACTGGAGAGTGATCCTGGGAAACCTTCCTCCTGCTTTATTTAAGATTTAAGATAGTAGCAGTATAGTAAAATTCCCTCCATCCATCACTTATGCCAGCTGCTCTGAAATAAGAAGGAATTCATGATCCTAAATGATATTTATGGTTCACATTTAAAACATCAAAACAGCTAATGCCATGAAATGGAAAACACACATTTAGTTTATGTTCTTCTTAGCATCATGACGTGCTGCGCTGTATGCTTACTGCTCAATAACACTAAAAACAAAATCGAAATGGGGGCCATTCGATTCCTATACAACCGTTGCAAGAGCTTGGTTCGCATTGCCGGCAATATGTCGGACTCGTTCCCGGTGGGTGATGGGCTCCGCCAGGGCTGCCCTTTGTCACTGGTTCTGTTCATAATTTTTATGGACAAGATTTCTAGGCACAGCCAAGTGGCGGAGGGCTTTCACTTTGGTGGCCTCAGAATCTCATCTCTGATTTTTGCAGATGATGTGGTTCTGTTGGCTTCATCAGGTGAGGGCCTCCAGCTCGCACTGGAACAGTTCGCAGCCGAGTGTGAAGCAGCGGGAATGAGGATCAGCACCTCCAAATCTGAGGCCATGGTTCTCAGCCGGAAAAGGGTGAAGTGCCCACTCCGGGTCGGGGATGAGTTCCTGCCCCAAGTGGAGGAGTTCAAGTATCTCGGGGTCTTGTTTGCGAGTGATGGGAGAAGGGAGCTGGAGATCGACAGACGGATTGGTGCGGCAGCTGCAGTGATGCGGACGCTGCACCGGTCCGTTGTGGTGAAGAGGGAGCTGAGTGTAAAAGCGAAGCTCTCAATTTACCGGTCGATCTACGTCCCTACCCTCACCTATGGCCACGAGCTGTGGGTAGTGACCGAAAGAACGAGATCGCGGATACAAGCGGCAGAAATGAGCTTCCTCCGAAGGGTGGCTGGCCTCTCCCTTAGAGATAGGGTGAGAAATCCGGCCATCCGGGAGGGGCTCAGAGTAGAGCTGCTGCTCCTCCACATCGAAAGGAGCCAGCTGAGGTGGTTCGGGCATCTGACAAGGATGCCTCCTGGGCACCTCCTGGGTGAGGTGTTCCGGGCATGTCCCACCGGGAGGAGGCCCCGGGGCAGACCCAGGACACGCTGGAGAGATTATATCTCTCGGCTGGCCTGGGAACGCCTTGGTATTCCCCCGGATAAGCTGGAGGAGGTGGCTGGGGAGAGGGAGGTCTGGGCTTCTCTGCTTATGCTGCTGCCCCCGCGACCCGGTCCCGGCTAAAGCGGATGAAGATGGATGGATGGATGGATGGATGGATGGATGGATGGATGGATGGATGGACAAAATCGAAATGATGGAGAATAAAAAGTTTGGATGAGGAAAACTAATGAATAAATCAAATGAGTTTCATTGTACGAGCTGGGTCAGATGCAGTTTTTATTGAATAGATTTTACATTGGGTTGGGTTTGTCTCACCTAATGCTAATCCAATCACAATGCAACTCAAATCCAATCAATCAGAATATGATAATGATGCAGAAGGATAATTTATTCGAGAAGACAATGATTTCAAACACTGATTACTTCCATCACTGGAGACAATGACAAAATCAGCTCATACACCAGGGAGCACTCTCTCAAATTAGCAATCATTAAGTTATCTGTGATATGTGACAAAATGAACATCATCAATGACCCTTTCAATATCCCGTGTAATTGGAGCTTAAAAAGGCTTGTGGCTTCTTGGGGGAGTTTGTTGACAGGTGGAAGTCTAGAAATTAATTCTTCATGTCTTTTTTCTCATAAGAGGTGCCAGTTTAGATTCCCGTGAGGTTTTCCTCATGCTCTCTTAGTTGGAGAGAAGTGGAAAGCCTACACCCCCGTGTTCTGAGAAGCAGGATGGAACTGTGGCTCCTGGTATCCGGTCTACTGTGTTCCCAGTGAGCAGAAAATATTGAGAAGGGGAAAAAAGATTTACATGGAAGAGTTCAAAAGAACAATAAAGGCCAAAGAGAAAATAAAAAAGGAGGAGGTCAGGTCAAGTAACAGCCCATCAGGGTAAATCTCTGTCCCACAGCAGGATGACACGGGCAGCACGGAAACCATGACTAAATCAACCTCAGAATATAAACGTGCAATATAAAGCTGCATCAGCCACAGGCCAAAACATATATCTGTAGCGCTGTTATGACAGGATTGATTACAGCAGAGTTAAGCATGAAAAGTGACGAAAACATGAATCAAATACAGCGACCGATGCGACTGATGAATTTCACGGCCATCGAAGCAGACATGTGCAGAAGTACGCAGCAAACCCGAGACTGCCGCACAGGTGATGCGCGCTCTTGTTCCCGTGCGCATCTGCTCATTTATGTATGTTTTCGCGTCTCCTCCGAGATTAAGTGGATCAGACATTTTTAATCTTGTCAGGGGAGCTTTACTAGAGAGCTCTTGCTTTGTCTGGAGATCCTCTGCATCTTTCTCAGTGCCTTTGAAATCTTAGTAGCGAAACACGATCTCTTTAACATAAGTAAGAATACACACTTAAAATAGGGCTGACCAAAATGTTAACTGCTAACTGAGCATGAACAGTTTATCATAGCATGTGAGGGGTTTTTATTTCAACGTGCTGTAACAAAAAAAGACCTTTTTAAAATAACCCTTTGATGACATTGATCTTTAGATCACAGCCATGTGTCTTTTTGGTTGTCAAAGCTGTGACTTTACTGGTTAATCTATGTAACAACCTGAGATTTGAATAATAACCTGAATTATTCAGTAAGGAAGCGAAGAGGGAGTACTAGATATAACCTCAGGCTCTTCAAAGAAATACAGCATTACTTTCATTTGATTTGATTTTTCCATTGGCCCACATCTTTCTCCTCTTTGAGACATTTCAAATCGATTATCTACTCACCCATCACAGTCATGAGATGTGTTAAGCAGAAGCAGCGGGGTTCCAATCAGAATTTCTAATGGCAATGTTGCCACTTCCTGCCCCTCTGGACACAAACCACTTGAAATTAGGGTGAAATCTTTTTTTCCCTCCACGGTGGAAGGCCATCGTCAAATCAGGAAGGACCTGCAGCTTCAAAATGTGTAGTTAAGATGAATTTGTGGACCTCAGAGGTTTTTTGTGGACCTCTGAGATAAGGCTGACCTGGAAAAAAGCAACTATGAATGGAAACACACTGCACCCACATCCTACACTGGAGCATGATTTACAGCTATAACATTTCAAGGTGTAGTACTTTATGTTACACATGTTTCAAGTGGGTGTGGGTCAGTCTCCACAGTTTTGACTTCATTTAAACCTGATAGACAAAATTCATCAGTTAGCAGAAATAAAAAAAACTGGAACCTACTAAAACTCTACAAAAAATGTAGCTCCTGAATAAAAACAAGATCATTCCTTCTATTTTATCTTTTTGCTTCGAATATCTCAAATTGGAGAACATGATTAATTTGTTGAGATAATATGATAACCACAACACTTTAGAAGTAATCGGTAAAATAATTGAGAAGTGATGCATTTCTAAGTCTACCACTCCAACGATGATTAAAAAGTACTTTTGACTGCCACCTTATACATAAGAAGTCACAACACTGGTATGTTAGATTTTCTCACACAATCCTCAAGGGATTTGTGTCTTCCTCCTCGAAATGAGCCAACAGCTCATTTCGAAATGAGCCAACAGCTCATTTCGAGGAGGAAATGAATTAATGCTTATGATAGGACACACCGTAGATCTGGTCATTTTACATCAGAGGCCTTGGGATGATGGAGTAGAACACCACGTTGACCCGTGCTGCTGTGAGCTTGGACATGCGGATGCTTCGGCTGAATACTCTTATTTGGTCTGAAGCTGGTGGAAAGCTGGGTCAGGCAGAAGCATCGGTTGTACATATAAGGTTGATTAATAAATGTGAACATGCCAGTGAGCAGAATGGAGTTTCAAGGAAGAAACACAGCTGGAAGTCATCCAGAGGTGCACACGCAGATGATTCAGAGAAGAGATCTGCCAAGTTGAGATTAAGCGTGTTTTTTGCTTTTTATGGGCAGAGCTGAGAAACCCAATTTGGCTCAGTAAGTATATTTTAATCCTTAGGATGATCGCAAAAGATTGGTTTGAAATGGTCAGCTTCTTTTTATCTCCTGAGTATTAAAAAGAAAAATAAAGTCCTAGTTCTTCTTATATACAAGGATGTGTGTCATAGCTACGCAACAGAACTGCTGTCCCGTTCTGTCCTGTCAGTGAAATGAAGAAAGAAACCAAAAGGTCAGTGTGGTCAGACGTTTGCATACACTCATCATGGGCATCGAGGCCATGGTATTTTTGAGATTTTAAGGATTTATTTGAACTGTCCACAACAGTGGAACGATTGTGCAGCATCCATAATGTTTCGTCTTTATTGGATAGTTTGATGCTGAAGATCTGGTATTTGGTCCTTTGCTCACCCACTGAGCTAAAGTGGTGCAAATTCAAATTTATTTCAGATTTTGTCTAATACACACAGGGTCAAAATAATAGAGAGGCTAAAATATATGCATGTAATCACTTAAATATTTTATGGTGCTGAAGGTTCCATAATGTTGTTTAACCAACTAATATTAACTTTATGATTATGACTGACTATAACTGGTAGTTTACAGATTTTTATTTATTTATTTTTTGGTAAATGATAAGTGGACATGTTTTTTTTACTTTTCTATCTGAGCACTCAAAGCGATTTACACAACTTGCTGTATTCACCCAAGGACTTTTTCTATGCTCTTTCTATGTAATTGCTTCCTATCTAGCATTAACACACATTCACGCTCCAATGGATACATCGGAGAACAATTTCAGGTTGGTATCTAGCCCAAGGATATTTTTGGCATGCAGACTGGAGGGATCGAACCTTGAACCTGGAGATATAAGCAGAAAAATTGTAGATTTTAAGTTGAGAAAATATCTTGGAGCCTTTCTAAACAACTGAAGATTCCAAGATCACCAGTTCAAAAAATTGTATGTAAGTTATTCAGATGTGTCACACTTAGCCGAGGTCTAGAAGAAGACCCAACCTGTGACCCTCAGATGAGAGGTAATTGTTTAGGATGTTCAAAATCAACCCAGGAACCACCAAGACTCAATCCTACCAGAAAATGGAAACTGCTGGAATGCCATAGTGGAGCCAATTTGAAATCGCCATGGACAGGGACACAAAAAAAAAAAAAAAAAAAAAAAAGAAATTGCCATGGACTGTATGTTTGGAGCTGTAAAGATGAGCTTTTCAGAGCTAAGAACGCTATAGCAACCGCATGCATGGTGTTAGCAGCATCATGCTCTTTGGCCGGTTTGCTGCCAGTGGATCAGGTAACCTGCAGAAAGTGGATGGAATAATGGAGAAGCAGAACTACCTCAAAATCCTTCAACTAAACTGCAAGACAGTTGAAACTTGGATACGAGTGTTCCAAGAGGACACGGATCGAACATTAAAACTGGTTTTGTTAGAGAAGGCTGACATCGAACTTCCAAAACAGCCTTCCCAACACCCCAACCTCAACCTTATTGAAAATTTATGGATTATGATTCAAAGCCAGGCCTATGCCGGGAAAGTAACCATTTTAAATGAACGCAGCGTGGCGCAGCGTGTTTTGGGGTTTAAAAGGCACTGAGACCTGGTGTTTAGAAAAAAAGTGGAAGCAGAGCAACTACGGACGAAAGTTTTGGCCTGTCTCAGCAATGCAAAGCCCCCAGCATCCAACATCACCATGGAGGAGAGGAAGGCACTCACATCACTTAGTGATGACAACAACATTATCATCCTTCTGGCAGACAAGGGTAGGTGCACAGTATTGCTAAACCAGAAAGACTATCATGAGAAAATTTTGTCACTACTCAGTGATGAAAATACTTATGAGCCCCTGAAACGAGACCCAGGAAGTGGCTACAGGAAGAGGGTGATAGACTGTCTGAAGCAGTTAGAACAAGACGAGGCTATTGACCGGACCTCATACCACAGGCTATACCCAGGGGAGTCTACACCAAGTCTGTATGGTTTACCAGAAATACATAAACAGGATGCACCTTTAAGACCGATTGTCTGCATGATCAACTCTGTCTCCTATAACATCTCCAAGTTTCTGGCTTTGATCCTCAACCCGCTGGTGGGCAGCTCTGAAAACCACATCCAGAACACCCTGGATTTTGTTGAGAAGGTGAGAGATGTTACATCTCTCTTCACTTGCATCCCAGTCACAGAAGCGTTGGAGGTAGTCCGTAAGAGATACAGGATGACACTAACCTCAGCATCAGGACCACTCTCAGCATTGACCAAGTGTGTTTGCTTTTGGAACTGTGTCTTCATTCCACCTGCTTCACACACAAGGGTCAGTTCTACAGGCAGAAACATGGGTGTGCCGTGGGCTCCCCAGTTTCACCCATCATGGCCAATTTGTACATGGAAGAAGTGGAAAAGAGGGCTTTGCTATCCTACCCTGGGACACCACCAAGCCATTGGTTCAGATATGTGGATGACACCTGGGTGAAAATCAAATCTCAGGACGTACCACAGTTCACGGATCACATTAACTCGGTGGACCGACACATCAAATTCACCAGGGAGGATATGAAAAGTGGCAGGTTAGCCTTCTTAGACTGTGAGATTTCCATCAGGAATGGGGGACATCTAAAAGCTGACGTGTACCGTAAACCTACACATACGGATCAGTATCTAAGGTTTGACTCTCATCATCCACTGGAGCACAAACTGGGTGTCATCAGGACGCTACAACACAGAGCGAACACCATCCCCACAGACACAGCGGCCAGGGAAGCAGAAGAACAGCACATCAAGAAGGCCCTGAGTAAATGTGGTTATCCCAGGTGGACTTTTGTCAAAGCGGGAAAAACACCTAAAGAAAGCTCCAGCCGATCCAGGAGAGAAGGACAACCGCTGCCCGAGCGAAAACCTGCAGTGATCCCGTACGTGTCAGGAGTATCGGAGCAGTTGAGACACATTTTTTCTAAACACCGGGTCTCTGTGGCTTTTAAACCCCAAAACATGCTGCGCCAAAAACTGGTCCACCCCAAGGATCGGGTCCCCCGACACAAACAGAGTAACATAGTGTACGCTGTTAAGTGCCAGGCGGATTGCCAGGATTTATACATCGGGGAAACCAAACAACCTCTGGCGAAGCGAATAGCACAACACAGAAGAGCTACCTCGTCAGGCCAGGACTCTGCAGTCTATTTACACCTACAGGCCAGTGGACACTCTTTCAATGATGAGGATGTACACATCCTGGACAGGGAGGCCATTTACGTGAAAAGGGAAAGACCATCTCTGAATCGAGGAGGGGGCCTAAGGGTACATCTTTCACCATCTTACAATGCTGTGATTGCAGCCATTCCCCAACTCTCTGTGTGTTAGAGATCAGTGGGTTTTGGTCAGTGGTTGTTGATCAGTGGTCATGAGAATTTGCATAATTATGATTAAGGAACTGACATTGTGTAAATGTACTGTTTATAAGACTGGGGAAACCTGCAGTCAGCTAAGACTGAAGAAGTCACTTGGATGAGTGACGAAACGTTTCTCCCACAAAACGCTACGTCCAGATGAACAGAATCAGCTTTTTGGCCATTTTAAATGAATTCTACCAATTTTGCTATGAAGAGTGATCAGATATCCAGCCAAAATAAGGCTAGTTCATGGCTACCAAAAGCATCTGGTCAAGGTGCAACTTGCTAAGGGACATTGAACCAAATATTAATTGGGGTGTATGTATATATTTGAACTGGTATACATTAAAGAAACTAGTTTCATACTTGTGCATTCAATTCTTGTTTTTTAAAATTAAAAATGTGTGCTGTTCAGTCATTCAACCCCAGAAAGAGAAAAGTTCAAATAAATCATTAAAAGCCCCAAATTACCATGACATATACGCACATGATGAGTGTATGCAAACTAAAGATTAATATAGCTACTTTAAAATAAATGGTCCTTAATTCAGTCTTTTAAATACCAAACCATAGTTTAACACAGGCAGGAGGCTTAACTTAAATGTTTTTGTAAAGAGGATGCTCTTATTCAAGTGTCACAACCTTGGGGGTGTTTGCAGACGAGCAGAAAAAGAGCTGAATTAGGTTATGTCAGGCAAATTTCATGCTAATAGCTCCGGTGACATTTTGCGTTATTATTGCTTATGAAAATGGAAAATTACAAATATGCTACTCAAGTTTCCATCTCAGTGCACCTTCTCATGCTTAATATCAAAAGGTTAATAGACAATATGTAAATGACTCCAGAAGAAAAGGGGAACCCCTCATTTATATTCTTCAAAGTTCTCAGTGAAACTGAAATCCATATGTGGGTGATGGGTGTATTCATCACGGTGTTGGAGAATATGTGACTTGTGTAGCCAAACAAGTATAAGACAAAAACTTACTTGCGTTGTTAATAGTCTTATACAAGCCTCTCCTTGCAAACGAATGCAAATAAAATGGGGATTTTGCACTATGTGATAAAAGAGAGATAAAAAATGACCTTTTTAAGTTGAACTGCCATCTTTGTTGTTGTGGCAGTCTCTGCTCTCTGCCTCTTAACGAGGACTGAATAGAGTGTGGTGAGCTTGACCTCTGAGCAGGGCCATTTCAAGTTCAGCACAAATATCAGCTGAGAACAAGACATCTAACTCCCGCTAGTTCTTTAGGTCTTACACGACAGTTTACTTTCCCCTCTTACTTTTAACTTTGTGTGCCCTGAAAGCCTCGGTAAACAAAGAACACAGTCTGGAGTAATGTCAGTGAACCAAGCCCATCCTGAAAGGAAAATATTCAGATTTACAAATCAAAACTAAGAATGATCAAAAGGCACTTAATACGTAAAGTTAAACTCCTTATAGCATCATAAATAGAACGTCAACAATTCAAGCAGTTGAGATCTACATCTGTGAATGAATAGAATTCATCATTACCCCCACCACAGCCACAAGAGATGCTGGGTGTAGCTACTTGCTACCTAAATTCCTGTCTTTTGTGCCTTATATACACTATATGGACAAAGGTATTGGGCCACACCTCTTAATCTTTGAATCGAGGTGTTTGCAGTCCTATTGCACCGGTGTACAGAACCAAGCACCCAGACATCCAGTCTGCCTTTACAAACATTAGTGAAAGAATGGGTCATTCTGCAGAGACACTGTTGCCACAGCTCTGTTTGTGAAATTTCTTCCCTCCTAGATATCAGCTGTATGGTGGTATTATTACCACAGCCAAAGAGGTTATGTTCTTGGTAGTGCTTGCGTGCTTACATATGTGTCCTTCTGTCTGTAAGCACGACAGTTCAGAACAGAAATTCTGATAAATCTTTTTAGGGATGTAGACTTGACGTCCACTGACGTCGCCAACGTCAACTTAATTATTTATTGGTGAAAAAACTGTGATTTTTACAAGTGTGATGTGTATTACCAACATATAGAACGTACCATATAAATATTTTAAAGTATTATGTCACATTTGACCTCTCCTTTAAAGTCAATACTTTGCTATAAAGGTAAAAGTGATAATAATAAAGAGCTGTTTAAAACTATGTTGTTTTTTTGTTTTTGCTATTGTTTGGGCTGAGAATACAGGCATATAGGGAATGGTATATGAGGTTTCTAAATATCACATTACTTTTGACCTCTGATTTATTCTTCAAGGTCAGATAAGTTTTAAATTTTTTAATCTTTAAAATGTCTCTAAATTCTACTGCCTTTGTCTGCATAAGCAAAATTTGGGAAATGACACTGTGGGTTCTAAATATCAAGTAATAGTTTGCATCCAAATGTGTCACATTTTACCTCTGATCTCACTTTTATATTTCACATCTGTGTTTCTTTCAAAGTGAGCTCAAAATGCTGTATTGCCTTAAAGAATTAGAAAGAGAAAGATGAGCTGCCTTAGTGGAAATTTGTGTTCTCGATTCATGTTGTTCAAGTGGAAGTGTTTAGGAAAACCCAGTATTACGCAAAATGTTTAATACGCACACCGGTCCACTGTGTCCATTTCACGCTTTGCCGCTCCAAAACATGAAATGGGCATGCATGCAGAAGCTGCATTACCAGCAGGGGGAGATAATTTATATAAAGCCAAGAAGTTGGTAGTGAGCAAAAAACATACAAAGTGCATTCCAGGGTCCTTAATTGTCTAAATAATTAAGCGAGGTGGCTAACACGAGTTAATGATGTCTGTTTAAACGCTTTCCAATGATTGTTTTCATGTTGGCTTCAAATAAAATATCTCCCTCTGCCGTTACTGCAGCGTACTGCACCTTTTCCATCCTCTTTTCACACTTGGGAGAGGCAAAGAGTACAATGGACACTGTGGACCGTAATGTCTATTACACAGTATCGGGTTTTTAAAGAACCATACCAAGTTGCATACTGCATAAAAGTCTGACTCAGTAATTGCAGAGCACAAAACTTCCTCTGCCGTTAACATCAGTACAGAAACTGTGACCCAGGAGCTTCATGGTATGGGTTTCCATGGCCAAGCATCTCCTGTAGCTCTAATGTGTAGGTGGCCCAGTGCTTTTGTCCACTGGGCCACCAATACATTACAGAAAATACAAAGGGTGTCAGCTCACCTGTTATCTTTACAGCTTCTCCCTGTTTTCCTCCAACAGAAGCAATGGTGGGTCATCAGAGACGTGCCTGAACCTGAGAGGTGGAAGGTATAAAGCCTGGTTCTTCAATTCCTTCTCTCTGGGATGCTTTGTCATGCTGCTTTGTTAGGTTATTTTGTCTCTTGTACCCTTGTTCAGCATCATCCATTCACAGCATATACCGCTGACACCCAACACTGTCATGTGAAACTACATGTTTAGTTATATAAACTGGTTGGCAAATTGGACTGTGCGGATTTGTTATTTGCCAGCCTGAGCCAAGCTGGTAACAATAAACAGAATATTTTCCACTGCAGAAAAATATGTTAATGCTGAAAATTTATACAGCTGATTTGTGTTTGAACATTTACGATGCTGCATGATACAAATAACCAAGAATCATCTCTGCAGAGTCAGAGCTCTGTAGCTTTTTTTATCAGCTTTTTTAGGAAATTGTAAAAGTTTAGAAGAGTTTAATGAAGTTTAAATTGTGCAGAAAGTTACCAGAACTTCTTTATTAAGGATTTAAACACACCCAATATTTTGAATTATGAGATTTTTCAAATGAGAATGAGAAAGTAAATATAGATCACGCTGTTACTAGGTGATAACGGAGCAGCCATTACCAGTGATGCACACACAGTGTAGATGGATGGTTCATAAAGCAACCAATCTTCAGCAGTATGTGAACTTGTTATGTCACTATCTGGCTAATTTGATGATGTATTGCTTGTCAGGTAAAAGCTTATATTAAGTGTGACAGATATGCTAAGCTCTGATAGTAGTCCTACAAGTGTAAACACAGTCACACCACCAGAATGATGACATTATTACAAATACACTACGCCCCAATCTCCTTAATGCAAAATACTGCAGGACCTTTAAATTAAGCCACTATGCTGTAACACAGGTAAACTGCTTGTAGCCACAGATATGCTACGAAGCACGGAGCAAACATGCATCAATGAAGACTGTGATTTGACACACACGTGATAACCATAGGCAATAACATGGGGTGCATCAGCGACACCTTTATGCACGCATGAACTGAGATCTGTTTAATGTTTGTGGGCATTTAACTCGATATTTCGCTGTTATCTCCAGAAACTGATGTTGGAGTGCAGATTTATGGCCCTGTCAGGTGGTTTCATTCACAACTAATCTGACATGATGGATTTTAAACTACTGTGGCTGTGAAATTAGCATGAGTACAGCAGGTTAACCATACATGAATATTCCAGAAAGCATAAAACCAGAAAACATAATATGCAAAACGGCAGTGGACACGTTTCAAAAAGTACACATTCACAGGTAAACCACACTGATTTCCTGCAAACCTTTACGAGTACATGTTAACGACAAAGTGTCACATTTGTAACATCTCTGAGTGATTCAGAATCAGGATTGCTAAACATTAATATAAGAGCCCACGTCTAATTGTTATTCACCATCAATCTCCTTTCTTTTTCATGTCACCGCATAGATGGCTTGCACAGGTGACTCGTTTTCCTTCCTGCCAAGGTCAATCATTACCACCTTGGAGAGATAATTTATTAATAACAGATTGCCCTTTGTGCCTCCATTTTTTCAGGTGATGAATGCTTCAAACCTCGTTCAACCTTTATCAGAAAGAGTGAAACGATAAAGCTGCTAACCAAAACTAGATTCAGTCGAGGAATATTTTACAGGTTCATCATCCATGTGTTCGGCCTCACTAGCTGTTACATCACCGGTGTCCTTCTCTCTACAGGTATATATGTGGCAGATTAGTAATGGAAATAGAAAAAAAGGGTGTGTGTAATTAATGTATTTGCTTCCACAATGCAGTCGTAGCATGTTAATCACAGATGCGTGCTGCTCTGCAACTGGTTTAGCAACTGTACCTACGGTACATGTATCATGCAAAAAAGCTTTTTAAACATCAACAACCAATTGCAAGATAGATTTATGCGATGCATTATGAATCCACTCTACTCTGCATCATTCTGTCCCTCCATTCAGCACTACAGTATGTGGCTTTGTGCTACACTGCACAATGACACAGCAAAAATGTTTAAGGTAATGTGTATGTGAAAAATGCTGCAGGAATCCTGACTTTAGGGGGGAACCACTCATACACGCACATACATGATGGCATTGTAGGTACCAGACTTCTGTAACCTGCTGTTTATCTCTACTTGAGGCTAGCTGCATGGCAGTACATTTGAGCGTCCAATCTGCACTCAGAGGGCACCCAGAGGGCTTTGGGTTGTCAGTTCATCAGGTACATGAGGGCTTCTCACAAACATTATGAGCCCCTTATTCACATACACACACACAGATCAACTTTGTCTGAGGGAAACAGCCACAGGTCACAAAGTTATGGAGTCAAATACAGAGTTAGCAGAGCAAAGCAAAAATCATAAAAAATGGTAATTAAATAAGAATTAAATAGAATTAATTACCATAGTCTAATAGAGTTTAAATAGAAAAAGTAAACCAACTCCAACATTAGCCCATTACTGTATGTCTTCTCCATTCTGAATGGCAGGTGGTCATTAAGTTCCTTGGCCAGTAAGAAAGTGTAAAAGTCTCAAACCTAAAACAGAACGAAAATGTTTTGGAATTGTCCTTTTGAAGTTACGCGACACGTCCCACAGCGCTGTGCCATTCCCACGAATCGCATTTTGAGCCTTTGCAGTCTCTTGCACTCAGCCGCTTTTCAGGTGAAGTCAGTTAAGTCTTTGGGGGTTTAGAGCTTAGGCCTTTGGAGACTGGAATTGGGCCTAGTATAACACACTGAAATCTCCAACTTATCTGTCTGCTGTCAGTTCTCATTACGCTCGGTGCCAGTGCCAAGTTTTTGAAATCTTTGCTAGATATTTCTGGCTCCGCTGCATCAATTTTTATACTTTGCATGTATGCTTTGTTAAATTTTTTCACTGGTCTGACAATTGGAAGAATTGTTTCATGCAGACAAGAAAACCAAAAGCTCAACTTGTACTTTGTACTTGATTGCATAACCCCCATTGTGTGCAATTAAATTCCTCTGCACAGTACAAATATACTGTATGCCACAAAGAAAAGCTCATATATGATATATAGCATGCACAGTCGAGCATATCTTACCTTTTCTGCAAAGATCTTTTTCATTAAATGCAGATTGTCTATAATATAATACCTGTGTAAGGCATATATTTGTGTTTTGTCATGCATAATATCCACACTGCACTCAGTTTTGTTTAGAATGTTGCATAATTTGTGTTCAGATGGATGTTTGTCTGATGAAGATCTTGTAGGTTGAAACATTAAAAAACTCCCTTTGGGGACAACATTTTCCTCTGTCCTGCACCCGAACAAGCACGAAAATGTTTCTTATTTTTGTGGCAAAGCTCAACCCAAAGCTCAGCCCTGGTAAAGAGTGTTTCTCAGTTCATTTTATTCAATTTGTTCGTCGTCTTATCCTTAGCTGACCAAAATTTTGAGACTTTTTGTATTTATTATGTGTTTTATAGTCAAATAGTTTCAATAAAAGCATTTATTGTAGAACTGAATAAAGAATATTTATTATTACAACATTAGTTCGTGTTGCTGAAATCTCTGCATGGAGTTAAGACCTCTGATTCCCTTTAGGAAACATAAATAATGTGAAAGTCACAACCACAAGCAAAGTCTTTAAATATATAGATTACAGATATTACATTGTGTCAGTCTTGAACGCACCTGCGTCTGCCTTAGAAAATTGTATAAAATTCTCTGAATGACTTCCTGTTCAAGTGCAATCCTCTGTCAAGTGTTATGGGTCATGTTAAAATTCATATATGGAAAGCCAAAAGATGTCAGCGCGTGTGCTTCCATGTGTCCTGACAACATGAGTGCCCCTTTCTGCATACGTGAAGTACACTAGAATAGCATCACTTGCGCTCGCTGTCATGACTTATTGAACTATGAAAGCAAAGACTTGTTCTCCTGCAGGAAGGCGGCAGAGGAAGGGCAGGGAGATGGTGAGGAGATCAAACAGCAGCGAGCTGCAGCGCAACCTTAAAACATGAGGAGGAAGTGATGCGAAACGACACCCTCTTGTCCACATTGATCCGCGCTGTTTAATGCTTTCCCACATCTCCGAGTGCCTCGAGAGGTTGTTGGATTTCAATTTTGATGTCATCATAATGTTTTCTGGCCGTGACTCTAATCTCTCATTAGATTTCAAGGTAACACCTCACAACAGGGAGAAAACTGCAAGTCATCTGCCACAATATAAACATGGCAAAACACAAATGAAAGGACCAGCATGGCTCATCTTTACTAAGAACTGCATTAAAGCTCTTACTCAAAGACAAATATTTGAAAGCCTTTATTACACAGCGCCTCTGAATGAGAACAAATACTAGAGCAACAAACTTTGTTTTCATTTTATGCTGGCAGATCTTCAGCATTTTTTATGTAGCTCTGCAAGCCAGATTCTACAATTCAGATCACTCTATGCGGCCATAAGATGGGGAAACCATGTGACACACGAACAGGACATACTGAAGAAACAGACTGAATGTGGCAGAAAACAGGCCCACCCATGCACAGTTAAACAAGATTAAGTTTGTTCAGCAGAATTGAATTTATTATGAGTGATCATCAGCTTTGCTGCATTAATATCAGCTGCAGATGAAGCTTTTCTTAAAGCCCCAGAAGGAAAGCAGACTTCTCACTCTTCCTTTCAACTGCATGGGTGTGCCTTTCTAAACAAAGATAACCACAGCATCGAGCGGCCCAAGACTATGATCAAAATATAAACCTATGGTTATTTTCAGCATACATAGACATATAACTGAACCGGCAACCTTGCTTTCAGGTATTCACATAATCCCAAAAAAAATTATCCAGGGTCATTTATCCAAAAGGTATTTATGAATTCAAAATCATGTCTGTTGCTCCTGATTTCTGCTGCTTATTCACATTAATGGGTCAGGCATCATGGGAGTAAGTGCTATGCACTGCATTAACATACTTTACCAGCCAAATAGGAATCCACACAGAATAATCCATCACTTAACTGATATGTGAAAGGTTAAAGTGAAGCAGTGTCAAAAAAATTAGAAGTTTCCCACCACCACCCTCAATGTGCAAAATGCCTATCTTCACAAATGATTTCTCTTTGTATTAAATACTAAATCAGGTCTTTTGTAAATAAAAACAAGCTTCTTTTTTTTTTTTTTTTTACTTTTTTCTAAATTGGCATTTCTCCTCATCATGGCTTCATTGAATTAGAATTTTTTTTAATGTATTTAGATAATGGAAATATTTTTTTACAACTATGCCTTTTATGTAGAACAATTTCTCACCACTTTTTCTTTTTTTGTTCAATAAAACTGGCATTTTTTTTCATCTCCATCCCGATTCAAATGAAAAAAGTCCCATTTTCACATCCTCATAATGCCTGTGAGTCACAGAGAGCTTATTATTTGAAGGATTCTTGTTTCAGAAGTTCATATAAGAAAATAGACACATAAACAAAAGTTGTCAGTAACCGGAGGTGCTGCAGCTCACAGCCTGCAACATCTGAAGCGCGTGAGTTTGTGAAAAGCTTTTTTGAAGTCCTCGTTTGACATGGTGTATATGATCGGGTTGATGAGGGAATTGAGATATCCCAGCCAGGTGAAAAAGTCAAATAACTCGGGGTTAAAACATGTGTCACATGTTGCCACCAGCAACGTGTAGATGAAAAACGGAAGCCAGCAAATAATATAAGCGCCGAGGATTATCCCCAGAGTCTTCGTCGCTTTTCGTTCTCTTGCTGCTGAAATTCTCTTTTTCTCCAAAACCGCATCGGACAACGTCACTTTCACCTGGTTCTCGCTCGTTGAAGACCCGGTGTCGCTGGACGGAGCGTCGTGTCTCCCGCACTGCAGAGAGCTAGTGGACGCCGCGGACCCAGGGGAGTTGGAGACCAGGTGAGCCGATGTTAGTCTCTTCCCAACCTTCTTCGGGGACTGCTTCAGGATCCTTTTCCGAGCCTCCACGTATATCCGTCCGTAGAGGACAATGAGGAGCAAGGTTGGGATGTAGAAAGCCCCAAAAGTGGAGTAAATGGTGTAGAAAATGTGATCTGTGTTGACGCTACAGCTTGTTAATTCATCCGCTTTCACCTGTCTCCAGAAGAGAGGCGGGAGGGAGATGGAGATGGCGATGACCCAGGCTGTGGCCACCATCCCTGCCGCTCTTCCCGTTGTGCGCTTTTTAGAGTACTCCACTGCGTCAGTGATGGCCCAGTACCTATCCAAAGCGATTACGCACAGATGGAGGATGGACGCAGTGCAACACGTTATGTCCGAGGAGAGCCAGATGTCGCAAACTATTTGTCCGAGCGTCCAAGTGTGGATCACGGTGTACAGGACGCAGATGGGCATCACTAGGATAGACACCAGCAGGTCAGTGACGGCCAGAGAGGCGATCAGAAAGTTTGCGGGAGTTTGCAGCTTCTTCGACTGGGAAATCGTTGCGATGACAAAGGCATTGGATAAAGTGGTGGCGAGTGTGATAATCGAGAGAATCACAGCCAAGCTGATCTGATAGGCGAGACTCTCTGCGCTCTCATCCACAATGGATGAATTTGTAGTAAGACTGTCGTTTGTGGTGTTGACCGGCTGAGTTGGCTCGACTTGACCCGAGAGCTCCATAACTTTTAGTCACTTTTATCATATTTTATTTGCACCCTCTGATGTCTGGCATTGAATGAGCTTTCTCTCGTCGTTAGCGTTGCCTCATCCGTGCCATGCGTTCAGAGTAGTGGCACAGTGGAAACAGAAAAACTCACTCTTTTCTTCTTCATTTTTTCATCTTACATCAGATTTTAATGCGCAGATGTCGAAATATGGAGGCAAGTATCCATTCATCGCAGAAATGAAAACTTCTCCGGGTTTTAGCCATGAAAAGAAAACTTCCTAACTGTGGAAGCACGCAACAAATAAAAAGTATTGTGCATAAATGTTGAGCAGTGCGCCCTGATAACCCAACATCTGGGAGGATGTCACAAATAATCCACATGTAGGGCAGAGGTTCTCGAGAGCTATGCCTTTGCAGGCCCCTTGTGGTTGAATGCTGAGCCAACCCCGAGTCTCGATTTTATACAGACTCTGACATCAAACAAGCGCCACTGATCACAGCTCTCTCTCTCTCTCTCTCTGAAGAGTAGACTGCCTTCTGGGTCATAGTGCCCAGTGTTTCCCATTTGCCACATACCCTTCCAGATATATATGTATATATATATATATATATATATATATATATATATATATATATATATATATATATATATATATATATATATAGGGTGCAAGATGCTAGCAGGCAAGGCATACATGGAACGCCATAACCAAGTGGCCGGCATAGTGTACAGGAACATCTGTGCGGAGTATAACCTGGAAGTCCCGAGGTCAAAATGGGAGATGCCCCCAAGGGTGGTGGAGAATGACCGAGCTAAGATCCTGTGGGACTTCCAGATACAGACGGACAAAATGGTGGTGGCTAACCAACCGGACATAGTGGTGGTAGACAAACAGAAGCAGACGGCCGTAGTGATCGATGTAGCGGTTCCGAATGACAGCAATATCAGGAAGAAGGAACACGAGAAGCTGGAGAAATACCAAGGGCTCAGAGAAGAGCTCGAGAGGATGTGGAGGGTGAAGGTAACGGTGGTCCCCGTGGTAATCGGAGCACTAGGTGCGGTGACTCCCAAGATAGGCGAGTGGCTCCAGCAGATCCCGGGAACAACATCGGAGATCTCTGTCCAGAAGAGCGCAGTCCTGGGAACAGCTAAGATACTGCGCAGGACCCTCAAGCTCCCAGGCCTCTGGTAGAGGACCCGAGCTTGAAGGATAAACCGCCCGCAGGGGCGTGCTGGGTGTTTTTTTATATATATATATATATATATATATATATATATATATATATATATATATATATATATATATATATATATATAAAGAAACATCTTGGATTACAAAAGACAAAATGTGCTGTTGTCACCACACCAACTTTTAACATCCAACTTTGTAAAGCATACAACTATAGGTAATTAATGAACCATTAGAAGTATGAATAAATCTTAAGTCATTAGTATTGAATGTTAATAATTCAATGCGCCAAGTCAGTTAGTGTGCAAAATGCTCTCATTTAACCAACCATATTGGAGTTTTATGCACTGGTTACATTTGAAGTTGTCCATCTTTGTTTAGGGACAGAACTTCTAAAACAACTTTGATCAAACATGATATTGATGTAGATGATCCAAAATCCAATTCAACAAAGATTTAAAGTAAGTCCGATTCTTACCCATGGCCTCGCCTTGGAGACCATATTGACCAAGCTGGTGCACCGCAGTATAAGAGGAAGTCTGATCTATTAAAGGAGCACTGCCAAGTCCCATTAAGTCCTTATAGACTGTAAGCATACCATCATTGGATTTGGTGCCAAATGCACTGGCTACATTTCAGTGACTTTTAAATATGGTTATTAATGAGCTGCAACGTTGTGCTGATTTTTTGGATGACGTGCTGGTATATAGTAGTGCCTAGAAAGATCATCTTTACCACATTTGTGTTTTGTGTTTTTACGAATAGCTAAATCTTGCAAAATAACATAACATGTCATCTCTTGGTAAGGTTGTGAGCCAAAGTCATGCGAGACCTGTTGATGCCAAGGTGTTAGCCATCAAGTAGTTCCCTGTTTCTACCACTATAAAGGAGCTTGTAGTTTGTTATTAGCATTATTTTTCCAACAAGGTTTTGACTATGGCATCATCTTTTGACTGATTTGCTAAAAGCCAGCAAAAAGAGCAAAATTGACTTTGTCTACTTTACAGCCAGCTTCTGTTAGCATCAAATCACTGTTGTGCTGTGCTTCTGTTTTGTTTGCACCCCACTTGGATGGACCATTTAAACTGCATGTGGATGAGGCACTCATCCAAGCTGACAAACAAGACCTTGAATGTCCGGTTAAAGCTTTCCCCCCCAAGAAGTTCCATTTTTACCAGCTGAATTATTCAACCACAGAACATTTTTTTAATTATTATTTTATTCAGCCTCTGAGCATCCTGATTTTGCTTCTCAATCAAATAGCTTCAAAAACCATGTTTTTAAAGTGCTGTATAAATAAAGGTATCTGCACACTGTTTTCTAGTATTTACGAGGACTTGTGACATCAAGTATTTACGCTGATTTTTCACATTGTGGCGATGCTAATTTTCAATTCATGGATGCAAGATGAAGGGTGAAGAGTTCACACACATTAAGCACTTCCTCTTTTGACACTTCTGATGTGTGAAAGTAGCTGTCATTGATATTGGCACAGAGTCACTGCTGCATGTGAGGCTGTGAACTTCATGCTCTCATTTAGAGCATCATATCAGAGCTTTTCAGTCAGGTCTGGAAATACATAAACTGTACTTTAACACACACACACACACACACACACACACACACACACACACACACACACACACACACACACACACACACACACACACACACACACACACACACACACACACACAAGAGCACTGTTAAGTTTCCAAACTGAGAAACTACAATAACTCAAAGCAATGACTCTGCTGTTATATATTCCTTTCTCATCTCAAAATGATGTCACATTCACCCTTCTACACTATTATACATTTTCCTCATCAGAAACTTTTAATTGAAATTGACTTAAGTTCTGCTGGCTGGGTTTCCGATTCACATTAGACCACCTTCGTCTGCAGTTCTCAGGTGGTTTTGTTAGGAGAAGTTCTGGGCCAATATTGTAGTGCAAATAAAGCTTGTGGCATTTTCTTTTTACTACTTTTCCCTAAAACTCATAGACGACGTAACACAACTGATCATGTCTCAGATATTAAAGTGGCATTTTTATGTGAATTAAGTTTAGCAATTAAACCTCTAAACAATATTTAAGTACTTATTTATTTAATATAATAAGGAGGTATTTCATGTGCTAAAATTTCCATTTCTGCTTACTAAGATTGTATGATTGCCTAGAAAGTGACTCATCAGTCACTTTATAAAATAAAAAGTTCAGCTGCAAGATAACACAAATATCTAACCAATCACGTGGCAGCATCTCAGTGCATTTAGGCATGGAGAAATGAGACGACCTGCTGAAGTTCAAGCTGAGCAATAGAATAGGAAAGGGCAGTGAGTTAACTGATTAAGCGACTAAATGATTAGGTGCGGCATGATTATTTGTGCCAGTCTAGCTGATCTACTGGGATTTTCCCACACAGTCTGCCCTAAGGTTTACAGAGAATGGTCCAAAAAAGAAAAAATGTCTAGTGGGCAGCAGTTCTCTGGAGGAAATGGTTTGTTAATGCCTGAGGTCAGAGGAGACTGGTCAGACTGCTTCAAGCTGATAGGAAGTTAACAGTGACTTAAATACCCACTCCATACAATAAGGTATGCTTAATGGCATCTCTGAACACTCGTCATGTCAGTCTCTGAAGTGGGTGGATTACAACAGCAGAAAACCAAAAGAGCAAAATCTCTTAGGAATGTTTCCAACACCTTGAAGAATGTATCTGATGAAGAATTAAAGCAGTTAGGAAGGAAAGAGCTGACCGTTTAAGACATGAGCAAAAACAAGTCTAAAGTCTTTGGCCAACGTCATAACATGCATGTAGTGCAAGCCTGGCTCTGCCTGGGGCTTGAATCAAAGATGTTCTTGCTGAGACACAACAGATCATGTATATGAGATGACTGTATAACATTCTAGTTTTGCCGTTGTGTGTGTATTTAAACTCACAAAATGTATTTTTGCACCAGCGCTCATAGGTCAGTAGGTTGTTCCACTGCACCACACGTGTAGCAAGCTGAGAGAACAAAACAAAAAGCATCTCCACTTAGTGGCTGCGTTACCTAGTTACAGCATTAAGCAGTAAATGCAAATGCTAATGCGGCGCAAGCAATAAATCACTAGCCATTAACCTTGTTAAATATGCAGATTTACCTCCCATCAGAATAAACTATTTCTACAGGGGTAAACACAAATTTTTTTAAGCTTGAGTAATCAATGCAAATACATCGAGTGTCCTGAAAAATACCAAAACAAGAAGTTTTCCACCATCCTTGAAGGTGTGCAAAAATGTAAATAAAAAATAATCTTTTCAATGTCATAAAAAAGGGTCAAGAACGAGCAAAAGCATTTGTGTCAGACACCTGAGCTACATTTAGAGTTTCATATACCGTGACGGTGTCATGAGGTGGAGATAAAGTGTGTATTTGTCTGAATTTACAGGAATTTTAACAACTGATGTATGACGGGGAAAAAAAATAATTAATTATTTTTTGTTGTTGTAATAAAATCTTAATGAGCTTGTAGCAATGTGAGTTTAGTTCTGGGGAGACTGAACATTACCTATCGCTGTTTTTTTTTACTCCTAACGCATGCAAACACACCTCTGACACCTTTTCAAACCAAATTCGTAATTTGCATTATTGTGATCCTGATAATTGCTTTTAGTGTTCATTTTTTTTTTATTCAGGGAGAGCTGACTGCATCTGTTAGAGAAAGCCTTTATTTAATTTGCAACAGCGTTGTGATTTCTGGTGTCTAACACTTGAATTCCCCTACAGTACAAGCACTGACAAGCAGCAGGCATTCCTCTGTGTTTGAGCTCTGTAAAGAGTAATCTCAGGCAGCACTCAGTCCAAAACAGACCCTCCTGTGAGTTCATGATTGTACCCCTTCACTGACCATGACTGACTGGCACTGCTAATGCACAGGAACTGGACACAACCCAGCCAGTGTTGTCACTGTTTACACAAAACATGCAGTCTCGTTTTTGCTTTTTTGTGTTTTTCACATACTCACTTTTACCCAAAAATGTGGAGAACTATGTTACCACCAGCTGAGGTGAGGTTGGATCAACCCTCTGGTGAGACTGCAAGCTCTGACTGTGAGATTTATGTAAGGACACTTGGAAATGCTCTATTAAATAAGCAGAAAACACACAGGTGCACTCAAACCTTGTATTTGAACAATGTTACCAGAATCATAAAGCGGTGTATTGTTTGTTTCCTGGTTGATTTTTCTGTGTTAAAAGCCTCCCTGTGGCCCACTTTGACTGCAGCAGCAGTAGCAGCATGGGGGGATTTCTATGACTCTGTTTGTGTTATCTCCTCTCATCTCTAAACGCATGGTAGCACAGCACATCAGAAAGCCACCTATAAGCTCACAATGGAACTGAAAGTCCTATTTTTAGTCAGTTGATAAAGTATCCACTGTGCGTTAAAGCTGATCATTATAGAACATGCATGTGGTATACTGTAAGTTCTACTTTTCTTAAATATATATATAGACAGAGATACTGAGAGGAGTGAGAGTTCAAAAAGGTAGAGTTTTCTGGGCAGGAAATCAATCAAAGCAGGGAAACAAACCTGATGGAATGAGCAGGAACCAGGAGAAATGGGCAGAATCAAAAATCATTAGGAGGCTTAGAGGTATAACCAAACCAGGGTGCACACTGTGCCATTGTAGGTTGGTCCAGACCAGTGTGGAGAACAAACACATCAAAGAACCAAGCCAATATCTTTGGTAATGGCTCCAAAATTGTGGATAGGCTTAAAGTTACCCAGTTTAACCTGGAACAAACTTCCAACTTTTTCAGAAATTCAGGAAATAACTGCTGCTGTGTCACACAGTGTGTCCCACAGCCAACAATAACAGGAATATAGCTTGAAATGTTGCCAGTTTGTAATCATTGCTATCCATCTGATGGCCTTTAGATAGAATGCGGGTTCAGGGCTCCTCTTATCCAGAATGAATGAATGAATGAATGAATGCTTTATTGGCCATATGCAGGTTGCCCCACAGAGGAATAGGACCCCCCGACTTACACACACAACAACAAGACAACACAAGGGAATACAGTCGGAGATCGGCAGCGTTGGGAGAATAACACTGAAAAAATTACACAACATTGGGAAAAGTACAAGAGGGAAAAAAAGAGACCTCTTCACACGCTGGGCAACCTATGGGAGGACAGCATGAGAACAGGAAACAAAAAAAACTCCTCTGCACAGAGAGCACATTAATGTCCACATCACAACATCAGAGCACATGACAAGCCACAGGGGATGGATAGGGGGGTGGGGGGTGATTCGAAGGAACACAGCAGTCGTCCTGCACCATGCTACCATTTCAGCGCGGCACGCAGACCCGCTGCCTTCCCCCGCAGGAACAAGCATCGAAGGCGTTTGGAAGGGAGGGGGATGAGTGCGTGCTTATCAGTGTAAATGTATGTGTGTGCATGTCCATAGTTCAGCTGAGACAGTGTCCTTCGCTGTATCAGGCTAAGTAAACAGTCCTCCAGCCGATCCAGGTGTCCTTCATGGGATGGCAAGAATAGTCATCACACAGTCGTTATCAGGGAGTTGTTTTGGTGGGCTCCAGCCTTGGGCCTGAGCAGCTGGCGCCGTGGTGTCCAAATGTAGAATATTGTTGATTTCTCCTTTATGCGAGCAGCGAATTTAGCACTCTGACACTGGGGCCTCGATTTCCCGTTGGAGCGCTGCGAGCCTCCCCATGATGGTATCAAGCTTCTGTTCCGTGGTGTTGTCATTCTTTTGGTTCTGAGACCCCACAGCTGCAGTGAGCCGTTCTGCGATGTTATCCAACTTTCGCTCAAGGGTGTTATTGTGAGCAGGCCCCTCTCTGATGTATCCCATCATACGCTCAATGGTGTTAGTTTGAGTCTTCACGGCAGCTGTAAGCGTCTCCAAGGTGTTAACCATGCTGCGTTCGGTGTGGGAGGCCGCGCCTCGTCCCATCGCTTCAATTCCAGCGGTCAGCTTAGGGGGGGTTTGAACAGCCGGTTCCGCTCTCTTATTTCTCCGATAAGTCAGGGCCAAGCTCTGTTTCTATTATATTGACTGACGTGCCTATTGTGGTATGAAGGAGGGGGAGTTTTATCAGATTTTTCAAGGATGTGTTGATTTTAAGCAGTTAGAGAGTGGGTACATTCTCTTAATATACCAACATTTGTTTCCCCACTGTTAACCTATTGCAATTTAATTCAATTTCACTTCAGTTTTATCTATATAGTGACAGATCCCATCATAGATCGTAGTTGCCTTAAGGTGTGTTATATTGTGAGGTAAACATCATACAATAATGCAGAAAAACCCTAACAATCAAATTATCACCTAAAAGTAGGCACTTGGCAAGAGCAGGAAGGAAAAACTCCCTTTTAACAGGAAGAAACCTCCAGCAGAACCAGACTCAGGAAGGGGCGGGGCCATCTGCCACAACCAATTGCAGGTGAGGGGAGGGAGACACAACAAAAGACTGAAATTGTCTTTTAAATGAGAAACATTTTCTTCCACTTATCCAATCCAGAGGGCTAGAGCTTATCCCAGCTGTTGTTGGGCAAAAGGTGAAGTACTCCCTGGACAGATAGCCAAATATTTACTTAATTGTTATTTCCTGGAGTGGGCCAGGATACTGACTACATCCTTTAGGTCATGGTGGTGAAGCCCACTGAGGCTGTGATGCCAGGAGCCCTGCTGGAGCGGGGCTGCAGAATTGTTTCCATGGCTGTTTATCTTTAAGATGGAGAAACCTAGTTATTTATTTAGTTATTTTTCTCCAGTTTAACTCTTTACCTTAGCTTGAGTTTGCCTTTAGTTTGACCAACTAATATTCACTGTAACTATGCTGAACAAAACTCCAGCTGTTAAGAAAAAGGGGAATAAAAGAGAGTTTGACTGTTGAACTGTTTAAAAGCTTTTTATTCCTCAGCCATCCTTAACAGACAAAAACCCAAATGAAATTAGCTGGTGGTTAAATGTGTGACACAAAATGTCTATACCAACAGAGATTTAAAAGAAAATCTAGTTGAGTTATTGCAGCAGGAGTGTAGTCTGTGTGATGTCCTTCATGACTGTGTCAAGGAGATGCAACATGGATACAAATAATGAAAGAATTAAAGCTGTGCAGGGACTCGGTAGATTGTATCATCGTCTACATTCATCAAACCTGGTGTCATACCCAAGTTTATTATGTTCATTCAGTAAAGTGCTGCTTGCAATGAACTTGCAGTCACACAAACACCTTTACAGCTGAACGTTTCTCTTAGAAAGATGACCTTGCACAGAGAGAGACAGAGAAAGCCAGCAACACAGTTTTTGACTTTCGGCTGGTGACTGTGGCTCCATCCACACATACATGGGTATTTTTTAAGCCAGATTTTCTGCTTTAGCATTGCGTAAGTATTCTAAAGGCCTCACATAATAAATTGTTTGAAACAATATATGAGAGAAGTTTTTTTTTTCATGGGTTTACCTCAGTTTAACTGATTGAACGGTGATACATCCTGACTAGCCAGTTTAAAAATCAACCTCCTGCTGACTAGTACATTTAAGAGAGAATAGCCTTTTTATTGTCATTGTACATGTACAATGAAATTATGGGAGTATGGAATCAGCTATTTTAAAAAAAAAGTCATCTCAAGTCACCAACTTTATCAAACTAACATTTTCTAGTTGGTAGGTACTTTTTGGGTTTGTTTTGTTCTCACTGAAAACAGCTTCCTTCCTCATTTCCTTTCAGAAATGAGTGATCCAACACATACACCCAGAAATGCAAAACAATGGTGTGAAAGACTAAACTGCTCTGAATGGTTGGGGAGGAAAACACAGATTAGTGCAGCTTTAATTGAAATGCTGCAAAAGTAATTGAGAGCAGGCTGTTCTGTCGACCTGCTAAAGACACTTAATTTCACTCTTACATAGTTGCACTTTCTCCATCAAGTCCATCAAGAGCACTTTTTGAGGCAACCGTTTAGTTATTGTGGTCAATTCTTTTTATTCGTGATTAATGACAGCTGTAGCAGCCGAGGCCAAATGGGGCAAACCCGAACCAGGGCAGATCCCTTGTTGTCGTGAGTGTCAACCCTCCCTCTCCACCTACCCAAAATTACTGCTGCGGGGAACTGCTCCTTCTTATCCAAGTGTTTATGACATGAGACACAAGAGAAGTGACCAAGCTGAGCAGCTAGGTCAGCCACGTTTGGAAACTGGAGCCTTAAATAATCCCCAACTGCTGAAGTAAATATACATAGCTCATACAAAGAAGAGCTATTGTATTAAGACCTGATATGCACCGAAGTGCTACATGAATAATACTGAAGTAACCTGAAATCTATTTCCATAAGATAGTTCATCATAAAATGCATATTTTTATACATTTGTACAAACAAAAAATACTTATTTTTCTTATTCTTAGAGATTATGTAACAGATTTATTTGTTATATTGGAATCACATTAGAGTTTCTACTACTCCAAAGAGCATGGCAAAGGAAAAAGAAAGCATCTATATATACAGCACAATATGATCTTATGGATTGAGTCTGCATCATAAATTAGAGAAAAAACAATTAAATATTGCAGAAATAATAATATAATAAAATGATGTGTGCAAGAGTGAAATCTGATGACTTCTTTCACTGCTTTGTATGATCTGAAGGCTGGACTGGAGTACAATGAGAAACTCAAATATAGGACACATGTTGAGCGGCAGAGTGCGTCCCACTGCAGCGTGCTCCAGTCGGGTCTGATGGGATATGGTGCCTTCTGCTCTGCCAATCGGCTCTCGAAGGTCTCCATCTAAAAATGTATTGGGAGAGGTACTATTTACAACTGGAGGTTCGCTAAGCTCAAACTTTCCAAATCCGATGATCATATGAAGGCGTGATCGCCACCATGTAGGGGATTGTGCCACTTTTTAGAGGGATGTGTCCCATTTTTTAGGAGACCCTCGCTGTGCAGATTCTGTAGGTCGCTGAAGTGAAGCATTTCAGCATGCGACTGAGGCAAAAGAGGAAAGAACGTCAGCTCTAAATACACTGTGTAAATCACTTTTTTTATTCCCTTGGAGGAAAATATGACAGGAAAAGAGCTAAGTGGTGATGATAACTGTTGACTGCTAAGGCTGGTGTTACTGTGGTCAGACTCATTTTAGCTGAAGTGGAAGCAGACAAATCCATTTAAAAACTGAATGTCTAGATAGGGAATTCACTTTGACCAGTAACTGGTTTTATCAGCCCTTTTAAAAGCTGGAACCAGTCCATACTTTTAGCAGGAAAGGTAAGATGCATTTAGAAGTGGTAAAGATTCTGCAGTAAGATGCAGAATAGTATGCACAATGCACATCGTTCTCTTTCATGCCACTACAGTGTCACAGATGGCCTCATTTTAAAATGAAAGGAGGGCTAGCTTGGGAGACAGACTGCAAACATTTTTAAGGGCATGCCGCTCAGAGATATGTGGAGAAGAATAAGACCTTATAATGTAAGTATGTGAGGTGAGATTTACTGGATTTACTGCCTCCTGGAGGTATAGGCTGTCTGATTTTGAGTGTGTATGTTTGCTTACACGCTCTATGTGTGAGGCTTGTGTGGTGAAAGAGACGTGGGGTGACAGCATGAAGAGGTGAGCAGCCTAATCCTCTGTGGGCAGACAAGTGCTAATAGCACACATCAGTGCTGGTGCGGGTGAAGCCTCGGGGAGTGTTAAAACGAGAGGTTATTGAGCAGGACAGACACAGGGTTCATGTTTGGAACAAGCATGGCTAAAATTGCATCAGCTTATCAGCAGTATCTAAAAATCAAGGCTTGGAGAAACGTGCTAGAAATGCAGGATATGTGAACTGGAGCTACACATTTCAGGAACAATGTGCATGAGACTGCATGAACAAAACACTTCTCTGCTCATTTCCAGTGAAGACTCACTTTCATCAAAGAGTATTTGCCCACTCTGAGCTCCAGATCCTGAAAGTTTGCTCGTCATTAAAAAATAAATGATAATTACAAAAAAATGTTATCAGCGATAGATAGATAGATAGATAGATAGATAGATAGATAGATAGATAGATAGATAGATAGATAGATAGATAGATAGATAGATAGATAGATAGATAGATAGATAGATAGATAGAGAGTCACGGTGCTCGTTCGTTCTAACTCATCACTTTTAAATGTTTTTGTCCTTATTTGTCCACTAAGGGGAGCTGGTGGGTGAAGGGCATGTAAGAAATCTGATTTCTTTCACTGCTTTGTATGATCTGAAGGCTGGACTGGAGTACAATGAGAAACTTAAATATAGGACACATGTTGAGCGACATTCAATGGTCAGAATATACAGTTTGCAGTTTGCATAATGTAAGAAGTCATTCACTGCTGGAAAACACTTTAAACAATAGAGTGTGGTTAGTTATGTCATGTTGTGTTATGTGATGTACAAAAGTACAGGATAAAAAACATACTGAAGTCAGTACTACAGAACACAAGAGTAATGTTGTACATGTACAACATTACTCTTGTGTGTACTGGAATGACAGCATGCAGCTTGTGTCTTTGCATAGATGCTGTATGTGACAGCCTGACCCAGTCAAGGATAATGTTAAAAAAACAAGATAATATAGATTTAAAAGTTGATAACTTGACATTGTTTCACCTGGACAGACACACACACACTGCAAACTTTCTAAGCTGTTGTGTTCTGCTAATCAGTACTCAAGTCTAATAAAACGACAAAAGACAAAACGACAGTTTATAAAACTTACAGAACGCTTTCTCTCACTAATTTTCTATGTCGGAATTTCCTGGACTTTTTCCTCCCTCTGTACTAAGCCGACGCCTCCTTCAATGTGCTATACATTCTTGGTCACAAATGCGGTTTTTACGCACGGAGACATCATGGGTTTGCGCGCTCTCTTGACCTCGCTCTGCCTCGTTTTAAACTGCTGGAGCGGAGCGTCGACCTTCGAGCTGACAATACTCCACACCAATGACAACCATGCACGAATCGAGGAGACCGGCAAGGACTCGGGAAAGTGTCGAGCAGAGCGTCCCTGCTTCGCTGGTGTGGCCAGGAGGTTCACGAAAGTGACCGAGATCAGAAAAAAAGAGACGAACGTGGTGTTTCTGGATGCTGGAGACCAATTCCAAGGGACTGTCTGGTTCAACAACTATAATGGCGCTGAAGCCGCACACTTTATGAACAAACTTGGTTATGATGTTATGGCAAGTATTCTTTTAATTTCTATGTTGTTTGGAAACTTTTTGTGTGTTAAAGTGGTTCAAGTTTGTATTTTTCGAAGATAAGTTTCTTTAAAAAGTCAATTATGTGTTCATTTTTAAATTTTAGTAAATCATTATATTTAATGAGTTAATAAAGTAGTTGAAGTTCTTTTTTTTTGTCACATAGGCTTTTGGAAATCACGAGTTTGACAATGGAGTGGAGGGTCTCATTCAACCCTTTCTCCAGAATATAAATTTCTCTGTGGTCAGTGCAAATATTAAACCCGACCAAACCCTGGCAGAGCTTCATAAATACTACAGTCCCTACAAAGTTATCAGTGTGGGCTCAGAGAAAGTAGCTGTGGTTGGCTATACCTCAGCAGAGACGCCATTCTTATCCAGGCCAGGTAAATCTGTTCCAATGATGTCCCGCCCAATGCCCATGCTTTGTTTTTCCAGTTCGTGGATGAAGCTGGATCACAATCAGGATAATATCACTCAAATAAAACTCTCTTTCTTTATAAAGCGTCGCTGATTGTTGGTGTTTTCAGCTACATTACCAGATGTCTTGCCTTGTAATAACAACTTTCAAATTGTTATCCAGTATTTAGACGTTTTATTCACCAGTGTTTTGAAATGTGCACTGCTTGCTTGCACCCATCCGTCCCCTATTTCCTGTGCGTGTTAGGCAAACATCTCAAGTTCAAAGATGAGGTGGAGTCACTTCAAGCTCAAGTAAATAAGCTGGAAAGTCTGGGCTATAATAAAATCATTGCCCTGGGACACTCTGGTTTTGTTGTGGATCAAGACATAGCGAGACGCGTGAGAGGGGTGGATGTTGTTGTTGGAGGGCATACCAACACGTTCCTCTACACAGGTATCTCTATCCTGTTCTATTGTTATTTATTATAGTGTTTATCCAGAGCGGGTTGGGTTTATCCAGCTGTCTCCAGACACAAAAACTGCATTTCACACATGCAACAAACCAATTTAAAGGAATGGCATGCTTCTAAGGCTACAAACCACAACATTTTCTTTCTCTGCAGGAACGCCCCCATCTTCCGAAGTGCCAGCTGGCCCATATCCTTTTATAGTAAAATCCAACCATGGAAGAGACGTGCCAGTGGTCCAGGCTTACGCCTTTGGGAAATATCTTGGACACTTAAAAGTGACTTTTGATGATGCTGGCAATGTCATCAAAGCCGTTGGAAATCCCATCCTAATGGACAGCAGCATACCTCAAGGTAGACTAAAATATCAGATTACACTGTACACATGTTACTGTTTGAAAAGTCGAAACCATTCACTGAACCAAATAAGATTTTATCATGTTAAAATTTCTCAGTGTTCCTGGAAGTGTATTAAGGATTTGGGAAATGAGGCAAAAGTTTTATCTCTGTGAACACAAAAGAAATTGGATATAATCAGAAGCGGCAATGAGACTAAATTACTCTGAAAGAGAGAGAAAACTTTTTTAAAAGCTGGGTAAGCTCTTTAGTAAGCATTCCTGCTCCTGACGCAGAACATGAACTTTAGTGATCATTTCTTATCTCATATTTGTTTACATTACCAGGTAACTTGTTATTACTGGATTTTGATGCACACACCCATCCTTGAGTGGTGGAAAATGTTTGCACATACTTACAGCAAAGTGGGGCAAAATTGCATTGTCCAAGACTCATCACAATATCAACAAATCTTCAGTGTTAAATTCCTTTGCTGACAGTTGAACATCCAGTGGTACATAGAGGTAAAAACTGCTTTAGCTCATTTGTCTCAGTATGAAAAGAATAACAAAAACACAACACAGGACTCAGGCTCTCCCATCACATCCATTTTCTAGTAAAACTTTACATGTGCTCACACAAATAAGAACTTTAACATTACTTACCTTTTTGAAAGATACTTCTTGTTGTTTAATGAAGTGTATTATACTCATTAAATTAAACTAGTTAGCACCTTATATCTTATATAATCTATGAATATATGTTGCAGCCACTTTCTTGGGTACAACTGCTCACTAACACAAATATCTAATCATCCAATGACTTGTTTTGCTTTTGTTTTGTTTTTTTGTCTGTCCTGTTTGGTTCTTCAGCCGTCAGAATTGATGTCTGAAGGCCAACAAAGATACCCAATGGATTTACTTTACCAAGTGGATCATGACTTGCCGTATTGGTCCATTTGATCGACTTTTGTTGTTATTATTTATTTTATTTTATTTTCAGCTGTTACAAACAGGACAGACATACCTAGGGGATAGGAAAGGGAGAAAGAAAGATGAAGGAGAAGAAAAACAGGGGAAGAGAGACAGTGAGAAAGGTCACTTAAAAAGAAATGCAAATCTGTGCATTTTGACATGTAGACATGGTTAAGATGACCTGCTGAAGTTCTAAGTGAGCACCAGAGTGAAAAAGAAATGTGATTTAAGTGACGTTGAATGTGGGTTGGTTGGCACATGGACTCGGCTGACTATTATAGAAAATGCTGATGTATTGGGATTTTCCCACCTAAGCTTGCTTTCCCGTACAGCCAGGCTTACAGAGACAGAAACAGTAACAATCACCACTTGTTACAACCAAGATCTGCAGGACATGTTGAACCTTGAAGCAGATGGCTACAGCAGCAATATGTCATTCAATATGACATTGTAACTATGATTTGCAATCTCATATTGAAAAAGTGGAGTTGTTCCTTGCTTTACAAATGCAATGTTACCATATTTGTGTAAATTCTTCATTAGAGCTCCAGGATTATCTATTTGCTCTCAGGGATTTACTCAAAATCCAATAATCTAGATTTTTTTTCTCCAACAGTCACGATCTGTGTTTTTTTTCTTCTTCTTTGTTTTGTTTTGTTTCAGATGCGGAGATCCTTGCTGATGTTAATAAGTGGAAAACAGACTTGGCTCAATACTCGACTAAGTATGTGGGCCAAACCTTAGTCTACCTCAACGGGTCATTTGAAGAGTGCCGATTTCGGGAGTGTAACCTGGGAAACCTAATCTGTGATGCCATGGTAAAAGTTACAGGCATTTTTCACTTAGTTAACATGAGTTAAGTGTGAATTAGTGGTTATAAAAGGACTGCGTGATTTTTAAGGAAGGTGATTGATCATAACAGATATTTATGATGATAAAAGGTGACGACAAACAGCCAGAAGCAAAGAGAATTTCTCTGTCATATAATACGTCTCTTTTGCATTTACAGGTGTATCACAATATGAGGCATTCAACTGGGGAGCAGTGGAATCATGTAAGCTTGTGTATGCTGAATAGTGGGGGCATACGGACAGCGATAGACGAACGCTACAGAAATGGTAGATTTTTTTTTTCCTTTGTGCAGAATTGCCGAGTTCTTAATTCACCTTGAAGTGTTTTGTAATCTGCTGTTATTTACCTTTATATGTTGTCCTTTTAGGCTCCATAACAATGGAGGAGATCCTCACCGTGTTACCATTTGGAGGAACCTGTGACTTGGTCCAAATAAAAGGCTCAACAATAAAAAAGGCATTTGAACACTCTGTTCACAGATATGGAAGTGGAAGAAAGACTGGAGAATTTCTTCAGGTCTCAGGTCTGTGCTCCTCTGCTAACACAGAATAGTTTAATAATCTTTTATAACAAAGGGTTAGAAATACATATCTAACATGTGCTTACAAAAATTGCACTGAAAGCATTGCTCAGCTGCAGGTGTGCCTAGTTTTGTAACAGGACATTAAATAGCATGTTATATGAATCAGTTCCTAAAGTAACCGTAATGCACATGTGTATTTAGTGCAGTGTGAAAACAATAATCAGTGGCTTTATGAGGTAGTTGAGGTAGTGTTTGTTGTCTCATCTTAGTAGACAACCCACTGTCTCCAGCCTTACACTAAACATAAAATGCTGTTGATGTTCTCCCAAAAGTATTTTAATTTGTGTTTTACTAATTCTAAGTAAACAGGACTGTGGTGGGGCGTGGTTCGTGGTGCGGCTGCGGGGTGAGGCTGAGCTCAGTCAGCTCATCACGCCTCCCCTGCATGAAAGAAGAATGAACTGGGGCCCGTTCTTCGTACGTCGCTTACTACATCCAAGATCAAATGACACATCCAAGATCAAATCATCGCGCTAACCGTGAGCTCGCTAATCCGGTTCCCCGAACACACCTGCTGTTGACGATTACTACAGCTGGACGCAGGAATGTGACATCACTGGGTGTCGTAAAAGGGGCTACGCATCGATAGTAGAAACATTGATCGGCAACCCGCTGATTGGTCGGCGAAAATGTCCAAGGGGCGTGCTCGGTATTTTCCGGCAGCAGAGCAAGAACTCATGAGTGAGGGATTTCAGGAGTTTCAGAGTTTAATTAAAACGCAAGAGAACACTGCAAAGGCTGCAAAAGCAAGGAGAGAGGGCTGGCAGAAAGTTGCTGACAAATCAAACTCGTAGGTAATTTAATAATAATAATAATAATAATGGATTGGGTTTATATAGCGCTTTCCAAGGCACCCAAAGCGCTTTACGATACCACTATTCATTCACTCCCACATTCACACACTGGTGGAGGCAGCTACGGTTGTAGCCAGGCTGCCATATCGCGCCATCGGCCCCTCTGGCCAACACCAGTAGGCGGTAGGGTAGATCTATCATATGACACTATATTGTCCAATATCATATGGCATTATATTATATTATAATATGTTATATTATATCCCCTTTCACATTAGAGCCACAACAGGACCCACAAGAACATGGGAACAAGTAAAAGTGGAATACAGGAGTATTCTACAGAATGGTAATATTTATCTCTTAGATTGCTTTGCGTCTCTTGGCAAGGTAATACTGGCCTGTAATACTCTGTTAGTTTGTTCATAACAGCAACCAAGAAAAGGGCAGAGGAAAAAAAGACAGGTGGTGGTCCTGCACCCCCTCGTCAACAAGTTGGTTAAGTAAATAATACCCTCACGGGAATATCGATATCTCTCTATGAGCACACTGTCGCGCTGAGCTAAAGGATCCTGTCTGTCCCGCAATATACGCTGAATTCTGAGGACTCTCCTTATCAATCTTGCACCTTCCGCAATGGGTTGGTCGCGTATACGGACAGGACATGGCTGCGACAGGCTTCCCAAATCCACCTTCGCTTTTATAGCCGCGGTCTCTCATCTTGATTACACGAAGTAATTTACAATTACTACTCTGAAATATGAATTACATCTGTAATAATCACATACATGTAATAGAATGTTAATAGTACATTTCCCTTTTTTAGGAAATGACCTGTATGTATCTGTGTGACATCAATAAAAGGATCAAGTGCTGCATTATCTTTAGTTACATTGATAATATTTATTTATGGTGAAACAGTGGAAAAATATCGCTGTTGCTTTCGTATAAATGAAGCGGACATACCTGCGTGGCCGCGATCTAATCCTGTTTACATAAAGTAAACCTGCTCCCGAGCAGGTTTACGCTTACGGCTCTGTTGCTATGACAGCAAGTCCCGGATGAGCTTCGGGGAACCGACTGATCCAGGATCACGCGAAATCGTCAACAATCTAATCCGGCTAACCTACTTAGCGAGGTACGAAGAACGGGCCCCTGGGTCCTGACGTTGTTGTTGTTGTTGTTGTTTTGTACGTGTGGCTGGAAAGCTGCAGCCGAGAGTTGTAGAGAACAACAAGTGGTAAAAAAGAGAGTGAAACGTGTGAAGAATGTGGTCGAGTTTGTCATTGCATCGCATGCCACAAGGACACACTAGTCTCTTTATATAAATGTAAACACTATGCCATTTTTCCCTTAAATTTCCAGGCATTCATGTGAAGTACGACCTCTCCAAGCCAGTGAACCAGCGTGTAGCATCGCTGTCATTGCTCTGCACAGAGTGCCGCGTGCCCAAGTATGAACCATTAGACCCACAGAAGACATACACCGTGGTCATGCCTTCATACATGGTGGGTGGAGGCGATAACTTTACAATGATTAAGAGGGAGTTACTGAAACATAATTCAGGTGGGTGGCAGACTCTTGTTCTAAATTTATAAGCAGTTTACCTCAGGCACTTAAAAGGACCTTTACTGCATCCAGCACCAGCATCCTCTTAGTCAAAAATCACACTGACCTCATTAAAAAATGACATTTTCAATTCAAAAGGTCAAAGGTCAACCTCACACTAACATCCCTAACATCATAATCAACTCGTAGCAAAGTACCTGGCAGCTGTGAGATCCCTCTACAGTTCCCCTTTCCTTGTTTTGCATAAAGCACAAGTTTTTCTATTTTGGAAAATGAATTACATCTTTTTGTCACGAAACCTTCGTTACTCATCTTGGTTACCGGATACACGTCTTTGGCAAATCGAATGCAAACGTGTTAAGTTTCAGTGTACCTTTGTGAGCTGGATGGATACGCTTACACGCCCTATGGGCTCGCTTTAATGTTCGATGTTGGAAAAGTCACGTTAGCAACTGTTCTGTTGTTTTTCCCTCGCCTTTGTGCATCCATCAAACTGCAGATAATGGTATTTCCACGCAATTGACATAACCGCACTCTTTGCATACATTTTGTTCTTATCGTGAAGCCAAAGTATTTTGGAAAAAAAACACAATCAAAGGATATCTGCATATCTTTATTTTAACATAGTTGTTGTTTCTTTGCATTGCATTGGAGGAGCGTGCATTTTAAATATCACTTTTGTGTAACTGTGGGAAGCAAATATTGCAATTGAGTTTAAAACTGATGCACGAATAATGATTACCGTATTTCCCGGACTACAGAGCGCACCTGAATATTAGCCGCACAAGCTAAAAGCAGGGGAAAATCCTGTTTTGTACATACATTAGCCGCACCTGACTAAAAGCCGCAGGTGTTTCAATGTTGACTTATCATATGTAAGAGAATATGCACAAATCGAATTGTCAGGAAAGAGATGGCTGTTTGGAGACACACCCCTTTTATTAATATTTTGAAAAACAAGTTATGGGTACATATTTGCATAACCTTTTAGGGTATGTGTACAAGTAGTGGTAATTACAAGTACAAAACATGTACTGTGCTTCATAAATGAGTAACAAATGTAGTACATAACAGTAACCTACAGCACACCAGAAAAATAGATTCAGACTACCTTTTAGGCTCAGGTGCAGTGACACGGCTTTAACAAGAAGAAAAGTCAGTCATTCACCACCATCTTTCTCTTCTTCCTGCGCACTAAAACCACCAAAGTCCTCTCCTCCAGTGTCGGAAACGAACAGGCTCAGGGTGGCTTCATCATCCACTCTCAGCTCCTTTCTTTCGTTGTCACTTTCAAAACCAAAGAAATCCTCATTGTCAGTGTCAGAGTCGAACACCTTCTGAAGAGCCTCCTCTCCATCAGGCAGCAGTCCAGCCCTTCGAAATCCGTTGGTGATCGTGGATGTTTTCACACTTTCCCACGCTGTCAGAATCCAGTGGTGGAGTTGGGCATAACTTGCTTTTTGCAAGTTTATCGCCGCTCATCATCCACGCCTCCAGCTGAACGCGTAGTGCTACTTTGAAGTTTGTTTTTCGCGCTACTTCGTACGGCACTACGTTGCCTGGCGGATGGACATGTGACTAACATACCACTCTTGAACTCCGATCCTTCCGCCAGGCAACGTAGTGCCGTACAACAGCGGAACAAACAAAACAAATCCGCTCATGGACAATCCATAGAAAAGCCGCACCTGACTAAAAGCCGCAGGGTTCAAAGCTTGTGCAAAAAGTAGCGGCTTATAGCCCGACAATTACGGTATTTGTGCATCACATTTGTTTTGAGACTATCACTTGTGATACTAAATTTGGGTACTGATTTTTTATATCCTCTTCGCTGCCAGACTGAATACTTGTGTGTTTGAAGCATCCAAGTTTAGACTTCTTCTTTGAAGGTGTTTCTGCTGCTGTGGTCCACTCCATACTCACACTCCCTTTAGAAATACATATAATCTAAATATATAAATAGAACAAAAGAGCTCATTTAGCAATCACTCCAAGACTTGGCAGACTGTTATAAAGGTTTGCAAACTTTAATGTTTCATAGTCATTTGTCCCTTGCTTTTTTTCTCCCTGGTGGAATGCAACCTGAGTCATGACCATTAATGTTTTTTTAAATAAAACATCACCACAGGAAGGAGCTAGACAGTGCTTTTCATGAATTAACTGGATTGTCTAAAGTGAAATTCTAACATCCTGTCCATGTTAAAATGGATGAATTCATCTGATAATGCCTAAAGTGAGAAACATTTTACGAGCGGACACTGAGAATTAACTGTGGCGCACTTGTCTGTGAAACGCATGGAAATGGGGAAAAACAACATATGGACCACACATGGAAACGCAGCCATATAACATCTGCTCTCAAGAGTTTATTCTGTGACTCAAAGTCCTGCAGTTGTTTTTAAACTTGACAACACACGTTGCAGTAAAATATCTCTGTAGTGGTATAGTGGAAAAGTTTTTGTTATCCTCAAGGCCGCACTAAAGAAGAAAAGAATAGCAGGATGTGGCTTGTGACATTTTCATTTCCAGCATTGCTTTAAGGGTTTTTGGCACTCTGGCACAGTTTATCGAAATGCTGAAACAACCATTGGACAGTTTTGCCGTAGCGCTTTGTATTAACACTTATGATTCTAAGCCTGAAAAGCTGATGATCTGCTGAGGGACATAGAAATCCATTGTTTTTGAGGATGGTTGAAGAACTCATATTAACTGTGGCAAACTTTCACACAGAGGTTGGATTTGTTTTGTTTTGTTTTTTAACTTTTTTTCCCACCCATTATTCAGAGACAGAAATGAACAACAAATCAAAGCCTGCTGTACCTGTAAACTCTTTAGTTCTCGATCTTTACTCTTGGGATTCTCTCCAGCAGGGATGTTTAAATCGTTTAAATATGTTTCTGCAGTTTTCTTTAAATTTTACAAAAATCACTCTTGAAATCGAGAATCGAGCATCATGAAGATGTTATTTATGTATTTTAATGATGTAATATTGATTCATTTAATGCCACTTTGAGATTTTTAAAAAAAAAAATTTGCCTTTTCTTGCAGGTGACTTGGACATTACCGTTTTTTCCAAGTACATCTCTGACATGAAGCGCGTGTTCCCTGCAGTAGAAGGCCGCATCACTTTCAGGAACTCTGCTGTCATTGCTTCATACAGTATTGGCTTGTTGCTGCTGAGTCTGTGTCTGTCTGTGACACTTTGATTGGCTTTTTACACTCTGGTAAACTGTGATAAATTGAAAAGCTCCAGGACTTGGTTAACTGTCTTTTCAGCTCGCTGCCCTCAAAGCTAACTAGAAGACAACAGGATTACAGGTTCAGCCTCGGGGTAGCCAGCATCCAGGTTGAAACTTATTATAACCCACAACGATTCAGCAACCCCCCAAAAAAGCATGAGCGACAGTCTTGTTTACTCAAACTGACACACAAATGTACCAAAAGAAACAACCTAAATATAAAAAGCAAAGTTATATTGAATGATAGAGCTTACTGATTGAAAGACGAGGGAGTGTATGAAGCTTGGTCAATTTTCTGAATGAGATTATTTTACAAAATAACAGTGGATAGTAAAAAGCACACAAAGCAACAACTATTCCAAATGATTTTCTTTAATTACCATTATTCAAATGCCTGAAAAACTGTGGTCAGGCAGAATGCACGTCATCTTTAAAAAGAATGATGTTTTCATCGGGTTACAAACATGAATGCATTACTGTGTAGAAACTGTGAGGACTTGTAAACAAGCCAGTGATTTGTTGTCATGAGGACCTGTTTGATCTGCATATATGCAAAGCTGAAAGATTCATCTGCACTGAGTTCATGAATTTGTCAGTACATCTAAAATTCATATTTACAAAAGTGCTTTTAAAATTCTAAGGATTTTTTTCCTACTTTTATTTTTACACATTGAAAATACCAAAAGAAAATCTATTATTCATTGTGCATTCTGTTCATCTTGTAGTCATTCCAACATAAACTTAACTTTAGTGGGCAAATGATTGTGCTCTTTAATGAAATATTAGTATAGTGATATGTATTTGCTTGCTATGATAACTCCTTTATTAGCAGTCAGCTATTAAGCTTGCAATATTTTACATTTCTCTCAATCAAATGCCATCTTCAAACTGACTGATTAGACATAAACCCAGCCTCAGGTTAGTGCATTCCTAGTGTTCTTCTTAAGCCCAGATAAATGAGTTGGGTTACATCAGGATGGGTATCCCATCTAAAAACTGTGCCAATTTAAATCCACTGTTTGGACCACTTGGAAAATGCAGCTGACAGTGCCTTTGCCTTCCCTCCTTATATTCCTTTCCACAAGTCTTGTCTCCCTATTCCTCCTGTCTGTCCTTTGTGATTATCTACCCACCCTGGTGCCTGCTTATCCCCTATCTGTTGGTCTGCTGCTCATTATTCATACTTCTGGTTTCCCTCAAGTGTAGGTTTTGGATTTTGTGTACTATGGATTTTTCCTTAGCCCAATAAAGGCTTTCCTTTTGCTGTTTATTTCCCTGCCTTGGTCATTTGTGTCCTCTCCACCTCCACCACACCTGACAAAACTGTTAAATCACTGTCTTTTACTGTTAGCTTCTACTGCTAATAATAATACAAAGAAGAAATTGTCAGTTAAATTCTGACTTTTTATTTAGTATATACTTCATGTATGTATTTATTTTACAAATTAATGACAGATGCACCAGGGGAAACCATCTGCCTTTCCTCCTGTTGTGGGAGCAGGTATCCAGATACAGTTACTGTACATGTCAGTTATGAAGGTCTATGCGTTGGATTTAGTCTAGTGTCAGATGAGCTCGGGCATGCCAAGCATGTTGGCTCATGTTTATTTTACATCCATGGAGCCATCACAGACGTCTCCTTCTGCACCTGCTGAGAACACAAGAATGCAGGGTTAACTCAGAAGCAGATGTGTGTTGCTGTGGTTTGGTGTTTGATTTAAAGAAAATGTGAAAAAGCTTTGATTGTGTACAATCACATTTCCATAAAGTTGGGACACTGGGAAGAATAAAAATGGAATGCAGTCACATAAAGCACACCTAATTAAATATAGAAGAACAATTTAAAAAACATAAAGTGTTTATTATGGCTTCTTCTTTGCCTGATAACATGTGATTTCTGGAAGTGTTCCTGAGCACATGCTGTGATTTGCATGACAGATTCTTTCCTGTTTTTAAAGCATTGCCACCTGAGGGTCCAAAGATGCTATATTGATTTTCAGCATTGTCCCTTGCACACAGAGATTTTTCCCAATTCCCTGATCTGTTGATGATATTATGTACTGTAGATGATGAGATATTTAAACCCTTCAAAGTTTTATATTGAGGAACATGATTCTGATATTATTCAACAATTTGTAGGGGCAATGTTTTGCAGACTGGTGAAATTCCGTCTTCTAAATGCTCTTTTTATGCCCAATGGTCTTGCCAAATAACCTCATTAGTTGCTAAATTTTCCTCCAGCTGTTCCTTTCTAGTACCTCTTACGTTTCAAGCCTTTTGTTGCCCTCTAACCTCTGCTCTAACCTAAATGCATCCAATTAAACCATTTTATATATATATATATTCAAAAGCAGAAGAACAGAAATAAATCCAGATATGGGGATAGGGGTAAAACAAATTCAACATCAGAATTATGCTCATAATTTTTGAGATTTTGGTGCGAATCTTCACTCCAATTGCAGAAGCATTACTGTACGACTATCCAGGTAAAGGACTTTGGCATACTTATTAACGAGTGATATGTGTGTATTTCTCCACTAAAAATGCAGTTATTTAATCTTGTATTCATTTAACATTGAACGTCATCATGCAGTCTCATTCATTCACTTATGCAACGATTAACAATGATATTGCTGATAGTTATTGACTGCATGTTTTTTCATTTTTCTGTTCATTTTTTGGTATTTGGGGTTTTTTGGGTGTCAGGATATATTCACTCTCCATTCTGCGGAGGATAAGAGCCTATAGATGGGTGGGTGAACAAAAATTAATATATGTTTACCTTGTTTAGCTCTGGAAAAAGTTCCTGAATGACGATGTCCAGCAGCACATATGTCAGCTGAGGAAGGCAAAGCAAAAAAGGTAGGAACAAGATGAGAAGCATTAAGGTCAGTCGTGTTTAAATAAAGATGGAAACACAACCAATATGCAGAACGGCAGAGGAAACTGTGTTTCAGCAAACTGCATGTTACATTGCGTACCTATTATAAGGTGCGAATGTTACATTCAGAGGTACCCCAAGTCAATTTCATTCATATACCCATCTGTCATATACTAGCACAGCTTTTTTTTCATGTCCTATCACGTTTCCTATCAGCGAAGTGCAAACATTCTGAGAAAGCACCGAGTGTGTCCTCGCTGTTTGCGCGTGTCTGTCCTTGTACCTGTTTGTTGAGCACTGGCTGCTGTAGTCCATCAAAGAGGAGACGCACTCCTTCATACTTGGCCTCTTCTCCGATACATTTCCCCAGAAAGTCTGAAGATAAATCAAGGACAAGCCCCCAGGCGGCAATTTAAAACTCACCACTTGTCTTGTAGGTTTAGATGCCGACTACAAGTGGTCCATAAATTACAAAAGGCGACTTGGAAGAACTAAATAAATACCTGGAATATAGCTCATCATCTCCTCGAACGTCTTCTTTGCTCTCCTCTGCTTGTCTTGGGCGGGGCGAGGCGGGCTGCTTTCACAGAAAACTGAGTCTATGAGGGCAAAGATTCACTGCATGATTTCACCTCTGTTAGATTGTATTGTTTATTGTCATTTATGCTTAGAAATATTTAACCATATATGCTTAGAGGTGTATAATCGATTGTGTAGTGATAGGATGTGTGATCCTTAATAGTCTGCAAAGGCTTTGTGTGCATTCCAGAGTGTTCTGGCATTCACACCCACATTCTGGGAGCATGGGAGAGGGCATACCTGCTCTTATTGTTTTATGGCAGGATAAACGTATCTATATCTGTTTTAGTCTACGTGCCTTTTGTTTAGATGAACTGCTGGACTTCCAGACCAGCCGGTTTAGGGAAGTCATTTATGGGGTCACACTCTGACCCCCCCCCCCCCCCCCCCCCCCCCCACACACACACACACACACACACACACACAACGCACAGGCAAGGTACTCTTTGTATGTAGACGTCATATGTTAATGAACCTATGTATATTCATGTAACCTCAATAAAAGAGCAGTGTTACGGGAGAGTGGACGAGAGCAACTGGGGTCAAGCGAAGGAACGGCGTTTGTCCGGTTCTCTCCCGTGCACGAGAAACATGAAGAACTTTGCCTACTCGTGTCTTGCTTTGCTGTGTAATTACATTGTCTTCAACGTTCCAGCGAATAGGTTTAAGCTACAAACCTATCAACCTCACTTAGTTTGTTTGTTTAAAGTTCGAGATTCTCACAAACACGCAGACTCTCTTCGGTTCCTTGGCCGTGTACCTCTAAGCAGGGTGATGAGCGAGACTAGCCGGTGCTCCTGGACCACTTGGTTGAGTTTGTACTGAAGATAATAATCTGTGTAGGCCTCCAGTGTGTTCTTGAACAGGATCCTGCCACCCATTAGCAGGTGGTGCAACCAATCAGGGACACGAAAGACGACTCTGCCTAAAAATCAAGAAGAAGAGAGAGAGCACTGATCACCTACATGACCTATCTTTTTAATATACACCAGTCAGGTACAGCATTATGACCATCTGTCTGATATTGTGTTGCTCGCAGCACTTAAACAATCAAAGCATAGACGCTCGTACCAACAAGTCCTATAAGCTGCGAGGTGAAGCCTCCATGGACTGGAGCACATCCCACAGATGCTCAACTGGACTTACATCTGGGGAATTTAGAGGCCAATTCATCACCTCAAACTTCTATACTATACATTTTTCACAGCCGTCAGGGAATACAGTTTCCACACATGTCAAAGTAATATCCACAGCAATGGCATAACCTAAGGTCTCTCAGCAGAACACTGCCCAAAGCACCACACTGCTTCTGCGAGTTTATACTTGCCTTCTTGCCATAGTGCATCCTGGTGTCCGGTGTTCCCCAGAGAAGCTTCACACATACACGTGATGTGACAGAAAATGTAATTCGTCAGACCACGCCATCTTCTTCTTACTCCATGGTCCAGTTCTGATCCTCACATGCCCATTGTTGGCACTTTCAGCACTGTACAGGGGTCAGCATGGGCTCCCTGACTGGTCTGCAGCTATGCAGATGCATACACAACAAACTGCAATACTCTGCGTGTTCTTACACATTTCTATCACAACCAGCAGTAACTGTTTCTGCAATTCCAGCTACAGTAGTTCATCTTTGCTCCCCATCAATGGGCCAATGAGCCATGACCCTGTTGCTGACTCACTACTGTTCCTTCCTTCACTGCTTTTGATGAGTATTGAGCGATTCAGACCAGGAACACACCACGAGCTGCAGTTTTGGAGATGCTCCGACCCAGCTGTCTAGCCATCACATTCTGGCCCTTGTCAAACTTTCTCAAATCCTTACGCTTGCCCATTTTTCCTGCTTCTAACACATCGACTTCCAGGACAAAATGTTCACTCACTGTAATTGACGTCACCTGTCAGTGGTCATCGTTATGCCCTATCAGTGTAAACTGTGTGTTTTACAATCTCTCTTTCCTCATCCCCTATTTGCCGACCTTATGGTTTCTCATTTGGTGTAAACTTAACACTGTGGACATTTTTCAATTATTTGACCTAATATTTCTTTTTTAGCAGCATGCACTTTCAGCCATATGTTTCATGGTTCTAGCGTCTGTCAGCTACACAGACCAAGACGGATGAAAGAATAAGACAAGCGGTGGAAATGGGCTTCCTCCGAAGGAAGCGAGGAGAGATAAGAAGAGGAGCTCAGTCATTCAAGAGGGAGTCAGAGTAGAGACGCTGCTTCTCTGCATCAAATGGAAGTAGTTGAGGTGGATATTGTGTCTCTCAGCTGGTTTGGAAATGTCCCTGTGCCTTCAGGGAGACGCCGAGAGAGGGTATCTCTGCTGTGGCACAACCCAGAAGTGGTTTCACAGCAGATCCACAAATGGCACATGTGGAGTATTTCACTTTAGTATTTTACCTCGCAAAACAAGTCCTTTCTGAAACACTTTCCAATAACATTTCAACCCGGTACAAATCTATCCACATCCTATGTTTAAGCATGGAAAGGAAACATCATAAATTGTGTCTGCAGAACAGACTGCAAAAAAAACCCCAAACCTCTACTTACCAACATACATCAAGTAGTCATAGACCCCTTCAATGGTGATCATTTCCATGAAGTAGTTCTGATTGTGTCTCTTCTCTGTCATCTCTGATCGGTTGGCATTGTTTTTGAAGAGGTCATTGAAGAGCTGGGGGTGAGACACTTGCGTCAGATTTTAAGACTGAAGCTCTTTCAAACACCCACTGTCTCTATCTGAGAGCATTTCCAGTTATGAGTGACTCACAAAACTCTGGCAAAGTAAATATGTAACGTCCCTATTCTTTTAGGAATATATTCAGATTTTATGTTAAGTTAAGTGGACGTGTTTGTTTAAGCACCACTTGCAAAAAGCTGTTATGATCTCATCAGTTCAGCCACTGGCAAGTTCTCAGATTAAATGCCCGAGGCCTTTCTTGGCAATGTCAGACCTCATTTAAATTTTGTGAAGTGCTACTTCACAAAATTTGTTGCAAAAATAGCGCATGTGCTGATGTTTTATTCTATTGTGTCTGTAATACTAGAATCACCATTGGCTGATTTTAATCCCATTAAACTTCCTTTTAATTCAAGACAGAGGAATCTAATAAACACTAAAGGAAACAAAATATCAGCATAAACAGTTCCATCAATAGTCGATAAAAATCACTGTCTTTGCTTTAAAAACTTTATTTAGGGGATTATTTAATCCCCTGCTCAATTTGTAAGTTTGCTACAGGGGTAAGAAGTTGCTTGTAGTTGGCACCAGGTTTGCACACATCTCAGGAGGGACTTTGGCCCACTCATCTTTACAGAAATTCTAAATCCTTCACTTTTATTGGCTGCTGCTTGGCAACTCAAAGCTTCAGCTCCCTCTATGGATTTTCTATAAGACTAAAGTCTACAGACCAGCTAAGCCACTCCATGACCCTAATGTGCTTCTTTCTTTAGCTGCTCTTTTGGCGCCTTGCTGGTATGTCTTGGGTCACTGTGTTGCTAGAAGATGACGACGACCCATCTTCAGTGTTCAGGTTGCGGGAAGCAGGTTCTTGTCCAAGCGTGGCCACGTTCATTGGACCCTCAGTGCGGTGAAGACATCCTGTACCCTTAGCAGGAAAACAGCCCCAAAGTATAATGTTTACACTCCATGCTTGACTGTGGGGAATATGGTGGAGGCTTTAGGTCATACTCAGCATTTCTCTTCCTCCAAACACAGTTGATGCCAAAGAGCTTGATTTTGGTTTTATCTTCCAACAGCACTTTCTCCCGACACTCTTCTGAATCATTTTAATGTTCACTGGAAACTTAAGACAGGCTTGTAACTTCTTGAGTGGGGGGACCTTGCAAGAACTACAAGATTTCAATCCATTACGGCGTAGTGTGCTACCAATGTTGTTTTTGTTGACTGTGGTCCCTACTGCCTTCATTAACAAGCTCCTCCCATGTAGGTTGGGACTGATCTACCACCACTCTCATGATCCTCACATAATGAGGCAAGATCTTTCATGGAGCTCCAGACCGAGGGTGATTGATGGTCTTTTTATTTTTATTCTGAACAATCGCACCGGCAGTTGCCACTTCCTTCCACCAAGCTTCCTGCTGATGGTCTTGTAGCTCATTTCAGCCTTATGCAAGTTGACAATCTTGTCCTTGACATCCTTTGACAGCCTTTTTATGTCTTGCCCATTGTGATGGAAATCCATTCGGTTGGCATTTGTGCTTTATATACATAAGTTGAGATCAGAAGTCTCGACAATTGATTTTAATCTGTGTGCCACAAGAGCAGGCAGCCAATCTCTGGGAGGCAAAATTCTGTTTAGGTTGTAGGGGATCAAATACTTTCTCCACTCAACGACATGCAAATCAGTTCATAACTGTTATGCACTATGTTTTTTTCTGGATTTTTGATCAATTTTCTGTCTCGCTCCATTAAAAAGAAATTACCATAATAATTAGAGACTGATTTGTTTCTTTGTAAGTGAGCAAACTCACCAATTCAGCAGAGGCTCTAATAATCTAATTATTTCCCCACTGTATATCTGTAAAGCTCAGCTGCCTTGTGGACTTTTGATCAGACAGTTGTAACAGGAACAATTAATTGCAACTGAGCCTTAGGGAGGACTCTACCAGTACTCAGGATTCTCCTCAGGCTACTCTTTTAAACAATGCAGACAGTCAAAAAGCTATAAAGCCTCACTTGCCAACCTTTTTGTCATTCTCTGAGGTGGGACTCAGGATAGTGAGCTCAGGTCGGCTGGGTTTGGGTTTGGGAGATTCACAGGAATTGAAGAAGGACTGGATGAAAGGTTCCAGGTGCTGCCCTTTCTGCCATAAAAAAAAGCACACGTGCAAAATGTATATTGGGTAGTTATGGTTTCAAAAACACAAAGCTGACATTTAAAAACATCTGTATTGTGAAAGATGAGACACAAAGCACATCCTACATATTGTGTCCCAGAATAAATGCATTTCTCACCTCTTTTATCAGTTTGCTGGGGACCGACTTAATGATTTTACCTGTGAAAAATAAAAAACCTTATCTCAGTGATGTATGCTTCTGTCACGTTGTGCCTCTTTTCCAGACACATCTCTTCTCATCCAACCCAAGGTCAGCCTGATCAAACATTTCCACAGGCTGTTTAAACATCATCTATTTGTTTAAACAAAGCGTCTGTCACATTCTCTGCAGCCAGGTCAGAGAGAATGTGCCTCATACTGTACCGAGGTTCACGTCAGGTAACATCTTGTCCAGGAACTGAGACTCCATGCTATGAGGAGACAGGAAGTCGGCCAGTAGCTGGCTGTTGCTCAGCTCTGGGTGCTGCAGGAGTTTCTGCAAAGTAAACAGATAATGAAAACACACATTTGTTCTGTAGCTGAAAATCAATCACAGGACTGCAGATTTATTGTGTATGATCAAATGTAAGCAGATACAAGTGCTTTACTCGTTTTTAGAACAAAGCAGACTGTGGATTTTCAAGGGCTTTATGTGGGTTTTTCTTCTTATAAAGCCTCCCAACCAAGTTTGGATTAGTGCTTACTACTTTCCACAGAACATTGCAACTTTTTAAATGAATTCCCAAGCTTTCAAAGCAGCCTCTTGGTGTGCCTTGAAAAAACTTATTTCAAGGTAATTAATCCATCACAGTGAACACTTTTACTGCTTTTTGTGTTGTCTCTTGTGATTCTGTACTGATGGTCCTCCAGGTGGGGACCATTTAAAAATCTTTCCTTGCCGAGTTTTGTCATTTTTCTCTATAAATGTTCAACAGTTAAGACTCAAATTTTATTCCTTGAAGTGTTTAAGGACCTTGGCAGCAACTGCAGAGACTGAATTGTGTTTTATTCAGTTTTTTCCTCTGTGTTTTTGAAAAGCTGCTCTTAGAATCACCAAATGAAGCAACGACAAAGATATTTTTCTCTCTTTACAAGAAGTGACTCAACCACTGACTAAGACTGATTAAGATGACTTTAAATGTTTCTTTTTTTCTGAAACCTAATTTGAAGTATTCTTGATAAACGCATACGCACAGAAAACTACACCCAAAAACCTTTCAACAATGTGTGTGTGTGTGCGTACGTATTTCAAGCTAATTTGTTCGTAACCTTCTCACCAACCGCCTCCCCTCAAAGTCATTTTCTTAGTTTTTATTATTTAGTTATTTGAAGACGTTTTCACAGTACAAACCATGATTCAGCAACTTTTAGAATCACCTCTAGCAGCAATAAGTTGAAGTAAACATTTTCTGTATTTTTTTTTTATTTATTTGAGGTTCGTTTTAAAATTACACTTGATGCCCCCAGGTTATATTCATCAATTTTACTATATTTACTCCAAACATCTTATATTAGGAGAATATTCTTTTAATTAATACTAGAAAGTCATCAGGTTCCAATATATATTTTGCAGAAAATGCATAAACTAAATGCATAGTGCTAAATGTCAGGTTTTGCTATTAAAATTAACAATAGGATGCACATTTTTGTATATTATGTTTATGATTATTAGGGTTGGGTACATGTAGACATAAATATATACATACACTACAATCATCATAGTACGATTATATAAAGAAATTATATAGCAAAATATTAAAAGTGTAGCTACACAGTAATTACTTAAAGCATGAAACTTTTAAAAGTGATTATTGTAGCTGATCAAAACCTGTTATATTGCCTAGGTACAGTATATATTACACCTATCTAAATGCTACCTCATTAAAAAAGCATTTGCATTTCAACATCAGAGATGGTCACACTTGCATGATCCTTTCATCAAGTGCATTTGATTGGACTATTATTAGCATCATAATTTCTATGGAAGCAGTAAGGCTGTACTCAATGTTTCACAGCACTTCATGGAGTCCTTTGAAAACTTTCTTTTTCACATGACTGAGTATCGTGCCTAGTGCAATTCAGAAGAAAAGGCCAAGAGAAGCGCAGATATCTACCTGAAGATATTCCTGAAATTCCTCCCTCTTCGATGTCAGAAATTCGTAATTCTTGGGACCAATTATTCTCTTTGAGGGCAGCTGCGCATCTGGAAATGAGCCTGCAAATGGTGTAAGATTTCACAAAGACAAGTGTTAAAAATGTGTCTCTCTTTAACTGGAACATAACAGCCGTGTAGTTTCCAAGTCCCCAAATAAGGCAACAGGCCCATTCAATGTTCTTCGCTTCTAAAATGTAAGTTTACTTGGAAGTAATAATCTGGGATTTTTCTGTGGAGTCGACGACTTCATTTTCATGGGAAAATTCCTTCCTGATGGCCTTGAATGAAAAACAGAGCAGTGCACAGCTGCTCTAAATTAGCATTATGTAGAAAACCTACCATGAAACTCGGTGAGCTTTGACTCTAGGACATAGAACTCCAAATATCTCCTGTACACAGACCAGTGCTCAGTCTCATGTCCGACTGCAGAGAGTAAAACAACAAGGTTTAATTAATGACCCCAAACCAAAACAGCTCGTCACACTAGTTAATGGTTACCTAATAGTATTACAGATTATTTACAAGTACGCTTTAATGAAGGTCCGCACAGCCTCACCTGCCTTCCGGTCATTGCGCTCTACATCAATACAAAACACTGGAATGCGCTCCCTCTTTACGTCGTCATCGTAGAAATCAATGTACGGGATTGTGATGTTCCAGGCTGAGAGGTTTCGCGGGGTGCTCGGGGTGGAGGCCGCCTCCATAGGGGGGTCATCTTCCAGCACCATCATGGCTTCCTCCACCTTGAATAGAAGGAAGTGAGAGTGGTTGAGGTCAAGGCTTTGCAGAGTACACGATAGATGAACAACACGACCACTTTTATGCTGCAAAACACACAAAGGTAGAGGCCTGACTTTGTGTATGTTTTTTTTTACCTTAACCATATAATCTACTCCTATCAAAATTACTATTAAATTGAACAGCAAATGCGAAGATCAGGGACAACTAAACAAAAAAAAGGTGACTGAGACCTGACCACAAGTAAGGGAAGTGCAACGTATACACAGGATATCCCTTTACAATAAATGCCGAACAAGGAATTAACAGAGTGAAGACAGTAAAGTGCTGTAACAGACTGTGTTTGAAGTCACATCAATATAAATTTACAAAAGCTCTTAAACTAGCGGATTTTCATTCATCTGACACTCTTTTTTTTAAATTTCTTTCATTTAAGGTGGATATTTAGTCATTTTCGCAGGTCATCTTTGTGGTTTCACAGGGAAACTCTTGCTCTTTAAAATCAACACTATCTACTGTAAAACAGGCAAATTCATGGACTCCACCTCAGAAAACGCCAGAACCCAAACGTTGGATTTAAATATTGGAAAAATAGACAGATATTTTATTATGCCTGAAGAGATCAGCAAAAAACAAGCTTTGTCAAACTCGGCAGAGTCTGCAAATTGCACTGAAAACCTTGAAGATTTGCCCATAAGGTAGAATTAATAGACTCTGTGGCTTTGTTTTCTTTACTCACCAGCGCCCCCATGTGGGAATCACTTCAGGAGACCCTCAATATGACTTGAAGACTCTGTTTGCAGTTACTTCTAATAAATTTGACACGCTGCTTTAAATTTGACATGCAGTTTAACCCTAAAAAGCAACTATCACCACGTGAGCATTATTTTATACACTATCATCATCTTATAATGAATGTTTAGGACACTTTTAGATGTGCCTTACCATATCATCCTCCCCCTCTACCAGCCCATAGGATGGCAGCATGGCTCCTTCCATCGTTGTGCTCTTGAACACTCCTTTGATCTTACTGCCAATGCGGCTAATCCCAAAGGACTCGCCCCTCTTAGACGTACTCCTGCAGTTCAAACAAGGAGGCTATTAAACACGGAGCAAAGGAGGAGATGCGCTTGGCTTCAGCAAAGCGCATGCAGCTTCAGAGAGGTGACAGAGCAGGGACTGTAGGGAAGAAGAAGCAGCTTACTGTATCTGTATCATGGGAGGTAAAAGCTAATCTAGCCAAACCAATGAGAACGTTTAACTTCACAGTCAACAATAATCAACACAATAAAATGCCTGCGTTATTGGTAAAGCGCTGCAGAGCCACAAAAAACACACACACACACACACACAACAAAGCACTGAGCAGTGATGAACAGATGTGAAGCTTGGAGGGGATATTTTCAGGGTGTAAAAAATGCTGATGATGATCAGTTACCTGACAACCGATAAAAAGCACACAACATCACAGTTGCTCTGTGTGAGTGCCGGTTTGCTCACGTAAAATAAAAATCACCACATGACGCACAGAGATACGCCTACTACACAAGAAGCCGAGCACAGAAAAAGTGGCTGCGGTGTCAAAAACAAGACTGGAGGAAACAAAACGACAAATTAAAACAGGATCCCGTGCATAGACCCCACCATGCAGGCGTCCGGCTGGGACTGGGGTCACATGGGTGTGAAACTGGATAGCATGACATCACACTGAGCGACCTGTGACAGACAGATGGACCCTGACTTACTTGGGTGATGAGTGGCGGTGGGATAGCGAGCCATATGGGAAGTTTGTGAACGTGGACTGGGCATGGAGGGAGTTACAAGATGCAGGTGAAGAGCTGCCAGAGGCGGTGAACAGTGAGGACGGGGACTCGGGGCTCCAGTCCCAGGAGCTATAAGCAGAACAGGGTCACATCCCCACGGGCAAGAGGAGGGAGCGGATCGTGGATCATACCAGGGCAGGCAGTATGGTGGTCACAGAATCAGAGTGGACATACGGTCACAGACACAGGCACGATGGTGGAAATACACAGATGGGCGTAATGGGCAGACAAACGGGCAGAGGTGGAGAAGGTTTCTTAATCGCAGGTATGGAGGAAGGTTAGCCTCGAAACTGGTCACATGTGATTGTGGGCTGCGAAAGCAATTATATGCTATCCCAGCTATCATTTTGAGTGGCGTAATTTATGCTGCTTTGGAAACTGCCTTTATAACAAGTTTGCTTTCAGGTGTTGGAAATGAAACAGAAAATGAGTTTTCCTTCATTTTAATTCTCTCATTTTGGATATAATGCTTTTATTAGCTTTATCTGCTCATAGGCTTACTGGTGACACATGCTATGATTAGCTCATAAAGGTCAGTTTACTCAGTGTTCTCTCTTTTTGCAGCTACAGCACACTCACCAAATAAAACATGTATTTAGGGGTGAAATGAGATGAGTGCTAAAAGATTATATATCATTATCGCAGTATCAGCTAGTGCTTATGAAACTGAAGCCCTCCTTGACGGCTCGGGCCCAGGCAGGGCACAGTGATTCTGTTAAAAAAAAAAAGGCAGCACATCTTTAATCTTAAGTATGAAGTGTCTTTTGGAATCTTGCGTGCAGCACTACTCAGCCAGCCACTGTTCTGATCAGCACACTGACGACTTGTACTCACCGAATGTCATCCAAACTGACGCTATTTCTGGAACAATATGCACAAGGAGTTAGTGGCTGGGCCGCGTGGCCACGTACACACCACACCCCGCGATAGAAAACATGACAGTCGATCCATGGCTTCAGCTCAGTTACAGCTATACTGCAGTGGTCTAATATAACTTGCATTACAAGAAAATGGGTTGCTTCTATACAGCTTGGTTACAGTTATGTTTATGTGTGACGCAGCTGGCTCATAGCATATCCAGGGACAGGGATTTATGTACGTTTAATAGGGAAACCAGGAAAACTGGACGTGGAAGAAAACACAGAAATTTACTGTGTGTCTAAAATCTTAGTTAACAGTGAATTTGTGTTTGCGCTGTTTTCTGTTTCTATATTTTCTGAAAGTCCACCTGTGCATCATTATGCTAAACTTTTATGCTGTTACACACAAACATAAAGTGAAACCTACCTGCTCATTTTGGAATTTCTGGCAGGGGACTCGGCCCCTCTGAGAAGCTGCCGAAAGTACTGTGGAAAAAAGGTCACGGGAATCAAACAACACATATGGAAAATCTGGTACAGTATGCAAGCTAAACTCAAGGAACATGCCATATCTATTGACCTCTTAATGCCTAAACAATAATAACCACTGATGCCCAGTTTATTTGGGAGCAAGAACAGGGGTGGCAACTAAGTAGAAAATAACCTCGCATTGTTATCCAGACACTATTCACACAGGGCTATGGCCTGCTCTGAACAATGGCTGAGCTCTGGTCCACCCAGCTGAATTCAATGAAATTGCTTCTGAGGGGTGAAATTCAGCTTGGCAGTTTGGCATAATGCCAGCGCCGGCTCATTGGCCGGTTGCGCGTCTGATATTGATGACAGGGCCGATAGCGGTTGGTAGCTGGGGGGATGGAAAAATGGGTCTGAGTCAACAAATTCCAGTTGAGTTTGAGTTTAAGCATTTTACAGATATAGTTTTGGTACATCTGAGACAATAAAAATACTAAATTTAAGGAATGATCATTCAGTCTCAACTTAAAGACCCATAATTTAGACAGGAAAATGCTTAAATCTGGAAATCAAGCTGGGTGACAATAGGCTTAGTGGTTTCTATTGAGGTGTGGGCGCTAACCTCATCGCTGTGGCAGAACATGGGGGTGAAAACATTCTCCAGAAGAGAGAGGACGTGCTCGTAGGCTTCAAACAAGCACCTCATGGTCTGCAGTTTCACCACCTCCCCATAAGGACCCTCAGCAACTAGGACGTTCAACAAAAACACACAAGCGAGTTAGCATACTACACAGCATGCATACTCATTAAGGCACACCTAGGATGTTTAAGACACTTTAACTTCGATAATGACTCCTGTCACATACTGTTGCGTATTTCTTCCACTATAAAGGGGTCAAAGCGGATTTTGTCAACACTCTCGTCCAAGCAATAGGTCTCGTAGATCTTCTTCACTTCCTTATGGAGCATCATCTTCTCTGAATCCAACAGCTCAGGGCACAGAATCCTGTCGTTGAACTCCTCTGAGAAGTTAAGAGAGTCAGACATCAATACGTCACAGTGATAGGTTAACTCTGCCACCCATGAGTGGTAATTTTTCCTGATAATTTCAGATGGGGTGATGAAAAGCTGTTGACTGACAGAACTGAGTAATTAAGGTAACAACAACGATTAACAACTACTAACAATTTAGAGAAAAAACTGAATACTTGCCAACTGCGAGACAGAATTGGAGGACATGGACAGCGCCTTCTTGCTTTAGGAAGTTCATAAAGCGAAAGAGAAGGTCTTGCTGTTCTCGAATTTCCTTCAACTCCAGCTTTAGCACCTGATACAAAGGCAGGAAAAAATGGATTAATATACTCTATAAAGCATTGCCTGCTATATTCCTCCTGCTTCTATTAGGCTTACGCTGTCCCATATACCAGCTACACATTGTCACTAGGTTTTTGCTTAATGCCAGATGGCTTTTGTTTCAAAGATGGCTTGCAGTTGAATTTTTGTAGGTTTTTAATGAATTACTTCACTCTCCTAGATGAAAGCAAACACTTACTGAGGGCTTTTTGCTGCGAGTATCAGAGTACTTTTGTAGGAAAGGAACCAGTGTTGAAGTGGGCTCTGTGGCTTCTTCAGGCTGGAGTGAACAAGTCGGGAAAAATTAAATACACGTTTAAAATTCACAGAAGATACACTCACCCTTCATTCTGTTAGGTATGCCTATGCCAGTTCGGAAGAAGAATCAGAACGGAGAAGAAAGGAGATTTAAGTGGATTTCTATGTGGCATGGTTGCTAGTGCTAATACAGGCTGGGCTGAGTATTTCAGAAACTGCTGATCTACTGGGATTTACTCCACACATCCATCTCAAGAAAATGGTCTGAAAAAGAGAAAATATCCCATGAGCAGCAGTTCTCTACATGAAAATGCCTTGTGGACGTCACAGGTCAGAAGACAGTGGCCAGACTTCTGGCTGCTTTGAGCAGACAGGATAGGAGGGCGACAGTAACTCAAATAACCACTCATTATAACCAGGGTATCCAAAACAGCATCTCTGAATGCACAACATGTTGAACACTGAATCAGATGGGCTACAGCAACAGAGGACCACACAAAGATTCACCAAAATTGGACAACAGGAGATTCAAAGACATTATCTGGTCTGAGTCTGAATTTCTGCTGCGACACTTAAAGGGAAGGGTCAGAATTTAATGTAAAGAGCATGAAAGCATGGATGCATCCTGCCTTATACCAATAACTCAGACAGGTGGTGCTGGTGTAATGGTGTGGGGATATTTTCTTGACACACACTGAGTACTGCTGCTGACCATGTCCATCTTTAATAACCCAGCCAACAAACCTGCTTTATGCCACAAAAATTTGAGTTCAGAAAGCAAAAGATCGACCTGACTTGTTACTAGAAAGGTGAACCAAACAGAGTGACTGGTGAGTGTAAACGACAGCCAGTTACAGTCCAGTATATACTTACAGGTGAGTTGTCAATGAATATCAAAATTAAATGATTCGCTGTGTCCTGAATTAAAAAAAAAACCACACAAAAAAGCAGTCAGTAAGTTTCAAACTCAAGTGTAGCGCTGTAAGTAATGTTTTGATTTGTCTTTTATTTGCATTCTCATAATACTGCACATTAGCACTGGTTAAAGGACTATAAAAGAAATATCCTGTTAGACTGGCAAAGACAAAGACACGTTCAAGGGAAAAAACAGCTTTGGATTTCTATTCTACACTCACAGGATCAGCCAAGTAGTCCATCGAAGGAAGGAAGACAGAACCAGCCAAAACCTCTCTTATCAGGAGTGTAAGAGATCTGAGAGAATGACGAGATACAGAAGCAGGAAGTAAGAGAATGAAGCAATAAAGAATCATGCTGTGCATTCCTGTTGTGACTTAATTGGATAAATTTATGGTTGCAGTGCATGGGCTTTACTTCCAGAGCAGTCAGTTACCTGCAGTCTGTGGCCTTGGGCGGCAGGATGTAAGGGAACAGTATCTCAGTCAGCTTCCTGAGGTAGAGAAGTTCATCTCTGCGACTGCGAAGAGCCACGTGGAGATCAGGACCATATTCCTCCAGGGCAGCTTGTTGAAGATACTCTATGTTTTTTACTGAAAAGAAACCAAAAAACATTTTTATGATAAAAGAAATAAAAAACAAACTGCTCTGTGTGATTATATCTGCCATACCCTTCTGCCTTGCTTTGCTAATAATTTCAATGTGCTTCATGGAAACTTTAAGGAGCTTTTTTGTGATGAGAGATGCCACATCCACCTAAGAGAGAGAGACAAGTTTATTTAAAAATGATGAAGACCAGTTTAAAAAGTTTTTTGTCTTTATAGAGTCTAAGTTTCACCTTCTGAGTCCGACGAACCAGCACGGCTGCAAAGAAACGCAAGGTCACTCTCAGCTCGTCGACAAACGCCTCGTCGTCTGTGATGTCTCTGAAAGGAAAAAGAAATCTGTCCCCTCACTTCACAGGACACAACACAGTTTGAACTTCGGAGGAAGGATACAAGAAACTCTTACCTATACCAAGGATATACAAAATTTTCCAGAACAAGCTCTAGAATCTAAAATAAAAACAATAGATTTTATTGTGCCATAATTTGATAGATTAATTTAATGTTTATTTAAGAATAATGACGTGTGTAACAAATATGTCTATTACCTCTGAGAGTGAGGCATCCACTTTAGAAGGAATTTTCAGGTCAAGCCATGGCTGATAGTTTTCCAGTAACAGAGTCGGTCTATAAATATGAACGAAATTTTTTTTTAAAAAGGAATGAAATGGAAAAAATTCAGTATCATCAGCAGAGGAAGACAGAAGAATCCAGTCTGGCCACTAGATGGCATTGCTAAATCTCCCATGACCTAATAAGTAGGTAACTTATTGTTGTCAACCCAGTAATGAGGTTATATATATATATGTATAGCATACGTAGTAACACAGTGATATGGACTTGGTCACAGATAATCTATAAACAACATCAGGCATTAAGCATTTATTATGCTAAATATATAACTGCTGCTGAAATAGTTATAAGGTTTCAATAAAACACAAGTCAGCTTCTGTCCAGTCTACGACCGTTGCACAACAGCATAACCACGTCACTCACCTGTGCCTTTTGCACTTGATTTTTCCACAAACAGCACAGCTGTGGCCCAGCGGAAACAGCTCCTGCTGGTACGACTACAAGATAAAGTCAACAGCAAAGATTATGAACTGCTGCTGCTTTTGTGCCTTTTTATTCATCATCATCAATGTATAAGTAAGCAATGGCATGCTTCCAACAAGTGATAGACATTACATATATTTCTATCAGTTGTGGCACTCAGAGTGTGGAGGCTGTATCCTCCTAATTTGTTCAGTTAAATTCTAACAGACCTTGATTCTTGGTTTAATGGAGACTAAGATGTTAGGCAGCAGAGACTCAGGCCCCAGGGAGCAGTAGAAAGTGACGACTCCAGCCAGGAACGACCAAAACACCATTATAATGTGAATATATCTGTAGTAAAAAGGAGGTGTGAGGTATAAATGAATAAAAACATGGTAAGCTATGAAGTGAAATTGAGTGGGCTGCAGGTTTGCCTATGTAGAGTGAACTAGTTACCTGTTCAAAAGCACAGTGGAGAGAAGCAGGACCAGCAGAAGGAAGCAGAACACTGGATATTGTCGACCAAGCTCTCTGAGCCGGTCCACCTTTACCCTGCGTCTTAATTTCTGCAGATAAGCCCGGATGCATCCCATCTTTGTCTGTCAACATCCAGCCTACTGCATATTACTGTAAATAAATAAAGGTCACATTACGAAGTGGCTGCAGGCTACAAATAAATAAGGGCGTGTAGCAGGAAGCAAGAGCTCCTTACTCAAAGTCACAGTATTTTATTTTTTTTTTAAATCTATCTATTCCGCTTAACATACGTATCAGGTTGCACTGATTTTAACATATCGACTCAAGCACTTACTGTAAGTGTACGGCGGACGATATGGGCCATTTTTCACTGTAGTTCAGGCGCGACACCATAATGAATTTGCAAAAACAAAATAAATACATAAGCAGGTTGCCTGTGTGCAGGATGAGCGCAGAGAGCAGAGCCGCGCACAGCTGTGAGCCACAGCAGGATTAGTGGCAGTTACACAGCATCATTCGTGCGTGGACCGTCCTAAAACTCTGATAGGTTGCCGTTTTGGTTAATGGCCGCGGTCCTGTCACGGGCATAGCTGTCCATTGAGGAGCAGCAGCAGCGGCGGTGGTTGGTGCCTCGGTTGTCAGCGCTGGAGACGTGTGATGTCACCTCCGCTGCGCTCCCAGCAGCAGTAGCTGCTACTGGCTCCTGTAGTTTAGCTCTGAGGTAACGGACGTGTCCCCCACATATTCCCCTTGAAATGAAACCCACGCCAAGGTGCCCGGATCAAGGAGACGAGTCCCGGAGCGGAGTAGTGCTCACTGGAGCGGCCATTATTTATATTATTGTCACATTTAACGGACTCGAAGCGAAGCACCATTGATTTGTGTGCGTGGTAAACAGCTTACAGTCGTACTTTGATCGAAGAAACTGCACAAGGGAACATGGGAAATTGCGTTTTTTAACGTGGACTTAAATTGGGTTAACCGGCAAATAGCCCTCCTACAGTAGCTCCATCACTCGCGATGACCTACTTTAAGTTAACTGACACAAAGGCGTTTAGAGCTTTTAACATCAGGCTGTAGATTACTGTAATAGTAACTATACTAACGCAGTATTGTTACATTTGACGACTCAATGCAATAAATACTGTTTAATTTATTCAAAGGCACCAATACTGTGCATGTATGCCTGTCCTATGAATCTAATAATATAAGCCTTATAAATCATATACACTATTATACACACACAAAACATACATATATATATATATAAAGATGAAAAAGATACATAAACTGTAGCATATTAGATCTTGTCTATTACACACCCCCACTGCGCTCGTCAACCCGTTTAGGAAAATATTTATTCAAAATCTTGCATTTTAACATGAAACTTTAATGCAAATCTTTTTACATGAAATTTAAAATACCAAAATCCAAAATGATCGACTGCCTCCAGTTAATAAAGTCCTTGCACCTCATGAAGGCTTTTGTTTTAATCAAAAGAGTAAGACACAGATAAAAATCAAAAACTTTATTACAAAAATAAGTTACACTCACCTCCATTTTACAGTATAAAACAATTTATTTGCAGGAATGCAAAAAACGTTGTTGGCCACCAACAATAGTTTAAAACTGCTAACATTTTTTTTTTCTCAAAAGGTGGTTGTTATGATTTTACTGAGGGAGTTAACTGTATAGAAAACTGGGATTGAAGAGCAGTTTCCTTTATGCTATACCTGGAAGTAGAAATCGTTCACTGCAGTATCCCTTCTACCACTGTGAGACCATGATCCCTCACCAAATCATAGCAGCTAATGTTAGGCACACATGCTCACTGGCTGGGCAATATGGCAAGTCAGTCATCCAATAAGATTAACTCCAGAGATCTTCTACATAGTTGCTGTACTGGGGAGGGATCATTCGAGATTAACACGATCTTATAAGAGGAAGGATTGGATTAGGCTCTTACATTATTCCGATGCTGTCTGAAAATGTGTTGTATTGATATAAAAACAAACCCACTGGAAGAATACAGTGGCACAAAAGGGACACTGCAGGGCTTTATTTTTGTTTTGTTTTTTTTATTGTTTTTTTTTAATCAAAGGCAGTTGGATGCCCGTGATCTTGAAGCCTTTACAAAAGTAACATTTTCCGAAAAACTATACAACCAGTAACTACATACTCTGAATAAGCAAAGCAGCTAATTCAGTTCAAAATAAGATAAAAGCAGGGCTTGTTCAGACTCATCATATGAGATTGTTTTGCATGCCCGGTGTGACTGTTTGCAGTCTGCAGAGCTGCAGCTAAAATGACTATATTACATTAAGTACATCGTTTTTGCGCTGCAGCTCTTGTGCATATTTTGTATGAAAACAAGCCCTGCTTTCATCGATATAGTTTCCCTATTTACAGTACAGGCCGGGTAGTTTAGTCCTCTGTACTGAGGTAGTCAACCAACCCTTTAAAGACAAGTTCTGAAAAGAACCACTTTCCTGGAATGCCTGACTTATCCATGCCAGGTGGGTACACCCTAAAACCCTGCAAATGTTCTCTTTCAAACATCCAGATCAAACAATTAAGATTAACATGGATATTCCGACAATAAAAATTCCGATTAGCACAAAAATATACAATAGCATCAAGCTCCTTTGAGCCACTTCAAACCTAAGAACTTAAAAAGTGCAATTTCGTCATTAATTTAAAAAAAAAAAATTAAAATGGCATGTTCAGGGACAGGGAAGGGGTAGATTGTAAGGGCAATTCATAGGTCCCCGTCTAGGAACAGGGACTCAGCAAAGAGGCTGTGGCAAGTATTCAGACTCCTCCAGTCATTTTATAAGGTGGCAGCTTCAAAACAAAAACAAAAAATGAGCCCTTTTCAGACATGCACTACTCTCCAATAATCTGAACATGGTGGCTTCATTTGCATGAGCACCCAGGTCACTTTTCCATGAAAGTTGCATTGGTAAGCTTACTAGGTTGGACCTAGTAACAAGTCTTTAAACACAGCATAAGGTTGAACTGTACACAGTAACATTAACGGATGGGCACACCCAAGATAGACAGTTCATGTTGACGCTCTAAACCAGGGCTGCCCAATCCCAGTCCTCGAGAGCTACTATCCTGCAGCTTTTAGATGCATCCCTACTCCAACACAGCTGAATCAAATAGTTTGATTACCTCTTCAGCATGCCATCGTGTTTGGCAAAGTCCTGATAACAAGCCATTCATTTGATTCGGGTGTGTGGGAACAAGGATGCATCTAAAAGCTGCATGACGGTAGCTCTCGAGGACCGGGATTGGGCACCCCTGCTCTAAACTGCTCGGCTCACAAAAGAAAGTGTTCAAGAGCAAAACTTGCCCTATGCCCTCTTATCTGTTTGGTTTCCAAATATTAAGACATTTCTTCACGATCCATAAGAGATGCATCTCCTACTCTGCATGGAAAACCTTAACAGCGCAGAGAGCGCAAGCGTTCAAAAACGTGGTTACATTTTGAGTTGATGCTGACAGAATTTGTTGCCATAAAGTAACAATTCTTTTGCATGCATTATCGTAGGCATATCTGAATGATGCCATGATGAATATTAATGTAAAAGTGACCCATGTCTGATTGGCAGAATGACACCACTAAAGAGATTATAGTTATGCATTAACCCATGTCTGAAAAGGGCTAAAGTGAGTTAAAATATAGAGGAGGGGAGATGCTTCTTCTGTAAGGCTGGAATATCATTGGACCTTTTTCTCATGCTTGTTGTTTCGACATCCATTGCAGCTTACGGTGTAACCCCACATATCAAGTCAGTATCCACTGTGACAGGTCAGGACCGCCCTCGGCCCCGTTTCCCTGCTGGACCAATAAGAAAGAAAGATGAAATTAGCACAGGAAACCAATGTTGCACACATTTGCCATAAATCAGACAATTAGAGCAGACATCCGACATTCACACCAGTGGTCTTGCCACTTATGTGGGCATTAGCTGGCCTTAAAAATGCTATGAATGACCCTCTCTGCTGGCAAACAAGCTGACTCAAAGATCCCACCAGAAAACTGGAGCCTTAGAATATGGCCAAGTTCATTTGAAGATAATCGCCCTTAACTTTTCACAACTATAGCTGCTTTCATTTTCTATCCATCAGTCGTTTCATTCACGCCACTGCTCTTAACTTTGTGCTTTAATTTCTGACCCAATGTCAGAATACTTGCTTACAGCAAACCGAGCTTAAATGTATTTTTAAATTTGAAAATAAAAAGCACAAAGTAAAAATGTGGAGGTGGGGTGGGTGGTCACACAGGAAAAAGTCATTAACCTCTGATTGTTCCAAGGCCTCCTCGTTGGGAGAAGCCCACTCGACCCCTTGGGGTGATAGCACCACGGCCCCTGGTCTGATTGGCACCACCACGGACTCCTCTTGCTCCTCTTCCTCTCCCAGATGCTTGGAAGTCCTCATAGCCATAGTACGGGTCATCGTAGCCGCCCCGGTAGTTGTGGTAATTATATCCATAGTAATCGTAATAGTCTTCATATCCATAATAATCAGGCGGATAAGAATAACCTCCTCTACCGCCTCGTCCTCTGCCTCTTGTTGGTGGTGGCATGTGGGGGGGACCGTAATAATAGTAATCATCATACCTGAGAGGGGATACAGAGTTCTCATCAGGAAGCCATCATGCCATATAACATAATTTTAAATTTGACAGTTTTGGCTAAAAAGGTTGTTGGATTAATTACACACAACACAAACCTAGTTGCAATTACAAAGTTCTTGCTTACATTTGTGTTTTAGCGGCTTGTCTCTGGGCTTTACGCTCTTTCCTCTTCTGGTCAGGTGGCTTGGCAAAGACAATTTCAATGTGCTCTCCTTCGAGGTCTTTGCCATTAAGATCAGTCAAAGCCTATGACGTGAAATCGAGACAATAGTGAAATACCATTCATACACAAAAATCCCAACGGGTTAAGTACAAACAGTCTGATTCTGAGACAGTTTCCCCTCATACCTTCACAGCACTTTCTCGTTCCTCAAAGTGTATGAAGGCGTAGTCTTTCAACTTCTTCACTCGCTCCAGCTTGCCGTGTTGGCTAAAGGTCTTTTCAAGTATCTCCTCTGTAACAGTGCTCGCCAAGTTTCTCACAAACAGCACCTTGACCTGGGTAGAGAAGCATGTTTTGTTTATTCCCCATGCAGAAATGCAGTGCAAATCCAAACAAATGCACAAGTCGAAAGAGGTTGTGCGTGCAAATACACTCAAGGTTACATTGCTGAGGACTTTTCGTCCTGTGCCTTACCTTGGCCATGACCTCTGGGTCTGGGTCCTCAATGGGATCAGCCCACTCCACTGTGACCAAATTTCCCCAAACTTTGACCTTGCCACTCATTAGTCGGCGCCGGGCCTGAGCTGCCGTCTTGTGATCTTCATACTCAAGGAAGCAAAAACCTCGATTCTTTTTCTTGTCATCTGGCTGGTGGTACAATATGACATCATTTAGACCCTCTGTAGAGAGAAGAAACAGGAGAGAGAAGTGTAGACAAAGAAGCAGTTAAGTCAAATGTTCTATGGAAAGCATAAACCTAAAGCCATAAATGCTTGATTCAAAACATGAAATGATCAAAATTAGAGAAATAAAATTTGAAAAACGACGTTTTCTGCAGTTTGTGTCCAGTCAGATCTTAGCGGTAAACCATCAGAGTAATGTGAATCACTCAAGTACAGTCATAAGATCATCATTTGGACCAAAAAAAAGTTTTAAAAATACCTACTGGACAAGCTACACCTGCAAATGTGCAAGGTGTATCCAATCAAATATACAAGCAAAGCGAAACCCATTCCAAGATGGTTAATGGATGGGAAAGGTTAAAAAACAGTTTGACTCACCTGTTACTTTCGCAAATTCTTCAACAATCTGCTCTTTCGTTTTACTCTTGGGGATGGAGCCAACAAACAGTCTATTATTGGCCACAGAGATGCACACTCCAATGTGTTTTCCTGGTCGAATTTCATTGTTGTTGCACTGCAAAAAGACGCAGGAGTATAAGAGGAAAAAATATATAAATAAAATGAGACAGTCAAGTCTAGTTAGGAGAGCTTATTGCAACTGGTGGTGATGCTTTAAGATAATTAGTCGCCATTGACAAACATGAGGCACATGCATGCTGCATAAATATATTCCTTTATTCTTCATTTGAAAAGTCCCCTTTGTTAAAACAAAGCCATAGAATAACTCATTTTCTGGTCATAATTAGAGTATTACAGTAGACCTACCAATTTGACAGCCTGCTGTGCAGCTTCTTTAGTGCAGAAAGTGACAAAGGCATAGCCTCTGTTCAGGCCACTTAGGGGATCCATCATCAGGCGCAAGTCCCATATGGGCCCAGCTTTCTCAAACAGTGGAACCAGTTCATCCTCAAAAAGATCTCTGGGGATTTTTCCTACAAAAATCTGCCAGGTTGACAGGAAAAGGAGGTGTAGCGCGTGAGATCAAAGTACTCATTTAAGATGCGTGGTACAAAGGGTACTAACATTGTGGTAAATGGTATCCAGTCAGGTCTTAGCGGTAAACTATCAGTGTAACCAAAGTTACTACAGCAGTGAATAGTTTCATCATTTGGACACCATAAAATAAATTACTGCACCTCATACAATTAATCTCAGAACACACTAATATATAAAGGTGCAGCATATTAAATGGCTAAATAAAGGGATAAGTGATTGTTTCATACCTCGGTACCAATGGTGGGTTGTGCCCCTGAATGGGCAGACTCTGGTGGGGGACCACCGTACTTCCTCTGTCCTGTTGTCACATCAAGTGTGTAGCCAGTCCTCTCCAGCAAAGCCTAACAATTAAAAAAAAATAAGGGAAAAAAGAAAAAGAGGTGGAGCAGAGACAGAATTATTGCATTTTTTGGGCCCAAAAAACATTCATTATTCAATAGTGTCGAACGAAGCATGAAATCAGTTTTAGAGTGATTTTTAAATGAACCATCAGTTCTCACTTTGATTTTGGCTTCATCTGGTCCTTTGTTGGTGTCTGACACTTTGGTCCCTTGTTTCTCTCTCTGTCTGTACGTCTTCATCACGCCACAAAGAAAGGCACTTTTGTTCTGAAAGACAAACAATTTAAATGGGATCAAACAGTAACTAAAAAAATTATCAATTTCACTGTCAAATATTAATATATGAAATTTACCCTTCAATATATATGAGCAGGCAGAAGGAACAGGAAGCTTAATGACAATTAAGACCTATAGTGTAGTTGCACATTTCAACATAATACTGTTATTTCATTACACTAACACTCTGATTGTGGCTTTGCATTGAGGTATTCAAAATTATGTAAATAGCACCAGCAGCAGCACCGCATGCATACCTGAACATGTGAGAGGTCGCTGTCCTTGAATTGCAAAAGGACTTGGAGAGCACCTTCCTCGTTGAATTCTTTCAGAGCCTCAATCGCTCGATCATCTAAATCACTGTGTGACACCAAACCTGCAGGTTGAACGACACACACACACAAATAGTGAGCTACTAATAAGGGGGGAAAAAAATTACAAAAATGATACATAATTGACAAAAGTGCAAGGACCTAAATGAAGTATTTAAACGGGGATTATTTTGTGAAACCAATATAATGAATGAATAATGACTTGTACAATTAGGAGTGAGGAGTGGGACGAGCATAATCTAATAGAGCCGTATTCAGTAGTCGGGCTGTACTTTACTCCTCAACCAGCAAATTTTTGCAGAACTAATCACAACAGATGTGACAGTGCAACTCGATATGCTCATGCCCCTCTATACTGTGGCTGGGAGTTTCTAATGAGCCAGTCTACATTCTCCTTTATGGAGAGGCCGTCACCTGTCCCAGGCAGCCATATACCAGACAGCTGCTGCCATTGTTTCTGCCTCAGTTCCATCTGGCTGAAAAGGCCAGACCAGTACTTTTTCTAGATGTGGCCAACCAAACAAGTCCTAAAATGACCCCCCCCCCCCCAAAAAAAAATTTGTCATTACAGTTCATCCCCATTTGATCTTCTACTAAAAATCAACAGTTATTTAAGCTGTAGCTAGTGTCCCATTTAGTCACTGCTCTGCTATAATTTTATGGGATGCAGAGAAACCTCACAGAAATTAATAGCAATACTGAATAGGCTCATCAAAAGACTCCCAGAGAGAGAGAGGGAGAGAATTCATTCGCCCTGACACCAGTGTTCATGCAACCATGTTGGGAATGCAAATGCTGCAATCATTTACACACTCTGGTAATGTGTAATTTAAAATTCTGTAGCACTGCAGTACCCATTTTGGTAGGAAACCACAAAAAGTTGCTTCGGGATCCCAATTCCCCCATTCAAAAATGTGATAAAATGACAATACATGCAAGAAATTGCTAAACATAAAAATTTGCATACTGAATATGCAAGAGTATTCATGGTGCCTTACCTGCTAGGTAAATTTCATCTAGTTTTTCAGCAACTTTCTGTGGTAAACCAGCTTCTAATAAAGTCTGGAAGTGCTCAGAATGGGTAACTGCAGAGGTGTCCATTGGTTCTTCTGGACCATTTCCATTAATATGTTCTGTGGCCATGTCTCCAGAAATCTGTGTAAATGCAATGAGCCAAATTAATCCTGGGTCAAGGGCAACAATTGTGATGTGCTCAAAAGAGTGTGAAGTCTCAGACTTGTCAGGAAAATCATTTGGGGGAAAAATCACTTCACCAATTGTAATGTTTGCTGGAGTGCAACTTTCATACTAATAAAACCCAATTTTAACAAAGGAGATGCTGACATGTGCCGAACCAATTATCATGGTCATGTGCTCCTTCCCAGTCTGGAGACTTTTCACTATCTTGACTTAGCACTCAGCTTGAACTAGAAGCTCAAAAGCCTGATATAGGCAGTGTGACACTGTGTGCAATACATTGGGTTCAGGACAAGCACATACCAAAGACTTCACCAAAGAATTCACCTCAGCTGCATATTACATATGTATAATTAAAAAAAGAAGGGGGAAAAGGTTTAACTACGAGGTTCGTGGCCATGTGGCAGTATTTTCATTCTGGTTTGTTCTGAGCTAAAAAAAAAAAAAAAAAGTTGAGCAAACGGAGCCAAGTTTACGCGCTAACGCCCGAATCTCAGTCTTCTCCTGCCTGCTACGGTCTCTAAATTACATGTTAGCTTACCTTCTCACTACTGACTTCAGCACAGGACAGATAGCTGATACACGTGTTCCATCAGAGAGAGTGAACCCCGGTTTCCGGTGACTGACCAATGAACAACTATGCATACTTTAGCATTTTGTTTATACCTTCAACTATTGTTACACTGAACACAAACACTCCAATAATCGTGTTAATGACCAACCCAAACACTGCCTCTCATTCCTTTGTGTGAATAGATTTTGGGGTACTAACAGCAGCAATCTACCTGCTCACTGGTCACAATGTCTATCCGGCAACGGCAGACTCAGCGAAAACGTGGACGGCAATCTTATGTTTTGGCCTAACATTAACAGAAGCTCATATTGTCCAGTCGATGTGCTATACTGACTGCTAATCAATCTCGTATCGGTAGGCACGTGCTTTCTCCGTGGCAAAAACCTTTCTACTACGCCAAATGCACGAGTGAAACCCATTTACAAATGGATCTTAAATTTTTAACCTATTCACGTTATCGGTTTTATGGAAATGAATTACCCCCGCAGTCTCCCCTCAAACTTCTACCATAATGTTAGGTTTGGGTTAGGTTTAGCGGGGAGGGACCGACTCGCACACGTTGAAGCTAACTAGCGAGCGGGCTAGTTTGCATGGCTAATGTTTCAGCAATCAAGCTAGGGGCATTAATCGGGACAATAACATGAGGCGCTTGTGTGCATTTACTATGAACACAGCTATAGTTATTCTTTAAGTATGCAATACACACATGTGTTAGTAAAGTACTAAGGGATGATCGCCACTTCTTACCAATATAACCGGCCTTTGCCAGCTAAGTGCTGTTAGCATACAATGACAATGAGCATGTCATTTTCGTGATCTGTCAAAATGGGTTAGCCTATGCTAGCATGCTAATTCGAACGGAATTTCAGTGAGGCCATTGTTACAACGTCATTTGTCGATGAGGACTTAGCCAATTGACAAAGCATAGCTTTTTAAATACAATTAGATCCAACGTGGCCTTGGAAGCTAGAGGATTAGCCTGCTAAATGCGTGGTCTGTCAACGTGCCGCCACATAGGAAGAGTCCATTTTCAAAAAGCCGGTCTGGAGAACTCGTTCCCAACCACCACCAGTTTCCACATTGTTTGAAACAGCACCGCACGATTCACACTTTTTTAGCACTCAATTAAGCAACAATAACGTTATCAATTACAAGCATTCGCCCTACCTGCCGCTGGCACACCAACGTGTATGGTGCTGATTATTTAGGAAGATAAATGTGATACTGAAAAAGAGAGAAAAGTGTAAAACTCCCGGCACTGGTCCGGCTTCAGTCATTCACTCTTGATGATGTAAAATGGCTGCCACGTTCACGCCTCGAGTTTTGTCTCGTCGATGGGGTTTCTTGGACATCCCTGCACGGGCTTGCCTTGTATGCATTTTACAGTAGAGCAGCAGGTCATCTGCAGCATCCGTCATAACTCCAAAAGAGCAGTCGTTTCACCGCGTCGGAATCGTTTATTGATGGTGCAAGTGAACAAAAAAACAAAAGGGTGGCACAAACAGACATCAAATTTAAACACGAAAGTAAATCACGAAACAAGGAATTACACAAATTAAACATATGTGTTGTTTTTAGACTACTTAACTAATAATGTACTGTCAACCCAGTGATAATAGCATTAATAATGAGTGTAAAATGACGGTGAAATCTGGTAAGTATGTCCCACTTTTCACCACACTGTGTCAGTCTTCTCGTAGATATAGCACTTGCCCATTTCGTAAACACAATAAAGAGACTGTGTAGGCTAGTTGAGATCCAACGTATATATACCGAAACAATATGACTATATGTTGCAAAAAAACAAAACAAAACTGTGAGTTATGAGGCTGCACTCTTCTTTATCCATGCAAAGTTGCATCGTAATATTTACTGAGCAGTAATGCGCATAAAAGTGACAAACGACATATGTAAAAAGAGGAAAAGTCACAGATCAAAGTTGATAGCCTATATAAACTCGTACTAAAGCCTTTACTAATAAAGCACTACTCTTGCGTGCATTGGTGTTGCAGAAAAATCAAGTTCGGCACTGTTTTACTTATAAATTTGGGATTCTGCTAACAATTTACCATTATGATCCGAAAGGCATTTATTTCAGTGTTGAGCTTTAATATAACTTAAGTAATTGCTGACGCACAGAGCGTTTATGAGGCTGGAACACTTCAAGGTTGAAGAAATAAAAGTTTGTGGCTGCACAAAAAAAAAGCATTTTCTGTCATGGGTTGTGAAGTGAAGGACCCAAATACAGAAATTAAGCCCAAAAATGTGTTTATTGGATTGTAAGTCAAGGCAAAGTCCACATTGGAAAAAAGCGCAGAACTCAAAATCCATGAGAACTTACACGGATAATATAACAAAGTCTTGGACTATCTGTTCAGTACACCTTGGGGAAACACCTCAGGGAATCAGACACAGTTGTAGGCAATTAAGACAAAGCAAGACACACAAAAAAAAAAACATACCGCCGATAATTACTAAGCACATCTCTGTTCAGAAAAGCGCAGTCTCAGGAACGGCAAAGATACTGCGCAAGACCCTCAAGCTCCCAGGCCTCCGGTAGGACCCGAGGTTGAAGGATACAGACCGCCCGCAGGGACGAGAGAGGGGATACAGTCCTAAAAACCTATAGATAGGCTACCTTAGCATTTTTGCAATATGCGCAGTTTTTATTTCGCATACTGCAATCGATATACCCCAGAGAAGTCAACAGGTTAGGTTTATGTCCACTTTGAATTTGTGGAATAGTAAAAAGCTCACTACTAATGCCCAAAACAGGTCACAAATGTAGTTTAAAGCATAATTCAAAAACTGTTGTTTCAAGAGCTACACACACAAAGAGCTCATTAATAAGTCAGACAAACAAAACTTTTTCTCTTGAATTTCTCCTTGAGCTATAAATTTTTTTTATTTTGGCATTAAAAAATGTGGAGATGTCTAAAGCCAGCACCACAGAGCTGTAACATCCACCCAAAAACCAGTCATGGGAGAACTGGAGACTATTGCCTATGACAAAAGTTTAAAGGTGGAGTACAACCAGAATAGGTCACAGATCCACAGGCCGAACTATAACAGCAACATAACATTTCTCTATAAAGATAAATATCTTAATGACTCCAAGCACTCTGATCAGTAGTAATTAATATGTAATTGATGTAGTGATAGTTTTTATGTTATTGTTGTGGTTTATATTTGTTAATATTTTTTTAGTAATACACATGCTCAGGCATATTCAAATAGACACAGGCACTAGGGATATTTCTCATGCTGCCATGTGTCTCTTTTAATCTCCCTTCTGAGGAACTCAGCAAAATTTCTGTTCCTTGCAGTTTTGTGAATCTCCTGTTCTAACACATCCCTAACCGACTGACTTGAGTAGATGCACAGTAGCATCAAAAGGGATCTTTGTACCTAAAAGTGTAACTGAAAGTCCCCTACGAACATCAATTAACAGCACACAGAAAGAGGAATGTAATTTTTTGGCCCCCCATCATTCTCACTCACAGGGGATCAGAAACACATTTCTGTGTTGGATGCTATTGATGGATGCTCAATCATCCAGGTAAGGAAATCCCAGAAAGTTGATTCTGGAGTCCGAGGAATGAGAAATAATATTTGATCTGATATTTCTTGCATGCTGGAGCTCATTTTCATGTTCTCATATATAAAATAAAGGAAAAACTTGAACTATTGAGTGGATCTAGTGGCTCTGTTATGCTGTGGTGGAAATTTTTGCTGTAATGGTTTGTATCCACTTGTCCCCACAGTGGAAAGGTTCCCTAGAAATGATTCCAAACTTGATTTGAGTGATCACTTCTATCCTGTTACAAAGCATTTCAATTCTAATCAGAGTAATCTTTTCCAGGATGTCAATATCCCCGTTCGAAAAAGCTAAATGATGTAAATAGTCTTAACCCAATGAATTGAAAATGTAAGATTGTGCTACGACCACTGTGTCCAATCAGCTTTACTTCATGTTATACAACACATTTTCCAGTCTGCTTGGTTAGTTCAAGATTTAATAGAAATTTGTTATCACTAAATATTGCAGTTACCTTGGTAACTAAGAATACATCGTATCTCTTCTACATCCTTATCAACAGTTGTTCTTTTGCCTCTCTTCACTACCACAGCAGATTTTAAATCAAACAACAATGTTATAGCAGACTTCTGAACAAGGGGTTTTTGTTTGTTAAATTTAGCATTAAATATATAGAAATGGCAGCCATTTTTATCCATCTTCTTCAATTTTTTTTTTAATTAACTGACAAGTTGTTTCATAGGCAAATCGATTCCCCTATTATTTCATGACAAACAAAGCAGACATAATAACTGTAGTTTATTCAAAGTGTTGAATTTGTACTTTATAGCTTACATGTGAGATAAAAAAAAAAGAAGAAGAAAAAATGATTTACATAGAAGAAATGCACTGGCCAGTTTCACAACAACAAAGTCCTGAAAAACCATATGTCCTGAAAAACACAAGTGATGATGACAGTTATTTCAATGGTTGAGAAAAGCCGCTTCTTCTACATCATCAACATCTAACCAACTAAAGAGTATTCTCATGGCACGTAACTATGTATACTACAACTTTTGATCCTTGTCCTCATTTTGACAGTGGAATGAGATGATTGTGGACAAGGTAGTAGTTTGAGGCTTTCAAGTGAATCTGCAGAAATGTAACATAATACTTGAGTATAAAAAGCAGAAGACTGTGAAACAGATTAGTGAGAAAGATGAGTGTTTCTATCACTGACTGTTGTTTTCAGTGAACTTTCAGTTAAATCCCTTTAATATGCAGCACCCCTCCTCTGAACTGTCAGTTACTGTAAACATCTCATAACATCTCCACTTCCTTTGACATACTTATTCAGCTCGGCTTCATTACACGAACTCACTCATCAGTGATGATTTGAAGCAGTTATTTTAGACACTGCTGCAAATAGCCAAATATGGTGTTACGTAAGTAACCCAGAAAAAAGCATGAAAGGGTAAAAAATAAATAAATAAATGAATAAAAGCAGTCAAAGAGATGTAGTATTATTCTTTTTTTATGGTTAAAATTAACAGTTTCAATGAAAGGCCTTCTCAGATAGCAGCGCTAATGTGGCCATTATATTTTGATTTGATTGAAATTGGATTTGCCTTCCAGCTATGCAAAGCAACAGCATACAGTCAAATACTTTTTAGCATAATTACTTTATTATGAATGTTAGATTTATAACGCAGTTACATTTCATGCTACAACGACTGATCTGGCATATGGCAAAAAAAATAATCTCTTAACATTTCGGGCCACTGAACATCTTGTCTTCTACACTTAAGCCAAGGATTTATCACCAGCACAACCAAGGACACGAGGGATGGGTTCTTATGTAAACACACAACCAAAATCCAAAATACATTCATATTCATCCTTGACATTTTAGATGTTAGAGGTGGAGACATGGATCCCCCCTAACAACCATCAAACACCAGCTCATTAATTCATAGCTTCTTTTATCTAAATTAATTCTAATCCTTTCTTTAAAAAAAAATGTTTCTCTACTGAGAAACAGATGAAATCTTTTTAGGTTTATTTCTGTAATGCCTGTTTAAAAGTTCACAATAGGAAGTGAGTGAGTTTTACAGAGGAAGACATGCATTATTTTTAGAAGTGCTGAAAATGTACATGAAAATTGATGTCTGCCCGTGAAATAAGATGTATTGGAGTTAGTTTAACACAGCATAAGGTGAAAAGAGGAAGACAAAAATGCTCGACTGAACTATTTCACATCTTACATCTCAGTTTTTACAGAAAGCCACAGTGTTAAAATGAGTCAAAGTGCTGTGAAAAAAGTATTTCCTGCTTTCTTTTTTTTTCTTTGTATATTTCTCACGCTTACATGTTTCTGAACATCGGATACATTTTTACAAATCTGAATATTAGTCAAAGATAACCTAAATACAAAATGCAGTCTTTAAAACATAATATCGTGTATTAGGGTAAATGAATGGTCTTTGTCTAATGTCAACATTTCTTTGATGATCTTGTGAGTGTGAGGGGACAACGAGTTTTTAACAGCTCTATACATGCTCTAAAAAAATGTATATACAGTATTGATGTAATGTTATAAGCTAACCAGATGCTTTCTTGTCAGTAATACAGAATCCAGTATGAATTTTTCATGTGAGATCATACTTGAAGAGATGGAATAAGTTCTAACTAGTGCCAAAGTATTAAATTAATGGCATAAAATAGGACTGATTTCTGCTAAAAACACCCACTGTATGGACTGATAACATCTGACGCGGGTCTTAGTGATGACTGTTTGTGCAACCATTTTTGACTTAGTATTTTGGAGTTACATTTAGTGAGTCAAATGACTTTAAACTCTAGCAGTAAACAAGTACCCATAATGAGAGCACTTGATGCAAAATGAAAAACATCCTGTTTTACAGTTAAACATCCACACATGTGGATTTTTTTTATCACCGCAAACAAAACCATTGACTCGTTCAATGTAAAAGCAAAATCGTGGCTCAAAGAAAGGTAAATCAGAGACCACCGGAGCAGGTCTTTTGTTGTTCTCAGCTGCTGTTCTTAGACGTTTGCATCTATTCGTGTTAGTCCCCGTGGAACCGAGAGCGGTTAAGAAAAGGCAGCAACATTTAGTTTGATGACATCACTTTAATAAATTGTGTATTTCAGCATCGGCCCTTTTTACACACCTCAGAATTCTAAAAAGTCACGAAAACAGTTTTATGCACATTAGCCTTAAAAATGACCTTTGTCCACTAAACCGAAATGCCTAAGATAAATCTCTAATTAATTCCCCCCTTTTTGCTCACCCCTCAGTTACCTAGTAACATAAATCCGGGGATTAAATGTAACCACCGTCGTCAGAATGGAAGGATGATAATGAAGTATGTTTTGAGTTTCCACTGGGTCACAGAGATCATTGATAAGGTTGGTAAGCTTCACTTAATCCAGGAAATTGCTAGGAAAATGTGTGGGCTATATAATGGGATGGATTAGACTAGAAGTTCTCACTACAAGTAAGTTCTGTACAGAGGCACAGTGAAGGGGACACTTTCTCTCAACATGGTAATACTCTGTCTCTATACTTATGCTTTAACTTTATAGTTCTTTATTTGCATTTACCACTTTCTCTGTATTTGTTTCTATATTTTTAGATAATTGCTACAACCGCCATGGGCTCACTGAAGTCACCTGGACTGTCCCTTCTGCTGTTGTCTTTTCTTCTTTACATAGCTGATTCCTATCCCAACATTGACTTATCAAACAGTAAGAATTGTTTATGATGTAAATACTATTTTAAGTTCATCCAGTGTTTTATAATTGGACTTGAAATTAAATGTAAATGATCTGAGTCTTATGAAAGTCACAATGTTCTGTTCTAAATTTCTTATCACAGAGATTGTGTTTTTAATCTCAGTGTTCAAATGCTGGCACAATATTGCAAACCGTGCAGTTTGGGTTTTTTAGCAATGGTTCCCTTTTCTAAACCACCCTCTCTAGTGGGCTGTGAAGAATGCACGTTGAGAAAGAACAATCTTTTCTCAAGGGAACGTCCGGTTTACCAGTGCATGGGCTGCTGCTTCTCCAGAGCGTACCCGACACCTCTCAGAGCCATGAAGACAATGAATATCCCAAAAAACATCACCTCAGAGGCGACGTGCTGCGTCGCAAGGCACAGCCACGAGGTAGAGGCACAAACACATGACAATGTCAGGCAGCTATTTAACTTTTCTATGAATTTGTGACTTTTTAGCCTAATTTATGTTGGTGTCAGTAAGATTTTAGCAAAACAAATCTTGGAGTTGGATGCTATCGAATAGTTAGGATGTGTATTACATGTAAGCACTTTTTCTGAGTGAATGATTGTGTTATTCATTTCTTTTTATTTTAGGGGATCTTATATAACTTTTAAAGGGTTATTATTATTATTATTATTATTATTGGAAAAAAATGCACATAAGCTTCTCATATGGTTTTTATTTCAGTTTAAAACACTACTACAGACTATAGAGCAAAATACCATGACAGAACGGTTTAGTGTTATGCCATTTTTGTGTTAATGTTCACCCTTTTCCCCCCTCCTTAATCATCTGTTCCTTTTGCAGATCCTGATAGCTGGCATTTCGGTGAGAAACCACACAGACTGCCATTGCAGCACCTGTTACTTTCATAAGATATGACAGATGGGGACTGGGGACCACTCTGCATCCTTCGGCTTGGCAAACATGTTGTGTTTCTTTTAATATGCACACGCTTTACTCTGTTTTAAAATGCATGTGTTTGTGTTTCCAGAATATATTTCACAGTAATTCTGTGGCTGTGATGTTTCTTTAACCTACTTTTTTTTTTTTTTTTGCCTTATTTGTATTTGAAAAATTGTGGATTTGAAAAACGATTAAAATGTGCAACAAGAGCTTGGATTAAGGAATGAGTCTTATTTTTAAATCCATGCAGAATGATTTGTTACAAGGAGGTTTTCATGAGTGTTTCTTTGAAGAAAGGTGCATTCTTACACAAACTGCACCTCACTAAAAAATGAGAACTGACTTTCTGGCTGAGACACTCTAATGTCAGTAAGGCGACAGAATAGAACATTTTCAGGAACTAACAGCCAAAATGTGCTTTAATGGCAAATAAATTATAGAAATATAGCTGAATTTTAAGTCAGCGTAGGAAAGATAGAAGTCATTAGAGTGATGATTTAACCACTTCAGTTTGATGACACTTGGATGAGCTCAGACACCTAATAAAGATGTCATTTTTAATACTAAACGTTCATTTAAAGAGCGCTATTAGGATGGGTGGTGATGTACCGTAACTTCGACTTTAACGTTTGTGTTAGGATGCCTGGGTCGTCGACCCAGGGTTTTTGAGTTTTTGATATTATTTATACTTCCTAGTTTTTGGTTTCTTTGAGTTCTGTCTTATGGCTTATGTCTCTGTCTTCTTTAGTTGCTCTGTCTCCCCTATCACCTGCATCCCCTTGTCTAGTTCGCGTCTATGTGTATCCTAAGTTCCTATATCCCCGTGTTCAGTCAGTGTTTGTGTCTGCCCTGTTCCCACGTCTCTGTTCCCTTTGTAGTGCCTGCATATGAGTCTGTGTCTTTGTTCAGTCTGTGTTATGTGTTTCCTGTTTTACTTTAACATCAGACATGGACTTTCAATGTGTCTGGTTTTGCGTCCTCTTGTCTCGTTAGGCCTGATTTGCCCCAGCTGTGTTTCCCTCCTGTTACCCATTCCCTGATTGCTCCCTCTGTGTATTTAAGCCCAGTGTTTCTCTGTGTCTGTGTCGCGATCTACCGTTTTCTTAGCTGTGTGTTCTGTCATTTCTCTAGTTTAAGTTTGTGTTGAGTTTTTTTAGTTTTGTTATATTTTGAGTATTAAATTAAAGCCTTTTTTGAGTTCACGTCTGTCTCCGGAGTCTGCACCTTGGGTCCTATTCCTGCCTGCACACAGCCACACCTAACAGTTTGTTGAGAGAAATGAAAAACCTTTAATGTGAAGGGTTTTCTAACATATCAACCTATCTGATATATTTTTTCAAATGTTTTATGGCATTATGATAAAACACAAACATAATAAAAACACTTCATTCTTTGCTTAGGGTAACATGTTACAGTTACATCAGTGGTTTTTGTATTTTTCTTTTCTGGCTTGCCCCTCATTCAAAGCCCCTCATCCCACACCCAACACCTTTTCACCAATAAAAAAAGAATTCATGCTGAATTTCCCAGAAATAAAGGTGTGTATCATCTGCTCAGTAGCATCAGAAATCTCATTCTTCTTTATTTATTATAAAAGAAAAAAAAACATACGCATCCACTTTAGCTTCTCTTCATCTTGCTCTCCTAGTTGGCTGAACTGGCTCCAGCTTGATAACCACTGAGTAACATGTTTCCTGCTGGTCCAGGTAACAAACTAGAGCACCGAGTCTGTTCGTTAATGTTAGAAAGGTTTATTCTGATGTGCTGCTCTGAGCACGGGTGCAGGTAGAAGAGTTCAATTTGAATTCAAATGCTCATTTGGTGTAACATGAATTGTAGATTTATGAAATATACCCTGGTATCCTTTTTTCCCTCGGGCTGCACAGATGTACCTCGAGTATTAATCTGATTTACCTCTAACATCTGGCCTGCTGGAGTGACTCTTAGCATGCGACACTGAATCAGGCCTTTTTCTGCAGCAGACCCAGGGGCACATTCTCAGGATTCATACCTGGAAGATACATAAGGTTTGCGTGGGGACACTGGGAGTAGACTAAAATCATTTTGCACACAGATTTGTGTTATTTTAGGAGATGGCTGGTTCACGCCTCGATGTCACAGCCTGCCTGCGGTATCTTTTTATGTCTTGTACCCTACTATGCAGTGTTGGTGGTAACCCACATCAATCACTCTGAGGTTACCGCGTCAGCATATATGTGACCCACAGCTCGTGTGCACAGTGTGATTTTATGCGTAAGGTTGTGGATGCTTTGTTGACATCGGGGTTATGTTGAGCTTATAACAGTACACGCTCCCCTCCCCCTGCGTGCGCGTGCGTGTGCAAGTCTGTCAGCGTAACATCTGTGCGTACGCGGTCGTGATTGTTGTGAAGATGGCGGAGGGGGAGACAGAGAAGGAATATGATACACGGAAAGCTATCGAGGAGCTCCGAGAGCGGTTCCAAGCGTTGACCACAGCTTTGAAAGAAAGTTCTCAGCCCCCGTTGGAAGCCTCCTTGCATTTCTGCCAGGAGTTTTGCCAGGTTAGCTCGTTATCCTGCTGCTCATCCCGGGCTGCCTGCAGCCCCTCTGGTTTCTTGGCCGAGGATGCGCGTCTACGTTTGCTATAACAATGTAGCTAAGGGGTTAGCAGCCTAGCTAGCTCCCTGGCATTTCAAGATGGGGAAAAAACCTCCTCAGTGTTTTCCCCCAGGTTTACCAGTGATGTTCGTATGCGGCATGCACTTATTTGCAAAGTCTGACCATCCACGCGGCGAGAAGCCACGCCATCGCGTGCCCGCGCTGCATTAATTACACGTATTTTCCAGGCCAGATAGCTAATAGCAAATGAATGTTGCTAGCTGGTATGCAGGGTCCCCCTGTCTGTGCAGTGGTCATGCTGTGCAAAAACGGATAGCTGTGTTAGCGAGATTTTCCTGAGCGGTTGCATTCATGTGCACCGCTATTTATACTTGTTAAAGGTAATAAAAAAACACAGTGTAAGCGCTGCAAGACTGCACCCATGCTTGTGGGGATTTTAGCTTGGTGTGTATTTAGGTTACTTTTTGTGAAGCTGTTTTTTTTTTTTTTTTTTTGTACGGAAAGGGCAGTGATTTTTCCCCCAGTGTGCTAGCCCGGGCCTTTTGCACTAATTAATCCAGCTAACCACATCAGCGCATATGTTTATTACAACGCTTTTATCTATGCCAGCACGAGATGTTCAACTGATGTCATTGTAAAAGCGACCGATTAGCCTGCAGCTGGCTGAGCAGTGATTTGAAGGAGAAAGTGTTCTAGTGGTCACCGACTCCAGTATCCGTCTCATTAATTAGCCATGACCACATAGATGCACATTATGCGATTTCTCCATTTTCCTGCGACACAACGTAGATTATTTGCATGGCACCAAATTGGTGTGAGATTTTAAATTTGACCCAGTGCATCTCTAACCGGCTCTGAAGAATTCATTCAACTTAAAAGTTATGTGAGAGGGAAAAAAAGGGAGAGTCTGGGACTGAATGCACTTTTAGTCGGGGCAGGAATGTATTTAAAAGCGTGTAGCTGCAGGGATAATACACTCACTGAGCATGATAAGCGTTTTTATGCGAGCAGTGTGTTAAAGAAATAAAGTTTTATGGATTAAATTTAGGTTTTAGATTTGCTGAATTTGTATAAAAAAGGATAAAAAAAAATACTTTTTTTTTGCACACACTAGATTATTTTTAATGGCTTAGGATACTACTCCTTAACTTAAATGTGTAATAAGTATGTCATGGTATTAAACATAACATTTAATATTAATTGTCCTGATGTCATGGCTTTTTGGCTTATTAAAGGTAGCTGTCTCTTAAATGTAAGCGATAATCAGAAATCTGTAGCTTAATTTACACTGATAGCAGCAAGTTTTACATCATTGAAAGCGGTTCCCGTAAAGAGGAATGAGCAAATTTTGTCTCAACGTTCTTACTGGGTTCCCAACATATTTCTTTACCAGTAAAGCCACATTTCTCTGGCTTTTTCATCTTTATTAGATAGTCTTTCAGTGAAGAGGAGTCACAAAAGCAGGAAGTTAAAAATTGTTACTGTGGTTATTATATCCATCACCCCGAGAGTTTCAGATTGACATAAAAATGTAGAAAAGCAGAAAATCTTGAAAGTCGAGAAGCCTAAAACAGATAATATTCCGCACAACTTTTTGACTATTTGTGCACAGAAGCTTGTAAGTTGTCATTCAGTGCCCTATTTTAACTGAAGTCTTTGTTTTCTTTTCTAAGGTCTTGGTGGAACATGCCAGTCGTTGGAAAACGGATGAAGATCCACTGCCCTTGCTGGAGGTTTACACCGTGGCCATCCTCTGCTTTGCTAAGGCTGCCTCCTGTCTCTCCTCCGAATGTGAAAATGTGCCACTCCTACTTGAAAAGTTGTCACTGTGAGTAGAAAATGAATTCAGTGTCAGTGCAAATGTGTGATAGATATTAATAACATAAACACAAGAGTGCATTAAGTCCAAAGATTAAAGTGGTGATGAGTAGTTCTAGTTCTACTGGTTTGTTTTAAGAGAGAATTTAATCCCTTTGGGCATTTGGAAAGAGGAATAATATGTGACAGTAAAAATAAACAAAACACACCCAAATCTCAGAGGAAACTTACATGAAAAGTTTTCAAATACTCTATAAACAGTCTACAGGAGCCACTTAGCTATTTGCAGGGTGTGCTCTTATGAAAACAAAGTCCTTGAGGCTGTAATGCAGAGTGGAAGTGGAGGGGATCTCTCAGGGAGCCACAGATTTGGGATGATTTACAGAGGAGGATGCAACGTGTACGCAAAATGAAGTCAGAGACAATAGTTATCAACACCAAGAATGTACATTAGTTCTTAGTCATAAGATGTATTTGAATAATCCAGAACACATCATTATGCCTCTGGAGTGAACAGACGTACCGATGTGTCGAAATCACGCTACCGATTTACGATGATCAAGCAGCAAGACAAAGCCTCCCTTTCAACTTGTGTCTAAAGTTTGGATTTCAAACTATACACCAGTTTTTAATCCTAACAGTACAGCTTTACAGGATTTTATTGACAGTCTGATGCATATAAGTCCCACACCATAAAAATAGATTGAAGCCAGCAAAATAACCATGCCTATGTCGTCTATGTTGTGAACACATCTTACTATGAGTAGCACAGAAGCTTTTTAGATATTCTATGATGTGGTAATGATACCATTAAAGTACGTAAAATAATAAATATAAAAGAAAAGATATTCTGAATCACATTTAGTGTTATATTTTCATCATCTCAATAGCTATTTGGGATATAGGCCTGCAATGGCTGTTGCAGGCAAGCAGCAAAGGGTTGAGGTTAGGACATATCGTGACTTAGACCTCGATTTTGCTCACAGCTAAACTCAACTGCACTGATGAATTTGCACAGGGATCAGGACATTCAGCAGTATACTATAAAGGCCTATTACCACCTTTATTGTAATTGTAAATGCTTTTTGACCACAAAGTGGGCGGCCACTAACTCACTTGACAGTGACCCGATTAGTCATGTTTCTCAAGTAATGATCAGTGCCTAATTATTGGTAATAGGCAGTTGTGGGATATGCATTTTACCTGTGTGGAAAGGTGCAGAAAAAGTATTCCATTCACAGGATGGTTGGATATACTGATGTTTTATCATGCATTCACTGAATCTGTCTTGGTCCTACCTTATTTTAGGTGAATTAGTATGCCCATAAAGGACATTACAAAAATGCAATTCACTACTGTCTCTAATAATGAAAGAAATAGTTTGAGTTGATGATATGGAGCTAAACAAAAAAAATGAACTGCAGCAAATGTTTTAAAACTCAATATATACACCCGTGAGTCAAATGAGTTTATATAAATTGTACCGCAATTTAACTCTTTAAGACCTACCATAGAACCAAGTCCGCCAGAGCTTATCTTTACACGTTTACATGTTGTAGTGCCATTTTTGGGAGCATTTCAACTTGCTATACATCAATACAACCATTATAGCCCAAATTGTAATAATATGTATGCATTAAGTGCATAGTAACTACATAAATTTCAAAAAAGTGCAATAAACTACAACAAAAATGTTTGGTTTTTTTACATATATTTCTAGTTAGAGAAATTTCAGAGGTTTATCCCTCAAAACTGTAAATACAAAAAAGTTCCAGAAAATAGTTTCCAACAACAGGAAATTTATTTTGAGTGTCTTCATAGTTTTATTTTTGAGATACACCAATTTCTATATACTGCAGCAAAAATAAATATTATAATCCAAATTTGCAAAAACAAACCAGCATGTGCATCAAAAAAAACCTATTTCCAGCAGTGCAATTTGAGTTCTAAGCATCTCAGAAACTATTCAGAAAAGCATAAAGTCAAACATAACTTTTAAAAACACCAGTATAGGCTTATACAGCCCCGAAGGTAAAAAAAACAAAAAACAAAAAAACCCCTACATTTTCCATGAAAATGACGTCACTTACAGTTTCGGGCAAGTAATGGTGGACATGCGATAGTTCGTGCTGAGAGTCTATTCCAATGTAGGAAGTGTTTTGAACAGGTAATCGGATCGGCAAAGCGTGTTTCTGGAATATTATGTTTTTGATGCTGCAAGTGCTTTTTATGCAATTTTTGCAAAGCTATATGTGGAAGGAAACCATGACCTAGGGCAAGCTGGTGGCATAAGATGTAAGTACAACGCCTCCGGTTTGATATGCAAAAAAAATTATCGTGCTAGCTTACGTGGTTCCAGTTCTACAGGGATTTAAAAATAGTTACGCAAAACGGAGCGTGCCTACTCCGACCAGTTTTAAAAGGTTAAGAGAGAGGAGAAATCAGCCAGATTAATTTGCATTCTGTCGCTGATTTTGTATCATGCATGATGCAGTAGGGAAGTAAAATAACAAAAATAACACCACGCGTGCACACACAGATATATATATTCTAGATGTTAAGCAGAGCAATGCACTGTCTACCCATCTTATATGCTCTTTCCAGAGCTACTTCTCATCTGGTCACCGTCTTTGCACTCCAAGGTTTAAATACAACTACCACAGGAATTCCTTTGTTCCTTTAGTTGCAACATTTTGTTAATATGAACAACATGAGTGTATGAATGGTATTAATATGTTTCTTTGGACAAGCAGCTGCGCAGTAAAATTAAAAATGTTCCTCAGCTTTATATTTGCAAAATGCCAAACTGACTTTACACTCACACCCTGCAAAAAGCTATTCTTGTATGGTTATCCCCATTTTACGGATTGTGTGCACATCCTTGACCTACATCTGGCTTTAACAAATTGCTGTGTTGGATTCACAGGAGCTGTGCAGAGCTGCTGCTCTTATTGCCCCAGCATGTCCCTGGTGCCTTATGGGAGGAGTTCCAGTCCTCCATGAAGGTCAGTATCTGCAGAGCTACTTGTAGATACTTTTCTTATCATTTTTTCTTATCATTTCAGTGATAAGCAATGAGAAGTTACTTAGTTATTAGAAAACATTTGGTTTAGCTTACTTAAAGGATATGTAAAATGATATGTGGTAAAATGCTGCACTGAGGATTTATTATGTGTAAAGAATACATATATCACTTCAATAATTGACTATCGTAACATCGCCATAGCAAATATTTCAGGCATGAGTGAAATGAAAAATGAAATTTCAAAGCACGACTGACTGAAGTTTTAGCAATGTAATCATTACATAGTTGTGCGTCTTCTGTTACAGTTGGCACACGGCCTTTTGCAAGAAAGTGGGAGCACACAGCTCTGCCTGCTCTCAGTACTGGCACAGCAGGACGGCGTCTGGGCCAACACCACATTAAGCAGCATCCTGTCCAATCAAATTCCTCAAACTGAGCAAGGTTAGTCTTCTTTTTTTATACGTCTAGGCTTGCCAACGCACCGCACTGACTTTTACAGCTGTAATTCTAGGAAATAACTCTCGCTGTGTATAATAGTAAACTTTCTGACTGAATTCTCTCTCATGACCAGTTTCTCAACTTTCTTCTTTCTCCTCCTCAGTCCATGAATTTCTTGAGCTCGAAGGTCCCACGCTTCTCAACATGCGGATAAAACATCTTATCAAAGTGGACAGTATTAATAAAGCAGCTGTCCTTGCAAAGATGTGCTCAGAGTATCCGGGATATGAAGGAAAAGGGAACTTCAAACAGACCTATTTGCTTTGCATTTGTATGACAAAAAGTCAGGAACAGCTAATGGAAGAGGTATGAAAACATTATATTTTAAACATTATTTTAAAATAAACTATTTTACTTGATTAAAAATAATATTTCAGCAGGGTTTGTGGCCACTTAAATGTTTTAGAGCCCTCGTAATATGGTATTGTTATTAAAACCACATTTGTTGTTAGATGCTTTTTTGAAACGGACAAACGGACTGTGCCTTTCTTAAACTGTACTGAAGTTGAATCAATCAAATTGACCCTTTGTTTGTTTAGAAGTTTCCTGATATCTGAAATTGACTGATACTGCAACTGGATTTCATTTGAACTGATTTTTTATTTGATCTGTTTTCTCTAATAGATTGCATCAATAGACTGTAAGGATGCCCTTGAAATGATCTGCAACCTGGAGTCTGAGGGAGATGAGAAAGGCGCTCTCTGCATGTGTACTTCCTTTCTCAAAAGACAGCTTCTCCAAGGAGATGTTTACTGTGCCTGGTAAGAGTTGCTATATGTTTCAGACATTTGCAAAGAACAAAAGAGTTGCACAGTCATGGAACAGCAGTAGGCTAAACATGCATGCTTTATATCGTAAGTGCAATTCTTTTTATCGTTAATCATTATTATAGATGCAGCTTATAGATTGGCCAAATGTGAATAAATGAAGGATGCTACAAAGTATAAATTCAACATATTGGTTCCATCAGTGCAGACACAGCCTAATTTGTGTAAAAGTTTACGCACTCTTTCAGTTCAAAACCTTGAACAGTTCCGTTTGTGAACTTTTTCAGGGAACTGACTTTGTTCTGGAGTAAACTGCTCATGCGATTAGAGTCGTCTGCTGATTCCTTTCTGAGCCGCAGCAAAGAGATGGCTCTTCTCTGCAGAAGTGTCTGTCACATTCTGTTTCTCATCAAAGTAATCCAAAACGAGGTAAGGAAAATAGTCTTATGCGTTTACCGTTAATGCAAGAACAGACATAGACATATAAGGCTTTAAAATAAAATCGTTGGCCTTTATGTTTTTCTATTTTCATAGGTTGGGGAGGTGGGGCTTCCAGTGTGCGTAGAAATGTGCATTCAAGCTCTGAAAATGACCTCCAGTGACCATAAAGATAGCAAGTCTACCATCTGCAAGACTATTTCCTGCCTCTTGCCAACTGATCTAGAAGTTAAGCGTGCATGCCAGCTCACAGAGTTCCTACTCCAGCCTACGGTTGACTCATATTATGCTGTGGAATCACTGTACAATGAACCTGACCAAAAACCTGAGGAGGACGGGAGTCTACCAGTGCCCAATTCTTTACGCTGCGAGTTACTGCTGGCCTTGAAGACACAGTGGCCTTTTGATCCGGAGTTCTGGGACTGGAAAACATTGAAACGCAACTGCTTGGCACTGATGGGCGAGGAGGCAGCTATTGTCTCTTCTATTGACACACTCAATGACACAGATGAACAAGAGGTGGAAAGTGCACTTGGCAAACTCCCTGAATACAAAGACCTGGAGGATTTCCTGCTAACCACTACAAATGAACTCAATGAAATCACAGATGAAAGAGAAAAAAATAGAGAGGCTAAAAAACTGCGGGAGCAGGGTTTTGTGTCTGCCCGATTCAGAAATTGGCGAGCTTACATGCAGTATTGTGTTTTGTGTGACAAGGAGTTCTTAGGTCACAGAATTGTTCGTCACGCTCAGAAGCATTTCAAAGACGGAATGTATCTTTGTCCAATATGCGCTGACAGTTTTGAAACTAGGGAGATTTTAGAACCACACGTAGCAACACATGTAAAGCAGTCTTGCAAAGAGAGATTAGCTGCAATGAAAGCTGCAAGAAAAGTAACCAAACCACCTCAGTCCCCTAAAAGTCCATCAAAAATTTCAAAAGTTGCTGCCAAGACAAACACTAGTCCTGTTAAAATTGAATCTCAAATTGGACAACAGCTGGGACCCCCTGTTAAGATAGAACAAACTACATCTGACACACAGATAAGCCAAGACTGTTTCTGCCCTGTGAAAAACTGCACTAAAGCTTTCAAGTTTTTCCGTAACCTCATGGCTCATGTCAGATCTCACAAGAACGACGAAGAGGCCATGAGGTTTTTAGAAATACAAAAGCAGAAAGTGGTTTGCCAGTACTGCAGGAGGCAGTTTGTTAATGTCAGACACCTCAATGATCACCTGCAGATGCACTGTGGCACCCGACCATATATATGCATACAGCTGAATTGCAAGGCCAGCTTTAATTCGAATTCGGAGCTCCTCATGCATAGAAAAATACACCCAGAATTTAAGGCCCAGTGCATGTTTCCTAACTGTGGCGAAGTTTTCAGCGAGGCCTACCTGCTGTATGATCATGAGGCTCAGCATTACCTTACCTACACCTGCCAAACGGACAACTGTGGAAAAATCTTCTACTCACAGTCTCAGTTCTTGTCCCACCAAGAGAATCACAACAATGATGCAGCGAACAGTTTTAACATCGCAAATCAGCTCCCCCCATCCGATGCAAAAGTGCAGCCACCACCACCACAAGAGAGCACCCCAACCCAACAAGACACATGTTCTGCTGCTGTATGCTTTGAAGGGATTAATACAGATATACATATGAAGGAAGCATCAGATGCCAGTGCATCACCATGCACATCGCCAGCCCCCGGTCCCCTGAAAGTGAAACACTCAGTCGAAAATATGCTGAATTCAATTGGACATCCTGAGATAAAAGAACCAGAGAAATGCTACACTCCACTGACCAATCCCACTCCAGCACCAGTTGATGCCACTCAACCACCACAAGCTCCACATGCCCACCAAAATGTGGCTGTGCAAGGTACTGTTCCTCCAGTGTATCCTGTCCCAAGTAATACAGATCCTTTGCCAGGTCAACAGGAAGTAACTGTCAGTGGGACTAATAATGTACCAGGCAATGAGTTTCAGAAAGCAACTCCACAAATAATTTCTCCTGCTCAAATCAAGACAGAAATTCCTTCTTCGCTTCAAGGATATCCTACTAGCACACCTGCAGCTACTGCTGGAAGTGAAGAGAACCTGCATTGCTGCCCATTTAATGATTGCACAAGGGCATACAGTACAAACAAAAGTTTGTCTAGGCATGTGAAGAAGCAACACCCTGAGATATTCGAAGATTGGAAATTGGCGAAAAAATATAACAAAGTGGCCAAAATTACTGCAAAAAAGACACCCAGTGGACCAGCGTCACAAAGTCAACCTCAGAACCCAGGTGCCAAGCCTCCAAACCAGCCAGGAATACTATGCAACAAACCTGGGATGCAGCAGATGGATTACCTAATGGGATGCTCAAGCTCTCCCGCCCAGTGTTACCCTGGATCGATGGAGCCTGTGCCTATCACTCCAATGATAAACCCCACGGTGTACTCATCCTGGGGAAGCCCAAACAATTCCAGCGGAATGATGCAGTCAGACATGTCTCAGTCTTGGTCTTCACCTCCTATGAATAACTGCTATCCAGATGCCTTTAACATGAACGAGTACCCACCCCGCAACTATCCTCACTGGCAGGCAGACCCCTATCAAGCCACATCGTCTCTCCCATCTGATAGAGATCACTCAGTAGCAGCTATGCACGCTCCCACTATGTCAAACGCTCCTTCAGATTCAAGTTTAATGTCTCAGTATGTGTCCAGTTCTCTGATGCTTGACAATGGAGGCCAAATGCATAACGGAGGACATCAGTATGGACTCATGCATCCTGAGGGTGCAGGAGACAATGTAGATGTGAGAAAAAGCAGTGCAAGTATGACAGGACAGCTGGATAATGGAAACAGTATCTCAACTATTGACAGCCTCCCTGACGGAAGCTACCACACACCATATGCTCAGAGTGAAAACTCTTGTCTCACTCAATGCTCATCAGTTGATATTCCAATGAAATGTTTAACCCCAGAGGCTCCAGCGCCAATAAAATCTACAAGTGAAATAACTGAACCGGAGAGTATGGCACCTCACGGTTATGATCAGATAGACAACTCTGTGGATGGCATGCTCAGCCCACACAACGTGATTCACACTGATTTCCCTTACGATGAGGACTGTGCCAATGCCGACTGTGAGACAAACCCCTCAGATGAAAAGGCAAGTGACCCAGATGTGCAGAAAGGAAAACGCAGCAGGCTGAGCAAGCGTACCAAATGGCCCGCAATCATCAAGGATGGCAAGGTCATCTGCAGGAGATGTTTTAGAGAGTTTACAAGCACCAAATCTCTTGGTGGTCACCTGTCTAAACGCTCACAGTGCAGACCTTTAGATGAAATCGACCTGACAGCTGATCTCCCAACATCATTTCTTGATTTCCTCAATGATCCTCATGTCCCTGACACTAATGGAGCAATATATAACATGCCAAATGGTGACTTCTCACAGGAATCTTGTAGCTTGACCACTTTGACCTCGTCCGTGGTGTTGAAACAGGAGCCCCAGAATACAAATATCATGGACTATCCAAACTCCTTCTCAGTTTCCACTGAAATCCAGCAAGAGAAGGCAGTAGATTTGGCTAATCCAGCTCTTGATGTACCTTATCAGGAGGATCACCTGATGGAAATGTCACATGCCTTTCAAAGGTTGGATTTGATCGAGGCTGCTCAACAGAAGATGCGGAGTGCAATGTCCACAGAGCAAAGTGTTAGTCATTGTGATCCAGCCCCTGTTATTGAAAAGAACAAAACACTGAGTAAAAGTGACGACAAGCCCACTGAAAAGATACCTAAACCTTTCAAATGTGACCAGGAGGATTGTGAGTACTCGTTCATGACAAAGGAAGCATTATTCAAACACTTGAGTAAAATGCACGATTATACTAATGAGATGATAGATGAACTAAAAAGAACGCCATCCAAACTGTCACCATATCCTTGTCAGATCTGTCCAAAAACATTTACAAGAACGACAGGGTTGAGAATTCACTATGAAAAAGTCCATCGCTTGTCAAAGGCAGAAATGCAGAAGCTTAGAATTAGTGCTAGAAATAGACGTGCATTTAAACTTAACAAAGCTGATGCAGTTATTAAACGTCCAAACACCGATTTCAGTAGCGGCCAGATAGCAAAGTCTGCACCTGTAACTCCTGCTATAAAACAGGAACCACTTGATGTTGCAATTGCACCTCAACAAGACGCTGACAACAATCTAGACGTTCCTCAGGTCACTCCAGAAGACGTGTCAAAGCAAAGCGTGACCTCTGAGGTATTGACTGTTACACGACTACCATCACCTCAAAACTACTTGACTGACAGGCCATTTGAGGAAGTGGCACAACCTGCTCCTGAAAAAGCTCCAGAGGAACCTAAAGTGGCTGTTATTAACAACAGTCCAGAAATGACACTGAAATCCAGTTTGAAAGAGAAGCTCAGTCCCGTTGGCAAAGCAAAAATGCCACAAGGAAAATTAGCCGTGAGCCCGAGCAAAGTGAAACAGCTAAAGTCTCCGCCTTCATCTCCTTCATCGTCTCCAGAAAAACCCAGCAGCTCCAAAAGCACACCAACAAAGGAGGAGAAAAAGGAGAAACTTCAGAAGAGGTTAAGCCTCAAAATGTTTGACGCAGACAATGCCTACAGTCCGTACAGACCTTATCGCTGTGTTCATGAGGGATGCACTGCAGCATTCACCATCCAGCACAATTTGATACTCCATTACAAGGCCATGCATCAGGCATCCCTGCCCCCTAACAAAACTGAAGGTGAAACTGAAGCTGAAAAGACTAGTGTTAACACCGGACAGGAGAGCGATCAGACCATAGAAAAAGATAATGAAGTCAGGTGTCAAGTGAAAAATTGCTCAAGGGTGTTCATGGGAATCACACGGCTGGTGCAACATTACCTCTTACTACACAAGTTCACCCGTGACAAAGCCACCGCCATGATGGCCAGTATGAGCATAGGAACTTTTAACTGTGACCGGCCAGAGTGTGCTCTCCCCTTCAGCTCTGTGGAAAAGTACATTGAGCACATTAAGAATTACCACAAGGAAATTGCCATTTCTGAGAGCGGCTCGGTTGATCCAACTTTCCGGTGCGAGTACGATGGATGTGACCGAGTGTACACTACAAAGTCAAACCTGCTCCGTCACCTCATCAAAAAGCACGACTATGTTTATGACCCCAAAATAAGTGATGGAAGAAGGACTAAATCGATAGGGCTCTTCCCAGGGGTTAGCAATGGGAAAGAGAACGTAGAAAGTAAATTCAGAGTGAAAAAGAAAAACACTAAAAAGAAAGATGGAAAGTCCATTGAACACTGGACTAGTTTTGGAAAGCCTACACTAAAATCTCATGAAGAAGCATCTGCCATGTGCACCAAGAAGTCCTCGCTGCAGTACCCATGCATGATCATAGGTTGCGATGCAGTGGAGTCTGCTGAAAGAAATATATTTAAGCATTACACCACACATGGCCTCACAGAGAGATACATTGAAGATCAGAGGAGCCAGTTCATTTTCTGCAAAAAATACTCACGCGCCAGATGCAAAGATGCAAACAAAGCAGAGGGCACGTCAGCTTCATCTTCTGAGGACATGGAGCCAGAAGAAGTTGAAAAGCCCAGTGACCAGAAAATGGATGAATCGGTAGAAAAAATAGTCCAAGAGGACAGCAAGCTGTCCAACGACGATAGTGCAGAATCTCAAGCTTCCACTGGGACAGAAGGAGGAATTAAAAGAGGCCGTCCCAGAAAACCTGCACATCCCACACCAGCTTGTCCGGAGAGGATACAAACCCTTAGGAACCGCACAACTGTTAACAGTTCAAGAGAGAACTCAAATCCTGGTACCCCTGCAGCCCAAGAACAACGTGATGATGGGGTTATGTCAGCGTCTTTCAAGCCGTTAGGACTTGAGGACTCCTTTCTTAAGTTCTTGGAAACCTCAGAGTCGACCAACTCTTCCAAACGCAAATTAAATGATAAATCTAGTGCTGAACTGCCTTCCAAAAGACAACACACTAACAAACAGAAATCTGCAACCAAAAGTAAAGCAGCTGATGAATTGAAAGGTTGTGAGAGTCTTGTAGACTTCAGAAACCCCCTCAATCTCCAATCAGTGAGTAATGTTAAGATAGTCATGGATAAAACATTATCAGATGGCGCTGATCTTTTGCTAAAGCAGCTACAAGACATGCGGCCCATAGTCATAATAAAAAAATGGATTTATAGCGGATCATAACCCGATATTTTTTGTTTTCAGCTCAGTCTTACTCAGGATTTGAGAAGTTATGCTGCAGAATGGTTTGTTAATGCATCAAATTTCCAACTGTTAACAGTCATGGTCACACTTAATGAAAAAAAGGCCTATTTTGTACCTAATGAAATAACGTCTCGGATGATTTTAAGTATGTATGTTAGTTATAATAACCAGGTAATCTATAGGGCATAGATTTTAGAAACATGTTTGTATTTATGCTTAGTACTGAAGATGTTTTTTTTTTCTTTTGCTAAATGGAGACTTTTAAAGAAAACTGTTTTTATATATCCCTATGGGATTTCAAGTTCTGTTTGTATTTATTTCATCCTTTTACAACACTAGTAGACCTATCTGTAATATTTACATGTCTTCCACAAAGTGTTCAATAAAATGTTACTGGTTCTTTTTATAACATACTGACTGCACACTTTCTATTGTTCTAACTTATATAGTTTACAGTAGCTTTGTTTACGCGCAATCCCAGCTGTGAAATGATGCACATGATTTGGTTTTAAATGAGCTATGGAAACTTGGAATATGGTGGGACAAGGTTGTTGTTAGCAACTGAATAGATGTGGAAACTTTTCATATTTGTGGACGGAAAGCTTCCCAAAGGAGCCTGGAAAATGTACAGTTTTTAAAACTTTTTCCATGAAGGGAATGCCAGCAATCTAATGTCAGTTTAAAACACCTTAAATTGGGCATACTGACATGAAAAATACCAATAGTATAAATAAATCAGTGCATTAAAACACATTTACATATTAAACATATTATGGAAGCTTGTTTCTTTCTCTCAGTGTTTCCCCCATTCGGACTTCAAAATTCCAACTTGCTCAGAAACTCCAAATTTTGAAACGATACGATGAAAATTAACTTAGCCTGCTTTTTTTCTCCTTTTTTAATTGCAGAAATAAGCCTCCATAGTTCATGGAAAAGTACTTTTAACATCAACAAAAATATATATTGAGCTTATTTCTACAATTAAACATACTGTTCACTTTTTTTTGTGCATACATTTTTGGCTTGTTTTTACATATTTTATCTTAAGGTTATGTAAAACTTTAATTTATTGCAACATATTTCCTCCACACAATACACAATGGGAATTAACTCGGCTAAAGAAAAACTATATATATATATATATATATATATATATTATATATATATATATATATATATATATATATATATATATATATGAAGAAGTAGGTGTATATATGCACTGATTTGAGACTTTAATGGCTTTTATAGAGCTTTATGATGGTTATTGCGTCATTATTTTAAGAGTTGCCAGCTGTAACGCAAAATGGACCTGAAGGACTAACGGGACACCGGAGATGCTGTTGGGGAACGTTCAAGATCAGCAATGTTAGAAAGCGTTCACAGCAGTGATCTAACGGGAAAAAAAACTTTCGTTCCTTCTTTTAAATTATTTATCTGGTGTATTTTATGTTAGTTTAGAAAAATGGGTTGTGGTTGGATAACTTAAAACAACTTGACAAAAGTATGAACGCACTCACGCTTGAAGCTGTTTATCAGCTGAACACAACCTTTTCCGTATACGTCACTTTGGCGGGAAGTAGATACCCAGCAAGGCTACAGGCATCCGTCATTTTAAATGCACATAGAACCTCCAGCTCAGGGTACAGGCCGGGCTGTTCACTGCGGACCCGTGTAGCGAAAGATGGCTACTTCATCCGTGTCAAAGGTAAAGTCTTATATATGTTGCGCTTCATGCATATTTGATTAAAACTTATTAATTTACTGGCAGTCGTCATACAATGTGAAATGAGACTATTTGTCAACGTTTTTAGGGCTGCTTTGTTTTCAAGCCCAGCGCTAAGAAAAAGAAGAAGACGCTCAGTCTGGGTGAGATACGCGAGTGTTTATACAACATTTGTCTTCCCGAGCTGTCGGTGGATTTAGTGGTATTAAGTTGCTGATGTCATTTTTCGCCACAGAGAGTTACTTCGTTCAGGGCTGCGAGGATGCTGAGAGCAGTGAAACACGATTCGGGTTATGTCAGGAACTGTGGGACAAAATCAAAACAGACACAGAGGTGAGGACAGATGTTCAGCAGGAAGACCAGACAGTAGACTGTAGAAAATATGTGCTCATAGTTGATTGAACTGAGAAAACAGTTAATTGCCTCTAATTTGTAATGTATGCAAACATATACATGCATACATTAAAAATATACCATACATGGCTTTATTGTTGTATATGCAAGCATGCTTTTATTGTGTTTTAAATTTGAATATATAGTGACAAAAACAGGAGATGCTTCAGGAGTACTGTATTAATGTGATTTTTTTTTTTAAGTCGTTAATTTAGCCATGTTAGTTTGATTTTTACTGAGCAGACCCCTTTTTTCTTCTTCTACATAATACAATACAATAATACAAATACATTTTACATACATATGTACTTTTTGCTTCTTAGGTTTTACAAGATGAACTCAACAGGAAAATCTTGGACAGTTTGCTGGACTTTACGAGGAAATGCTCCTCCACACGTCAAAACAGCGACTGGGCATCACAGATGAGGGCCAGTGAAATCCCCACAGCAGCTCTAATGCTCGGTATGTTGGTTATAAGGCAGTAATATCTGATGTTTGAGTTAAAAAAAACATATGTGGCTCTCACAGCTATGTATAATCTAGTAGAAATAATCAATTTACATTACATACTGTCATCTCTACCTAATCTCAACTTCCTTTGATGTCCACTCTAGGTGTGAACATCCCAGATCACGACATGACCTTTCAGAGTCTGTCTGACATGCTAAAGCAGTCTGTCAGCCCTCACGTGGCCTCTGTGCAGGCCAAAGAGTGTGGAGGTAAGGGGTTAAGACATCAGTCAGAAATCCTTTTGTGTTCCCCTCATAGGCTTTGCTTTAAATGGTATGTGTTTCGTTTATGATTTCAGCACTGAAGCATTTGATGAAGAAGGTGCTCGAGCGGTTGATGGATACAGTTGTGGTTGTGGATGATGAAGATGAGGAGGAGAATGTGGAGACGAGCCCTCGGGTCCACAGGAGCGTGCACTGCTCTCTCGGGATACTTTGTGATTGGTACGCTGCAAGAACAAAGGTGGGTGCACAAACCACTGTTGGCGTGCATACAGAGACTTGGATTGTAAGTGATATGTATCATATATGTTTTTATTTTGTTTTTGTGTTTTTCAGAAATCTGCCACTGGTACTCCAGGGAAAAAACGTAGCTCCCAAGTCAGAGATGAGCAGCAGCAGCCTCCTGTTGTAATCATTTTCAAAGATTTGGAGGCTTTTAACCCAAGAGTCCTTCAGGACTTCATCCTCATCTGCAGGTAAATGAAGACTCTTGAGTTGAATCGCTTTCTTATTTTTACGGCTGCACATAATACACAAATAATTGCTAATGCATTTTGGATTTGCAAGCTGGGCAAGTCTCTGCTAAACAAACTCTGCTCCACAGTCAGTACATTGACCGCCTTCCACTGACATTCATCTTTGGGATCGCTACATCACCCAGTACCATCCAGCACATGCTTCCCCACTCTGTGTCCTCCCTGCTCTGTATCGAGCTCTTCCAGTCGCTGTCATGCACGCAACACCTGGCTACAGTCATTGACAAGGTAAGTTCAACCTGACCAAAGAATAAAAAAAACATAAAAACACTGATCTGTGCAAGCCTCCAGATGGGAAAACCTTCCTGATATCTATGAGTCCATGTGTACATTTAGCTTTCCAATCTGAAGACTGTTGCATGCTTAAACATATCTAACATCTTCTTTTTGAAAGCGATTTCCTGAGTGTAAGTTACATTTTAAACCTCCTGACACCACCAGGTTGCAGACGAGCAGGCTCTGGTTAGAGGCATGTTTTCCAGGAATTAGATGGTACATTTATTATAAATTGTCCTACATTTATAACATTAGTTTCTGTTTTCCATTTCAGTGCCTCAAAAAGGATGCATTTGTTTTTGAGCGAGCCATAGCTGTCACACTAACCCTAACTGCAGATGATCAGTGGCCTGGAGGATGTAAAGAAATTAAATAAAAGTAGTTAAATGTTCTTTCTTTTATTATTTCAGTTGATCCTGACATCACACATTGCTTTTAAACTCAACGGGAAAGTGATGCAGGTCCTCATCGGCGTCTTCCTCTACCATGATTTCTCAGTGAGAAACTTCATTAAGGGACTGCAGGTATGGAGCATCCTCTAACAGTCTCCTCAAGTCTGTCATCCTCCTCTTTTCTGTGTAATTCAAATACAGAAATATGTGAGTTTAAAGTTTCTGTTTGGTCTTTGTGCAGCTGGCTCTGCTCGAGCACTTTCACTCTCAGCCTCTCAGTGTTCTGTGTTGCAAGAAAAAGAAGGCTCTGTTCAACGTCACACAGCTCAGCAAACCCAACTTGGACAGGATAAGACAGCTGCCGTCGTTCAAAAGGTACTCAAACTTGTTTCTCTCTCCAATCATCCCACCCGTGTGAGTCAAAAATGCAAATGCAGCACTTATTTAGCTGCAAAAAGTGATGGTAGGTGACTTGGCATGTTATTAATTTGTGTATTTGTGTTTACCTTTTTTCAAATGTGAAAGCAAGACTTTGAATTGTTTTAATGTGTGTGTTTCGCTAGATATGTAGAGAAGCAGGAAGCACAGGAACAGGTCAATCTGATGACCGATGACTCTCACTTAAAGGTACATTCTCATCATCTGAAATGCTGAACGCGCACGTTTTCAGATCCTGTAATGTCTGAGGTTTTTGAACAAGACCTGCTTGGTCGGTTTTTAGGAGGTGTGTCAACAACTGATAAAGGATCTCCACAAATACCACAAGAACTATTATCCCATCCTGAGGTGTCTCCACACTCTGACCTCATCGTTACCTCGATATCCTCTTGGAAAACAGGCAAGAGTTCACAGTTTTAATGCCTAAGCATCCCACTATTTCTGACCTCCTGTAGGTCTAAGCTATATCTTCTTTATTACCAAAGTACTGCTGTTTAATCTGCCATGACATAACAGTGGATTAATTTGCATTACAGATCAGGGAGCTCCATTTAATATGTCTGGCGAACAATGTATGGGAGAATGAGGACTACCAGTCAGCCATGAAGCTTGTAAAGTAAGCGTGATTTGCTGGCACATAGTAAAAAGTTGGTAACATGAACAGTCTGCTAAAAACTGACTTAAATTTTAGGCACACCTAGTATTTTAAGATGGATTATTTGTACTAATCGACAGTAAATAATTAAAAAAACTACTTGAGCAGATGAGATTGGAATATTTCACCACCAGATGGCAGCATATTCATGGTTGATCAGAAGGTTATTGTGCCTCCTGGTGGCCAAATTACTATTCATAGACAACAAACGAATGCTGTGCCTTTGTTGGATGTCTTTTGTTTTGTTTTGTTTTTTTTCTCTTTGACCCTAAAATAACCACTTGAGGTGCTAACGTGTTTTCCTTTTAGGATGCTGGCAAAAGGCGAGTTGGTTTCTTTGCTACAGAAGTGTGTGGAGATACTGCAGCTCAGCAAGTCAAAGAAGATGAAGAATGCTCTCGTCCAGCTGGAGGAACTACTTGCCAGATTCAAGCAGCTGGACAGTAAGTTGAAGATATGATTTTGTGTGATCTCGATTCAAGAAGAGATCGCTAGCAGATGGTATAACAGAGAAGGCGGTGGAGTTTTAAACCAGATTGTTTAACATAATCTCGGCGATTGAGAGGAAGCCTCAGGAATGGAGGAGAAATGTACTGGTAGCAACTTTCAATAACAAGGGTGATGAGCAGAGGGATAAACTTGATGAGTCATTCCGTGAAGCTAGAGGAAAGAGTTTTTGAAACTAGGCTAGGGTTAGAGGTGATGATCAGCAGAGCAGCAGTGTGGCTGGATGCCAAGAAAGAGCACTACAGATGGAACTGAGTGTTGATGGAAAAGTATTGAGAAAAGGAGGTTCGTGAATGCAGTGAAGGCGGACAAGCAGAGGGCTGGTGTGACAGAGGAGGATGCTAGGCTCATGATCCACTGTGGTGACCCCATAAAAGGAGCAAGAAAATGAGTCCAGTCCCTTCTTTCCAAATGTACAAGTTTTTATCTTGTATTTCAGCTGCTACTGAAATGACTACAACTGTGGAAGCCTCTATCGCCTCTCCAATAAAAAATCTTCGGAAGAAAACAGATCTGTTCCAGCTGCAGAAGGTAACTGACCACTTAAATTGTAGTTTTTGTCTTTTGTTTCTCCAGAGGGGTTCTCCGCCTCTTTAAAACTGCTGTTTTGCTGTTGCTTAAACTCTATCGTTTTCACAGACGCTGCTGGAGATGAACGAGTCTCGGAGAGCCAAGCGACTGAGTCCATTTGAAAACCTCAGGAACGAAGCGCTCGAGTTTATCGACAATTTAGTAAAGTAAGACAAATGAGACTCGTTCCCCCAAATACAACTCGCATCACTGCAAACACTCTGCAGCTAATGATTTTATTCCACCCAGGAGCCATCTGTCCCCCCCAGAGTCACAGCCTCTTTATGAGGTCTGCTACTACAGTTCATCTGCCACAGTGAGACGCCACCTCAATGCCACACCTCGTACCTCCATTCAGGCTGCGCTCAGCAATCCTTACCACTATCTTCAGGTACACCTGCTTCAGCTTGTTACCTCCCTTATAAGCAGGAGGAAGTGAAAGTGAAGAAAGTTCTTCTTTTGGTGTACAACCACTAATGTGCAGCGACGTTCTAAAAACACGTGACAACTTCGACTTTCTTTTAGAACGACAGCCTGAAGAGCGAGGATGGGACGGTGTCCAACGCTGCTCCCGACATCTGTATCGCTTACAAGCTCCACTTGGAGTGCGGAAGGCTGATCAACCTCTACGACTGGCTGGAAGTGAGTTTATAAACTAAGACATTTAATAGTGAACTCATTACCTGTAATGGACCAAGGTTAAACTTCCACAGCTTCCCACTTTGCTTCATAAACTTTCTTTAGCTGGAAGCTTTTGTTTTTCTCAGTGTAAGAGAGGCTTTATTGATCCCGAGGGGCCCACGTGTCACATTATCAGTCTGAGGATTAATTATTGGCCCAGAATGACTCGGACGGTGACATGAATGAAAACATTTATTTTCAGGCGTACTCCACCGTGGTTTTGGCTGCTGAGGGTAACGATCCGGATTCTGAACATTTTGGGAAAGTGGATGAAGTCAAACAGTATCCTTCCAGGAAAAAAAAGTATTTCTCACAGATCATTTTGTGCTGCTGCTGTTTGTGTTTTGCTCAGTGAGTGAAAATGAGTAATGAGACAACAGTAAAGCAGCTACTCCTCAGTTATGTCTTTGTTTGAGTGTCATGATTGGATAAGACAGTTGAGGTAATTCTAGTTTTGTAAGCAACCCAAATACTTGGGGAGTTATAATGAAAGTTAAGAGCTGAAGAACACAAACACGACTGCTGAAATATGCCATTTACTTTTAACTTGAGTAAAGACTTTTTGTTCCTTAACTCGTCCTTTAGCGCTCGTTTCATCCGCGCTGTATCAGAGCTCGAATTTCTGGGCTTCATCAAGTCTACCAAGCAGAAGACCGACCATGTGGCTCGACTCACCTGGGGAGGCTGCTAACCACAATTGTGATGAGAAACATTTTTTTTTTAACATCTGTAGAAATTAATTTCACATTTGTATTTTTCACTCTAATAAAAGACGTGCAAATTACACCTGCTTCTTTAAATAATAGACCGATGTCAGGTGCTGTAGGTCTTTTCTGCAATGACTGGTACACCTGGGCCAATATGCTGTTACACTGAAGCACAACTCAAACTAATTAAGACATTATAATATACTGAGGTTTCTCACACATTACTTGAAATTTGACCATGATGTCAGGCATGATACAACAGCTTGTTGCTAGGGAAAAATATGCATTGTCCATTTAGTTGGCAGTGGTTCATGGAGGCTGCTGACTCTCGCTGAGAGAAATGTCTTGTAAAGTTGTACCAAAAACCTCCAAGTGATTTTTTTTTTTCTTTTCAAACAGTTACGGTTGCCTGTGGAGGTTTTGTTTGTCTGCAAACACCTGCTAACGAGCAGCGGTAAAAAAAAAAAAAAACTCACGGTGGAGAAGGCAGGCTAGCCCTGAAAATCATCCTTTATCTTCATGTTTAACTCTGATCTGGACCATTTTCATTCAAATGAAAATGATGTACTAAATAAAGTCTTGAAAGCAGCATTATAGTTTTACAGATAGAGTGAGCTGAGGGATGCTATTCCTATGCAGTTCTATATAATCCAACTTACTACTGTAATCAAAGCAGTCACCCCTTACTGGACGTGAGAAAGATTGCAGGTTTAAGGCACTTCCATATTCCATCTTTCACTTACAGTTTGAGAGTAATTTAAGCACTAAATTGACAGCAGTCCCAATGCTGTTTATCACAGCACTCGATCACATAAGTTTACTTGTATTTATTAAGCTATTCCTGATATAGTTTGACGCATCAAACCAGTTTTCAACTCTTAAAAGATGTTTATTGTTTTTAATAAGTACATTGGTTTCAAAGTGATACCAGCAGAACAAAACTCAATAAATAAAACACTGGTGGTGGGAGGGGGTGGGAGCAAATTAGCCCACTTTATGCTCAGTTTAAAAAGCAGTGAACAAACAGCAAACATACTCTTTCTGTTTAAACTTGCGTTTCTTCCACATTCTTTCAGACCGACCTGCCAACCTTGTGTAAAACTCAATGCCTGCTTTATTGTATTTACATGTAACAAAACAGAAACAAGTGACAAAGCCTGGAATGCTGGGAATCAATACAAAAGTGAGATAACTGTAGATGCACGTACAGCTGGAGGAACGTAGGCCACTGGTAGAAATAGGGTCCATTTACATGAGGAAGCACCTAGTTGCTTACAACAGAGTGGTAACAACTGACAACAGCTTCATATAAACCTTTGCCCAAAGACAGATATATGGCACAGTAAGAAAAGTTTCCTTTAAACTAGCTAAACTTAATCTCTTACAATGATGAGTTTTTTTTCGCTTCTCTTCCTCGAGATATCACGTGATAGCTTGCAGCGTGGGAAGGCCGTCTTGCAAAAATTCTGTGCCACACTCAGGAAACATCTGGAGAGAAGGGAGGTGAAATATAAATAAAGTAACCAGAAGTGCCAGTTTAAATTTAAAATCGTAGAGTTCGAAGTGAAAGCCGAGGCTTTGTCCTTTACATCGAATGTGGAAATAAGGTGGGATTAAAAATAAAAAGGAACTCACAGCTTGCAGGTTGCTCCCCAAATCGTCGCATTAACTGATCATGTGTGAACTTCACAAAGGTGTCATATTGTTCTGAAATCAAAGTCAACCAGTTAAAACATTTTACTTCACAACTATTGTTTGCTAGTTGGGGAAAATATGTGGCTAACATTTGCTGGTTCAGTTTTTTTAAACACATTAGCATTGGGTACCAACCGGCCAACTTCGAAGTCATGGTCTCCTCGTATTCCTCCCGAACCTTCTCTTCCCTTTCTTTCAGCAGGCGTTCGCAGATCATTCCAACTTGTCTGAGGGTGAATAATGGCTGTTCTTTTCTAGATGGAGAGACTCCTCCAGAGGATGTTCCTGTATAAATAAATAACAATCAAACCTTAAAACCGCACTGTAGAATGGGCTTTATGATTATTTGAGCTTAACCTTGCGCCTTTGCCCACCTGCCATGCTGGAAGCATTCATAGTAGACGACTGGGATGGGGATTCTGGCGAATAGCAGCACTCTGACTGTTGGTAGCCTCCATCTAGATGCTTTCTCTTTTGAATGCGTTTGTACTCCTGTTTGATGCTGTTGAGGATTTGTTCTAGTGGGGTAAACAGACAAGCAGGGCGTCCATTAGTAACAGCTGTCATGTTTTCACCTTTGGGGCGACCGTGGCTCAGGGGGTTGGGAAGCGGGCTCTCTGTCCTGGTCGTTGTGTCCTTGGGCAAGACACTTTACCCTACTTGCCTACTGGTGTTGGCCAGAGGGGCCGATGGCGCGATATGGCAGCCTCGCTTCTGTCAGTCTGCCCCAGGGCAGCTGTGGCTACAACCGTAGCTTGCCTCCACCAGTGTGTGAATGTGAGAGTGAATGAATAGTAGCATTGTAAAGCGCTTTGGGTGCCTTGAAAAGCGCTATATAAATCCAATCCATTATTTGACACAGAGTGACTCAACATGTTGTTGTTGCCCCCCTCCAGATAGTAAACAAGCAGGCCAACTTAGCCAGCATTACCTGCACTAAGTCTTGATGAAGACTCCCCGAATGGCGAAGGCTCCATGCTGAGATATTTCCTAGGGGATGAGGATGACGGGGACACGGGGATGCATCTTCGTCTTTTGGGGGATGTAGGACTCATGAGCGGATCGAAATCCATGGTCCTCTTCAAAGTGGCTCCACACGCCATGACTTCAGTTTGTTAAAAGGGAGAGATTGCACGTAAAAACACCGAAACAAGGCAATAACGAGGAGATGACATCAACTATTTTGGACAGCTGCTAACCGAGCCTAATTTTTTACACAACTAGCTAATTGTTAGGTTCAAATCCGTTTCCTTTGTCGATGGATAAAACTACGAGCATACTGCGCAGCTCCGGCTTTAAATGTCTGCTAGCGAACTAGCGTTAGCTACTCCTGCTAGCCAATAATAAAAATAAAAAAAACAAAGCTAACGTTAGCTGTGGCTGCCGCTGGCGTGAGCGTGTGTCCTGGTTAACGTTTGTATAAAGCTGTTTTTATGTTACCTTCTGGGGAGGGGGGGAAGTTGGCCTGCAGCACCGCGCTCACCAGCTCGTGTTGTTAAAGTTGTTTCTCAAAAGTTGAAGTGACGATCAGCCAGCTGCAGGCCAACTGTCTGCTGTTAGATAGGGGGGCTAGCTAGCACAACTTAGCTGCCTGTTTTTGATGCGATGTTGTCGCTGTCGGCTTCTCTGGTTAGTGACGTCACGTCTAAAAAAAAAAAACCCCAACAATCTCAAAACGCGTTGAATTCTGGATTATGTAGTGAACCATGAAGCGTAAACCAATGACAAAACATGACAGCGCATCAAAAGTCAAAAAGTATGGGTCATAAACCCCGTTTAATTTAATTGATAATTGGTTTAATTTTAGCGTTGAGGAATAAACTTCACATTTGACAGTTTGTTGTGATTCTTTTCTCTCCGCATCCTGTATTTCTACTCTTAATACACTCGTTTGTTTTAATATTGGAGTAAATATTGGAGTAACTGATGAAAACAATGCAGAGGCTCAGCTATTATAGCCTATTATGAAACCTGCAGCTGTTTTAGTGACAACGCTGAAGGCAAAATGTCAAACCATTACATACAGAGCCTCTGTGCTTTGCCCGAGGATGATGGACATTCCTTCTAACATCATATTACTAATTTCCGTGTGGAGTTTTTCATGTTCTCCTCGTGTCTGCGTGCGTTCTCACCGGCTTTCTCCCACAGTCCGAAGACTTGCTGTTAGTGGGGTTAGGTTAGCTGGTGATTCTAAATTGGCCATCAGTGTGAATGTGAATACGAATGAGTCTCTCTGTGTCTGTCTGATTCTCTCTGTGTTAGCCCTGCGACAGACTGGTGATCTGTTCAGCATGCACCCTGTCTCTTGCCCGGAGGTAGGTGGGACAGGCTTCAGCCCCCCGCAAGCAGAAGAGAATGGATGGAACATTTTTTTTAGCTTAAAAAAGGAATAAAATACAGCAGGTATTATTACAAAGCAATAAAAGGCCCTTTTTTAAAAAATGGGATAAAAACATGAAGGATATTACAGGGGGACATGAGTGCCTAAATGAATTAAAGAAATACATAATTAAATAATTAATTACATTTGTCATTAATAAATTAAAATGAGAAAGAATTAATAATCAAACATAAATAATTAATTACACAAGTTCATTTCATTAAATTATTTAATCAATTATTTATTTGAAATTTCAATTAAAATCACATCTAAACGATTATTTAATGATCTTATTATTGAATTTTTTTCAATTCATTTTGGCCCTTGTGGCGCTCCGCATAAAGCTTTCTTCTTCAGCGTGTAGAGATGGCTTCACTCAGCTGATGTGTACAGCTCTAAGCATGCCTCTAAAGGCAACAGATATTAGTAATTCCATTCTTAAAATGCTGATACAGATATCTATAATTGGATTTCAGCATGTTGACTTGGGATTATCAGTAGTGGAAATGTCATTTCCCAATTCAGCTATCAACTAATGCATTTCACACTTCTCAGCAAATCATTTTGGGACATGTTTGCCTAATTAGCTAATTTTTAGATTACGTGATTACGTGTATATGTGTTGCTTAAATGATTGACAATGTCTGACTAATGTGCATTTGTTTTTTATTGCCATATGTAATTGCGACAGATACCATTATCCGATGATCTAAAAATCTGATATTCCATAGCTTATTTTTTTACTCTTTCAAACACACACAAAATCAGAATTACCAACCATGTGTTTGTGAGGTTCCAAACACTTGTTCCCAACAGGGAAGTTGCAGAGTACCATCTGGTGGACAAACTATGCAACGTCAGCACTTAAGAATTTGTTGGTTGCTGTTTCTCAACTTTTTAAAATTTACAAATTGCATCTGTAATATGGGATTGCCACTAGTGAGAATTTAACTGTTGATGTCAGCAAATTCTGATGAACTGAGCTGTAAATATCATTATTTACAACTGGAACTTGTCAGCATTGCATCACGAATGTGGCGACTTGGAATTAGAAAAAGTCTAAGTTGAACTGACATTTTTCTATCAGTATTTTTTGTTTGACTAGGTGTCAAACAGCAAAAGTTGAAAAAGTAGTAATTTAAGTTACTGACATCAATGGACATTTCAACTAGTGATAAATAAATACGAATGTTAAAAGGAAGAACAGTCAAAAAGCATCAAATATAGTTCAAATGTGAAGATAATTATCACCACATGAGGGCAGTGTTACACAAAAAGACACATAGGAGTTTATTCTTCTACTAACTCCTAAAAAGTACCAAGGGGTCACAAGGCGAAAGGTTAAAGAAAGGAAAGATGACACTTTCATGACTCTGAAATATTTACATTAATAGCTTTTGTCTTGTTTCTGAAAAAGTAAAATATCTTACTTTAAGGCCAATCACACTCAAAACTCACCTTTACTTGTAGAACATGTGACACTCCAATACCCCAGATAGTGACATACATTTTTGACTTTGAAAAGAAAAGAAAAAAAACCGTATTGTGCGTGTGTGCGCAGTAAGTTTAGGTACCGATAAGCTGATTTTCACCATTTTATTGAAAAAGATACCAGGCATGTTGACAAAGTTATGATAAAAATAGACAAATTTCACATTTTCGAGCACATTCTTCCATTTACACACAGGAATGAGACACAGTGGCACAAAGTATGCTTCACAGGAATATGACAGTGTAGATTTGTACAAAAGATGCTCTTTTTTTTGTAAGCCGGTGTGAAAAAAAGCAGCTAAGCAACACTCCCAAAACACCACAGGCTATAGTTTTGATCTGATCAAAAGGCCATTCATAGTTCAACACTTTGCTTTTCAAAATAAATAAATAAGGTACTGACAAACTTCACAATATCATGGACTTACAAAATCATCAATAGTCACTTGAAAATTATTAATGAAATGCTTTTACTTACAGCAATGTTCTGTTATTCCAAACTGCTATTTTGTATGAGGATGGACACATTTTCACCTTGCATGACTGCCACAATGTTGCCGTATAATGTAATGTGAAAATCTTCAAATGCAGTTTGTCTTTACTGCTAAATCTGTAAAAAAAAAATCAGACAACAGCAAAGATAACAAAGCATAGCATTTGCTTTGTAACAATGGAGAGAAATGCCCTTTTTTCTTACACCTATAATATTTATTGAATTATTCTTCATAAAATTGCCATTGTCAGTCAGACAACTCATTTTTCGCAAAAATGAGAACATAATGAAATAAGTACAGCCCTCATTAGACTAATCACACTCCACTCTACAGGGATCCAGTTTTATAACATTACAGATTAAAAAACAACAACAAAAACTTGCTTTCAGTTCTGTTTGTCAGTCATTTTGGCACATTTCACAGTCACAGAAGAGTGCACTAGGAGGATGGGGGCTATTCTACACTATCCTGACTTCACAGTTGTCTTGAGCAGATTGGACCGTCTTTTATTAGACCGGCTCTGCAGCAGAAGTGTCAGTCCCTCCAGAAACTGTAACCTGGGCTACTTTAATTCGAGTCTTTGCACAGTTTCCTCCATCTATCCCCGCCCTGCCTGCTGTGGCTCTCACGCTCTTGATGTTCCAGTCACTCTCAGCGCTGCTGTCCAGAGTCTGCGTTGCTCCCCGGCACATATGGCAAATGTTGAGGAAGGCCCTGCGCAGGTCCTTGCTCCTCATGGCGTAGATCACAGGGTTCACGGTGGAGTTGAGCAGGCAGAGCATGCTGCAAAAGGCAAAAATGGTCTTGATGAAGTCGTTCACCTTCCCAAAGAGGTCGTAAACCATGATGGCTAGGAGTGGACCCCAGCAGATGATGAGGGCCACCAGGATCAAGACCAGGGTTTTAGCCAGACGGAGGTCCATACGGGCTTGGTCAGGCCTTACCGTCTGCACTTTAGCCCCCTCTGCGGTGTAGACAATCACGCTTCTCTGAGAGGTGCGGCTTAGCATGCGGACTGCGTGGTGATGAGACTTCCAGAGGATGAACATATAGGCGTAGATGATGAATAAGAGCAAAATGCTCGTCATCCCAATCCAAAACATCAGGTACTTTTGGTCAATTAGAGGGAAAATGTCAGAGCAGACTGACCCGAGACGCTTGCAGTTCCAGCCCAGCAGCGGCAGCAGTGAGATGATGATGGAGATGGTCCACATCATGCTGAATGCAATGACAGCTTTAGTCTTTGTGATGATTCGCTTGTACGCCATAGGCCTGTGGATGGAGACGTAGCGGTCTATTGCAGTGAGAAACAAGCTGCCCACAGAGGCAGTGAAGGAGGCAATAACCCCAGCCAGCTTGAAGAGGAAAATATTAGGGCTGTCCTTTCGGTGGAGGACATGGAAGTCCAAGAAGCTGTAAACAAAGATGATGCTTCCTATTAGATCAGCCACAGCCAAGCTGCCAATGAAGTGGTATGAAGGGCGGGATCGAAGGGTCTGGGAGTGCAGGATCACGCACAGCACCACGAGGTTCTCCAGCACAGTAAATGTACCCAGAGTGAGTGCCAAGATGGCAACCGCGAGCTGCTGGCCGGGAGTGAGGATCATAAAACACTCCATATTGTCTGCTAAGTTCTCAGCGCACTGTGGCGCTCCTCCACTCTCCACAGCGGTAGCATTACCCAGCAGCAAGTCTGAGACATTGGTGGGAAAAATGGGAGAGAGGGCGCTGAAAATGACCTCCTTGCTTCCAGAGACAATCCCGGGAAAGGAGCTGCTGATGGGAGCAGAGTGAGTTTTCTCATAGTGGAATCCATTCTTGATCAGCCTCGAGTCTGCTGAGGGGTCGTCGTAGATGGCATCATTGGAGCCGAAATACTGGACACCTGTTGTTAAGGTGCTCACCGTGGTGCCTGCTATCCTGTGCAAAGCCAGCTTCATGGTTTTTGAGGCTGTAGAGATGCTCAGTGGAGAGGTATGTGAGGTATTAGGAGTGTAGAAGAGTACATCTATGAAGAAAAATGCAATTATTTATTAGAACACAAGAAAGTACCTCTTGTTACATCACATTAAAACATATTCAATACAGGAGATAGTGCCAGCTCTTATTTAAAGATTAATATAGTGGAAGATGAATTTGTTACTAGGAGTTATTCTGTGTATCGACCAGCTGACTCCACAACAGATGCATCCCAGACAATAGTGGGAAACTGAACAGTTGATGACAAACCTGTGCAGCCTCGGGGGAAATCACTGCATTAAGAATGTAGGACATAGAGGGATTTCTTATTAATTAAAGAAGGTCATTAAGCATTACGATATTTTGCAGCAATCACTGGACTAATTAGACATCAAGGGAGGGACACGATGAAGAGCGACTGTATCTGTCCGATGGATCATTTACATTGTAATGTCGGTAATGATGGTATTAATTATTAACAGTTTTTCAAAAGGCGAGAGCGCGATAGTAGTATGGAAGCTACCAGCAGCACTCACAAGAACAAATAAAGAAAAACAAAACTGCGAAAAACGCTTACCTTGATTTTCTCGCTACAAATACCCAGCACGGATCCATTACGCGAAAAAAATAAATAAATAAAAAATAGAAATAAAAACAATTCAGTTACACTGGGAGTAAACCGGTCTGCTGTTTCTGCCTTCACTCCTGACCAACATTTAAAGTAACTGAAAACCCAAAAACTGGAAGCGAGAATAAAAATCTGTTGGTTGTTGTTCTTGCTTTGGTGGTTTAATAATCACGAGCTGACTCCTCGGATACTGCTAGTGTCAAACATACAGTAAAGCCAAGCAGGCAGCCGGTGGGGTGTGTGGGTTTGCCGGAGCAGGCGGTTATAAAGGCTGCGCTTTGTGCGCCTGCTAGTCACGTGATCTGAGGTGTTGGAGCGCAGTGGGAAGCGCATCATCCACGACCAGCATCATCCAATACCTTGGTTATTTACACAGCGATGGAACCCAGCTGTGCTACTGTTGAGTTATTTCATCACATAGCAAGGAATTTCAACTACACACCAAAAACAACTAAAAAAAAATGCGCAGTTTTAGCTCTTTTATTGTCACTTTTTCATGTTTCAGATCAAATTTTAGTATTAGATAAAATATTACAAACAAAAAGACGCAGTTCTTAAATGATGATGTCATTTATTAAGAGAAAAGGGTTCGCCGAACCTAAAAAACTTTTTCTCATCTCTGGAGAAATTTTTGCCCACTGTTCTTTTAAGGATTGTTTTAAATCAGTCACATTGGAGGGATTTTGAGCATGAATGGCAAAATCAAAGTCCAGACTTGAGGAGGGCACACTCTTTTTCTTTTCCATTCATTGATAGACTTGTTGGTTTGTTTTGGATCATTGTCCTGCTGCATAACCCCAAGTGTTCTTGAGTTTCGGGGCAGGACATGATGGGTGGATATTCTCCTTCAGGATTTTCTGGTAGAGAGCAGAATTCATTGCTCAGTCGATACAGCAAGTCGTCCAGGTCCCGACGCAGCAAAGCAGCCCGAAGCCATCACAAGCTGTTACCTTGTACCCCACACTCTCAGAAATAGAGGTACGAGAGAAGAACATTTTGTACCTATAGGTACATTTAAAAAAAATGTTCCCTTAAAAGTACAATACTGGTCTTTAAAAGTCCAGAAATGCCCCTTTAAAGGTACAATTTGAAATAAAGTACAAATCTGTACCATTTTGACCTGTACTGCAGTGACAGTGGCAGAATGTGGTAATGGGTCAGCATGGGAAAATCTGGATGGGCCTGGTTAATTGTAAAATTCATATGAGATGTGAGTGTGCTCATAAAAGCTACATGTTATAATCAAATCTGTTGGTCCTCTCCTCTGTACATAAATTATCCTATGATGCAAAGAATATCTGTAACCTACCTTTGTGTAAGTTATGTTAAATTATATTTTAAAAACACACACAATGACATGCAGGCACAACCAAATGATGTTAAAAAAAACTGGTCCATTTCCATTTTATTAAGTTTCAGTTATAATTTTTAATGTTTTAAATCTTGGTTGTAGCCTTCAAAAACGTGAAATCATATTACTGTTATGTTTGGCCATTTACTTTTTCGCTTTTACTACATCCTAGAATTGTTCATTAATTGGGAGGTTTTTATGGAATTTGCAACATCAAGTTAAACCGAGGTTCTTTGGAAGTTAAAATGTCAAGCAGATTTTTATGTTACGGTGACTACATTTTGTAAGTTACAAATATAGTTCGCCAAGACAGCATAACGGTTTCCAAACGCATTAATACCACAATGTCCATGTATCAAGTTCGCAACGCGCATTAATCCCAAAGGCTGAAAAGCCAGCAGCGATGAGTGCTCCGCCTCCGCGCTGACTAGCTTTGACGCAGAAAATGACTCTCGGGGGTTATCGACACGGAGGAGCTCCTTAAAAAGTTGATGGAAGAAGGCATTGATGTCAGACGACGAGGCGCAAAGGTTTAGAGGTAAGTCGGGTGTGATTTTGTGTTTTTATAAAAATTACAACGTGTAATTTTACAGTAGAGTTAGCAAAAGTCCGAAGAGCTAGCTTTAACATGGGTGAATGCTAGCAGTTAGCTAAGTTTTAAACAAAGAAAGGTACAAATGTGGACTATTTAGACTGTTGGTGGAATGTTCAACGTCTGTCTGCCCGCCGTATTCCAGTGTTTTATCAATAAATAGTCACTAACCGTGTACAACAATGTAAAAAAATCAATAATTTCTCAAAACATGCTAGTATGTAAATATAGGTATTAACAAAATCGTTCTCTAAGCAAAATTCATCCCATCTAACGTGTTTCCCGCTCAAAGGGATTTTAAACAATGGAAGGTACACATTTGTACCATTCCACCTACTTAGTGGGATTTGGGATTTTCGAATATGAGAACTGTAAGCTCTGCGCAGGGACACTGTCTGCAACCCAAGAATTGTTAAGATGATTGGGGAAACAGCTAATGATTTTTTTTGTCTCTAAATCTGATTATTATTATTTTCTGTACTAACTGATTAATCAATCTGTTTATTAGCTTTAGAATTTTTGTTCAAGGGTTAAAGCACTTTACATTTATCTCCAGTCTGTGTCTTTAAACATGTCAAAAGTTTAAATCCTCAATGTAAAATGTCATTCTTTTGTCTATTCTGCTCTTTTCATTTCCAGTTGTGTGATGAGGTTGATTTAATGCATCCCTGCCAAGACAACATCTGTCGCCGCTTTAGCAAAAACTTCACTGCTGTTCTTCAAATGACCAAGGATTTGCCACTGAAGAAGGTCTACATGGAGGCAAGAGAGAATGCACTGGCTGAAGACATTACAGGTGCTAATTTGACCTCATACAAATAGTAAATTTTGTGACAATTCATTTGCTCTCTCTTCCAAAGATAATTGATGTACCATAGTGTCATGTGAAGAGCATGTTAATGGGAATTTGCATGCTATCAAAATCTAATGAAGTGCATTTGCATCTGTATGACCTAGGAATTGACTTCAAGGGGGCACTTCTCTTGCCATCCATCTTCAAGGAGAAGATAGAAGATTTCATCATCCTTGGAGAGGTAAATGCATGATGCAATGCATAGCCTTTGGCCACAAGTTTCATTCTTGGTGTTTTGTTGGCATGGAGCTGAATTCAGCTGCGGTTCAGCATCACAGCTAAGCTAATGTAGGGGAAACACTGCTGTTAATCCACAGTGCTGCTGTGCTCTTGGGTTTTGTCTGGTGTTTATATAGATAGATAGACCTTTATTGTCCCCTTAGGGAAATTCTTCTTCACAGGTACTGTCACTGTCAGGGGTGATTGCTTTTGCCCTTGAATATTATGTCAAACTTTAGCAGCTTATCAAACACTACCACAACAGTCATTGGTCAAGAAGCTTTTTGTTTGGAGTATGGGCCATGTTTACAGGTTATCAGAATAGACAGTTTTGTTTTCTAGCAAATAAAGAAGGTAATTTGAGGAATCTGTTGAAAATCCACTTGGCACATATTGCTTAAACATACTGTATACTAATGTTTTTCTTCCTCTTCTGCAGAATACTCCCACGAGTCCATACCCAACCATTCGAATGAAGGATAAGAGTTGGACAACTGCCCTCTTAAGACAGTGTCGCCGTGTTGTGACAGTTGAAGGAGTGGATGTTTGCTCGTGCCGCTCGCTGGATGAGGCCTACATCTCAGCATTCTCCACCTTCTTCGTGTTCAACATGACCTACCCTGCATACTTCAAGAAAACACTTGTCTTTCTTCAGAACTGCATTGTCAACATAGGAGACCAGGGAGACAAACCCCTGCCAGTAAGTGTCGCCAGGGTACTTAACCAACTCTATTAAATATGCCCCCACCCAAGTGTCACTACCTTATTGACTACCCAATGCTGATTTTGATGTATGGTCCTCTTCGCCCTTTGTGGTGTATGAGATATGAAAGCAAGCATCAATATTTCAAAAATCTAGCGAGTAAATGCAAAAACTTTGTAAACATCACTGCAACTCTTAGCAATCGTCATCAAATGAAACAGTGCTGGGAGTTTTCTTCAGATAAGTTGCTTGTTGACTTTGAACATTCACTCAGCACAAGTGTCAGTGTGCCATTTTCATCTCTGCCAGGTGACTTACAGAATGCTCTGGAAATGAACAAAAGTTTTACAGATGTGCATTTTCAGGATAAAGTGCTTCAGCGTGTGTCTGCTATATCTGTCAGCAGTGTCAAATATGAACTTGAGGATGTTTTTGTAGTTGGCCATGTACACACTGAAGCCATACCTCAATTCTTTAAAATCAAGTATATTTTGAATGTTGATACTTGTTGGGTATTGTGTGGGAAACTGTTACTTCCTTGCACTTGTGAATGTCATTTCCATGCTTACCAAGTGGCAGTTGACAATGACTGGATCCTGTTCAATCCAGGAAATGAATTAGACTTTCAAGCTCTAGCCACCTATTAAGTTGATGATAGGCGGTTTGTGTCCTTGAGGTATTCTGTGTGACGTGATTGCAAGAACATTTTTATGTATGTATGTATGTGTGCGTGTGCGTGCGTGCGTGCGTATGTATGTGCGTGCTTGTTGAAGTAGAGCAAAACATTTGTGTGGACAGTTTTTTAAATACATGCCATCTCTGTGATCCGTCAAAACATTGTGTTCAGGTGTTTAATGTCTTTATGTGATTGTTTACTTTTTTTCTTCTTTTTTTTTTTTTTTTTTTTAAATGAATGTATTTTTCTTGACATGTCCTATGGCAGGGGTGTCAAACTCAAATACACAGTGGGCCAAAATTCAAATCTAGAACAAGGTCGCGGGCTAACATTAATATTTATTGAAAAATATCTTCCTCCAGATATAAGAATGAATCTCTTCTTATGGACTCAAACAAGTTTTGGTGAAAAACTGAATGTGGAACAAGCAAAGCTTAATACTAAACAATGTATATATTAGCTGTATAATACCAGTAGGCCAGCTCTAATAGTAATCTGGTATGGCTTCGCGGGCCAAATGTAATTAGGCTGCGGGCCAAATTTGGCCCACGGGCCAGAGTTTGACACCTATGTCCTATGGCAATATACGAATGTAATCAAGGATGTATTCCTGTGGTTGTTTAAGTGCTTTGATGTGATTCTATTATCGAAAATAAATGGTTAAATAACCAAATATTTTGGACTATTGGGGGTACATTTTTGTCTCTTTAGGTACGAAATAGGTTGTCGCTGGGGGGGTACCCTCATAGGTACCCTATTGTACCCTTTTCAAGGGAACATTTCTGTACTATAGTTTCAAGGTACATTTATGTCTTAGGAAAGTACATGATTGTACTTCAGATGGTACAACTTCATAAGGTACAAAAATGTACCAAGCCTAAAGGGTACAGAAATGTCCTTCAAAAAGGAACACCCCCAGCGACAAGCATTTGTACCCTTTTTGGTACACTTTGGTACCCCTATTTCTGAGAGTGCAGTGTAGAACAAACAGATACTTCATACCATCATTACTTTGGCTGTATTCACTTTGTTTTCTTCCTTGAACTTATTTCTTGTTATTCTGTGCCTTGACATGCAACACTGATTGTGATTCTTGTTTAAAAGCTGTAGGTTGTGTCAGTTTGTGAGTAGCATGTGTGGTTAAGCAGCAAACAGTTTGCCATTTTGGGGGATTAATAAAGTAACCTGAACCAGAATCTAAAATGTGAGATGGGCCTCTGTGTTCTTTTAGGTCAGCAGTGATTTTTCCTCATGGATGCCTCTTTAATCATGAGACAAGTGAGGACTGCAGTTCTTTAGATGTTGTTCTGGGTTCTTTTGTGACCCCCTGGATGAGCCATTCATGCGTTTTTGGAGTATTTTTGATAGACTGCTCCTGGGAAGGTTCACCGCTGCTTTCCCAGTATGTGTCCCAAAAGCTCATAAAATACATTTTTTGCAACCCTTTTCAGAGGATCTCTCGGCTGTTTCTTTAGATCATGACGCAATATGTTGCTTTCTGACGTCTCTTAGCCAAGCAAATGTGTCAAATACATCAAGAGAGAAGTCCGGAGGACATTCTAGGAAGTTCTCTTCTCCATGAGCATGAGCATTTCCCCTCTCCTTTTCTTATGAAAAGGAAAGCTGTGAAGACAACACTTCTTCTCATCTTACAATTGGAAATCAATTACAGTGTTGCATGTGATTTTAATGGTGTGTAAGTGAGGGCATTTATGGGATTTATGGCCTGCAGTAGAAGTATTTGTGGTTCTTTTTAAACTTTAATGCTTTTCTTTATGTACTTGTTGCTGATATGTGTGAAATGTAGTTTCACGACCCTCTCGTTGTGTTTTAGCTGAAGTTTTTATGCTGACGTTCACTTTCATGTGAACATTTTTTTCTTTGTGGTGGCTTGTGATTACAATCATCTCAAGCTAATTTTAAAAAATGGACCATGATGTGTATTTTTAGTGCAGTGTTCAAGCTACTAAATCTATTCTGAACACTATTCATCTATTTATTTACTGTAGACAGGAGTCACATTCACACCATTAGGAGTCCTTTTCCTGTCCTGCACAGCTGCGCAATTATTTCCACTATGCACTCCCAGTAGAGCCATCTCCCAAATTACATGTATCTTGTTGTGGAAAATACATGACATTTGGCGATTCAACATTATGGGAGAACAATAAAAGACACTGCGCGCGATGCCAGTGCCTCCAGATTTGGCAGAACAAAAGAGGCTGAGGAGTCATCCAAGTAATTGCTCAACGCTTGCTAAGCTGAGATTGATTCAGATTCTAGCAGCCGCTGATCACTCGCGGCGGGACAGTATATCCAAGACAGACAGTGTAAGCGAAACATCAACGAGTAATAAATGGCGTTTGTGGAATTCATCTGTAGTTGTGACTTCCATTCAGACTGCTTGTTCGTTCATGTTTGGAACAAAGTTTTAACGTGGCGTCAATCCACTCCCAAAGCAGTGGGCAGACACTTGCGACACACATCAATCATAATAATTATCATGGTTATTTCAGTCACCGAGGGCGGGATTTTAAAGACAGACTTGTCTGTGAAGACAAAAGGCCTCTTTATGACTCTATCATCAACTTGTAGAAGCTCATTTTTTTCTAAATCCTCTGCACTGGAAGGCTGCTGCCATTGTCACATCCATCTGGCTTCGTGGATGAACATTGCAAAGTGATTTAGAGCGATTGATTTTATAAGGAGTCCGCGTTAAAGCATCATAATGCACCCCCCCCTCAGCCAATATTGATCCTTCTCCAGTTACAGCCAATTGTCATCTGAGCAGTTGCCTACATTTTGGAGTCATTGTTTTCAGTCCACGCCGAGCAAAAGTCTCTCAAAACAGACGCAGAATAACATGCGAAGTAAGATTTGTTTCATTTATTGCACATCAAGAGACTCGTTCCCATTTTTGTGAAATCAGAGAGAGCAAGACGGATTTGGAGACTGAAAATATAGTGATTACACACACAGCATGTTAGCAGACGAGTCTCCAAAGCAGGCTGTCTGTCTCTGATGTGTTTGTTTCGATGGGAGCGTGCGAGGAGGCACGAGAAAGCAGGGAGGAAGGGCGGGGGAGCAGGAAAAGATGCATAAATAGAGACCCGCTCAGCACTAACGGTTCTTAACTGTTTCCTAATCTGCCACTTCTATACTCTGTTCCTCCCCAGCTGGAGACACTTCATGCCATAGTCGACGCAGCGCTGCAAAATAAATTGAATTTACATCAAATTAGTTCAACTGGCAGAAGAAGTAAAAAAAAAAATCCCAAATTTAATGTTTACTAAATCGACTCGAGGAGTTCTTTACTTGTTTTTCCAGCTCAGCGTCAGGCGCATCCTCATTATTCACTTCATCAAGCAATTACACGTAGCAACCTGACTTCATTAGGCAAATCAAAGGTGCTTGTTGATCAGTTTCCCAAAGACTTGTGATTGAACAGCCAGCTCCACACTCTGAAAGTAATATCAGAGAAATAAACAGGCAGGATCAAAGTCTGCGAGCTCACTCTCGCAGGGAACAACACAGCACAACAGAAAGTCTCCAAAAGTTGTGAGTTTATGCCTTCTGTGAGTCAGTTTCCTCTTCTTGGATAGAGACCAGGACACAAAAATAAGAGGACGTGTGATGCATGTGTTTAATAAAGAATAAATACATAAAATTAGAGATATTATTTTCTTTCATTTATCTGAAGAAGTTTAAGTCAGTCACTGTTAACACTGCATCACATACCACTGCAGAGATGGGAGGGTTTTTTTGGTGCAGTGGAGAGGCAAGCAGCGTATGGTCAGTGGGTAGAATCTCCTTCATGCACCATTTAGTCATGTAAAGACCTTTTTTTTCTAATCTCTGCAGAGCAGAGTGGTAATCAGAAGACTTAGCAGGTGGTTCAGTGAATGCTCACTTGCGCAAACACTATGCAAATGAATGCTACAGGCACAGATGAATTACACAGTCAGCAGTGCGAAGCTCCAACTCACAGCCCAGTCAAGCTCTTGGTGTTATCCTTCATGGATTTGAAAAACAACAGCGATACAAGATTGTCCTTCTTCTGCAACAAAAGAGGTTTTTGGAGCGAGACTCGCTCACCCAACAATCTTTTGAACTCTATAACAGAACCTAATCTGGAGCATCCTCATAGTGCAACTGGGTGATTCGCAGCCAGATAATCATTTATTTTCCATGGGCCCAGCTGCAGAGCTTCACCCAAAGACGAAAAACACCCCCACACAAATGGGCCTGACTGCCATGACACCAGCAGTCAGTTTACCTACAATCACACGACCCTTTTCTGTCAAGAAGAAGAGGAGTTGTGAAATTGGATTTTTATTTTTAACTCGTCACCAGTCCCCATTTCTGATCCAGATTTTTGAGTCATTTTGTGCAGGGAGAAAAAAAAAGATATTTAAAGCTCATTTTGTGGATGTGTGGGGGCTTCGAACACAAGTCACAAATACAAGTTAAGTTTAGGAAGCAGTTGCGTTTTTGTCACTGAGCAGATAAAGAGCAGCTTTAGAAATCATCATGCTTGTGGGATGGAGTCCAATTTTCACTTTATTTTTAGATCTAATTTATGGTTCCTTAAGCTGCTAAATAAAATAACATGTTTATGTTATTTTAAATTTATACCACGTTAACTACCTGAATTCTGTATAGCTGATTTAAGCACTTCGTGTATTGCCAATGCTGGAAAAATGCAATATTATGATAAGGCGTATAGACATAAACAATAAATTAGCACTAAGTGCAGCACTTCAGGGAATATATGTTGTCCTTAAAGGAATCGCACTGCGAGCTCGATTCCAGCTGTTCCATGAAAACATTTCTAACCCACCGCACTACTTATCTATTCTCATTCTGCTCACTCCATCTTGTTTATTCACCCATTACTGGCAAACGCATCCAGCGAGCAATTTCAGAGTGCTCTCACATCCCGGAAGAGCTCTTTCATCACACACAGACTTTGTGTAATGGCTTTTAGCGTCATCACAAAAGACAAGACAACAGCACAAGTGAATAAGCTGACATTAAAGAACAAGCAGTTTAAATTTGGTTCAGGATCTGTTTTTATTTGGTTCCTGGACAGCGCTGTGGGAGAGGCAGGACTTCTGGAACAAGTCCATATAAGAGATTATTTAACTTTTTTGAAATTCCACACTGCAGTCTTGACATCAAGGCTGGTTTACAGCACAAAGGGTTAAAATGTGGATTAAAACATGCTCGTGCATCTGCTTGAATATGTATGGAAAAATGGAAACCTTCAAGTCTAAACCACACCATCAATACAAATGCATTTGCAGTAAGCAGTAAAAAGTCATGTGACATCAGTTGTACATGAAGCATTAGTACTGACAGTTGGTGAAAAGTAATTTTCATGTGAAATCAAAACAAAATGTTCAACGAAAGGAGAATTCAAGCCTCAGCTTCACACTGACTTTCTATTACTTTGTTTCCATTTGTATCCTTGAACCTGAGTCTGGAAAGCAATTTGAGATTCTTACGTACAATCATTTGTGAGACAATAAATATATTTCACTCGAGCACAGTCCTATAGGCAGTATAGCAAGCCACAGGAGAGTTTGTGGCACTGCTGTGATGTTATTGAAGCTCAGAGTTTTTTTTATTGTGACCTTAGTCACAGTTTGTCTGTATTCTTCAGTGGAGTGTTTCTTACTCCATAGATTAGACCAGGAGAGTGGGCTGACCAGTCAAGCACAATAATAACATGGTCAGCAAACCATTTGATAGCAATTCTGGCAATATGAGCTTGTCAGCAGATGGAAGAATGAAGTGCTCTAAAATCTCCTCTAGACGACTGTGTTGACTTTGGACTTGATAAAAACACAGTGGCTCAACTGCCACCAACACCCGCAGATGACATGGCACCCCAAATCATCACAGACTGAGGAAAATTCAGACTGGATTTCAAACACCTTGGATTTACTGCCTCTCCGCCCTTCCTCCAGAGTCCAGGACCCTGATTTTCAAATAAAATGCAAAACTTACTTTCATTTAAAAAGACTACGTTGGACCACTACTTCTTCTCCTTATCCTAGGTAAGATGCTCCTGATGATTTCTCAGGTTCAGGAGGGCTTGATAGTAAGAACGCAACAGCTGTAGCCTCAATGTCATGAAAACGTATGTCTGCGGCTGCTGATCCGCTGATACCAGACTTAAAGTGGACATGAAACACTACCTCACTACCCTGCTCTTAGAAACAGACATAGATTTAACACTCTCTGTGACGCTAAATATAAGAAATAAGCTCTTAAAGCTAAAGTTAGAACATGTTCAGCGCCATCTTGTGCCAGTACAGAATGTGATGTCACCAGGTTGGTTGGTTGGCTGATAAGGCTAACAGACTAGCAACACTGATAACTCACTGGAAAACAGGGGGACTAAAACTATACACAAGTCTAAGGGGGTCACTTTTGTACAGCCCCTGCCTGCAATAATGAGAAACCAAGGATATGCTGTCCACTTCCACTCTGTGTCTCTTAAGCAGTAAGTGGTTCTTCATTGTTTGGCTAGCTGCACTGAAATGAGAAAACCCACCTGTTAGCTGTGATGTTCAGGTTTGTTAAGCACTTTATAAATGATGACTGTGTGGACTTGAAAATGCAGTCATCCCCGGCTGGGTTGCTGTTTATTATAACTGTTTTATTTATTATAACACTAAAAGGAAATGTATTAAATCTGACAGATTATATTGACCAAATAATGCATGAGCAAAATGTAAGTGGAGGAGCACGTTATGAAAAACGATGGCGCATAAAGACAGATTTCATTGTAATCCTTGTCAGGTAGCTCATATCTCTCTCTCCTAAAGCAATCACAGCCATCTGGGCTGTAAAATAGATCGACCGCTACAGAGAATAAACAACCGTGCTGGCAGACAGCCACCAGCCAAACACAGATGATTCCTTCACATCACCCGAGCCCCCCCACCCATCCACCCCCGACTACTTTTATAACACTTCACAGCTTGTGGCCTAATTGACTTCAGGCTTACACGTATGTGGACCAAACTTTGAATCATCTGTGAGTTATCACACTGCGACAGCAGTGTATTATAGAGTCAGTAGCAGTACATGAAGGAAAGGAAATGATCACTGATGAGTTTTCCTATTTTAGCACCTTTTGGCTTTTTCATGTTTATAGTTCTGATAATGAATATTCAGCTCGGTTTGCTCTCCGTTTATACCTGTTTTTCCTCATTCATTGCCGCAGCTATTCATTTCTTATTAAATTCAGGAGTAATACCAGCCGAGGACCACAGGAAATTTGTTTTGTGTTTAGTCAAAGACAATTATCTGACAGAAAAGATTTTAAAAGCTGCACTGTACCTTTGTGAGATTTTCAGGTGCATCACCATGGAGACTCTGCTTCACCACAACCGCTCAAGGTCACCTGGCCTGCAGCAATGTTGTATTGTGTGTGTGTGTGTTTTTGTGCTGTCTGTGCAAGGGCGATTCTTTGGTATGAACGTTTGTATCTCTGCAGTGATGCAACCAGAGCGATTCATTTAAAAAAAAAAAACTGCAGATAACCAAGTTTTGCTCCATTATTACTTGGGGACTTTAATCAGATCCAGATTTTGGGATTTGTTTTCAAGTGATTTGTTGTATTCCTTTTGTAATGCACTGTCACATGCTTACCAGTTAGCTACGTAAACCTTAGGATACACTCTCACACACTGAAACATGTCCCTAACCTGATGAAGACACAAATACATCTTTCTTTTGGTATTTAAGTATGAAAACTCAACCAAAGGAGAATTCAAAGAAGTCACATGTACAGGTAGAAATGCAAGCCGCAGTGCTGCAAGCCTGGCTGCCCATCGCTGCCTTTGTTACATGCTGAAGGTCAGGCTGTGGCTGCTGTGCAGGGGTTGGGATACACACAGCTTTAGCATCGCTATTGTTAAAGCTGTGTGTATTAGCACAAGGTCTGTGCAGATGCTTGCAAAGAGGAGATGTTAGCAGTGTAGTGCAATAATTCCTGTCCTGTCCTGGACACAGTTTGTGCTATATAAAGTAATGTTCATATCTCCACCCAACACTGATTTGCAGCATTACTAATGAAATTACCTTACATGCCTGGCTTTACATTTTTCTGTGAATTTTGACAAGCTCACACTTTTCATTGTATCACTCGTGTGTAATATGTTGTAGTATTTCAGTCAGCGGCTCATCTTTGGAGCTCGTGTGGCTTTAAACCATCTCCAGGAGATTCTGAAAGATACATAAAAGTGGCATATTCATGCTTGTCATTTCATGAGACACTATGGGTTCTTCAAAAGGTCTTTACCCAAGGTCACAGCGACTCGTTGCTTTAATAATTCACAAAAAAATGTTCAAATACTGCAAATTCTTTGTTTCTGTGAGTGTTATGCACTGAGAGCTGGAAAAAAAAGCAAATTAATTGCCCACATGCTGTGATTATTGCATTTATTGGCTTGGATGTGCAAACTCATCCCCAAGCTTTTATTTTTGCCAATAATCTTAATATTAGACATAAATACGCACTGCTTACACCACACGTTCACCATGTAAAGCTTGCACACATATAACGATGATATGCCAGTGTTTTTTATTTGTATCTTATTTCTTTGGACTCAGCACGCCGATAAATCTGTCAATGTAGGTTTGAAGAAGGATAAATAATTTTCTAAAAATAAGCCCTGTAGCTTCTGGTGACAGATGCTGGAGTAAACAGTCCAATTAGCCGGGCTGGAGATTTAAGGAAGCTGACTGGTGTATCTGGGACTGAATATGAAATAACAGAGCCATGTTCATTATGACAAAGGAATAAATCAATGAGGGAGCAGAATATGGATCAGACTGTGGATGAACAGACACTAGTTAGTTGGATTTATTGTTTTCATGCTGGTTTTAACTGAATTTGTCGCATAAATATAATAAAAAACATGTAAAGCGTCGCCCATTTGCTTGCCCTTTCGTCATTTGAGCAATGTGTCTCATTGGAGAAACATCATATCAGTTTTGGCTCATTGGTTTAACCCATTTTTGGCTAAACACAGGTTCGACCCTCATAAATCATTCTAAAAATACAGGTTCGTGGCTGAGGTCAAAGGTCATGACCAGCAGTGCTGGGAGATCATTGTTAAGTTCTGATTGATTGATGATGTGTCACGCAGCGGCACCTGTTTCCACAATGAAATCAACATATTATCTGCTCCGTTCCCTGATCATTTTCATTTCAGATACGCTGAGTACGAGGTGTCACCATTACCCCTGACTACACCACGAAAATCTCAGTTTGCTTTGCCAAGAGTGAGAGTGTTTGTTAATGTGTTAATGCGTAAGAGAGTCAGCGTGTGAAGGTCTCTGGCATCAGAGAAGGTGTCGAAATTATTTCTTTGATGTATGAGCTCTGGGAGCTTGAGGCAGACAGCCTGATATTACATTATCAAAGCCAGTTCTTGACCACAGCCATTAGAAAATGGAATTTATGTGAAATCGTACGTGTGCTTTAAACATATTAGCAACGATTTGTTTTCCATTTCATCTTCTGAGCCATCTGCTTCTTTTATTTGCGTAAAATATCAAAGGCATGATCCTTTAATCTGTAAAATAGGCTTCATTTTCAGCTGGAGCCAATGGAAATAATTTTTTATTGTTTTTTTAAGGATACTGCCACTGAGGTATACATCTGCTTTCTGGTGCGTGGGGTTGGACTGAGATAGGACTGTGCAGTCAGCCACACGATCACAGCCGTGATCAAACAAGAATGATATATTTCTTTGTAATAAATAAATGTGTATGTGCTGAAACCACACACGCACGCACACAGATACAACCCAATCAGGCACAGTGTTGAAAAAAGATAAATATGCGGGAGTATGGGCTGGATGAAAGGCAGAATTTGAAAGCTTCACATTTTTCTTTTTCTTGTCTCTTTTCTTTTTTTTAATTATTTTACCTTGAGGTTGAAGAAATAAAGGAGGACTGCAGGCTGTAACAAATGAGGCTAGACTGTTGTATCATCTAGCCATTCATTTTTTTAACTGCTTATCTAACTTGGCAGCTGACATAAATACAGGGTGCACTCTGGACAGGTTGCATGTCCATCACAGGGCTAACACAGAGAGACAGACAGTCACACACTCTCACAGTGACACCTACAGCCTATTTTGAATCACCAATTAACCTAACAAGCATGTCTTTGCACTGTGGGAGGAAACTACACCACAGGAAACACATGCAGGGCGAGGGAGAAGATGTGAGGCAACGGTGCTTATCACTGCATCATTAAGATCAAAAGAATTACTCTCCTCCTTTGTGAGGTTGAGGTTAATGTAAAGCAAATAGCACATGTAATAATTAAAAAAGAAATGTTGATTCAGTGGAAGGTGTTTGATAAATGGGAATCTTCTTATTCTACACTTACCATTCACTTTGTTAAGAATGCCTGAATTCTTCACAGATTCATCAACGTGCTCATGTTCCTGTTTTTAGGATGAGTGGCACTCTGTGTGGTCTTCTGCTGCTGTGGCCAATCTGTTTTCAAGGTTCTTAGTACTAGGCATTCAGAGATGCTCTTCTGCATATCTTGGTCGCGATCAACAGCTTCTGAAATACTCAGACCCATACCATTTAAATCAGCTTTCTTCCTCATTCTGATTGAGTTTCTGCCATGTACCTGGCTGATTAGATTTTTTTTTTTTGCATTAACAAGCAGCTGGAAAGGATATACCAAATAAAGTGTGTATGTGGTATGTCCTTTGTGGTAAAAATGGAAACATTTTCCCTGATGACTGCACTAGAATAGAAGTTTTATAACCAAAATTATGACTCAAAGTTACATTTTGAAGCCTCAACTATATTTGCCGAGGACCTGGGGGAGTAGTCAGCTAATGCTAGTCCTAGCGAGCTAGCTCATTTAGCAATGCACATCTATATTTTAACATTCACTAGCAAAAACCCAAACCTACAACAACATGTACTAGAAAATTTAAGACCCAACTGCTTAGGGGGAGATTACTAGGTTGTGGATGCAGATACAGGATGAGTATAAGGTTTATCTCTGATTTAAAGCTGAGGCTTTTTAACATGAGCTCCTATAGCAGCGGTCCCCAACCTTTTTTGCAACATGGACCGCTTTATGTCCGACAATATTTTCACAGACCTACCTTTGATAATTACAACAAAAGGAAAACAGTACTGGCACAAAAAAAAAGAAGATGTATTCATAACAAACGGGAAAAGACAAGGAGAAACTGAGTTAATGATAAAAACGATTAAAAAAACCCCAATAAAAAACCTGAAAACCACAAATTTCACACCCAAGTCTCAACTCAAACGACTCACAGTCCGTGGCCCGGGGGCTGGGGGCCGCTGGCCTATAGTGACTGGTTTTATTTTGAAGCCAGCCTTGGATAACCACTGAATAAATTCAGTACATTTTTTCAGCAAGTGGCCTGTTGATCTGTATGCAACCTGTCTGCATTAGACAACCATTTGGAAGGAAACTCAATACTGTCTAGATTACATTTTAATGTTGTTGATAACATAATGGATTTGACAATGTGCATACAATTCTTGTGGGAAATGTAAGCCTAACCAAAAATGTTTAGAGATGCAAGCAACAGCAAACCACCTTTGTTTAAGGAGAAATCTGACATGTAAGTTTGAGAAATTAGTCAAATATCTTGTTTGATTTTCTTTGAACGCTACACATCATGTTCACATGATGTCAAATTCACATGAATCATGTTGTCTAATTCACATGACTCAAACATGATTCATGTGAACATGAGCTGTTGAAAACACTACCAAATGTAACAGTGCATCTTTGCAATACATAGAATGAAATGCACTTCGATTGCAAATAGAAAACGATTATTTTTAAACAAAAAATGATGATGGTTTATATACCAATTTTTTACACACACACACACGCAAACACATGCATCATATAAAAAGGTGTATATTTATTTATTGCCAATGTTACACACTTTCATCCTTACCAGAGTAAAAATACTCACTGTAATAACAACAAAGTAGCTATAAATGCAGATGGAAAGGAGGTAAAATTTAAATACTGTTTTGTGAAAAAGAGATGGCCACACATCTGTTGGTGAAAAACAGAAACAAAGCAGAAACATTTTGGCCCATTTTGTATACTGGCGTTTCTTCCACTTCTTCTCTTTGCACCGAGCTATTATTTAGCTTTTTTTTTTTCCAGAGGGCTAATCAATGATTACCCAAAAGGCAGGAAACATGTTTTACAATTGGCTCCACAACTGCTGCTTCCCATTTGAATAAGGCTGTAAACAACATCTTGTGGTGTATAATCATCTCTTCACATCCTGTAGGATGATTGTCTGGCTCTTTAGACTCAAATGATTGAGTGAGCCTCTGGGAAACTGTAAACTTGTAGTTATTTAGTTATTTGATTCCTCTTTATTATTTATCTCTTATTAATTGACTGAATTAAACATATCTAACAACCTATACTTACACAATCATGCTGTCCCAGTAGCTACAGGATTTTAAATCATTATATTTTGTTAACCTTTTGTATTCTTCCGGCAGGCATTTAAGCTGACATCCATCAGTCTAATAAACATGTTTGACTCATATCATCTAAATAGTCTGAATAACAAGCTCCCAGAAATAATTATTCAATTAATTTCTCAGCTGAAAAATCATGACACACTAGGGTGTGTATAATCTCCCCCAAACATGATAATATCTCTCATTAACTCACTTCAGCTATGTTATTTATGCATGCAGAGATTTCATATTTCACTTTCAAAATAAGAAGCCTGTAGGCAACACTGTAGAAGCAGGGAAGGTTACACTGTGTTATGAGTTCAGCTAAAACCTTTGCTGGGTGAAATGTGCCAAATTTTTCAGCCTTTATTAGCATTAGATGAAAGTCTGCTGCTACAATGGGTTCATTCTCATCAATCCCGACCTTTACATTGTCATTATTAAGACGATCACCGTGATGAGCTAATTTGGAGCTGTAGTTTGACATTTTGGGAAATACCCAGATTGGCTTTCTTGTCAAGAGCTACATGAAGAGACTGCCTCTCTGCTTAATTTACCAGACTTAGAGAGACAAAGAGGGCTATCAGCTAGCCAGCATGTCTCAAAGTGTTAGGCTAGGCTAGCTAGCCTCATAAATTATCCCTGAGGATTTCCTGACATCATTAACACTCTGCAAGTGTCAGAGGAATTTATTACAAAGGCGGTTTCATGTCCCGCAACACAGCAACAATTACAAAAAAACATACCACCGTATCTTTTATAGTACAATAAATCCAGCTGTGTCAGCTGGGGTTTCTTTTTTGAAGTCTTAAGTGTTATTTATGCACAACAGATCACACGCCTCTGAAAGGAATATTAAGCATCTTCATTAATCGCGAGTAGCTATGAATCTGGGAGAACCGTGGCAATCACATTAGTTCATAAACACTGAAGACAAGAAAGACGCCTACAAGTTCCCGTGGGAGAGCTCCCAATTAACACGCGAGCTTTCTCCCCGACGTGTCGGCTGGTTCAAGTATGTGAAGCGATGGAAAGACGGGGAAAGAGAGAGAGAGTGTACTCAAATGTATCCAAGAAGGATGTGCATTATTTTCTAATAGGGAAATTAATGCAGCAAGGACACTGAATGGAGGCTTTTCTTTAGAATAACAATAACTTTGTTGGGCACCATAGACTGTAACAGTACTGCAAAAGTCTTCAGTCAGCTTCCATTTTAATATTTTACTTCTAAGGAGCCAGGCTTAATTAAGTAATTATTTAAAAAAAATAGTCATGAGCAAACTTTTTCTTGGGACATTGGCTGCTTTTTCACTAATGTATGTGCTGTGTATAAATTGAAATACAGTATATAAGGCACAAAGTTTATACAATTCTAAAGAGTTTGAAAGCCAGTATTTCATATGACCATCTTTATTCTTCAATACAGTCTGAACTCTCTTAGGCAAGCTTTGTTGGGATTTCTTATAGTCTTCAGGAATAGTTCTCCAGGCTTCTTGAAGGACATTTGAAGCTCTACTTTGGATTTTTGCTGCTTTTTCTTTTGTTCCCTTTTAAGATGTTCACATGCTGCTTCAGTAATGTGGAGGTCTGTCCACTGTGCAATTTTCTATCCAGGTATCGATGAAGACATGCACGGTCCCCAGATGACTCAGCGATCATCTCTTTTGTGCCACCAGTGAAATCTCTCATCAACAACTCAGTGAGTGTCAGCATAACTAGAATGCTAAACGCAATAGTTGTACCTACCAATCAAATATCAACATTGTAGCAATGCTGGACCTACATGCGGGTTTGTTATAGTGTGGCTAATGTATGCTGAAGACATCCAGAAGCAGGTTTTTCATACTGAACATGAGTAAATCTAATTAGTTGTAGCTTGTGAGTGTTAAAGCAACGAGCCAGAAGTGGAGGAGGTGATACATCACTATCTGTTACTCTGTCACAACTGCAAATGCACGCAATTACTGCAACATTATTTTAGATTAGAGTATTCTATTCAAGTCTATTCAAAAGCTAAAAATCTTTATTTTACTAGTAATGCTGATTATTTGGTATGCAACATCGACTGATGTGTTTGATAAGGAAAAAAGAGGGGCTGATCAAAGTGTTTAGTCTTGTTTGTCTAGTGAAAAGCAGCCCATTGTCTTTTCTTCATTTGCCTGTATCTCGTCAACAGCAGCTCTGCTTCTGTTTTGCTTCACAAAGACTGTCAAACCTAACTATAGGCAGATCCAGTCTGATGCAGCAGTTTCCCTCCAGCCTCCTTGAAATGTTCAGGAGGCTGGCATTTCTTTTGTGTTATCTCAGGCGAGGTTTTTTCTCCTTTTATTATAACAGAGGAAAACTGATCCCAGCTTGATCTCTCTGTTGTCCCCGCAGACATTTAGACTTCCTTAGCATGTCTATGGTCTATATTTTATTTAAGCAGCGAAGGCTCCTCTAAAGGGGAAGAGGTGTTTGTTCCCTCCTTGGAGCAGAAAACTGAAATTAATCCTGCCCCTCAGGAGCTTACTTACTGAATTAGGAGGACTGCAAATTAAGCTTGCTGTGTACCGAGGAGAGTATCAGTCTTTCAAATGTAATAGACATGGGCTGCATGAAACTCTGCGACGTGGTCTATTTTATACAGCTTTTTTTATTCACTGAAGAAACCCTGTTTATTAAACAATCAGATTAAATATGAGAATTAAAGAACTGGTTCATTACTGTTCCAAAGCATTTCTACGATCACACACAAGATTATTTGCTGTTGCTAGAAAAGATCCCCCAGCACAACAACTGAGTAAGATTTTGCACTTGAGCTCCACTTGTCGCTCACCTTGGTGATTGTGGCTCCTCAGTGGTTTGAGGGACTACTTGTACTCCCACTGTTCAACACTCTGCTCACAATGGGTGACGTTATTGGAGCAGACAGCAGCCTTTTCAGCGCTGTCAAACAAAGAAAGGGCACCGCTACTGTGGGGTTGCCTCTGAAGCAGCGAGGGCAGCTGCGTGGACTTCTGGGGAAAAGCAGACTACAAAATAAAACTGCACCCCAAGACAAAGACAAGCAACAGATAAAAGACTTGCTCACATAGCAGTGTAGCTTTCCTTTGCTTGCAGTTGTTTGCAATATATATACACTGCTCCAGGTAGATAAATTTTCCAGTCTTTCTGAAGATTTGCACATCAAAAACTGCTTATAATAATTAGTCTGTTGCCTACAAACAAATTATTTGTCTGCTGAAATTTGAGATGTCAGAAATGTGGAACTCTACTGATTAGTTTTCCCAGCGCGTTATATGTTAAAGCGTTTATCGACTAGAAATGAGCTGAGACGGTAAATAACTGTGTAATTTCAATCAGTGATCCAGAATAACAGAGCAAACATTCATTTATATGAAAATGTGGATTACGCCTTTGAAGAAGTCGCTGTTTAATAGAATTTACACGCATGGATCCAAAACGGAGTGAAAAATAGTCATAGTTAATTGTTTTTGTTGCTTTGCATGCCTTGGAGACCAGGATGAAGTTGTCGCTCAGTCGTAAACTATCAAGCATCATAACAAAAACACGAACAAATGTTCGCACAGTGTAATCCCACCCCCACTCCACCTTCTGAAGATCCAGGACGACTCGACAAGCCGAGGTGCTAATGTATTCCAGTTTGAAGCACGCACAGGCACATTGTGTGCGCTGATGTGACATTAATGACGGAAACAGAACTGTCGAGTTGCACCCACACACGCATTTCTGAGGCCCTCTGGGATATTTTGTAACTACCGAGTGTCTTGCTGTGGTGAGTAAAGTGCTGCAGGCTGGATTTCCAAGGGACCCCTCAAAGGGCTCATTTTGTTTAGAAAGTGATGCTGACAGGGCAGAGCGAGCACGACTGACATATTGTCAGTTTCCTTCAGTCAGATGGAACCTCATGTTTATAATCAGACGCATCAACAGCTTGTGAGGATTTGTGCTTGGAAAACTGGAGAGACAAAATGAAGTTAATGGGTTTATATGTCAATTTTAAAAAAGAGAGAAAATAACGTCAGTTTTAAAAATATTCAAAATGCCACAGTAAATAGGTTTTGAAACAGAAAAGTCATTTTAAAACTAAAAAAACGTTAAAGACATTAAAGTGACACAAATATGCAGATACATAAAAAGCAAAAGGAATACAAATAAAATCAGTCAAAGATTGGGGCGGGCAGCTAGCAGGGCAACAAAGGGATGGTAACCAGAAGGTAAAAGCCTCATAATACATTCAAAAGCAAGTCTACAGGAGTTAGCTTTTTAAAAGTGATTTAGAGGATGTCACTGACTCTGCAAGCCCGAACTACTCAGGCGGGTCATTTCAAAGCTGAGGGGCCCTGGTGGCAAAAGCACGGTCACCTTTCTATTTAAATCTCAACTTTGAAACAGCCAAAAGGGCCCCACTTTAAAGGCTGCGAGCAGACTCACATGGGGACAATAGTTCTGTTATGTAGCTTAGGGCCAGACCCAGGCGAGCTTTAAAAGAGATTAAAATCTTCAATTCTAAAAAGTTCAGGACGCCAGTGGAAAGAAACTTGCACATGGGTGAGGTAATGATGTCTGCTAAAAGCACAAAGAAGACAAGCTGCTGAGGTTTTGTTTTAGACATGGTACTGATTTACTGTTGGCAAAACCGGGTATCTTTTTTTTGTTAATATGTAATGTAAATAATGATCTATTGATTAACTTTACATATTTTGGTCTGCTGTTAGTTCATTAGTTAAAATACTAGCATCTAAAAATGAGACATTTTGAAGAAAATGCTACTTTGTATCAAACAGAGCCAGGCCAGAGCTCACTCGGATATTGATTTGTGTTTATCAATGTTCAGATCAATCTGGGGAGAGTGCACATTTATTCCAGTCTGAAGAGACCATGGATTTAAAATGACGGGCAAACACAGGAAGCAACAGAATTTCTGACCTTTTTAGTCGCAAGTTTATTGCTCATCAGTAGGATCCCATTAAAATATGAAGCACCTTCACTGTAGGAACTTCATGAACCTGAAATAATCTAAGAAGGTGCTATCAAGTGAAACATTTTTCCTTTATTATGACTTTTTATACTGGCAGATATGAGTTTTCTAATGAAGGCACTGCCATATTAATGTGTGCCGCACTCATGCAGTGGACTGTAAAAACAAAGACCCACCCAAGTATTGTTTATTTCATGTCTCGTTTCAGAGGCATGCTGTCATCAGGAGCACATCCATTCAATTGTAGCTGTAGCCAGCCTTCCTTTGGGGCATCCCACTGTTGCGATGCCTGCATGGATATATCATAACTCATGCATCGCTTCAGTTTTGGTAGCTCAACCTGAAACATGCTTGAAATTTGATTCAAGCAACACATCCTCTGTTCATCTGAGGCCAGATTATGTCATCTACAGCCTGCGCTCCTTTGTTTGAACTGATGAGGATCATCGGTGGTATAAGTCCAAAAGCAAATCTTAACCAAATGTTTAATTCCTGGATGCACAGGGCAAGATTTGAGGCCAAACACATGTGTAATCATGTGAAATCAAACACATGCTCGTAGGGCAAATCCCTAAATAAGACAGCGGACTGACACATGGGTCCGTCCCTCACTTAACTGATGCACAATGGAGAGTGTCAGCATCACCGGCGGGGCGTAAAGTAAGCTGACAGACAGGTCACATCAGGAGGCAGTCGTGGTGTCAGCTCGCTGAGCGCTGTTCAACATGTCTCCTCCTGTGACTGACAACTGCCCCCAATTAACCTCCAACTCAAATACAGACAGAAACCACATATATGTACACCTGCTCTCCTTCTCATTCACTCGCTGCCTCACACATATCCATACACACACCGACGTAGCGCGCAGTCTCTAGGCGTGTGTCAGCTGTGGAGCTTCGTCTTTATTCATACGGCACTAATTGACCTTGTTTTCAGGGGCAGATACGCAGCTCATCCTCTGCAAACAAAAGCAGTGTTTTCTTGCTGCACAGTCATCTAAATTACTGCAGGGCAATAAATGAACAAACAAATAAATCGACCCCCTGAGGCTCATCCGTGTTTGCTTTTTCGATAAATGTTCAGTTCACTAAATTATTCAAGTTAACCCACGAAGAGCAGAACATTGATTTATTTTATTTTTTACTTTCACTAAGCGGAAGCAAAAGGAGTCTCCTACCAAACGTTGCTCTGGGTCCCTCTAGTGTGGCAACAGAGTGAGTAGAAAAGCCTGTGGAGTGTCTTCTCTCATCTAATCAGTTCAAACCGAACTGAGACCTCGTAACTGATTGGTATCGCTGAGTAATCGCAATTTCCATTACAAGCAAAAAAGGCAGTTTGGTTTATTGACATTATATTGTGAGAATTTTTTAACATTGTGGAATTACAGTTCACTTGTATCACGTAAAATATGAATATTCTGAATAATTTTAGATCTCCACCGATAATTTTGATTGATAAAAGCTATTAAGAGGAACATCCTTGGCACTAAATGGGAATTTATGCTCATATTAGACTCATTACAATTATATAGAGCATTTTTAAAATTCTGGTTCACTATTTTTTCACTATATTATATCTACACCTGTAAAGGTGCTTTGAAGATGAGTGGAACAAATTCAGAAATTCATCATGACATAAAAGTAGTCATCAGTACTTTTCAAACCAAGTATATCACTGTGACATTTTGAGTCATTTTGAAGCCTCAGCATTAACGTCTTAATGCTGACATAAAAAAAATAAATGGCCTGTATTTGTATAGCGCTTTACTAGTCCCCTAAGGACCCCAAAGCGCTTTACACATCCAGTCATCCACACACACATTCACACACGTCTTTTTTTGTTGGAGCCAGAGTGAACCATAATTGCACAAGAGGCAGGGCTCTAGAGTGCGACCAATTTGGTCGCAAATGCGACCAAATTTCTCCATGGTGCGACTAATAAAAAATACTTGGTTGCACCGGTGCGACCAAGTAAAAAAAATACTTGGTCGCACCGGTGCAACCAAGTATTTTCTCGGAAAAAAAGTTTCAGCAACCCTGAAAGTCTCCGTGTGTTCAACAACAGGCACACATTATGCCCATGTCGTGTTCTAAACCAATCAGAGATACTCAGAGGCGGGGACCTCTGTGATTGGCCGTGGTCCAGATATTCCTGCAGACCTACTTGTGTTTACGTTTGAAAGTGCGGGCAGATAGAGAAGGGTGAGTAGCCCAGGTCAGAAGTGTATGAAGTTGGTATTGAGAAAATATGAAAAGAACAATTGATAACTTTTTCGTTAAGTTAAGGCCTGATCAGTCCAAAATTCTGAGCCAGCGCTCTGACACGGAGCCATCAACCTCTCCGTTTTTGTCAAACACTGGTCCGGAGACGGCATCAGAAAATGAGCCACATACGATCGACTCCCAGCCGGAGTCCACTGAAAGTAAAAGTGAGAAAATGTATAGATTTCGAATCGAGTGGCTTGACCAGTTTCCCTGGCTAAGATACAGCCAAGCTGACAATATGATGCACTGCATTTATTGTCGCGAGTGTGGAAAGACCATGGCCGGCAACACAGCATTTGTCACTGGTGCTAATACGTTTCGAATTGAAACGCTGAAAAAGCATACAGCATCGAGAAGACACATTATATGCCGCGATAAATGCTCTGCCAAAATGTCCCCGCTCCCCACTGCCTTTCAGCGGCAGGCAGGAGTAAACGGGTCATCGGAGGAGGCCGAGATGATCATTAAGTTTAACATCGCCTACAATATTGCAAAAGAAGAAGTTCCGTTTACGAAGTTCAAGTCAGAAATAACTCTTCACAGGAAAAATGGCTTGGACATAAACCCCACATACAGCAATGATGTTGCGTGCGCCCAGTTTATAGGCGTAATCGCTGACACACTGAAAAAAAAGACGTCAGTGGAAATTGCGAACAGTACATACATGGCCTTCCTGATCGATGGAGACACAGACATCGCCACAAAAGAATGTGTCATTGTGTACACTCGTATCTTGCAAAAAGGAAGACCAGCGAATATACTGATTGGACACATTGAGGTCCAGCATGCCCATGCCCAAGGTAAGCCATGTCATGTCACGTAGCCTATGTATATGATTAATAATATTACGTCGTGTTACTGAATTAACCATATCTAGCATGTTCTTATCATTGAAAATTAAACATAGCAATAATACATGAATATAGAAACTCAAACTGAAAAAGACTGCATTGTAAACTCTTGATCTGATAAGTAAATGGTATTTTTTTTTAATTTGTTTAGGAATTTATGCTGCCTCAAAGAAAGCATTTGCTGCTCTTGGGGACCAGTGCAGTAACTGGTTGGATAAAATCATTGCTATGGGGGCTGATGGAGCTGCTGTTAATTTGGGCAGCAAAGGGGGTGTCAAGTTAATCATTTTGAAAGGTTGTTAGTTAATCATTTACAAATAAAAAAAAACGTGAACATGTAAAACTGCGGTGTTAAGTAATGCAGTTTAAAAATTTGGGTACGCCTAACTTTTGTGCTTGTACGCCTAAATTTTGTGCTGGTGCGCCTAAATTTTATTTTTAGGCGCACCAGTGCAACCATGGCAAAAAGTTAGTCTAGAGCCCTGAGAGGTGCAAGTAATGTGCTAACACTAGCAAGTTTTGGTAGCAAAGTCCACCCATAAACTGTATATTGGTGTTTCCAGCCTCTTGGGGCCCTAGGCAAAATTCACAGGATTCCCCTCCAGCCACTATCACCACCAACAACATTCCTATTAAAGGAGAAGTAAAACACCACTCTTGTTGTCCTTGGGTGTTTTTTTTTTTAAAGAACAGAATCATGGACACCACTGGGGACAGGATTAAGTGGATTAAGTGGGGTCAGCTCTAGTCTGTTCATGCTGGGCCTGCCCACTGCAAATTTTGCACAATGACACTGGTGTAGTTTAAATTTTGTTTTAAAACTGTGTTGCAGACTGGACGGTCTGTTAAAGTATTTTAAAGGATAGATGCTCCAAAGTCATCAGCATCACAAACACAGCGAGAGGTCAGGTTTTGTGAGTCGGGTGAAAGCTCTGTCTGCCTGTTTCAGCATGTGTCAGTCAATATAGCTATGACACTAGCTAACACTGTAATTAAGTTTAAATTGATAAAAAAAAAGAGACTATTATGTTCTTTTTCTTGCTGTAGAGTTGGGCGTTTTAACATAGGAGTTAATGGGACCACGTGGCCATTTGAGGGACTGCAGTTTCAAGCACTTAACCTGTTTGCGTTCATTTATTTAGGACATGTGAAGCCACAGCGGACGGCGCGTCCCTCTGGGTGATCCAATCTACCACCAGCCGAGAGCAAATTCATTTTAAATGTAGGCTACACGGCCTTTGATCAGCCAGCAGAGGGAAGCACATCAATGCTTCACTGGGATACATTTCCTGTGTTTTTAGGAGTCCAGCTCTAACGCCTGCATGCTGTCGGGCGATATGGAGAAACGACAGCAGATGAAGGACGACCTGCAGCGGTGCATAGACGCACACAAAGGCGAGCTGCACAGTCTGAGTAGAGACATTTGGAGCAATCCTGAAGTCGCCGGTAACGAGAAACATGCGCACGACCGGCTTGTCCGCTTCTTTTCTCAGGACCAGACATGGACGGTCCAAAGTCACTACAAACTTCCGACCGCGTTCAGGGCCAGCTGGGGTCCAGTTGGTGGAGGGGTGGGAGACCCAGTGTTGAACGTGGGGTTCCTGTGCGAGTATGACGCCCTCCCAGGTATTGGCCACGCGTGCGGGCACAACCTGATAGCAGAGGTGGGCGCTGCGGCCGCTGTGGGGCTGAAGGCTGCTTTAGAGAACCAGACCGAGCTCCCGGTGCCTGTGAAGGTAGCTGTCGCCGGGTTTAACGGACTTAAACAAGTCACACCATGAAAACCGAGTGCGACACACTGTGAAGCTGAAAAAAATCCCAAGCACTCCTTTAAATCCCCAGCTCTGTTTGCTGTGACTCAACAAGTGCAACAAATGTAATATGATGTGAATAATTAGTCTCATTTTTTATTTTTTCAATAATAGGAAATAAACTTCTATCTTTAGAATATGTTATGATTAAATGTCATAAAGTGGTCTCGTGTAGGGGGGTGGATTTGTTACTCCAGTCTTTATTTAAAAGCGTTTCTGTTTTGATGAAAACTCACATCTACTAAAAAAGAAACTAACATTCCAGTGAGCAGACCTGACATTAAAATATTCTTTTACTCTTTATTATAGATAACTGTTCTGGGAACTCCTGCCGAGGAGGCGTTAGGAGGAAAGATTGAGCTAATCAATGCCGGGGCCTTTGCTGATATTGATCTTGTCTTCATGGCTCATCCAGCTCAGCAGGATGCTTCGTTTCACCCTTGCATCATAATCGAAGAGTGAGTTCTTCTTCACTGCTTCATTTCAAATTCTTTTACTTCTCTCTTAATCTCTCACAACGAACACCTAACCTTCACATTTCTTCGGGAACTCTTAACCGACCGTGCTGATGTTACACAGGATGTTAGTGAAGTACTATGGGAAGGCGTCTCATGCAGCTGCATACCCTTGGGAGGGAGTGAATGCCCTGGATGCGGCCGTCCTGGCCTATAACAACATCTCTGTACTCAGACAGCAGCTCAAACCAGACTGGAGGATTCATGGTGAGGAAAAGCTGTGGTAGGGTCACTTAAAGCTTCAGACTTTAGTGTCGACCTTGGAGAAAACGAGCATCTCATCTTTGATCCATCCTAGGAGGAGACACAAATCCCGGAAGGAAAATAAAACCCTCCTCTTTTCAGTGCCGTCAGGTGCCTCCTTATCCTTTACTTCCTCATAGTTTATTAGTTCATCTAGCCGATAGCTAGCTCATCATTATCTGTCTGTCCATTCACATTCACAGGAACTGGTATGCCTCCTTCAGTAGGGGTCAGAACTTTCATACAATGATCACCTGATAGGTCTTCAACTAAATTTTGTTTGTTGTTTGTTTGTCGTTTTAAAGGTGTTTTTCCATTTTCATACGATAACCTCCATGCACACTGCTTATAATTTCACCAAGTTCTCCTAGAATCATTAATATGGTTTATACTATCACATGCTGATGTGTTCACATGCATTATATTGACTATATGCATATTATATCATGCATAGTACTAAGTTACATATACTTTACAGCTGCAGGAGGTTCTCTGCTGTAGAAACACATGCCATGAAGCTCCCAGCATACAGTTTTTGTACTGATCTTAATGCCAGAAGAGGTTTGCACCCTGCTGTGTAGCTCTATGTGGTCTAACACTTCATGGCTCAGCTGCTGTGGTTTCTGCACGTTTCCACTTTGCAATAATACTTCTTAAATTTGATTGTGACATATCTAAGAGGGAAAAAACTTCACAGACTGACTTGGTGCATCCTGTTACAGCACAATACCCAAATTCAGTGGGGTCTTTGGAACAAACCATTCTAAAACAATTGTTGGTCTTTGACGTGCCAGTGGATTTTAATACTCATTAGTTTGTGCAGTGCAGTCCCCCAAAGACAAGGCAACTTATGATTTTCTTTCTGTATCACACACTTCACAGTATCCTGTGAAGTGTGATTGATCATGAGCCGGGTGAGCTGCTGAATTATTGACGTTCTGATTTTGTCTTTGCTACAGGCATCATCAAACACAGAGGAGAGAAGCCCAACATTATCCCGGCATACACTGAATTAGAGTTTTATTTGCGCGTCCCGTTGCTCAAAGACCTATGTGACCTGAAGGCTAAAGCTGAAGCTTGCTTCAGGGCAGCTGCCGGAGCAACCGGTTGCCAAGTATGTTTATGTAAAAGCGTCTTCAGTTTGCTTTCCTGTATGTTGGAGACATGTAGAAGCAGTCTATGTTGATACAGCAGTGCTAGAGAGTACTGCTGTTATATAACAATCCCCCTTTTTACCACATCTCCATAATTACTGTCCAAGTGCTGAACTTGTGTTACATAATTCATGATTATCTTCAGGCTCCTTTTCTCCTTCGTCTGCATGTGCTTCAGGCAGTTTACATTACTATGCATGCATGGCCTTATGTGCTGTTAAACATGACAGGCCAAATGTGCTATGGTCTTACATTTACTTGCATTTAGGTGGAGATCACCTTCCCAACCCCTACCTACTATAACATTCTACCTAATGCCACACTGGCAAGCATGTATGAAAGCAATGGAAAAGCTTTGGGAATTCACTTTCCAGAGCAGACAGCCAGCTTCTGCGGTAAGCATAAATGACAATATTATAAATCACTTCTGTCCCTGCTCTGTGCAAAAGAACTGTATATGACAAAATGTCTAACAGCAGAACTGTGATTTAGTGTTTTTTCAGCATTGTTGTTCACTGAATCGACACTGAACCACTATCACAGTGAATTCTAATCACCTGGCAGGTTCTACAGACTTTGGCAACGTGTCATTCATAGTCCCTGGTATTCATCCGTTTTTCTACATCTGCACTGATGCATTAAATCATACGGAGGAATACACCGAAGCAGCAGGTATTTTGGCACGTGGCTTTTGTGAACTGATGTTTTATAATTAAACCGAATCAGACTGTGATAAGGGAAATTTAGCCATCATCTCTTTCATGTTTACTCTGTGCTTTATATTTCTTACTCTGCCAGGAGCTGAAAAGGCCCAGTTGTACACCCTGAGGACAGCCAAGGCCCTGTCTATGACAGCTGTGGATGTAGTGTGCTGTCCTGATCTGCTTAAGAAAGTGAGAGACGACTTTAGACTGGCCAAACTGAAACAGAAGTGACTGGAAGGCAGTGATTGTCATGGTCCTGGGTCCTTTTGACCCAGCGTTTTATGTTTTCTATTAGTGTGATTGTTGGTTCTGTTCTTCCTCTGTTTAGTGTTTACTCTGTCCTGCCCGTGTGTTCCTGTATTAAGTCCGCGTTTCTTAGTCTGTGTCCTTGCATGTGTAAGTTCCTGTTTTATTGTGAAGGTCTGCGTCTTATGTGAGTGTTTTCAGTTCGCCTCCCTAGTCTCGTCACGTTAATCACTCCCAGCTGTGTCCCTCACCTGTGTGTAATCTCCCTGTGTTCTCTGAGTGTTTTTAAGTCGTGTCTTCTGTCTTAGTCGTTGCTGGTTCGTCTGTGTTGTTCCCCTCCATGTTCTCGTGTATTCTCCCTGCATCTCTGTTTCTCGACTCAAGGTTTCAGGTTTGTTTTTGCGTAGCTTTTCCCAGTTTAGTTCATTCTTAGGTTTTGGTTTTCTTCCTCCTTGTCCCTGTTTGTTTCACCCTTTTGTTAATAAAGCTCGCTCACAACTTAAGCAGTCTGCATCTTGGGTCCGTTTTATATTCTCACACGGCCTGCCTCGGCACCCCGTGACAGTGATAGAACTCCCTCGTGACACTGAAATTAGAAATACATCTAGGAGAAATTATAAGGTTTAAATAACAACAAGTAGGCACTTTATATTTTTTTGCTAAAGATCCTTGAGCGTAAGAGAAAAACCCCACAACAATCAGATGGTCCCCTATGTCCAGGCACTTGGTGACAGTGAGAAGGAGAAACTCCGTTTTAACAGGAAGAAACCTCCAGAAGACTCAATATCAGGGAGGAGCAGAATCAAAACTGGGAGAGAGAAAAGAGACCAAACTGAAAGCAAACGATAGAAAGAAAAAAGAAATGTAATCGCATGCTGTAGTGCATCATTGGAACTCCTCCAGCAGCTTCGGTTCCACAGAAGAGAGGCCTGAAAGCTGAAGACTGCCTCCCATTCTACATTTAAAACTCTATGAACCACAAGTCTCTGGTAGGACAATATGGTACTATGACTTCTTTAAGATATGAAGGACTTTGCATGTGAGGAGAGGGATTTTAAATTCAATCGTGAGTTTAACAGGGAACACATGAAGGCATCTAATATCTTTCTAGTCTGTGGTAATGGACAACATGAATTTACTGATGATGAGTTTGGCATACACTCACAGTTTTACACCACAAACCTCTAAATAAATCAACCCTAAATGTATTACTCTATCCACGGGTAGCCCTATTGTACTTGATTGCATCATCATACTACCTCTCTCTCAGTCATTGAGATTTCTAGGCGTACTTTCATCAGCTACACAGCTTGATAAAAAATCTTGGCTCTTAAGAGTGGGCCCAGATGTGGTGGAAAATCAGGTTATGGACATCTTTTTGATGCTTTATCCTTTTCTGCCAGCTTTGATGTGGTGATGCCTTTGTTCGCATTTTCTTTCACTAGATTAGAAGATGGTGCACAAAGTTTAAATTGACACCTTCGGGATGTTGCTTGGATCAAAAAAAAACAACAAAAACATGCTTCAGCATATCCCACTCTCTCACTTTTCTGTGAGGAAAGCCTTAATGTAATTGTATATGTATATATCCTTTTACACACATGTGAGTGGTTAATGGCATTACATAATACGCAGTGTATACGATTTGTTTTAAATGCTCATCAGCACTCAGACATGTGCCAGAGCGAGAAGAAAGACCTTGGAGCTGTGAGCAACCCAGTGACTAATAACAGTAAAGACTTATCCTCGAGGACTGTTTAAATATACTGTGTAAGTGAGCAGAAAAATGTGATTAAAATAAAGGGATCAACTGTGTTCAAATGATCCAAAGTGTTATGTTTTAGGTTTTAAGCATCTCTCTGTTTCTACGATGTTCAGCACTCAAGCTCCGATTTTCAGAAACCAAAACATTTATTAAACATCTTCCCATACATGACAGTTTTAAATACCTGTAATATTTTTTTAAAATATCTTTTGCCTAACAAAGTATAAAGTTGTTTTTAAGCTGAAAAAGACGTTAAAACTAGCAACTAACAGGTCACAGCGAACCTCAAAGCCTCACAACACCAAACAGAGGAGATGAGCTTCAGTTGTATTTAAAAAATAAAAAGAAGAAACATTAAAAAATAAAAAGAGTTAATATCATAGTCGGTGCATGGGACTTCTAAACATACATTTTTACATTTGTTGTTTTAATAGACTGCATTACTTTGCGTTTTTTACTCAACGTTGTCAAGTCACACAAACGGAGCGCAGTAGCTTGACATCAAAATAACTGCATTGATACAAATTTCACAAGAAAATTGAAGCTAAACTGAATCATATTAACATGCTGCAAAGAAAACGTGGAACTTCAAGAATAAGCTCTGAATTTGCCTTTTTTTAAAAATAAAAACATTTACTTTCATTCAGATGTTTATTTGCTTTCGTGCAGAGTTGGGAGAGTGTGGTGATATCACTTTCATGTCTGCAGTAAATATGAAGGTCTAGCCAGGAGACGGCTGAGCTGAGCACACAAGACTGGGGAAAAGGGGGAAGCAGCTGGGCGAAATTTGCCAACTACCACCTCAAAGGCTGACTAATTAACAAGATGTAATCTGTTTTTTTAATCTTTATAAAAATTGACATTCTGTTGGGAATTTAATTGCCAGACTCTTTCTTGCCTCTGAGCGTTAGCTAGGCAGTCATACCGTTAGAAAAATAGTAGGACTTCTGAGTATTAGCTAAGCATTTATACCGGTAGAGAAATAGTAGCACTAATCCCCCTATAAAACCAGGCTTTTATGGTTGTTTCTGTATGGATTCAGTCAAAATATATAACTTGCTGTAGTTATTATAGAAATGCTGGACGGAAACAAGTACCTTGGCTGTTTAACCTGGTTAGGGTTTTTATGCTAAGCTAACTGGCTATTACTGGATTTAGCCATATATTTAATTACAAGTATGAGAGTGGTATCAAGTTTCTCGCCGCTATATAACAAACAAACATATTTCTCAACATGTTAAATTAAACCTTTAAATATTTTTAGTCTCTTATTGATTGTCAGGTGTAGCTCATAAGAAGAGGAAAAAGGATCCGTCTATTTGCTGGCAATGCTAGCCAATGTCAGTATGTTTTCAGTTCACACTTTCGGTGTTGAAAGTGTGCTTGGAGTCACTGCATCTAGAACTAGAAGTAGTTAGCCTGAAGAGTGACACAAGTCCATGTACGTGCATCTCTGCGTCCTCAGGCGACAACAGCATTCAGACATCTTTCTGTCACCAGAACTATAGATACAGCAGAAACCAGAGAACTGATGAAGTGACTATCGATGACTGTCCTGTTAGTTGGTCGCTCATATTTCTTTTTTAATCATCGGTGTTAAGTGGCTGGGTCAAGAAGGCAATGGTCACCAATCTGTTAGTGGTCCCCATGCATCTCATGCGCAGTTTCTCTGTCCCAAACACTTCAAGTGCAGCATCATCTTTCCTGAGCTGAGCTCCTGCTGTCCCAGCATGCACAAAACAGCATTTCATGCATCATAGGTTACAAGTAGATGGACCAGTAGATGATGTTAAAAAGGATGTAGGCTCCAGGAAAGACGACCCTTGAGTACTTGTCTATGGCATGGGTGTCTATCCAGATGTTCACGTAGCCTCTAGATGCCTTCACCTGGCCTGTGATCTGTGGGTCGTTCAGTGCCACTTGGGCCAAAATTCGTTCCTGGCGGCCCCCGTTTTCTGGCAACCCATAATTTCCTGTGATGTTGACATCTGTGGACCCATATCCAGTGATCTGGGGGTCGATCATCATTTCATCAGGGTTGCCAATGCCGCATGTACATGGAAGCTAGCGAAAAACACACGAAGAGTTATGAATTACAGTAGACTTTCTATCATTATAAATAAGTGAATTCCTCCTATATGTATGATTGTCTGTACACTCATGGCCTTTAAATAACTTTGGTAGGAAACATTTATGGAAGGATGTTTGTGCTGGAAATCTTCCTCGGGGTACGTGGGCAATTTGGCTCCATATGCTGCAGCAGTTGGCAGATGAAGAATACCAATATAGTTAAAGAGCTGTAGTCCCAGAAATAATTTCCCATAGCCTTGAGAGCAGCTTAAAGTAAGCCAGTTAAGAAAATATATCTGTTTATTGGAAATGCATATAAATTATTAAATCATGTTTTCATCAGTTTATAATTATTTTAATATGGAAAATATTTCAGTATAAAATTCAGGTCAGCCTAATCAGAGTCGACTTAGACGAAACTATTATTACGTCTCGTAAATGTTTCCATCCTTGGTTTTATTAACTGTATTATTTGCAATAACCATGTACCAATAACAAGATTCAAATTAAGAAAAGTAGAGCATTTTCACAGATTTGTAGTACAATTAAAATTGAGATATATTAGGTATATAAACATATACACAAAGTGCATCTGTTGAAGGTTGTTACTTGTGCGGTTCTGTAACATTTCCAGCTGCTACTTTTGACACTAATCACTAGTCTGCAGTGCACGTTCAATGTCCATCAGTGTGTCAAAACAGAAACCCTTCATCTTGAATTTCAATTAGCATCTTGTGGAAGAGGAGGAAGTCTCAAGGAGCACTTTCTCCAGCAATGTCAATTGAAAAGTTGCGCACACTTATCTTTGGGCTTGAACATTATAGACTCTTCCTCTGAAAACAGCTGCTTGGTCTCTCAGACCCAGCTGTCATCGATATGATCCTCTAAGTGAAAGTCTGTTCATTTTGACACTGATGTTGTTCACATTTCGTGCCAGTTTAAGGTTCGTGGTGAAATTGCAAACTTGTGTCTGTATAATTTGTCAGAACAGACTTTTGCGAGTGATCTAAAAACAACTATGCTGGAAACAGCTTTGCTCTTTAAGGTATGATTGGCCAAATGTAAATAATTTTTTTGTATGAGCAGAGCATTTTGATCACTTCTTGTAAGCAATGACATATTAGATTCCCTTATTTATGGTCATGATGATAATGTTTTGAAATGCTCAGTTAATAAAGTAATTCCAGTACAATGCGAGGTAATATACAAACCTGAGATTTACGACATGGCCAAAAGCTTCAAATGAAAATTTTAGAACTACAAAGGGAAAAAATGTACTGTACCAAAAATATGACGTACTGTGGAAATTCGAAAATTAGAAATTAGAATGAATATCAAACAGGTAAGCAGTTACAGCGCCTAACCTGTCATAAAACAAGAAAACACATATTTTAGAATTCTGTAAAAAACTTGTTTAAAACTAAAAATTGTATTATTATTTATCAGTTAAGTAACAAATGTTTTATTCCCAAATCTGAGCCAGCACACAAGACTTTAATCAAGTATAATATTTTTTAAAACTAATAGTTCTGTTCAGGAAATGCAAGCAAAATAAGTAATTTGAGATTCTAATTAAAAAATAATAGTGTGCTTTATTACTCTAAATTTGAAAATGAATGGATGACTAAAATAATTATATTTTAGCATTAACCACTAAATACATAAAAAAAATAAACCTTACATCGGGCAGTGGACAAACAAATTTAAGTACTGTTTTAGGTTGTAGCTTTCACAGCTTATCCAAAAAAAGAAAAGAAAAATCAGATATTTGCATCCTTACACTACTTCTAAAACTAAAAAAATGTGTCAGAATAAAACATGCTGCTGCATAAGTCATTACACAGATGTGGTGAAGATAAAGTATCTGTGTAAAATTTGTCAGTGTGAGCCATTAAAAAAAAAATCAAAAGTTAAGTCTGTTCTTAACCAGAGGCAAAGTCAGAGGAGGAAAAAAAACATGAAAGGAACACTTACTCTCTCCCTCAGCTTCCTCTCTTTCCTCTCCTGTACGGTGGAGAGGTAGTTCACCGCTGCGTACTCTATCACCGAAAGGAAGACAAAGACAAAACTGACCCAGAGGTAAATGTCCACAGCTTTGATGTAGGAGACCCGAGGCATCGAAGCATTGACCCCGGTGATGATGGTGGACATGGTCAGCACAGTGGTGATGCCTGAAGGGAATCGAACAAAGTTTAGTCACAGCTGTGTTGCTATTTAGTCTCCCACAGACTAAATAGCTCAGAAATGGCTACATTTGGGGTGTAATAAATCAGAATCTTTATGTTCACTATAGACTTTGGTGAGATTCCACTAATAGCTTCCACCTACTCACTGTGAAAGCTGATGGGAAACTGGGGGTCTGGACCCCCTGAAAGGATTTGAGATGATTAGTGATGAGGGTAAGGAAAAAATGCACTAAATGTCTTCCCTAAAATTTTTCCACTAGTAAGATTTGTCCCAGCTCAGATAATTATTGCATAATACTGTGAAATGTACGATGATTCATGCTTTTCCTAGGCTGAATTCTAATAACCCAGCTCGTGTCAGTCTTTTCTGCTAGCACCACTTGGCTTAAATTGGGGGTTTTGAATCAAACGACTGTCGGATGGATTGCCAAGTCAGCGCTAAACTCCCTGTATAACTTCACTATCAGCTAAAGATTCAGAGTCTTTAGTTTCTTAATAAATTCTTCTTGTGTTGGTAGCTGGTTAGCTAGCCTTACCATGCTAACACGCATAGTGATAATGATACGCAGTGTTTAGCCTAGTGTTTTCTAGCATAGCTGATAACTCTTTGCTTCAAGAATGAAATGGAAATTTTACTTATGTGGTACATTTGCCACTCTCACTGTGCTTTAGATAGAAAGAAGTACCCACATATAGTTTAGAACCTAGCATGCAGATGTAGATGATGGAGCGAGATGGAGGCAGATGACCTGCTGTGGCAAGCCCTAATGGGAACAGCTGAAAGAAGAGGAATGATCCTAACATGCATGGCTTTGGATTGTGGGAAGAAACTGGAAAGCACCAGTAGAAAACCCACTAGGAGACGGGGAGCATGGGGAACACGCGAGCTTCACAAGCCCCAGCCAAGAGGTTCAAACAAAGACGCTTCTTCTATTATTTAACAGTGCCAACCACAGCATATACAGTACTATGCAAAAGTTTGGCTCATTGATTATTTTGCTAGGAAAATGAGAAATAGATACAGTAATTTATTGAAATATGCAAACATACATGGGAACATGGCTGCAGACACTTATTGTTCTACCTCTTTCCTGATCTCTGTACACTGACAAAGATTTGATCCAAAAAATGTAAATTTAGATTCATCACCACATAAGACCTGTTGCCACTGATTTTTAGTCCACTTTTAATCCACTTTAGTCCGTTGTGTAATTTGCTATACCTCAGCATTTTCTCATTGTTTACCTTCCTTAAGAATTTTTGACATAAACTCTTCCACTGAGATTATTTCTCATTAAGCTTTAGCAATAGTTCACGTGTCACATCTTTGCAGGATATTTCTTCTGTATTTCCATATTTCTTTCCCATATTTCTTTTCTGTTGACTTTCAGATAGTGTTCATCTGCTGTAGATTAGTGGTGTGCGGATCGATACTGAAATATCGATTCTTCCGATACCAGCAATTTATGTTCTAGAATCGATTCTCATATTATAATATCGATATTTTAGTACTCTGGGGTAAATTTGTAGTTTTTCTATTCAAATGAACGCAGTGGAAAGAAACTATACAATTCGGATCGTCTAATTTGGAAGGAACTACTTCCTCTTACGCCTTTCATAGTCATATGCGAAATACGGCTGTATAAATGTGTCGCAGCCCCTGGCGTGCACACTCACAACAATGGCTGAGCGCAAACAGAGTCCTGTGTGGACACGTTGTTGTGGCAACACCACTGACCTCGTCAAACACCTCGGAGTAAATCACATCACAGAATATGATAAGCTTATGTTGAGGCGAACTGAAGAGGAGGACAGGGACAGGTGCTGCTAGGGCGAGACAGACATCTCTCGCAGAGTCCTTTAGTGCTGCAGGCAGGCAACATGTTCAAATGGCGCACAACGTCAGTTTTTTTTATTTCTATATGATTATTCTGCATTATTAAGCAATAAAAACAAGTTGTCTGATGTCCTCTAATCATTATGAAGCAATATGGTTATGTTATTATTACAATTACATAATACAATTATATATTGTATTATGAAATGCAATGAAACATTACGTTTTTGTACAGAGTATCGGTATCGGATCAGTATCGCTGATACCACCCTGAATTTTACTTGGTATCGGATCGGAAAGGAAATCAGTGGTATCGCACATCACTACTGTAGATAGCTTTTTAGGCCTTTCACGTCTTCTTTTCTGTCCTCACATTTTTTAAGGACACACTGCACATAATGCCAAGGTCAGCCAAGTTTCCACCAGTTAGCTCTTTGGGAAAGACTTGGTTGGTGCAAAAGATACTATTCAATGCATGTCAAGCTGTCTTATCTTATGGAGATTTTTCAAAGGCTCGGTTAAATAAATGGGAACAAATGTGTTTTTGCTGCTAGTAACAACGTGCCTGAAGATATAAAACTGGTCATTGTAAAGCAGCTCAACAAACAACAAAACATTCCTCTGAAAATGTTCAAACACAAGGAATTAAAAAAAAATGTCCCAAGTGCTCAAGAGAGTTACGAGAAAGTCTGACTCGTTTGAAGCAAAAAATAAAGAAAGGAAAGGTGGCTCAAGTCTTTTGCACAGCACTATAAACATGAAAAAAAAAACCCCAAAACAACCCCACATATTGATTTACTTCATCGTTCATTTTTGAGCTTTATCTCACTCGGTGGTAATATGGCAAGAAATGAAGATAATTTCATTGGATTTCTGGAATGATCTAAATTACTGTATTAATATATAATCTAGTGTGTTCATTTGTATTTTGCAGTTTATTAGGTGCTGTTCATTGTTCTTTATTTTATGTCAGTTTAAATAATCAGTTTCATAAATGTGGGATAGATCTCAGTATTTTTCATGTCTAATTAAAATAAAAGTAAGGTAAAATAATAGTTGATTTAAGTAGCACGGCGTACCTAGCGGTACCCTGGCGGGGACAGCCCTTCGGTCAATCCAGAACGACACCCAGGAGAGCATAACCATGAGAGTAGCAGGGAAGTAAGTCTGCAGCAGGAAGAAGAATATGTGGCGCCGCAGGGTGAAGTGAATGTACAAACGATTGTACCAGCCTAGGAAAAAGAAATATCACCATTATTCACACATTGTCATACGCTGGCTGGCATATATACCATATCAGCACTTTAAGCAGAGGTTCTCAGCTATTCTGGCAAAGAATGATAGGACACCAAATCCCTTTTATGCTTCAGGTTGCTCTGAAAAGTGACATATGATAATCAAAAGGCTGCCAGGCTCTCAGTGTGGCTTTCTAGCAGCATACAAGTAGTTGGCAGGAGTCTGATTCATTTTGTTTCGCAGTAAGGATAAAATATTAGTGTAGTCGTTTTGGTTTATAATTCAACGGACACCGTTTTCTTGTATGGAAGATTTGATCCTTTAGCTGAAAAAGACTTACAAAGGGAAATTAGAATTATTGAAGTTTTAATTCAATTGTGATTTAGTTTTGCATGCATTACGCGCGCGTTTGTCGCATTTACATAATCGGTTGGATTTCGGTGTCTGACTTAGAAGTAGGCGGGTTGTGGATTACGGTACCTGTGCTGCTGTAGAAAGCCAGCTTGGTGGTGGTGTGAAATTTCTGGATGAGGAACTGGGACAGAGATATTCTGTCGTCTGTGTTCAGGGATTCGTTTCCTTTCTTCCAGTAAAGCATCAGGTCGTCATCTGTGTACGCATCTGCAGAGGAAATGTGAACAAGCCAAATCAGGACAGATAACGTAGGTCCGAAGAAAAAAACAGAAGAAACACGACAAAGGTGCCGAATCCAAAGCCCCAGTAGCTTCTCGTAGATGCTGAGAGTTTCAATTACAATCCTAGGACTTTCCCAGACTTAGGACTGGTGAAGTTATGGGAAAAGAATTAGAAAATGAAGAGAAAAGATTCCCAGAGAAAATAAGAGGTGTGTCTGACAAACATGTTTGGCCAGATTCTGTTTAATTCACTCACAGCTCTCAATCTCCAGCGAGCAGGTTTGGGTGTCCAGGGGAAAGCGGCTGAGATCCATGTTGCACATAGCAGTGACTGTGACTCTGCAGGGAAAACAGGCAGGACACATCAGAGGAGCAGGAATGTCAGCTTCAAAAATCTCCTTATGCAGGTTTCTAAAGTTCAAACTCAGGCTGGTTCTTTTGTGCATCATAATGAGACTCTGACTTGACGTGTCCCTTTTATATAGCCGTTTTTGAAAGAGCATTATTAAAGATGGTTTTTTTTTCCAGGTCCCTTCTTATACAGCAGGGGTGTCAAACTCAAATACACAAATACAAAGTTGTGGGCTAACGTTAATATTTATTGAAATATATTTATTCCTCCAGATATAAGAATGAATCTTTTCTTATGGACTCAAACACGTTTTGCTGGAAAGCTGAATATGGAACAAGCAAAGCTTAATACTAAACAATATATATATTACCTGTATAACACCAGTAGGCCAGCTCTAATAGTAATTTGGTATGGCTTCGCAGGCCAAATGTAATTAGGCTGCGGGCCAAATTTGGACACCTATGTTATACAGTCTCCCACTGGAGGGTTGTTTGAGTTCTATCCACTCTCACACTTGTTTTCTCCAATTTTAATCAAGTGTCCTTATGCCACAGCGTCACTGGAACACAAACGGGTTTAGAAATGACTTTCCTGATTGAATAGAGGTTAAAAAATGACTTGACTTCTCCCCTCCACTCTGCCACGCTGATTAGAATAATCAAATGCTGTTCCACGAAATGCTGATGGACCTGCTGTGATGTTCCACACAGGAAATCAAAGGCGACCTTTTTAGAGATTTTTGTATGGTTGTGTGTTTTAAGGTTGTTTTGTTTCTCTCTTTTTGGAATGAAACCTTTTTATATTGTGGTGGTTTTCATAATTTTCATTAAGCCTTCCTTTCACTGTGCCTATTAAATATAAAGTGCTTGCGAAAAGCACTTTCAGGGTTAAAAGCTCTCAGAGTGAGCGAGTCTTTCTTTGCCATGTTAAGACACGCAGTGCGGTTTACCTGAGACTGTAGAGCACATTGCCGTCAGGATAAACCCTCAGCATGACGTTGTCGGTGGTGGTGTCGTGGATGAAAGAGCGCTTAGAGTGAACAAAGAACATGTCAGGAACCCAAATTTTCTTCACCAGGCGACTGTCGAAGGTCATGCTCTGGTTGTTGGTGCTTGGAAAGGAAAGCCGCTCGTCCTTCCAGTAATGACGCAGGTACAGCGTCATGGTAAAGTCCTGCAAGGGAGAAAGAAACGAGAGTGTTATAAAGTATTCGGATCTTCACTTTATTATAAACTATATGTCGTGCTTTGCAAAAAAAAGTCTAGCATTCGCATTCAATCTTGTGTCCCCTGGGAAAAGGTAAGTTATGATGCTGTTTGACTGATAATAATGACGATCAGTGTGTTGGTCACTACTTTATGGACAGTTTACGTGGTTTAGTCCAATGTTTCCCAACATAAAGGTCACAAAATAAATCCATGGACTCTTGAGTTAAAATGAAAAAGTGAGTATTCATTTAATTTGTGCCTACTTTTATCATCTCACCTGCCTTCATCAAACTCAGTAAAACTTCCTTAAACGGAGTTAAGAAATGGCAAGTTCTAATACTGCAGTAATTAAGGTGTAATTAAGGCTTATGTTCATATGTTTGAGTAGAAAACAATTCTAAAGAAGAAGAGAGAATTGTAGAGGGTTTAGATATGAGAATGGCACAATGTAATGGTATGCTTTTAATGTTATTCTAAAGGAACAGCAATATTCGCACTCATGAGGTTGATGAGGTGTTGCTAGTGTTCCTCATCGCCATCTATGACAAAAGAGAAGTGCTAAAGCTGCTCAAACACTGGCTCAGAAGTTGTGATGAGAGTCATTAACGCTCACGTCACCCAGGAAATACTCAGCCGTGGCATAGACTGCTATTCTTTTTTAAACTCCTGACGAGACTAGCGTGTGAAAAATAGGACGTGTTAACAAGATTAAAAGTTTTAAATAACAGCACTGCAATATTTCTCCTTGAAATTATGCTGCCAAGAAACAGAAAGCAGCAAAAATAATAATAATAATGGATTGCATTTATATAGCGCTTTTTGAGACCCTCCAAGCGCTTTACAATTCCACTATTCAGTCACTCTCACATTCACACACTGGTGGAGGCGAGCTACAGTTGTAGCCACAGCTGCCCTGGGGCAGACTGACAGAAGCGAGGCTGCCATATCGCGCCATCGACCCCTCTGGCCAACACCAGTAGGCGGTAGGTGAAGTGTCTTGCCCAAGGACACAACAACAAAGACAGACAGAGCTGGGGAACGAACCGGCAGCCTTTCAGTTACAAGATGAGCTTCCCAACCCCCTGAACCATGGCCATGAATAAAAATAAGTCTGCTCTTATGGAAGACGAACAGTAGTTGTTTTCCTCTGCAAAGACAGGGGCCAAAGTGCACCTACCTTAAAACTGCACTCGGTATAACAGCTGACCACTGCATTGTGCAGCATCACACTTACCATGTCCACCTCTGAGATGGTATCCAGACTTTCAACCTGAACATCTACACCAACAGGAATTGGAGGACCTGAAGGAAAATGGCATCATATAAGAAATGCATTAGTGCTGACATTATTTTTCAGCAAGCAAAAAGTAAAGATGACTTACTACAAGCAAAAAGTCCTAAAGAAAAATGAATGCACTAATCGAAATAGGCAAGGACATGGTTTGTTTTTTCTGCCTGCTTATGGATGTGACAGCACCCACCACCATTTTTTTTTATTGCAGAAACGCAGCTTCTGACAGGAACCGTGATCTCACACACACAGAGCAGCCGCTCATGACATGATGGTTACAGTTTGGCTCCGATTTCTTCTTTTGACCTATTTCAGCCTTTGTACTCTGCATCACCACGATCATCCTCCACCAGCGCACAGATACAATCAGGTCATAATAACGGCTCAAAGCGGATCCGGCGGTGAGTAAAATACAGCGCTAGCTTTCCCTTCTAGATGTACCTGCTGGTTAAACTCGGACACCGCCAAAAAGGATTCAGCGAGGGGTCATCTGGTGTTGTTTTCAGCAGCAGCAGATTGTTGTGTGATTAAAAGCGGTCTGACAAAAAAAACAGCACGTGGCTTCCTTCTTCTTTTTTAAATTTATTTACTTTTTTGGTTAAATAGGGCACTCTCATATTATCTCGACAGACAGATGCATAAAGAGAGCTAAAAAATACATAAAAACATTACTACTTAGTGTATTTTCTGAAACAAAAGCCTGTGTGCCTTTATTTCAACATAATCCTAAAGAAAGCTGACATCAAATCCCTCTAACACGCAGGGAAGCGAAAGGAAATGTGTTAACACTCTGGTGTTGTGAAGCACTGAACTGGAAAAGGAAACTCTCGCACAACTTGAAAGGAGGTTGTCAGTCAAGAGCTTAACGCTCACAAGGAAGCCGCACAGATCGTATTCAGCTGCACTTGATCCACAAGGATGCTAATGTTATCTCTTTTTCTTTCCTAATTAATTAAGAGCTTCTGACCTCCAAACGCTGGCCTCATGGTGAAATCGTGATCGTCTATTCTCAGGAGCTGCTCGGATTTTGTCATCAGAGATTTTGTCATGTCTGGGCTTCGCTTGTAAATTGGGCTGGAAAAAATAATAAATGCACAATAAACATGTTGTTACACAGATTTGAATGCTGAATATAACCCAGAAAAGACTTGTACAACTTACCTTCCAGTTTTGTGACCTCCTCCGCCATCCATCCTGGCGTCTCTTCGCAACCTGTTCCATTAAAATAGATATGCAAATGAGACCACCTTACAACGCAGCAGAGCTTTAATCAAAGATATTGTGATGCTTTCTTTTGTTTTACCTTAGAAATTCAACCTTTTCCTTTTTTTGTTGGTTGTAAATTCACATATTTATTTGAATACACTGAGGAATGCTTCGTGGCGTTTCTGTAGGTTACTTTCGAATACTATTTTTTATTCAGAGTCTGGGATGATCAAAGGCCAAATACAGCAGAAACTGTGTTTGAATATTGAATACCAAGAGGCAGACAAGCAGAAAAGCACCCTGGGTATATTTTTCTAGATTTGCTTTTTAATCGTGTGGAGATTTTTTAAGGTTTGTCTGTTGTAAATAACTGCTTTTAAATATGGGTGACAAAGAAAAGCAAAACATTTCGCCTTGGTGTCTGTAAAAATGAATTTCGGCTCACTTTTTTTTTTTACAGATTAAAAAAAAATAACGAGCCAATAATGAAAACCATCTGTCCCTGCACCCCACCCCCAGCCTAAATCTATGCTGCTCTCACGTGTTGTTTTGAACATTCTCCATTCCTAAGGAGATGTAGTACATCCGGTTACGTCAGGCACATTTCATCCACAAATCACATGAGGGCAAATAATGCCCATCACATCCAATTTAGAGCAATCCAGCTCTTTTCTGGTGTCACTTTTCAAGAGGGCTGCCTCTGTATAAATGTCTTTCAGGCAGCATATTCAGTCCGCACAAACACACACACACAGCGAGAGAATGATAAACTCCAAAAAAGCATAAAATGGATTAATAGAGTAGAGCATGCTGTGACAGACAGAGAGCCAAATCCCTGTGACAACTACAGACGTGCATTAAGGAAATACCACAGAGGAAGAGAGAGAGAGATGGAGGAGAAACACAAAGCAGAGAGAGCACAAGAGCAAAATGAAACAGTGAGAAGAGGGTTTCCATCGCTGCTGGCTCCAGCGCTTTCATGGGCAACGGGTGCTGGGCCCTCCTCGTGTGCGTCTATCCAGCAGCTGGTTCCTAATCCTCTTGGCAGAAATGCCTCTCCAATCCTTTCTCTGCCTGCCTACGCCACACAGCCTGTCTGCACACTGCTCTGCTCTATGGCCCCACATTGTTTGCTTTTTCAAATGTTTTTCTTTTTATGTTTTCTGCCGCCGCGGGCTCGTGTACGCACGTCACTGCAGAGTCTGCATGAGGGTTAATGGGCCATATTTGCGTGGCGGTTGATCTGGACACATTTATGTATGCCGGTCCACGAGGGCAGAAAGCAGAACGAAACATTAAAGTAAAGAAGAGGGCGTTCAAAGTTTATAGAACGATTCGTTCATTTACATTTGAAAAAAGCTTCACAACAACTACTGAACATTTGCTGCTAACGTCACAGAAATGAACCGCTTTACTCTTGGCTAATAGGCTAATTTGCTAACAGTTATGCACGTATAAGCTGAATTTCTAGAATATTAAAACATTTTTAAAAAAGCCCAACCAGTCAGCTTTAACCAAGCATGTAGCAACTAAATTTTGTCTTTGTGCGGCAAGGAGTGATTCTTTTTTCTCATTAAATTTTTTTCTTCCCAAGGAATCATCAGAGCGACCATTAAAATTGATCCTTTAAACCTCATGAAGGTTTTTCCTCAGATCTTTTCTTGACTCTGCTGTCCTACACAAATCCTCCCCCCTCTCCCCAACCCGCAGCTCATCCTCCTCAAGGCGGCGAGTGAAGAAAGTAAAACAGTTAACGCTCCCCCACAGCCCACGCCAGCAGCGCACAGACGCTTCTGCGATTTCACACTCAAGAGAAGAGGAGTGGAGTGATGAGAAACACAGGGAGAAAGGGTTTGATTTCTAAATACGCATATGTGATCCCCCTCCCTGCACCCCCCCCCCCCCCTTCCCATGCTAGAAGAGAAATGAGAGATTTACATTTGATTTGTATTCACAGGCTGTGCATGTCAGAGCAGAGAGAGGACTGATGCGAGAGGACTTTTAACAAGTTCGGGAAGAAAACAACAAACAGCGAAACACAGATGTGATAAAGAAGACGACACTGGCATTTAAAGATTATGCAGCGGCTTTGAGCCAGTTGTGCTTCCTGTCTTTTTCCAGATTTTCCACAGACGATTACGATTGTGCTCCTCTTGTGCTTAATGATCTTCTTAATCATCTCGGGGCTCAGAGGATCACTTTAAATGACTGGAATTTCATCGTGGCTTGTTTACATCTAAAGAGGCAGCAGACACTGCCTCCAATAGCATCACACACGCTCACTTACTATCCTTTAAACCTAAGGACTACTAGGTGTATCAAAGACCAGCAGATACATCACGTCAAGCTTGTTTATTTCACTCAGTTTTAATGGAGAGCCGATTGCTGTTTGGCATCAGCTCTGATCTATAAATATCACCAGTTATAGCATGAAAAATTGATACTGTATCTAAAGGCTGGGGGATTATGGTTTGATAGGCTTTGTTGAAAATATTAAGTGGATGCAAATCATTCAACGCTGATAGCGTACAGTTTTGCACTTTGCCGCTTGGTTAAATCTTATCTTTACCAGAGATTAAAGCAAATACAGTTTCTCAGCTGGGGCAGCTCTAGGCTAAAGTTGAATTATTTGCATATATTCTACAAGAAAAGCATTTATTTGTAAAAGCTACACTGGAACAGGCCAATCTGCACTGGTTATTTATGGGGAAAAGTGCATTTATTTGCAAAAATGTCAGGGTTGTGCGCTGATCAGAGTCTTGCTTTCATTGGGTTTTAACACCATCTGAAAGTGTGCAAATAATCTTGTAGTAGAGCTGATAGAATGACTTAATCAACCGATATCATAATTTCAATAATTATTAATATTCTAGCCATTATTTACAAAAGGTCTTTAACATATTCAGCTTCAAAATGTGTTATGAAATCTCACGAAATAGCAAACTGAGTATTTTTTCTGCTACTGAGTGGGCTGTTGGCATATTTCACCAAAGAAGCCACTTGAAGATATAATCACACTCTGCTCATTTGAAACACTTTTGCCAGAAATTTAAACTGTTGCTTTTCAAATACATGACGAACATATTTCAGAATTTTGATACAATCTCTTTTTTTTTGTGCTTTCATTTGAAATTAATGAGTGAAAAAAAAATGGTAACATTTTGTCAAAGTGTATGATACTTTGTTTATTTCCTACCAACGTGATTCAGTCCAGTTCAAGTGTATCTGAAGTGTAATAAACACCTGTACCTCTATATTTGCATACTGATAAAAACATGAAATACTCTCAGTGGAGCTAAACCAACATGTGAATTAATCAGGTACTTCACTGACAGGTTTATAATCTCCAAGTATATTGCCAAAATTAATTAATTTTTTTTTCCAGGTCATTCTTTCATTTCTTCATTTTGGTCATTTCTTTAATTGTTACTTAGAGCCTTACTTTGTCTGTAAAATATCTTTAAAATTATATTCTTTTTGATAACATTAAGATATTCTGCTTTCTAAATACCTGACATCGGATTGGAAACTACATTCAAAGATTAAAAGATCAACCTCCTGTGGCTCAATTTTGATTTTAGTGTTTATGTTTTGTAGTGTGAAGGTCACCTTTCTTCAGCTATGCTACACAGTCAAACTGCAAAAAACAAAAAAAAAATCCCTGCCGTTTAAATCACTGATGTCAGAGCCTGTTTGATCAATACTGTGCAGAAATGAAGCGACTTTATTGACTCCCACATCTAGTTCAGTCCTAAAAAAAAGGTGGTAGTGGGGTGGAGAGTGGGGGGTAAAAGTCTAATCCAATAGGTGCATTGACAAGGCAGCAATTAGCCTAAATAATCACCTGAAAATGAAATTGACTACAACTGCTGCCGGTAGGGAAAAACGGTCATTAACTGATCTGCAGCATTTGCGGGGCAAGAGAACACAGCATTCACCAACAATACATAAATAGATGTGGGGATTTAGGTCTCCCACTCTATCCTCTCTCCAATCTGCTGTCTGAAAAAAAAAATCTATTTTCAAAGGGGGGAGGGAGCGGCACAGGTGACACAGGAAACAGTGGACAACACTGTGTGCACCTAAAACAAAAGAAAAATGAACTAGAATAAAATGAAGTTCTTAATGAAAAACTAGAAACTTCTGCAGATCGGTTTCTGTGCACATCTTCCAATAAATGATTCAGTTGAATCCTGCTGAGGCAATGCAATCAGTTTTTTAAAAAGCCCTATATATTCAACACCTTGTTGCTGTTACCTGCTTTGTTTGTAGGTTTCCAGCTTGTGACCTCTCGACTGAACCATCTTCCCAGCTGCGCCCGCCAGCCAAACACAGAAGAGCACAAACGCCGCATCCACCTGCATGGTTCACATTCCCCAGAGGACGGACCTCTCCTGTCAATCAGAATCCACTCCCCTCCTGGGTTCGGAGCACTCTGCCTTCCTGATACATTCCCTTCTCCAGCGCCTGAGCCGATAAGAAGGAGAAAAACAGCAAGAGAAGCAGCGGCGGCGACAGCAGCACACTGGGCTATTCTACGGCCTGAGTAGAAAACATCCTACGGTGCTTAATCTGCACAGTGGGAAAAGCAATTTTGACTAAACCCATAAATCCTTGAGCGTCAGATGGTACAGATTTGATCCCTCCAGCGGCGGATGTGCCTGCCTCTCTGTGCTCTGCTGCTCTCAGATACCCTGCACTCTGATGTGCTCTACTCCACTTTGCACCGCCCAGAAACACCAATTCTCACAGTGATGCAGTGTGCTCATTTGTAAGGTCAAGCTTCAGAGATACAGAGGCATAGAAGCTGAGAATGAAGAAGCTCTGAGGCTTACCAGCTCCTTCTGGTGCTGGAGTCTGATTTTGACACTTTTCCAAAAATGCATTTCTGCTTGATGCTTTTTGCAGGATTTTATGAGGTTTCATGACGGGTGAGTGATTATCTTCCATCCTGCTGTGGTGATATATATATATATATATATATATATATATATATATATATATATATATATATATATATATATATTTTTTTTTTTTTTTTTTTTTCTTTTCAAGAGACACAGATATGGGAATATTTTTGGATTTCCCCAAAAAATAATTACACAGGTAGATGTGTTGCCAGATCCAGCAGTAACGATGCCAACAGAGTTCCTCAACAAGGAAACTTTAAATCCACATCCTTCAGGTTATATATAATACTAAACATATTATATCAGTAAAGCTAATTATATTTTTATTATTTACCATGTTTACAATCAGTGATTTGGTCCTATGTATTTTCTTAATGATAATAAATATAAACACTACAGTATCTGGTAATGACAGCATACAACATTAAGTCTAAGCATCAATCGTCTTCAAAAAAAATGAAGCCAGCTGGAAGTTCAGTGCTTGTCTTTATTCAGTTTAGCAACACACGTGCGGCTGCATCGCTATTTATCTGTCAAAACGTGCTGTCCGAGTGAGCCAGTCAAAAAAAGGCCTCACCGCTGACGTCAACATCCGCCCGGACATGTGTCCCCTTTTCTTTTTTTCCCCCCTTTTGGCACTCTGAACAGTTGGATTATAAGATCACGAATTTGGGTTAGCTCCATCTACGTCAATCTAAAAATTGGTGTAAGTAATGTTAAGCATGGTTTGTTTGAGATTTACAGATTTGTATTTATTCATTTTTTTACAGTAGTAGTGCTGACCGAGCAAATGCATCAGCTACCTGCTGCAAAAACTGACACAGACAATCAACACCCAGGCATACAACACTAAAAACCAATAAAATCCATCCTTCTAGTTAAGCTTGAATCAAATTACAGCTTAAAAGCACAATCAGAATTTTGATTTCTTTTTAAATCGCTGTTATTATATTCTGCGAGGTTTTTAAAGAGTGAGTTCACACCAAATTTTGGAAAGATGAAAAAACATCGCTGCTCGTCAGCGGAGAAAATCCGATTATTGGGCTAATTGCTGTGACTCTTTGGTTCATATTTGTGTTTTAACAGAGCCATGTTAGAAGCTGAATAATAAAGTCAGCCAGCGCTGGAGAAATAGTTCTTTAGTCCCGGAAGACACACTTAAGACTTTCTGTCAAAGTTTTTCTTAGTGGTTCTGAAGTTTTAGCACAGCATGGCAATGCATTAAAGATGCATCTTTCAGTTCATTATCAAAGCTCTGATTTTTCCATAAAATTCAATTACAAGGCTCAGTGGGACGGTTTCTGTGTATATCACTTCTACATCTTTACTACTTCTTTTCAGTTATTATCCAACATGTATAGCAGTACAAATATATCTGTGATTACAGACCTGATAACCCAATAATAGGCATGACATAGTGATTAGTTAATGAGTGATGTCTAACCCTAACCCTATCTGCAAATATGATGACATTTATAAAAAGCTGCATATCTGCCGTATAGAATCATTTTTGCACTTTGAAACATGGTGCCATAAAGAGCTAAGGCCATTAAAATGTTTCTTATGTGTCAAAAAGATGTTTTTTTAGCACAAGGGAAGGGGGAGTAAAAACAAAACACACAAACATACACACACACACACACACACACACAACCCTCTGCAGTTCAAATTCAGATCAAATCCAGGAGTGGGTGATGCAATCATCTACATGCTGCTGAAAGCTTACTCCCATCCAGATAGTAACTGCATTGTGAGGATTGCCAATTTTTGATTTCTCAGGTGCATTTAATATGATTTAAGCTGCTGCTAGTGATAGAGTAAATACATAAAACATAAGCAGACATGTCCATCATCTCATCGATTACTGATTACCTGACAGACAGGCTGCGGTATGTGAGACTGAGCAGTATAGGAGCTACACAGGGGCCTGCAGCGTCTCCATTGCTACTCACGTTGTGCACCTCAAACTTTTAGCACAACTCCAGGTCATGCCATCTACAGAAATACTCTGACAATTCAGCAGTGGTTGGAAATATTAGTGATGGGCAGGAGGAGGAGTACAGAGCACTAAAAATAGTGATCGACGTCAGTATGAAGAGGACGGCTACACGACTCGTGTCTATCCTGGGACAGAATGTTGATGTTGTGGGGGAGTACAAGAACCCGGGCATCTACATTGACAACAACAACAAAAAAGGGTAGGATGAGAAGGCTCTGTTTCCTAAGGAAGCTGAGATTCTTTGATGTGTACAGCAAGATGATGGATCCTGAACCATACACACTGCCAGACAGGAGTGGCGCACATTCTCCAAACAACAATAAGAATGCATCATCATTTCAACTTCCGTAACAAAATCACTAATGTGTCTTCCGCATTCTCAATAAAGCAATTATTTATAATAATTTGTTTTTGTTGCATTAATATAGCATCCATGAGTGTCAGTCCCTGTTAAAACTGATATTGAAAGACTGGAATATGTTAATCTGTAGTATGACATCTATTTTGCGTCATGAGGGGCTGACATATTTTTAAACTGTTATTTATTTATTGTGGAAATCGTCTTCGTTCCCATGGCACAAACAGAGTAATAACACCAAAAGCAAAACTATCAAACTAAAAATATCAGTGAAATATGGGTCAAATTGCTATTTTAAAGCCCCTTGTTGCACAGACTTTCACAATAAGTGATTTTCTTCCAAACTGGCACAGGGGATTACAGGGTATCTGTATCTTACCTGTTCTACCCCTCTACTCGACCCACATACAAGAGGTCGCCGTGCACCGGTCACACACAGCATTAAGCTCCTGTGCTGGCTGCAACATCTGTGCCTTAATGTAGCCAGAAGCTCTTAAAACACTCCCACGTGTTTACGCTGTGCCTATGAGTGCTGGGTTTGAGCCCTTTTTCTTTTTTCCCTGCGCTGCAGCTCCGTCACACTCTAGCCTTAGCCAATGAATAATCGCCGTTTCAATTTTTGCTCAATTTTGCCCTGAATTTAGTCTGTCAGACTGACAGCGTGCCCGTTTTCTCACACTTTATGCAAAATGTCAAGTCATGTGTCCTCTGTTAAAATCTTAAAGGTGATCTGGACTGCATTTCCCACCTGTTAACGCCTTCCTTTAGAGTACGATGGGCTGGATTTGTGCCTGAGAGGCAACGATGAGGGTTAAATCATGCTAATATTGTAGCTTAGTCATTGGTTGACGCAGTCCTGGCGCGGTATTGTAAAGTTTACTGAGAGCTCAAAGCTAAAACAGCTACTTGGATACTGAAGTCTTGAATATGTTTCTATGATATCAACCACGATCGGTTGCATAAAGGTTAGCTTAAACACTGCTACACAGTCACAGACGTGCTCCGGTGAAAATGAACTAAAGGTTTGTTTTGGTCGGTTTCGAGTTGAAGCTAAGCTAAAGGGAGGCGCGCTGGGTTGTCGTTTACTACCAGCTGGAAAAAAGTGCTAGCACTGAGAGCTGAATCGAGATGAGTGTTTCACGGGAAATTAAACGTAAGTACCGCTTTCAGTTTACGTTTTTTGGGCACGTTTAACGGCTATTGTTATGTGACTATTAAAATTAAGTAACTGTTACATCTCAATTGTTTGCAGAGCTGCAGAAAGCAAAGAGCAAAGCCCAGAGCAGCAACAACTTAAAGGAGGAAGCCAACATCTGTAATCAGCTAGGAGAGCTGCTGTCCAGGAGCGGTGTGTATAGTCTGCCCAATATCAGCACTGTGTTATTTTAGCACTGCGAGTACTGCAGTTATGGATTGTTTTTGATTCTCCGCTCTTCCTGTCACAGCGTCACCATGTCTTATAGATCACCAACACTCTCGAATAATCTTGATTTTTCTAATAATTTTTGTCCCTTTACTTTATAACTGTGCAGGTGATCCTAAAACAATCTTTCAAAAGTGGATAAAAGTGCCATTACTTGCATATTTACTCCCACCTGGAGCCACTTGAATTTCAGTATTTTCCAGTTTGACCATGGCTGCTTCTTAGTACACAGCTGTGTCACTGTAGAGTTTAATCACGGGATACATTTCAGAGGCTTTACATTCATATGCTTTCTTATGCTTTTGTCTTCAAGTGAGTCAAATTTCATCTGGTGCCGATCAAGGTTATTAACTAAAACCCAAAACTAGATGTGAAAAGCATTTAAATTAACTAAGATAAAACTAGAATGTAGAAAAAAGTTAATGATTTTTGTGAACTTGGAAAACTAAAACAATAAACGATAAATAGTGGACGCTTTGGCATTTATTTGGTAAAAATTTTTTATCACAGCTTGCCTGATGAAGCTTTGAAGTACATGTTTATTAAGATTCTGGATGTCAACAACACAGTGAGCCAACTGCTTTTAAAAAGTTCTACTTTCATTATGATACCAGTATGGATCCTGCCTCTGACATGTGCCCGCCATACAATAATAATTAAATCTAAAATTAGCCCTGAAACTAATAAAAACTAAACTGAAATGAGCAAACTGCAAGGTTATGTGCTGCACTACAATTCATCTGATGACTTTGATTAACGTAAACAGTTTGAGCAAAGGATGCAATGATATTCAGTCTAGTAATTCATTTATTCTTTATATGCTTTTTCATACCAACAACATTTTGTTTGCAGTGTAATTTTTTCTTTTGCCTTCCTCATGCAAAGTGTAACATTTACCTTTCTGCTTCATGTGTGTCTCAGGTGATTATCAGGCTGCCATTAGGGAGCACCAGCAGGAGTTGGCTCTCTCTGAAGTGTTAATTGATGTGATTGGACGAGCTGTGGCCAATCGTAAGATAGGAGAGTGCTTTGCAGAGTTGGGCAACATTGAGGCAGCTTTAAAAGTAAGTAAACTGACGCTTTATCAAAGTGATAAACTTCTAATTCAAGTGGTGTTTAGGACCTGCATAAGTGGATGTGTGTCTCTTCTTCAGCACCAGCGTCTTCACCTGGACCTGGCTCGATCTGTCAGAGATCATGCTGAAGAGCAAAGGGCGCTGGCCACTATCGGTCGGACCTACCTCTTCCGTTATGAAACGGACCAATCGAGGAAGAGCTTGGAGGAAGCAGAGGAGGCCTTCAGGAAGAGCTTGGGCATTGTGGATGACCGGCTGGAAGGTGTGTACTGTTTGTATCGTCCCAGTGGTTTTTAATGGGCGATTTCTTTGTTTCGTTATTCCTAATCCTCTACCTGGCTGCAGGGACTGTGCCACAGCGAGAGATCAATGAGATGAAGGCGCGTCTCTTCCTCAATCTGGGTCTGGTCTGTGATCATCTGGGCGAGCACAAACGCTGCAGCGAGTTCATCCGGCGAAGTGTATTTATTGCCGAGTAAGAACATCCTAAACTTTGCTCCACGTCTAAGCATGTCGATCTTTTTCATCGACAGCTTTTAATCGGCTTATTTTGTATAACTGTCAACTGAGATATCGCCGTTATTCCCCTGTAAAGGAAGAGCCAGCTGCTGGAGGATCTCTACCGTGCAAACTTTAACCTGGGCAACATCTACTTCCGTAACGGTCAACGCTCTAATTCGGTCCGCTGCTTAGAGCAGGCCAAAGAGTGCGCCCGGAAGATTAAAGACAAATTTAGTGAGAGCGAGTGCTTTCACTGCATCGGCAAGGTACGAGCTCCACCATATCCTCTTATTTTCTCCTGTTGCGATCATGCAGGTTTTGAAGTGCATGTGTGTCTTTAATTCTTAACATGCGATGCTAACAGGTGCAGCTGTCTCTGGGTGACTTTGTAGCAGCGCGACGATCTCTGAAGAAAGCGGTCTTGCTGGGTTCCCAGCAGCCGCTGGACAGACAGACGGTGAAGATAGCTTTCAAATATGGTGAGTGAACGGTTAGATATGTTTTTTTTGTTTTGTTTTTTACTTGCTTGTAGCTGCATGGATGGTACAGTGTATTTCTTTCCTATCACGTAGCTGACCGAGGCTGTAAATTAGAGGAAGAGCTGGGGGAAGATCAGGGCAAAAAACCCAGCTCCCATCAGGCTGTCGAGTTGGCAGAGCAGCTTGGGGATCTCTGCTGTAAAGTTGGCTGCTACAGCAAAGCTCTGGAAGCTTATCAAGCTCAGGTGAGAAGCATCAAAAGAGTCACATGGCTAATTCTCACATTTTTTTCACTTTTTTTTTTTTTTAATAGTTGCAACATAGAGTCTAAATGTGACTTGTCTAAAGCGGTGTTGGTTTTGTTGTGTAGCTAAAGGGTGCTGAGGCGTTGGGAAAGCCTGCCAGGGAGCTGGCTGTCATCCACGTGTCCCTGGCTGCCACCTACGCAGACCTGAAACAACACAGCAAGTCAGTGGAGCACTACAGAAAGGAGCTGGCGTTACGACAGGGCAGCTCTACAGAGGTGATCTGCAAATTCACCCGTCTGCCCTGTGGTAGACATGAATGTGTGACTTATTACTTATATTTGTGCGCGTCAGGAGTGTAGCACGTGGCTAAACATCGCAGCAGCTCAGGAGGAGAGCGGCTGTGCTTTGGAGGATGTGGAGAGGAGCTACAATACAGCTTTACGCTGTGCTCAGGAGTCTGGACAGGCCAGACTGCAGGTGAGAGATAAATTAGTCAGCTGTGTTGAAAACTAAGCAGAAATTTAAGATGTCTTGTAAAGGCGCGGTGATGAATATCATGCACGACCAAAACGCACATTGACTTCCACAGAAGCGCGTGTTGAGGCTCTGGCTGGCGTCCCAGAGACGAAGCGGCTCATCGGATGCTGACAACACCGAGGCGAGGCTGCAGGAGCTGTGTGCTTCGGAGGGCTGGAATCCAGATGGGAGTGATGGTGAGGAGGAAGAGGAGGAGGAAATGGAGAACAGCGAACCGCTGGATGACAGTGATGTCATCCTCTCAGACTCAGGTAAAATGTGCGCGGGTAACTCTATCCGGAAAGCACTGACATCTCTATACAGAGGGATGCTTTGATTCACGTTACTTTTCATGTGGTTTGTAGACGATGATCTGGAGGGTTATGACAAGATGGTGTCAGGGAGGAGGAAAACAGGACGGGTGAGCGATGTGCGAGTTGTCATTTCTTCTTTGTAGACTGCGGTTTAGATCTTCATTCTTGGCCTTTTTTGTGTCTGTCTTTCTGCTTTAGTGGAACAAGCGGAACGAGAAGGGAGAGACGTCTCTTCACAGAGCATGCATAGATGGGAATCTGAAGCAGGTCCAGTACCTGGTAGAACAGGTATAAAGAAGATGATTCATTATTTTAATCCAATAAGTTTTTAACTCTTGGAATCAGGAGGGAAAACATAAAGTTGAGCACCATCAACATATAAACTGATTCACTCGTTGATGGTTGGTCACTATAATAAACAGTTCAGGCTTGAGGCTTTCTGCTTAACTCAACAGAACAAGTGCAGCAACAAACTTCTTGGACTTGAACTTCTTGTCTGAGTTTTTTAAATATTTACCACCTTAAAAAAAACAACAACCCTGCATCATGCAGTTTGATGAGAACATCGATTGGCTCAAATATAAATGATTTATTAGGAGTGTTCATGAAGATTGTATGGAGGAAAAAAAATGTACAGACAGAATCTGTAACGTCGAAGAGCCTGATGAAAGCTTTTGTTTCTTTGCATATCAGGGTCACCCAGTGAACCCCAGGGACTACTGTGGCTGGACTCCCCTCCATGAAGCCTGCAACCATGGTCACTATGGTAAGTTCTGTCAGAGTCTCTGGAAAACTGCACCCGCTCCCTCGCTCATCTTTCTCTGCTCTTCGTGCAGATATCGTGGCTCTGCTCTTGGAGCACGGCGCTAACGTTAACGACCCCGGTGGCCCTTTATGCGAGGGTGTGACTCCTCTCCACGACGCCGTCGCATGTGGCAATTTAGAAGTCACAAGGCTCTTGGTGGAACGAGGGGCCTGTGTCACACTGCGCAACTCCAAGGTTTGTGTGTTTGGCTGTGTTCAACCTGAAAGTCCATTTCAGCAGGATTTTCTTTGCTGGCAGAAGGTGGCGGTAAAATATCTTCTTTATTTAAAAAAAACAAACATGTCTTCCACACTTTAATGGATGACTTTCCTAACAGTGTTACAAACTTACGGGTCACACTGACCACATTGACAAGATTTACATACAGTTAGTGTGCACAGTCTTCATAGGTTCAAAAGTTATTGGACAAACATCATTTTAAATATAAAGACTGTTCTTAATACTTGGATGAGGAAAAATCAATTTCAAAAGTGGTTGTAATTGTAGGGTGATTAAAATCAGAGTAATTTGTTCGTTTTTCCTGGTTCTCGCTGCTGAGGCTGATTATAAAAATATTTTTAAAGTTATGAATCTCTCTGATAAAAGTTTTACTTTCTGTTACTCTGGTTAGGAATGAAATCCTGGACCATGCTTTCTGTTGGCAATATTGAATTCACCCCCACCTCCTTTGGAGAAAGTCCAGTCTGCTGAACTTGTGCGCCTTAATCTCACATTTTTATCTCCACCAGGGTGAAACTGCTTTGGACACCTTGCGTCAGTGGCAGAGGACCTACAGCAGGGAGCTGGATCATGAGACCAGGCAGAAGTGTATTGCTACAGAGAGACTTCTGAGGAAGGCGCTAGCAGGAGGAGGTGAAGCTCTTGCATCATTGCACTGCGTTAGCCTCGGTCTGCCTTTTTATACCTGCTTTCAAACGCTCGTGTTTCTCACTTATCTCTTCCGACCACAGTGCCTGCAGCTCCGGCCCCGGCCAAGCCTTTTGATGCCCTGCAGGACAGCCAGCTGTTTGATGCGGAGAGTTCTGAGCCACTCTCGTCCACTGGAGGGGGCTCTTTCTCCCGCCAAGACTGGCCGCGAAGCAGGAGCTCGGAGGTGAAAGCGTCAGGCGCCAGCCGCAAACAGCGGCAGACCAATGGCTCAACACAGCGGAACAGAGCCAGGGGAACAGAAGCTGCTGTACTGTATGGGGTAATGTCTGATGATGCTTTCAGTGTGGACAGACAGAATACATCATGTCTTTTCACAAGTGTAGTAGATTCATCTATATTGTACAAGCAGAATTCTTCAGATCTTTGATGTGTAATATATATATTTTTTAGATTAATAGCAGCAGCTCAGATGACAGCGAGCCTGACACCCCGGTTAGTCCTCTCCGTCCTGTCCGTCCTAGACAAGGTTTCCCAGCAGCTCAGAGTCAGAAAGAACCTCCTGCGAACAAAGAAGCTGCCTCAGCTCCCACCTCAGGACAGGAAGGCATCAGGCAGGCCCCTACGCCGTCTGTGTTTGCCCGAGAAGAGTACCACAGTGCCATCAGAGGCTTGGGCAGCGCCAAAACACTTCTCCAGGGTCTCTCGCAGCCTCAGCTCTCCAGCACACCTGCCGTTTCTTCCAGCACCAAATCAGCTCTTGTTCCCGAGGACGAGTATCTGGCTGATGACTGGTTGGAAGACGATTTGGTGGAGATCCAGCCGAAGAAAAAGCGGAGGCTTCAGATGGAGCAGAATGGGCCAAGAGTAGAGGAAACTGCTTCGTCTTCTGCAGCTCGAAGTCAAAACAAGCATTTAAACTTGGACACAACCTGCAGAGGTAATTAGTCTGGATTTGTTTGGTTTTTCTTTTTCTTGGTTTTGCCAGTTTTGTAGCTTGTTGTGCCCTTTTTCTTTCAGGATCTGCAGTTTCCTCCCTCTCCAGTAGAGGCCTCTCTCAGAGAAAGAACAGCTTGGGGAAGCCTCACCAGGTCAAAATGACTCAGATACCAGGTGTGGCCAGACTGGGGAGAAGAGAAGTCAACCGGTCACACAGTCCCACTGTTACAGAAGATGACGATTCGAGATCAGACACACCGCCCCCACTTCTCCTTATCCATGCTCAGGTCAGAAGTGGAATGCTCTTTTGCTGTTTGTTAGTTACGGATGGAGTAACACTAAGGAAATACACACAACACAGTGATTGTGAATAAGTCACTCCAAGTGTGAAAAGGTGATAGTCAGAGTGAGACTACACATGAATTATTCAGGAAATGCACACTCAGTGAGAGAATAACTATAATTCAGTGTCACTAGGGGATCTAAGTTAAAGATGATGTGTCTTCATTTCTGATTCATTTGAACAGTGATGAATGTGGACGTAAATGAGTGTGAGCTGATCAAAACTGGGGAGCTGTTTTTACATATTTCTGCAGCCTGGATGCCGTGGGCTTTGTCAGGAGTAAAAGATGACATCGCTCATTTCGGATCTTATATATAGTTATACCTTGGTGTTTTGTAGCATCAGCTGACAAACTTTTACTTTCCTGATGTTTAGACTTTCTGATTCCTCCACAGACTCTGCTTTGTCTTTCTACTAAGAGTTGACGACATTAAATACAGATGTTTTAACAGTGCTTGAATGTTTTATTTTGTTTACTCTAGCCTCCAACTCAAACTTTGGCTGCTCCTATGCCCACGTCACTTCCTCCACCAATCAGAATGAGGGTCCGGGTTCAGGAAGACGTCTTCCTGATCCCAGTTCCACAAAGGTCGGTGAAAAGTTTTAAGTTTGAGCAGTATATAAAAATAAATCCCAATCTGATTGGTATAGTATTTTTTTGTTGTTGTTGTTGTTGTTAATTTCTGTTTAATCACCTCCCATTGCTCTGCATCCCAGTGAGGCCAACTCCTGCTCTGTGTCGTGGCTGTGTGAGCAGGCAGCTCAGCGTTACTACCAGAAATGTGGCCTCCTGCCTCGTCTCTCTCTGCAGAAAGAAGGCGCTCTGCTCTCCCCGCAGGACCAGCTACTGGCCGTCCTGCACACAAATGAAGAGGTGAGGTGACACTGAGGAGAGCCAGAAGTGACCATACTTGGACCACAGACAATTTAAAAGATGCTGAAGACTACCATGATTGGTTTATGAAGTCTGATCACGAGTCTTTAAGGCAAATGTTGTCACCGTTGCTATCTTGGATTTAAAAAATAAAACAAAACACAGTGACAAGAGGACTGCTATGACTGTGAAACAGCTTGCATGTCAGCCAGTGAGCATACTCCTTTTCTTAGACACAGTATGACCCAAATTCATAAAATAGACTTTCTCATAGACACAGAGGTCTTTTTGAAATCACTGATAGAAGGAATGCAGGTTCTAGGTCCTTCCACAATGACTTTGTTTTTCTTACCCAGATGAGGCATGCAGGTTTTAGACTGTATGATTCTGGTAAGGTGAAGGGCTGACTATGTTAACAAGCTGCCTGAGAAACAACAATCTGAGAAACTGTAAAGATTAGAACCATTTCTATTACCAGACTGGATGCTGACTTGCTTTAGGAGCCAGCTTCCAGGAGACACTGAAGGAATCACAGTTTTTGGGATTGAATCCTTGGCTTCACTTTCCCGCACCAGTGCAGGATAACTGATGGGTTTGTGTTGCAGGTTCTGGCTGAAGTTTGCTCGTGGGATCTCCCTCCTCTCCCTGAGCGATACAAGAAGGCCTGTCAAAGTCTGTCAGTGGGTGAGCAACACAGAGGAAATGCATTATAAAACGCACACATGTGCATTTTTGTATTCTGTTATGAAGTACCGTCTCTTTCTACCTGTAGATGAGAACAAGCGTGTCTCCCGGCTATGTGAGGTTCAGGACCGGGGTTTCTCCGTGTCAGTGTGCGGACTCGGTTTGGCCGCCTCTTCCCTCAGCCCGCTCCTCCGTGCCCTAAAACTTCAGGCCAGCCTCACTGAGCTGCGAATTTCTGGAAACCGTATGTCTGACGACCTTCTCCCTGAGCTGATTGCCACAACGCTCACCATGCCTCGTCTGCAGCTGCTGGACATTTCTGCCAACTGCATTACAGGGGACGGCCTGGAGAAGGCTGTAAATGCTTTAAAGGGACAGAGTGCACCTGCATTCCCGGTAAGGGCCTCAGCTAGCCAATACTGGCAGCTCCAGGTTTACCATCTAACCTGTATTTAACTACCTCTGTTCTTAATAACTACCTTAGATCTTAATAACAAGCTAACGTGATTCGTATCAATGATATCTGTCAGAGAGAATTGGCTCTCGTGATCATTTGCTTTTTCTGCTCGTTTCCTCTCAAAGTGCCTGGAGGAGCTGGACCTCAGTATGAACCCACTGGGGGACGGCGTGTCTGAGTCTCTGTCCTGTCTGCTGTCCTGCTGCCCTGTGCTAGCCAAGCTGTCTCTGCAGGCCTGTGGCCTCACTGCTCGTTTCCTTCAGCAGCATCGACTGCTGCTAGCCAGCGCGCTCACAGGTGACTCTCTAACAAGCAGCTGACTGAAGCCTTAAGCTTCACTGAACTCCCACCCATAAGCAAAACTGCAACTAACTTTACATCTTCTGAACGTTCAGGCACAGGCCATTTGAAAGCAGTGTGCCTGTCCCACAATCCCCTGGGCTCCACCGGCTTTGAGCTGGTGTTAAAGACTCTGCCCCTCCACTGCCTCACACACGTGGACCTGTCAGCTGTCTGCAGAGGGCCTGCTGATTACCCGGCACTGGAACACCTCGCCAAAGTCCTTTCACAGGTGTGCACGCAAAAATCATGCAATGTCATTTATTGTCGAAAGATATAACTGTGCAATCAGGTTAAGATTTTTGTGTTTTTGCAGGACGAGTGCTCTCTGACCCACCTCAGCCTGGCTGCAAATGGGCTGACAGACAGCAGCGTAGCTACCTTGGCGAGGTTTGTGTGTGCGGGTGTCATTTCTACGGCTCAGTTATTACTCATGTTATTAGGACTTTGCCTTTGTTTAAATTGTCACTCTTTACTGGCCTGTTGGACTTTTTATTATTATTTCACAGGTGCCTCTCGTCGTGTCCCACACTGGTGAGTCTGAATCTGTCAGGAAATCCGTCTGTTACATCAGCGGGACTTCACAACATCCTGGCGTCTGTCAGAGAGGCCCGTCGACCACTGACACTTCTAAACCTCGAAGGTATGCATATGTGTGAACTTGGAGATACTCCATGGACATGGAGTTTCACACTAATTCACAATTTGGATTTCTTTGATGTTTTTTTATCACCTGTGCAAAGTTGTACTTGGCAACAGTTTGTTTCTTGCTATCAGTCTGTTTCCTTTTGACACATTTCTAAGTTTGAACATTTAGTATGTATGCACAGAGGTGTTACATGATGAGTACACACACAGACATTACAATATAGACGTGTGGTTTGAAGATTAAAAAAAAAAAAAAAAAAAGATTAGTTGTGAATTAATTTTCCATTTTATGGAGCAGAAAACATTGCTGGATGCTAGCTAATAGGCTACATTTGGATGTCAAATATTTATAGGGGGGAAAATGGAAATTATGGATATGAAATAAAATGTTTCTTTGTTGCTTAACCTGCAGGTTGTCAGGTCTCTGGCCCCTGGGAGAGTCAAGACCTGGACAGTTTGTCAGAGCTGGTCCAGGATATCCGTCTTTGCTCTCAGGCCCTCAACAAGCTGGACCGACAGACCTTGAAGCAGCAATGGGACAGGACTCAGTCACACGGACACTTTCTCGACCGAAACTCCAAGTGCCTCCTCTCTGCCACCTCCACTTGAGGGTGGCAGGTGTGTTCATAATAAATAATTAATAATGAATTATTAATTTCATAATAATTCATAATAAAAGTGGTAATTTTTATAAACATTTTGGTTAATGAGGCTACACCAAAAAGAAACAAGATAAAAACAAAATAAAGTGACATGGTGTCCACCAACAGTCTGTTGATAGCTTGTGTTTTATGCATTTTTGTCTGCCTTATTTATACATGTAAAGCTCTGTATCTGTATAAAGAGTTTGTGTTAGTGTGTGAGAGGTTGATTTAAAAAAAAAAAAAACCCAAACACAATTAAAGTAACTGACGATGCTATACGTTGACATCGTTCTTTCACTGTAAGACTCAGCAGGCTATGGTGAATAATCACAGCGATTTTCAGGTCTCTGAAGAAATCTATCTAGAACATCCATACACATTCACACTCCGATCAATGCATAGGAGGTTAGTATCTTGCCCTTAATTTGGCATGCAGACTAGAGCAGCCTGGGATCGAACCACCGATCTTCTGGTTAGCGGTTAGATTTGGCCTTTATGGAACACCCAGTCAAATAAAAAGGTAAAAAAAAACATGTTTGATGAAATAAAATGGATTTCTTTAAACTGTTTCAAGTCAGCAAAACAGCAGGATGTGAGATTCTTGAGTGCACTTTTCATACAGTGAAGCACTCCTGTATTATTTGTGATCCAAAAATAATACAGGGCCCAATCTGTCAGGATCGGCAACAGGACTTCAGCCAGCATTATTACAAACGGAGGAGTTCCACAAGGTTGCGTCCTCAGTTCCATCCTCTAGACTCTGTACACCCACGACTGTGTCCTGTGTTTGTGGACGACACTGCAGTGATCGGTCGCATCACTGGAGGGGATGAAGCGACTAACAGGAGAGAGGTGGCCAGTCTGGTGTCATGGTGTGAGGACAACAACCTCACCTTCAACACTGACAAGACAAAGGAGATGATAGTGGACACGAGGAACAAGAGGAGGCCTCACCAACCGCTATTTATCCGGGGCCTTGAAGTGGAGAGGGTGAGCAGTTTTAGGTACCTGGGCGTCTACATCTCTGAGGACCTCACCTGGACACTGAACACCACACAGCTGGTCAAGAAGGCTCAGCAGTGGCTGTATTTCCTGAGGAGGCTGAGGAAATTTGGTATGTCGGCCAAGATCCTCAGCAAGTTCTACAGCTGCATTGTGGAGAGCACACTGACCAGCTGCATCACTACATGGTACGGCAGCACTACTGCTATGGACCGCAAACGCTTGCACAGAGTGATAAGAGTATTCATTTATTTATTTGTGCTATTTGTATTTTAGCCCTGCGACAGACTGGCGACCTGTCCAGGGTGTACCCTGCCTCTCGCCCTATGACAGCTGGGATAGGCTCCAGCACCCCCCGCGACCCTGAAAAGGAGAAGCGGAAGCGAATGGATGGATGGATGGATATTTGTATTTTATCTGTTCTATTTCTATTGTATATATTAATCGGCATCTGTGGGTGGACAGCAAAGAAAGAATATAATTGCACAGAGAAATGCTTTTTTTTCTTTGGACACATGACAATAAACACTTAGAATCTTGAATCCTGAATCTTTGAAACTCTATAACAGCTCCATGTCAGATAATAAAGTCTCTGCGAATAACAAAAATCAGGTACATGTACCTTTTTCCACACAGCAGCTAAAGCTTTGTGCAGGCCGTAGGGTCGTAGAACCTGCAGACCCTCGCAGGTGTTGTACATCTGCCGACAAACTAAAATAAAGGCTCCACATAATGAATGGGGCATATCAGATTCACACAATGATGGCAATTCCTTGTCGAGCAGCCTCTGGGTTAACTGTACGATGATATGAGCAGCAAAGGTTCTGCAGACAAGGGTGAAAAAAGACAAAGATGTTTATTATAGATCCACAGCATGAGATTTTTAGATTGTAAGTATAGCAATCTCAATTTGTGGCTTTAAATGCCTACACTGGAGGTTTTTAATAAGACCTGAAACTAGCAACTAATAAAACGAATAAAGTCATTGTTTAAAGTGTTTGCTGAGGCAATGGAACAACTCAGCAGTGTACACATCTGACTTACAGCTATTCACAAACCAGCAGCACCCTCATGTTCTGCTCTCGGTGCAGAATAAGCAGGATTTGCTATGCAAATTTAACTCTGTACTAAAATCTTCCAGCTAAGTTAGGAAAATGTAATTTATTCATTACTATCAAGAAAGACAAAACGACGCTGCGAATTTAATCACAACATCTCACCTCTCACTGTGGGCTGCGACGAGATTCTTCTCAAATAAGAAGAGCGCTAATCCTCTGTCTGTGTTTGCAATACGAGCCAGAATATCTGCAATGAGACTCAGGGTTGCTGCAGGAGACTTTAACTCAGCCTGCAAAGCACAGAAAATAAACACACAAAATTACCAAGTGCTTCAGGAAAATTGGCACCTGCACAGATACTCAACACTGAAATAACACTTTTATCTTTCACAATAATGGAACTGAAGAAAAAACTACTACATTTCATAACCAAAGCCTCTGTAATTCCATTTTCTGGAAGGCTGAACGATGACAAGTCCTTACGCAGAGGACAGTTATGTTACTCTTAAGATGAGGAGTCTACATTTGAAAATTGTATGTTTTGATGAATTTTCTAAAAATTATTGCACTAAAAATGTAAAAGGAAAGTAGTTTACATGCCGTTTAAGCACCGGCACCGTTTCAAAAGTACCGGTTTGGTACTGGTATTGGATAAAACCTAAACGATACCCATCCCTATTTAGCAAACATGTGCTGGGCCTGACTGTTGTGTGTGTGATGTGATCAGTATGCTGCTGATTTGCATAAGCAAAAATGATGTAAATAGAAAACGCTGCTCCTAATGAATAAAAAACAGGAAATACAAGAAACTATGTGGTCTCTGAGTAGTATACTTAACAGCCACGGTGTGACTGATCCTGCACAGGTCCTGCATCCCGACAGCAGTCAGGCTGTACCACACCCAGACAGGAGAAGTACTGTTTAAAAATGCATGTACATTGTTATTGCGCTTTATGCACATATAAAAAAGTAAAATCTAGGTGTATTTTACTGTATATAGTAACCATGTGTGCATAGTACAGTATTTTTGCTATTTGTTTTTCTATTTTTGTTTTTTTCTATTATGTATCTTATTTACCTTTTCTTCCTGTCCCTTGTGCTGCTGTAACAAGGAAATTTCTCCAGTGTGGGATTAAATAAAGTCTATATCTCTGTAAAAACACGGCAGCAGACAGCACACAGTGATGAGGTCTGTTACTTTTCTTGAAACTCATAGCTTTATTTCACCCCTCCTGTACTCCTCGTGCTCCTTCATCAATTTCATCATCTTCTGGTGGTGCAAATCCCTCCTGGAAAAGATAAGATCAGTGTTCACTCAGATGTCTCTGTACCTCACTGAGGTGGTTTATTGCTTTACTGACAGGCTGATTTCTAATTTTGTGGTAATCTAACCAGATTTAGGTAAAGGCTGCAAAATGCTGTGATGGATTACAGAAAGGAGTAAAACGCAGCCATATCGAAGAATAATCATGAGATACGTACAGCAGGTTCTCAGTAACAGCTGGAATATGGGATTTTCCTCGTAATATTACAAACACACTTTAAATAAATGTATAATTCATTCTTGACTCTTTCTGACATGGGTCTTGTACCATGGAAAGGACAACCATCACCCACCTCCACTCCCTCGCTGGTCTCCACTCATAATGCACCTAACAAAGAGTACCAGAGTACTCTTGAGTTTGTCCCAGCACCTCACCCCTCCTGCCTCACACTTGCTAACTTTGGGGAGTGCTTGAAAAGCACTCACGGAGAACACAGAAGGTCTGTGATTTTATGCATCTTGTGGTTTAATTAGAGCCATTTTTGGAAGCAGTGACAAGCTGTCCTCTCTTTTGCTCTTGTGTCTTACTATTATTATGTCATAGAAGCAGCTGTAGTTTCAGATGTGTCAAAGGTCTATGCTCAGCCACTGTTAGCATCGTACCACATGCCTGAATCCAAAAGAACCATGTCACAGTGATCAAACAAGGTAAACAAACTGGACTTTGCTCATGGCTACGATCAGCCTAAAATGTTTAAAATTCCACAATCAGGAATTCAAGGAATTATAATTGGCTCATTACCTGAAAACATGTGCATGACTGCAAGGAGTGTGGAGCATGTAACTCTGAACGCAGGCAGGTGAACATTTGGCTATTCAAATGTTCACCAACCTGCAGATGACATAAATATGTGATGCCTTCGGTAAAGTCAGGGGATAAGGAATTAATCTGAATACTGTGGGAAATAAATGTTCTAACAACCAATAAACATATCGTCTGATTTCTTGTAATATCTCAAGATATTTTATGAAAGCCTGAGACCAGTCCACCCCCCCCCCCCCCCCCCCCACACACACACCCCCAAATTACTGGTCTGTGCTGTAATTGCTGAATGTAAGTAAACACTTTGGCCTGTATTTACCTCTGTAGCATACAGGATGTCCATGACTTTACTTTTGCTCAAAACTGGGTTGTTTTCGTTCTCCTGGCAGATGAGTTCAATGTCTCTCAGCTTCCCAAAGTAGAAGTCCCTCTCCTTCTCCAGCTCGTCTACGGTCACCTTCAAATCGAGCAACTATGACCAGAAACAACCGTGGAAAAAAAACGATGAGGGAGGCAGCTGAAACAACAATGTTGTTCAACAATAAAAACAAAGAAACAGAAGACACAAAAGAGAAGAAATGATATCATAACATGCTCACAAAGCTGCAGCGTTTTAAGGAAAAAAGCTACATATAAATTTTGTGTACTAATGTCCACAGTCAACTAACAGGATGTGAAGATTTCTTGAGCTGGTCACATCAGACCTTTTCAATGTTTTCAGCCTGACTTGTGTGACTCAGAAAAACATTCCAAAGTTAAATTGTTGTAACACTCTTACATTTTTCCCACCGACACAGTCCTGGTACAGAAACAAGGAACCAGCTCCAAGACTGGTTCCACTGCCACCTTTTTGTGCTGCCAAAAAGGTGGCAGCACAAACTTTCTATGTCCAAAGTTGAAACTATTGACGTGTGTAGCTATGAGAGGGAAACTGCAGAGTGACTTAAGAGATTTCCAACCAAAAGTACTCCTGGGTCTGTTAATGACTCTGTGTCACAGAGCAAATCAGCAGAACTGTGGCCTGGTTCTTAAAGAGTAGTAATCAGAATCCAGCACCAGTACTCACACTGAAAAAAGAAATCTGGGAAGCTTCCAAACCACTACCAACTTCATTAATGCTGAAGGGTTTGAGTAATTATGCAGTTTTGATGTGAGAGCTGGACAGGACCTCCGTTACAGGGTTTTCTTGAAAAGTTATCAGGGCAGCGGTACCTGCTGGTTGAGCTCTATGAGCGCAGTGATTCCTCCATTACGTGTCACAAGAGGGTTCCTGCGGATTGATGCTATCTGCCTCTGTGGGGTGGGGACATTCTTTGGTGCTGTCGGAGATGTTCTCATGGGGCCTATATGAAAGAAGCACATGTTTACATATCTATACATCTATTTAGTTTGTCAGCCCCTAAGTATGTCTGAGTATTTAGAGCAAAATCCTTCTTGATGTAAGTTTACTAATCAGGAGCTATTTATCTTGTTTGCTAATTTTGGTAAAAAGTACAATAAGATCCTTTTAATTCCCCAGAAAGTTACATTTTTACAAAACATCACATCTCTTAATGGCTCAATCCAGAGTGGTGTTTGTTCAGTAAATCTCATGAGAGCATTGAACACATACCATGCTAATTCACAATATTGACTGAGTAAATCAAAGAAAAGGAAACAGTAAACTTTTTTATTATAGCGTGTAGACACCACAAACTGCCATGAAACTATATTCTGCATGCATCAGTGAAACAGCATGACTGGTTAATGTGTTTCCTGTTTCACCTGGTAATTGGTTCTTTGTGGGCAGGGCTGGGACATAATCCTCCCATTTGTATTCAGGATACTTTAAAGGCCACATGATGTTCCACTTTGAGGTATATTACTGTCAGTTAGTACGTCTCTGTTTTTAATGCTGTGACTCACTACAAAATACCAAAACTCAGAGAACACGGGCTGCGCAGCTCTGATGTTTAACAGCTTTGAATCAGAACTCAAGTCCATACACTCACCTGCCACTTCATTAGGTATACCAGTTCAACTGCTCATTAAGTTCCAGAAGAATAAAACTCAGGTAATCACTGGACCAGTTTGAAACCCTTTATTGCCAGTTTATAGACATGAATAGGAAGAGAGGGGGAAAACCCCCATTATTCATAGCTTGACTGAGGGAACACTCAGAAACTGATTGTCACAACTAGGGTTGCCAACCGTCCAGTATTTAGAAACAAAAGTACACGTCCCGTATTGAGCTAATAAGGGACGCACTTTGTCCCGTAATACAGTGAGAATCAAAAGTAGTCTATAAATGTTTATGGAATTAACGCTTTGTTTGAAAACATAATTCCCAGCCCCTCTCCTGCTTTGTGACCAATGAGCTGACAGCACACTTATGACAATTCGAGTATGACAATTCAGATTACCGCTCATCTCATTGGTCGAGGAAAGGTCGCTTGCGGAGAAAATACCAGAAGACAACAGATGACCACAACAAGAAGCATGGTCAACAGGGAAACAAACGCCAACACTGCGGTGCAAGTCTCGGACGACAGTACACCTAAAGCTGGGCAGGCACTGCGATTTTTTCTGTCATGTGCTCTGGACTGTGCTGATGTGTGAAAGGAGGACGTGGAAAACAGCTTATTATAAGTCTTTTAATCCACTCTTACTAATTAAGCAAGAGTCAGAAGTGAAGAAAACACCATAGAGCCTTGTTATGGCAGAGGTTTCTTCCTGTTAAAAGTGAGTTTTTCCTTCCCAAAGTGCTTGCTCATGTGATTGTTGGATCTACCTTACAATATAAAGCACCTTAAGGTGACTGTTGTTGTGATTTGGTGCTGTATAAGTAAAATTGAATTGAACTATGGAGGCATAATTCTACAAAATCCACCATGAAATAACATTATATGGTGTTTATTCACTCCTTTGTTTATTCACCCAATAAACAGAGGTTAAGGCATTTTCTTTTTTAGTTGCTTGTCTGTTGTGGCTTTGGTGACTTAAATGCAAGGGGGTGGGAGATGTGCGTCCATGATGATGATGATGGTTCTCCATTCTTTGTTTCTGTCTTACAGACAGTGATTCATAAGCATTTATGATTAGCGTCAATACTCCCAGTACTACTGCTTTGATAAGTGTTCATGACACAGATGTTACCACTAACCTTTCAAATGTTCTGAAAAATGCACAGTGTTTGTGAAATAATTGAAGTCCTTCTTTGTGCACCTGACAGATTTGTACGTGAGCTAATGCATTGATCCCCTCACCTCATTTGCTGAATCTTCGATCAGGAGCCTTCAGCTGCTGAGGGATGCTGGCATCAGGAAGAGAGAACCATGCAGCAGTGTAATATACAGGAAGAGCTGATTGGATCACACCAAGTGCAGCTCTGTCACAGGCGGTAGAATTAAGTATTTTTTCTTAAATTTTCTTTGACTTATGAGTTGCCTGTTTGCTTAGTGTTGTGTTGAGTATTATTTATTTGATGTAACTTTCAAATCAAACTGATTTAATCTTTGATTTTCATCAAATGACCATTTGACCTTGACCTTCATGGTTAGAGCCCAAGGTCAAAGTTGATCTTGAAAATGTTTTTTTTTTTCAAGAAACCACATTGATAATGTATCATATGAAAGGGCGTGGAGAGACTTCTTAATTTTTTTTAATATGATACCTTATTACATCACAATAACGCCGTAATGCTTCACAAAATCACCCACTGAGTGAATATATCTGAAAATCTTAAGTTTTTATAGTTTATAGAAGCCAAAGATTTCAGCCAATTCAGCTCCAATCACATGGATAAAGAAAAGAAAATAGTAATAATCCTTTGAGGTCACAGATCAAAGGTCAGTTGCTATAAAAGCAGGCTGATACCAGCATGTTCTAATAAATACATCGTACAACATCAAAGTTTTAGTATAGCCCTTGGCCCTCAGGGGGGCGTTGTCGTCTCAGAGTGCTCTTGTTCTTTGTGTGTTAGGTCACCTTTTTTTTGTTTAGCAGTTAGCTTGCAGTTATGCAAAGTTGCTTATTTGGCTTGAGTTTAGTTATGTTCATTTGCCCTCTTTTGCCCTGTATTGTGAGCTCATTTTGTATATTTTTGTGTGTTTTAGGATAAATAAACCCCTCTTCTCTCAAAGTCCTCACTTTGTCCTCATATCTAACCAGCTCGATCCACAGAGTTTTTGTAAAACTGGCCCCCAGACTTGTGCTTCAGATCTGTGGCCTCGGCAGTGTCTAAAAAACAGCTTAAAGCTCATCTCCTTAGACTTGCATTTGGTTAGTGTGGTTTGTTTTTTTTAGGGGAGGGGTGCTTTTGAAAAGTGCTCATTTTAATTACTTACATGAGTACTTCTTTGATTTTCTTTGGCAAATTTATGACTCTAAAATGTGAGGCATAAATACCAAATATTATGCTTCGTGAAACCCTCCACCCACTCATGCAGCCAGTCCAATGTATTTTAAAACCTTACCCTTACTCCACATAGAAAAAGCTGCTTTAATGTTGTTGCTTTTAATATTTCACTCTGAGAACAGGAAAAAGCGTGGTTTGAGTCATTAAACAATTCTAAGAAGTGTCACCACAAGAACCACAAGACCCTTACATGTATGAGTTGACTTGAAAAAGCTGGGGGTGCTTCTGCTTTGTAGTCGCAATGCTGACATTCATATCCCTGATCAGAGCATCTACTTTGAAATTGAGGTTTTATTAAGGTTTGGTGAAATGCAACAGTAAAACAGAGTGAGCTTAATCATTTCAGCTGTTTATTTGTGTTAGCTGTGCACAGATAAAGACAGAAGAATAAAAAAAAAAACATTGCATTGCAAAGGAAATAAAGGTAAGTTAATGCAGATTGGAAACAAAGCTGAAGTCAAAAGTAATGATTACTTGAGCTAAGTCTTCTCAGTCATTACTGCGATTTTTTTTTCAATGTTTATTCATACATCTAAAGTTAGTCATGCTCATTAACGTCAATAAGTGGAGCTCCATTCTCTGCATAAAAGAGCAGCTCCAACTCCTTTGACCTAAAGAGAGAAAAAAATAATTGTGGTGTAAAATCAGGGTTGCAGTATCATCGGTGTCATTGTAGTATTAAGGCATGTTTGCATGTTGAATTTGGTCTCAGTCTCAAACTTAACATCTAAAGTTAAAGTCGCTGCAAAGTGAATCATCTGACAAATGAAAGCATTTCGATGAACCCCTGGGAACTTACTTGCATGCTCCCATGTTGACACAGATGGTCCTCACATCATCAGTTGTTGTGAGTTCCTCAATTAATTCTCCAAGGTGGACCTTCACAAATTTGCGGCAGAGTGATTTTAAGAGTCCAATACCATCGCAGACAGAGAGCAACTTTGACTTCAGGCTCTGTGAAAGAGAAACTTGTATTACTGCTCTGACTGAATAATGCCGTTAATTGTTGCTGGTACTCTATGAGACATTTTACCTCTGCAGTGGCGTTTGGTCCTGCAAGTTTCTTCACCTTGTTTAAAATCCACTTGCAAGCCCAGCACTTTCCTGGAAGCTGCAAATATAAGACACACCCATGCATGTTAGGTGTATTGGTGACTCTAATCAATAAGCTGTAGATGTGCGAGCGAATGGTCGTGTGTGTCTATGTGCCATCCCTGTGAGTGGCTACCCGATCACAGCGTACCCTCTTAATCTTACCCAGTATTAGCTGGGATAGTCTCCAGCCCCAGTGCAAAACGTGTTTGATAAGTCATTCAGGGAATTTATCCTACTTAGAGACATGTTTCAGTATATTCCGTGGATACACTGGTATACTCATTTCTTTGGCAAGCTTGTTAAATACCATGCAATGTTATGGTTTTGTTGGACTTAGTGTGTGGTTAACCTCAAAATATCAGCATAGTTGGGGTTTCAGAAGTCAGATATGTCCCCACATTGTGTTACAAATGAACAAAATTCATTTGTTTTTCTCATTTCTAATCCAATGATTGTTGTTGGCATAGAAATTAATTTGACATGAAAAAGCTTTTCACAAAGACTGCAAAGTGTGACTCCTGATATCAAAAGGTGGACTGATAAAGTGTAACCTAAGTTCTTTAATATTAACACTAACCCCACTTGCCCCCATCGAAATTCCCACGTCCACGTCCTCTTCATCATCGATGCTGACCTCTACGGTCCGTCCATGGACAGCACGGACTGCGATTCAAACAAACAGAAATACTTAATCACACTTTAAATCATAAAGAGAAGATTTGGCAGTTTCATACGGATTCTCATGCAAACCAATTTTTTCGTTACACACCTGAAAATGTTGCCACGAGGCACAGAAAGAGGAGGGAAGACGTTTCCATCGCAGCCACTGAGAGATAATGCTAGTATCTGTAGTTATGGCTGCTTTTAAACAGTTAAAGGTGCATGGGCTCTACACACACCTCATTGCAAGGCGTAAAATTCAAACCACATGTGAGAACACATTTTGCGTGGTTTGGGTGCCACGCTGTGAGAAAGTCACGCACCACCTCGCCCACCCACTAAAGAACAATTAGTGTGTTGTCCACATTTAGAACACAGTGATCCTTTTATGGCTTAAGGCTGTCACAGTGTCCCTGCCTCATTGTTAACACCCCTGAAAATCAATGACTGTATCATGCTATAAATTTATGTGTAAATCTTATTCTAAACCTTTAATATGCAGTTTATTGATCCACAAATATGTATTTCAGTTTTGTGGTCATATATAAACAAAAACCAACACTGATTTTGGACAGAGGTAATTGTAACTGTGCAGGCCTATTTTCTCAACCTGCCTATAAGTTAATAACTTCCTGGAAGGCAATGTGCGACCTTATAAGGGTCCAGTGAGGCGACTCAGTTTTGAAAATAGACTTTCACATTTCTGTCAGAGATCAGAGGTGAGAGAGAACTCTTAAAGTCAGAAGCTCAAAGAATTGCAGCATTTGCAGTACACAGGTTTACTAGCTGCTAATTCAAGCTCACTAGCTGCTTACTGATAGTAATAAGAGTAAAATCTGCACACCCCATTGCTTCTGTGCAACAGAGGTTTTGGAGAAGACAAGGCAACTTCCCAATGGAACCTGTGTGGATTAATTATATGTCAGACGTGAAATTATTATGTAGTTTTATTTGTTGCAAGTAAACAGGACACATTATGAGTAAAATAAGACTTTCTAATTCTAATCAATAGAGTCAATTGCTTTGTTAATAGCTTAGTAGTTACAGAAGACGGTCATGCTTTATGGTGATGACTAATTAGGCAATATGTTTCCAGTATGCACACTCAAAAGCAACTATTTTAATTTTCATCTAGTCTATAGTTGGCAGAATATGAGTCTCATAATACGTATATGTATAAGAAAACCAATGACATCACAGTAAAAATATGTTTTTTTATTGGGAGGGAAAAAGCAAGAAAACATGAACACAGGCTTGTGTTATTAACACAAACAGTTGAAGCATCACAAGTTCTTCAGAACTTTATAAAAAGGTGGCCTTGCAGAGTTTCAGATTAGTGCAGATGGTCTTGGCAGACTTGCCGTTGGTCAAGGCGTCAATCAACTTGTTTTTTACTGTTTTCAAGATCTTTCTGCAGGCCGACTTTAGGAAATTGAATTTCAGTTTATTACAGGCACCATCCAACGGCCTCCTGATTTTGTCCTTCAAGTAAAAATATGTGAAAACAGTAAACAAGCAGCTTCAGTATAGGTTTCTTAAAGGTTAAATTAAAATAGCTTTAAATTATGTGTCCAACACTGAGACTATAGACGAAAAAAGTATGACAAAAACAGCAAATGCACAGCATTAATAAAACTTGACAATAATGTCTCTGCTGGCTTGTGGCATATATGTACAAAGCTACAGATGCGTCAAAAAATATTTGCCCCCTTCCCTTTTCTAGATTTTTGCATATTTGTCACACTTACATGTTTCAGATCATCAAACAAAGTTTTACATTAGACAACGAGAACCCAAGTAAATACAAAATGCAGTTTTTAAATGATGATTTCATTAATTTAGGGGAAACAGCTGTCCAAACCTACCAGGTCCTGTGTGAAAAAATGATTTCCACTCTTGTTAAGTTATGATTTAATTGATTAACCACATTTTTGGAAAGCTGACTTCAATTTCATTAACCCAGCCCAGGCCTCATTACTGCCAGAAATCCTTACAGTAAGCTAAGAAAAAGTGTCAAAAGCAACACATCATGCAACGATGTAAAAGAATCAGCTCATTGACCTCTTTCAGTCTGAAAAGGGTTTCTAAGGCTTTGGGATTCCAATGAACTACAGGGAAAACCATTATCCACAAATGGAGAAAACCTGGAACAGCGGTGAACCTTCCCAGCCTACCAAAATTCCTCCAAAAGCACAGTACTGACTCCTCCAGGAGGTCACTAAGGAGCCCAGAAAACTTCAAAGGAAGTGTCGGCCTCACTTACCGTAGTTAAGGTCAGAGTTCATTATTCAATAATAAGAAAGACACAGGGCAAAACTGAGACCCATGCGCGAGTTCCAAGGTGAAAATCACTGCTGAGCAAAAAGATTACAAAAGCTCACCTCACATATTCCAAAAAACATCTTTATGATCAGTGGGCCCACTGACAAGATAAAAGAGGAACTTTTGAGAAGTCAGAGTCCCATTAAATCTGGCATGAAACTAACACACTATTTCATAAAAAGGCCATCATGGTCAAATACGGTGGCGGTGATATGACGGTCTGGGGCTGTGTTGCTGTTACAGGACCTGGACAGCTTATTGTAACTAATAGACCGATAAAGTCTTCTCTCTACCAAAAAAAACCCGAAGGCGAATGTTTTAGTTCATGCCCCAAAGCTCAAGTGCACATGGTTTATGTGGCAGGATGGTCATTCAAAATTCAACAACAAGTTCACCTCTGAATGACTCAAAAAACAAAACAAAAAAACACCCCAAAAAGCAAAATGAAGGTTTTGAAGTGGTCTAGTCAAAGTCTAAACCCATCAAATGCTTTAGCAGGACCTTAAAGAGGACATGAAATGCTAACACATAAAGGCTAATTTACACCACTATGCCCTGTTTTGAAAAACGGACATAGATACAACTGTCTGTGAAGCAGCTAATAGACTTACATTTGTTTATGTTAGCTAACTAGTGACAGAATCCATAACTATAGGAGGAAAAGAGACAATAAAACTTTAAAAAATCAGTTTAAGGGGATCACATTTGTGCTGCCCCTGACTGCACTGTATATAACTTCCTATTATCTAAAAATCCCCTCCCAAATGTCAAACCCCAGAGGGCTATTTCTGTGTCAGTGTCACATTTATGTGCTGAAGAAGACTTTTCTACACATTTAAATAATTTCCTATACCCTACCACTTCAATCCAATAACAGCTTGATATGCTGGTATTTTATTGGCAGCACTGTCAGGTTCTTTATGTGGAATTTCTGAAAAATTACAAGAAATTCTGAGAGGTTATTACAGCAGTACTGTTCACCATATATTACAGTCATTACCTTTGATTTATCACTTCCAATCTGCTTCTGCACTCTGGACACAATAGTCATGCAAGTACGGCAGGAGCCTGGAAAAACTTCATCCCACAGAATCTGAGATAAAAGTTTTGGTAAAAAGTTTTCAATTTGCACAAAATAACAAAATAAGCTTCTCTACAAGGGAAACTTTGTCAAATTTTAGCTTTCTCACCTCCTCTTTGTTGTGGTCACCTTTCTTTTTTTCATGCTGTGGAAAATGCTCCTCCTTAGTTTGGTCCTTCAGAGTCTTCAACGACGCAACAAAAGCTAAGAAATAAAGCATGCTTTAGAAAAGTAGTTCAGTTATCTTAAAGGTGGAGTAAATATTGCTACTTTTTTACTTGTGGAGAGCAGGAGAAGGCCGATGGTGATGGCAGGACTCATGGTTTTCCACGCTGTCAGATTTGTGCTGTTTTCTGGGCCTTTTATACTTCTCTGCGGCTTATTCAGTTTACTTCTCAAAAAAAAATCAGCGCTTATTTTACCACATAGTGACCCTTAAACAGCATTTTTAAAATTTGCAGAATAAAGTGTTTTTTAAACAGCATTAACTGTCAGTTGAAATACAACCCCAACTCTAACAAGGTTGGGATTCTGTGAAAAAAGGAAATCAAAAGAGAATTCATTGATTTGCACATCTAGTAAATAAAATAATTTGCATTGTAAAACATAAAAAACATACCAAATGTTTAAACTGATACATTGTAACCTTTCGAGTAAAATATTGGTTCATGTTGAATTTGATTTCAGCCACATATCTTAAACAAGTTAGGACAGGGGCAAAAAAAAAGCTGGAAAAGTAAGCGGTTCTCAAAGGAAACAGCTGGAAGAACATTTTGCAAATGATTAAACCAGCTGGCTTTATTTAGTATAAAAAAGCGTGTCACGGAGAGGCAAAGGTTTTACAAGTAAAGATGGGCCAAGGTTCACTGATCTGCAAAAAAACCCTGCGAAGTGTGGAATAATTTACAAACAATATTCTTGAGGTTGTCTTGAAAGCTTCCTGAAAACCTTCACTTGATTCAAAATCCTGCAGTGAGAATACTGACAGGGACTAGAAAGAGAGAGGCATATCATCACTGATCAGGCACAATTATATGAGCACTGACAAAAAAGAAGTTTAGAATTATTTTACGGGGAAAGTGTTTTTTTTTTTTGTCCTCAGAGTTGATGTTAGGAGCATAAAAAAATATAAGAGCAAGCGTAAGGATTTAAGCAAGTATGACAAGGGTCAAATTGTGATACTGGCTGTAGCTCAGGTGGTATCTTGTCACCTGGACAAGATACTAACTGCATGTTTATTTCTGATTTATCCATAGTAGTATGAATGTGTGTGAATGTTAGTCATAGGAGGCCCTAAAGTGGCTCAAATTCCCAAAAAGGTCAGTGCTTGCTGTAGTTATGGATGAGGGTCGCCTGGTCTACTGAATCTTTTCATTTATATCACATGGATGGCTGGGTGTATGTGCGTAGCTTCCCTGGGGAACATGAGCACCAGGATCTACTTTTGTGTGCTGTGGTTATTTATGCTCCCCTGGTTTGACTTGCACCTTATCGTGGGTGCGCATGAAGAGGTGAAAAACATGCACAAATTTGATAGCTCTTCTTACATTTCTTGTCTTGGCAGCCCATTCTCCCACTGGTAAGTTGCAGCTTTGAGCTAATGTTAAAAGCATATAAGTGCATGGTCTAGCAGCTCCTTTATTTTATGTTTTTAATCAATGCAAAATGTAAAATGCAATGTAAAAATAAAGGAAAAATAGCTTCTTAATGATGTGAACCGCATCTCTGTCTGATAACTTGTTCTTAGTGACTGGTATATTTTTGAAGTAAATATTGCAAGGGCAGTGTTATCAGATTTTACTTCAGATCTACATTTTAAAGATCTTACCGGCCCTCTCCACCACCACTATGCTTTTTGTGGCTCTCACACCACAAGTTTTCACATTTTGACCACGTGTATATTTTGAGGTTCCGTCAATATTCGTATCTGTATGTGTTTTTGTGTGAGAATATGTGCAAAATGGTGCAATGTGAAAGAATTGTGCAGGCACCTTTTCTCATTTTACCTGTAAGTTAGTAACGTCCTGACATTATAATGGCAATCTCAATCCCCACACTACAGGGCTGTTGGGCCTCTCACACCGCATGCCACTTTTGATATTTTGCCAAATGTATGGTTTGAGTCTTCCATTGTGTATTTCAATTTTGAAGATATATTTGCTAGTGAGCTTTCTATAGTTTTAACAGCTGAAAAGGAAACGCAGACCAACACCTTTTTGCTTCGAACGCTTACGTGTTGTACATTCTCGCTTTCAAGAGCACAGTCAGCAACATTGTAAAAAGAAAAAAAATGCTGCTGACAGTTGCTGACATGTGTCATAGAGTATAGAGAGTATGTGTGAAAGTTCACAATCTGACAGAATTGCAAAATTGAAAAACAACTTAAAAATGGACATACCTGCATGAAATCCTATCATGTTCTTCTAAAACTGCAAAGAGAATATGGGAATGTGTGGCAAACACCGAAAACGCAAGGTTAATGACTCTTTAGCTTTTACACACTGCTGAGCAGGTAGTGCAGAGCCTGTACAAACAGTGAGGGGGAAATTAAGCAGTCAAGTTGTGGGCCGACAGGTGCTGTGCATGAAAATATCAGTAAAGACATGAGGTTGGTCAGGTGGGAATAAACTAAGGCTGCTTAAGGTCATCCCCTCTTGTAGGTGCTGTTATGAATCTATTTCAGCTGAAATAGAACAAGATACACCCCAGTTAGGTCACCAGTCTGTCACACATAAGCGGATGAAAATGGATTGATAAAAATATCCAAAAGGACATTCAAGATGATTCACTAAAATAAAAGTATTACCAAATGAACAGTGGTTCATTTCCAACGTCCTATTGGAGAACACATCCGTGAAAGAGTCAGTTTCACACATGCCGCCACAAAGGCACCACTTACAACTGGGGAAATTTCCTGCGGGTTTTTAAAGCCAAGTTGTTCTGAGTGGCAGATAGCTTTGAAAAAATTTCATGCATGCAATGGCGAGGCTCTTCTTGAAACAAAGGAAGTGCAGAAAACAGTTTTCTTAAAGTAGATATGAAACACTGCATTTTTAAGGGCTAATTTACTCAATGGACACCTACTATAAAACACTCATAGATTTACTGTGAAGCTTTGATTTCAAGATTTGAGATTCAAAGTGTTTATTGTCATGTGTACAGAAGAAATAGCATTTCTCTGTGCAATGAAATTATTCCTTTGCTGTCCATACACAAATGCCAAGTTAGGTAAGGGTTAAAGGAACAAGATAAATAAGGATAAAAATAAGGATAAAAATTAATGAAAGATAATTAAATAAGTACAAAAATAAGTAAGTGAAGACAAGTGAGGTATGCAGATGTACAAAGGAGCTTAATGTGCAAAATGAACTTAGTGTGCAAAGTGTCCTGATGTGCAAATTGCAGCTGAGGTAGGTCAGCCGTTCAGGAGTCTGATAGCAGTGGGGAAGAAGGAGTTGTTGAGTTGTGAATTTCTGGATTGGAACAGTGCGTGTTGAGCGTGTGTGGGGTCTTTGAGGATGGAGGCAGCTCTCCTCTGGACTCTGTGATGGTATGCTCTGCAGAGAGGGCAGCGGACTCCTGGTGATCTTCTCCGCAGTCATCACTCTCTGCAGGCGTTTGCGGTCCGTAGCAGTAGTGCTGCCGTTCCATGCAGTGATGCAGCTGGTCAATGTGCTCTCCACAGTGCAGCTGTAGAAGCTGCTGAGGATCTTGGTCGACATACCAAATTTCCTCAGCCTCCTCAGGAAATGCAGCCGCTGCTGAGCCTTCTTGACCAGCTGTTTGGTCTCCAGGTGAGGTCCTCACTGAGACCCACCACAGTCGTGTCATCGGTTGCTGCACAGTTATGAGTCAGCAGAGTGAACAGCAGTGGGTTGAGCACACAGCCCTGAGGGGCTCCAGTGCTCAGTGTGGTGTGTGGTGTATACTCTGTCGCAGGGCTAAAACAGAGACTGGCAACTCATCCATACATGTGTAACCAGTATGAGGCTTTTATTGCGTTACCCTTACCCCAGATAGAAAAGGGGTGTTTTTGTTCATTTACTTTTAATATTCCCCACTGAAAACAGAAACTAGAGGTCTGACTTTCTTTACACCATTAAAAATTCTAAGAAGTGCCACCAGAAGAATCACTAAAAATGTATGTGCATGACTTGACTCAGCAAAAGCTGTGGTGCTCCTGCTTCATAGTGACAGTTCGAACATTCATATCTTTGATAACAATGGCTGCTCTGAACTTGAAGTTTCATTTAGATTTGGCAAACACAAAAAAACAGAGTCAGTGAAATGATTTAATCTGTTTATTTTTTAAGCTCTGCATAGATAGAAGAATGGAAAATGCAGCCATTGTAAAGGAAATAAAGGTAAGCTGTTTTGAAGGATAAAAGTGATGATACTTTAAAGTGTGGGAGCTAGCTCTTGTCAATTATTTTTGGAATAAAGTTTGATGGGTTTTTTTTCATGCATGTAAGGTCATTGAAACTCCTTAATTTCAGTGTCTGGACCTCCCTCCTTTGGATAAAAGAACAGGTCCACTTCCCTTGGCCTAAAGAGGGAAAATTGGAAAAACAGAAACACATACGTTTAAATATAATGAGTTATGATAAAAACTATATTTCATTGTTTTATTGTAATCATCATTAAAGTATCAAGGGTGTGAACCCTGATTTAAACCATATGGTTTCAGGTCAGTAAGACAAAATAGTGGGAACTTAAAGTCGCTACAAAGTGACTAATCTCAATAATCTGAAAAATGAAAGCATTTAGATGAACCACTGCGAACTTACTTGCATGCTCCCATGTTGACACAGATGGTCGTGAGTTCCTCGATCAATTCTTCCAGGTGCACCTTCACAAATTTGCGGCACAAAGATTTTAAGAGTCCAATTTCATCGCAGATAGAGAGCAACTTTGACTTCAGGCTCTGTGAAAGTAAAACTTGCATTACTGTTCTGACTGAATGATGCCGTTAACTGCTGCAGGTACTCTATGAGACATTTTACCTCTGCAGTGGCGTTTGGTCCTGCAAGTTTCTTCACCTTGTTTAAAATCCACTTGCAAGCCCAGCACTTTCCTGGAAGCTGCAAATATAAGACACACCCATGCATGTTAGGTTTATTGGTGACGTTAATTTTAGTAGTACTTTTTCCAGGTTGGAATCATTAAACAACATATATCTTTCAATTTCGGCACCATGGTGAAAAAGGCATGGATGTGAGAGTGAATGTTTCTGTGTTTCTGTCTCTGTGGCATTCACGTGATGATGATGATGATGATTGGCTGTCTGACCACAGTGTACCCTGCATCTCTGTGATGGACCAAGCAATGAAGAAAACTTAGGCACAGATTAAAGTCCAAAAAAATGATTTTTTTATTTAACCCAAAAAACATAATTGGTTAACTCATGCAAAAAGACTCAAAATCTTGGGCACATAAAAGAGGTCAAAATAACAAAACTCTACTCAAAGTTGACACCACAACTGATAACTCAAACAAACTGACCAAGACAAAGGGGAAACTTAAATAGTGGCTGATCAGCCCACAAAAACAGGAGAAGGGGTAAAACACACAAAACCTAACTAAACCAAACATAATGAACTCCAATTCCCCCCCATGGTCCTGAGTTATGGCGTGAACCAATTTGTAGTCTTCCTTTAAAGCTCGCTCCGCCCCTTTTCTGCCTCTTGGCTCCTTAATCAAGGGACTGGAACAGCTGGAACTAAGGTAACTCAGAAAACAAAAAATTAATCATACATAACAGTGTAAACTAAAATGTGCGCACTTATTTTAGAATGCAGTGTTATGTGGATATGTGGATTAACTCTAAACCAAAACCAGTTATTTATTGTCCTGTAAATTAATTCCTATATTTAAAGAAAGAAATGTGAATGCGAGGTTACTTATAAGCCTCTACACTAACATGGTGATATTACCACTGTGTGGCTGTAAGTGCAGCCATCACAATCTCCATCCCAAGTGCAAAAGTAGTTTGATAAGTCACTGAGACAATGGACCCTACTTGCTGATACTATTATTAATATATTTATTCTTTGTTTCTCTCTCTTTTACTAAGTTCACTTTTAAATTCACTGTATTCACTTGTGCCAGGGATCTTTTTTTTTTTTACTTAGGTAAACTCTGAATACTTCTACCATTACTGATCATAAGTCGTATTTTTTGTTTAGTCATGTGAGGATGAACATCACATGTGCATTGGGGACTGCAGTCTCAGATAAACTGCACACCACAGGACCCACCCTTTATCTGGTAGATTAAGATAGCTTAATAATCTGGAGTGAAAGATCAACGAAAAGTTCCTCACATGGTGAACTCCCTCACTTGTAGTCATTTCTTCTGACCTGGCTGATGCTGCCTCCCCCTCTCTCATCTGTCCTCATTTTTCTGAACATTTGCCTCTGATCATCTGCAGAGTGTTGCAGGGCACGAAGCATCTCTTCTTTCCACTTGCCACTCTGATGAAGCTGCTGCTGATGGGATATACAGTGCATCTTTTTCTAAATGATTATAAAACTGATCATTAATGACAGGGAATGTGGGTGTTTTTTAAGGAATAAATACGTTTTTGTCAACAGGAAAATTAGCATAATGTATTTGCATTCCTGCTCTGAAGATTCCCAAACAGCTTTCCTTGGGACTGAAAGGCTGGAGAGTGAGTGGGTCATAGTATCATTTTGTGTTTGGTGGTTAAATCTCTACAGGGGTTGCTTACTTTAATTCTCCTCGTAGTCCTAACATGCCCTGGACAGCATTGTGGGAAGTGCAGCCTCTGATGATGCAGGATAACGCACCATGTCATGAATCTCAAACTGGTTTATTAAACATGACAATGAGTTCATTGTATTGGAAGTCACAGTCATCAGATCTCAATCACACAGATAGATATGCTGCTAACATATCTGCAGCAGTCACCCCCAATATGGACCAAAATCTCTGAGAAATGTTTCCAGCACCTTGTTGAATCTCTGTCACAAAGTGTGAAGCAAGTGTGCTCCAACCTTTTACTACAGCACTATAACTAACTTCAATGAGCTGAACTGAACAGCGAGTTCTTTACTTGTTCTTACACACTGATCATTTATTAACCTGATGTTTGTTTTTTTTAAAGCTAGTTAGCTCTAAGCAAAGTAAAATGATGCTACTGTTGATGATGAGCACAGTGTGGGAATCTTTAGTTTGAGCTACACAAAACTTATCTACGATCGAGACTTTGCATAGAATGTGGGTTCTGTTTTTTTTCTCTGGTTAGACACTTGACCCATGATCGGTTATTTATTTTTAGTTTTTTCATGCAAAGTTATTTGCTGGCGAAATGTTCAAGAACGACACAGACAGCTCACTAAGTCATCATTTTCACTGACACATGCCACACCAAGAAGAAATAATGGTCTTTGGCTGAGGATATTAGCAGCACACACCAGCATCCTGTTATGGTGAAGCCTGATGGGCTGAATGAATTAATGAATGCTTTTCCTCTTAATATTTAAATGATCATTACATGGATTTCTTTACAGGATTAAAGGTTTCAACAAAGTCCCCCCTGAAGAATTGTTTAAAATTTATGTGCATGACTTTATTGAAGTGCTGCTGCTTCATAGCGACAGTGCTGGCATTCATATCTCTGATCAGAGTGGCTACTCTGAAGTTTGGTTTGGAAAACAACAACAATAACAACAACAAAACAGAGTCAATGTGATGATTTCAGCGGTTTATTTGTGATACCAGTGCATAGATACAGATAAAGAAATTGAACGTATGGCATTGCAAAGGAAATAAAGGTAAATTGATGCCGTTTGAAAAGAAAGCAGAAGAAGAAACTAATTGGTTAATTATTGGCAAATGCGACTGGGATGACTTGTTGATTGTTTTTTCCAAAGCCGTTGTGGATTGTATTCGTGCAGATGAAGTCAGTGAAACTCCTTAACGTCAATGCGTGGAGCTCCCTTCTCTGGATAAAAAAACAGGTCCACCTCCTTTGGGCTAAAGAGAGCAAATCAAAACAAACAGAAACATTAAAAACATATGAGCTATTACAGATAATATTAGGGTATGTTTGCATGTTGAAGCTAGCCTATGTATTTAGCATTTATCAAGTTAAAGTTGTAACAAAGTGAAGTAAACACTGCTGAGACATTTCTGAAAATGAACTGTAACCCACTTTAATATAATCTAATGTGAATTGTATTTTGCACTCATAAATAACATTGCTGTTGTTATTTTGCACGCTTCTATTTGGTGTATTGTCCCTTTATCAAATTTACCAGAGACAGCCACTCGCTGGTGGAAGTAGAGGGGGGGAGAACGCACGAACGTACGAGCCTGTGAGTGAAGAGAGACTACCGAGCACGTTGGGAACAGATGCCTTTTTAAAATTTTTATTTTAATGTGATTGTGTCCAGCTTCGGTCCTTGTGGATAACATCTACTGTGAGTCTGAATGAGGATTTGGCCAAGTTGTGCCGCGTGGAGACCCTAGCGTTGAAAACCCGACGCTGTTAACCTGAGACTGTTGGATCAACTCACGTCCCAGAGATAAGGAAATGATTCACACTTCTGGTAGCACTTCACTTTAATCTCTGTTCCGCAAGGACTCAAGCCAACATTTGATTTTACACATGTGATCCCCAAATAGCGCGCATAAGAGTGGTCAGTTTTCCGGGTTATTTATAAAAGCTGTGCTATTTTTTTTTTCATCCAGACGCCTTCAAATTTAAGAGCAAAATACCTTAACCTCCCCTTTCCGGCGTGAAATATCAGCGCAAAGATTAGTAGATTTCATGTCGCAAACGTTATTAAATCTGTTTGTGCACTTAATTTAAATATTCTCCTCCCAAAACTATCTGAAATGCATATGCAACACGGTCAGCTGCAAAAGTCTTTTTCTCTAAGAAGTTCACACCTGTTGGAGGCAATCTTGTCACTGCGCTCTCTTTGAAAGTATCGACAGTAACGCTTTCATTGTAATTGTATTGGTAACCCACTGAAGTGCTACTGAACGTTCCCAACCAGTCATTCTGCAAGTGTAGCAGACAGAAGAAATCTAGATTAACCGCAAAGAAGCTGATGATGGTTAGCATGTGTTACAGGCATGGCCCTTTAAGGATGAAGCCTGATGGGAAATGTATTCGGGATGTGTGTAGCGGGACTGCCTGGTGGGTGTGTGTAGAGAGAGAGAGCGGAGAAGGGGGAAAAAGTAACGGTTAGCTACAGAAGAGACGAAAAGAAAATAAATAAAAGGAATATAATAACTCCCTCGACAGCCAGAGTTGTGTCGGCGATGCTCGCTGTGAGTAAACTTTCAGCCCACTGTACGCGGTGTTCGTGCCTTGGAGAAGAAATAAAGTTCGGTGAAGCAGTTTCCTACGCCTCCTTCGATCTTTTTGCTAGCGGAGTTGACCTGTATAGTAAGCTGTTGCCGGCTACGCGTCAGTTACGGAACCTTCAAGTAACTGCCAGAGGTTTCCGCGGATCTGCCGCGGTAACACATGACAGAAAAACCTGAACTGGACACGGAGAGATATTTATTTATTCTGGGACTTAGATGTATAGATTATTTTGCATGGATATTTCTGTGTCTTCTATTTCCCATAAACAAGCCAGCACTTCAAAATTCACGCTGGTCTGTTTTTTTTTAGGGCTCCTACTTATAAACTGCTACTTTGGTCCCATAGCTATCTCTAAAATTCTGCAATGCTGCAGAAACCATTCAGATCAACCCTGATTTAAACTATGTGGTTTCAGATCAACAAGACAAAATAGTGGGAACTTACTTGCATGCTCCCGTGTTGACACAGATGGTCCTCACATCATCAGTTGTCGTGAGTTCCTCGATCAATTCTTCCAGGTGCACCTTCACAAATTTGCGGCACAAAGGTTTTAAGAGTCCAATTTCATCGCAGATAGAGAGCAACTTTGACTTCAGGCTCTGTGAAAGTAAAACTTGCATTACTGTTCTGACTGAATGATGCCGTTAACTGCTGCAGGTACTCTATGAGACATTTTACCTCTGCAGTGGCGTTTGGTCCTGCAAATTTCTTCATCTTGTTTAAAATCCACTTGCAAGCCCAGCACTTTCCTGGAAGCTGCAAATATAAGACACACCCATGCATGTTAGGGTTATTGGTGGCTCTAAATAAGACGTTAATTATAGTAGTACTTTTTCCAGGTTGGAATCATTAAACAACATATATCTTTCAATTTCGGCACCATGGTGAAAAAAAAAATCAGTTCAAAGGAATCCTTAAAAAAAAAAAAAAAATCCCGGATATTCATGCCGAAGATGAGTGTATCCAAACCTCTGACCACAACTGTATCTGTATATTTGTGATATACTGTATGTGTACTGCTGTTTATTAATAATAATGATGTATAAAAATATAAAATACGTTTTTAATAAAGGCATGGATGTGAGAGTGAATGTTTCTCTGTGTCTCTGTGGCATTCACATGATGATGATGATTGGCTGTCTGACCAGTGTACCCTGCATCTCCATCCCAAGTGCAAAAGTAGTTTGATAAGTCACTGAGACAATGGACCCTACTTGGTGAAACTATTATTAATATATTTATTCTTTGTTTCTCTTTTACTAAGTTCACTTTTAAATTCACTGTATTCACTTGTGCCAGGAATCTTTTTTTTTTTACTTAGGTAAACTCTGAATACTTCTACCATTACTGATCATAAGTCTTATTTTTTGTTTAGTCAGGTTGACTTAGAAATTAAGTTGAAATGAAAAAGTTCAGATTTTTCACTGAGACCGCGAAGTGCCACCCCTGATATTCAAAGTGCAAGCTCAGTTCTTTAAAGCGGTAACATTAACCACTTGCCCCCATCGAAACTTCGATGTCCACGTCCTCTTCATCATCGATGCTGACCTCTAAGGTCCGTCCATGGACAGCACGGACTGCGATTCAAACAAGTAGAAATGCCAAATTACAATTTAAGTCATAAAGACACATCGGTGATTTTGCAGTTTCATATCCACTCTCATGCAAACAAGTGTTAAGGTACACACCTGAAAATGCTGCCACAAGGCACAGAAGGAGGAGTGAAGATGTTTCCATCGCAGCCACTGAGAGATGATGCCTGAGTATCTGTGGTTATAGATGCTTTTATATAGGAAAAGGTGCATGGGTTGCACATGTACATTTCTGAAATTCAAACCCAGTTACCACAGAGCAGAAAATATACACATCACCGCAACAACCTACATATTTGGATTTGTCTTTTTTAGTCAGTCAGTGCACTCCCTTATTAACATAAAAGGCAATGGCATCTTGGGGCAATATTTTATCTCTTATTTGAATATTAATGTTTATATGACCATCTTTATCGAGTTTATTTAGTTAAGTTTTGCAAAATCTAATAACAGCTAGTGTGTTGTCCACATTTAGAGCAGGGCGATGCTTTTATGCACAATGTTCTCACATCACTTTAGAGGTTTTTGTGACTGGTTAACAGTAGAATTTCAGAGAAAACTGATTATAAATTTACTATAATATAATATATAGATGTGGTATTGTTAGTGCTTTTTGACTTGTATTTCACAGTGTTTCTGACTTATTGGTAAAGCCCCTGCCATGTAGCCACTGATTAATGGTATATATTATATATATGTAATTTTACCCATAACTGATCCATGAATGTGGGTTTAGATATTTGCCAGTTTTGCAGTCATATAAAATAAATAAATAAATCCAACACTGATGTGTACAGGGGTAATCATAACTGTGTGCATACATATTCTCATCTTGCCTCTAAACGAATAACTTCCTCCAACGTAATGTTTGACGTTATAAAGGTATTTGTGTCCGGTGTGGTGACTCAAAGCTGCCCAAGTGGACTTTTGAAATTTCTGTCAGTGATCAAAGGTGAGAAAGAACAAGGGTTCATTAGCAGCTTGTTGATAGGAAGAAAGGAAGTGTATGAAAAAAGTATGCATACCTCAATTTTCTTAGCAAGAAGAAGAGGAGTCAACTTCCAGATGGAACCTGTGTGGGTTAATGACCTTTATTCAAAGTTATGTCCAAGCATACGCATAGGAAAATTAATGACATCGCAGAAATAAAAACTAATTTTGCAATGATAAATAGAAAGTAACTATACTGTCCTGTTTCTGATGGATGCAAAGGGCTGATTTAGTGTCATTATCTCAGATGTTTCTGTCTGTTTGGACTGGCTGTTAGATTGAGTTGATAAAGAATGTATCTTGCACACCCACAGAGACTGCTGCGGCTGCTGCACCTGCAAACATTCGTTTGTCTGTGGTAGGTTGCATAAGATTCACTCCCTGTGAATCAAGTTCCAGCTTCAGTTTTAAAATGTAATGTGCAAACACAATATGTACACATAGCTCACCACTGACTACCTAAAATGAACAACTGCTGCATGTTGCTTACACAGCATGCATCTGTAATTCCCCACTAACACAACAGCATCCCACGACACTGCAGAATGAATAAATGACTCAAAGATGGTCAAATAGTCATACAACTTGTGGAGAACTTTCATCAGTCAAAGGTCCGCAAACAGTTTGGGCCCCATGAGAGTAGCGTAAGTGCTAGTAGATTTGTTTTAGGGGTGGAAATGCTCAATATGCAGATGTCCAACTAAACTGTGCGACGATGAAATGCTTACAGAGTTTCAGATTAGCACATATGGTCCGGGCAGAGTGGTTGTTTGTTAAGACATTGATCAACTTGATTTTTTATCGTTTTTAAGATCCTTCATTAGCCCAGCTTCAGAAGTCTGCCACTCGCTGGCACATTAAAGGCCTCCTCATTTTGTTCTTTAAGTAAATACATTTAAAATAGTAAATTAGCAGATTCACTATGGGTTTCTTCAAGGTTACGCCAAAATAACTTATTTATTTGCATGTATATAAACTGTAAAACAACAAAACTATAGAAGTGATAAAGCAGAAAGTAAAAGCACTACTGACTTGCGGCATATTTACTGAGATTTACAGGAATTATGAGAGATGGATTTCTCCAAAATAATTTTATTTATACAAACAAGATACAGTAAAATAAATGAAATCATCATTTAAAAACTGTATTTTGTATTTACTTTGTTTTTTTTGTCTAATATTAATATTAATTGGTGATTAAACCCTCAGAAACCCTCCAATGGGCCGGAATTAAAGGAATTCTGCAAAGATGAGTGGGTCAGTTATCACAAATACTTGATTGCAGGTCTTGTTGAAGAACTGGTTATTAGGTTTAGGGGGCAATTAATTTTTCACATCAGACGTAGGCATACCTGAGTTTCAGGATATGAACTGATGATTGTCCAGGTCCTGAACCAACAAAGCAGCCCCAGTCTATTACACTACCACCACCATGTATGATGTTCTTTTTAAGAAATAGTGTGTTAGTTTTATGCCGGATGTAGCCAAATTTAAACCTTCCAGAAAATTCAGCTTTTGTCTTTTCACTATTTCTTTTTGTTGAATCATAAAGTCTGACCTCAGCTGAGTCAAGTGAGGCCTGCAGTTCTTTAGATGTTGTTCTGGGTTCTTCATTGACCTCCCGGATGAGTCATTGGTACATTCTTGGAGTAATTTTGGTAGGCCAGCCACTCCTGGGAAGTTTTCTCACCTCTTTTCCCATTTGTGGATAACAGTTCTCTCTGTAGTTCACCAGAGTCCCAAAGCCATAGAAATAGTAACTTGTTCCAGACTTATAGATATTGATGACTTTGTTGTTTCTTAGTAATTTCTTTAGATCACATCATGTGTGGCTTTTTGAGATCTTTTAGCCTGCTTTACTTGCATAATAAGCTAAAAGTCTCAGCTAAAAAAAACGCTTTCAAAATAAAAAAGCACTCGTTTGGATGAATATAATAAATGCAATGTGCTCACATGTCAGTGAGTCACTATCTCTGCAGAGGAAGTTTTAGCTTTCTCACCTCCTCTTTGTGGTCTTTGTTGTGGTCATCTTTCTTGTTTTCATGTCGTCATAACTGCTGTGGAAAATGCTTCTGTACAGTTTGGACCTTCAGAGACTTCCATGACTCAACAAAAGCTAAGAAATAGAACATGCTTTGGAAAAGTAGCTGAATTATCATTAAGGTTTAGTAAATATTGATGCTTTTCTTACTTGTGGAGAGCAAGAGAAGGCCGATGGTGATGGCAGGACTCATAGTTGTCCACGCTGTTTCATCACAGCTGTTTTGTGGGCCTTTTATTCTCTTTTCAGCTTATGGAGATTGTTTGTCAACTGTATCAGGGCTTATTTTACTACATATGTGACCCTTAAACAGAATGCAATTATTTGCAAATCTCATAAAGCCATCTTTGACGCCCAGCATGTTTGCAATCTGAACCCAGGGCCCTGCAGATCAACATTTTTAATAACATTCAGCTTCTTAATGATCTGAACCACATCCAGCTGTTAATTCTTTCTTGATGGTCTTAAGTTTTAAATTAAAAATTCCCAAGGTGGTATTGTCAGGCTTTTCTTTTCAACGTCAAAGCTTTTCGAGGTCTCGGTCTCCACACCACCACCATCAATCACTATTAGGGTGCATGTTGGACCTCTCACACCACATACCACTTTTCATATTTGCCCACATGCATAATTTAAATATGTACTGTATTTTGATTGTAAAGGTTTATGTATCCATGAGGGTTTTATGGGTCAACAGCTGAAAAGGAAACACAGACCACCACCACCTTCCTGCATCACACCTATTCAAGCACATGATGTACGTGCCTTCTTTTAAATGCACACTTGGCAAATTTATGAAAAGAAAAAAACTTTACAAGAAGTCGTCTTATTGCTGCTGACAGCAGGTGCTGTCATTTTGTACATCTGCATATACATTTGTGAGTCAGAGATGCAGCGTATGTGCGAAATGACACGATGTGAAAGAATTGAAAAACTAATCTGAATGAAAAAAATGCATGTATCCGCATGAACCCCCTTCAAATTCTTTTAAAAGTGCATAAATATAGAAATATGTGATAAATACAGGAAGCACACGGTGAATGGCTCTTTAACTTTTTCACTCTGCTCATAAGCAACTGTGTGTTGCTTAGTGCTGAGCAGGTAGTCCAGATCCTGTGCAAACAATGAGGTAAAAAGCAAGCAGTCAAGCTGTGGAACTAATCAATGTGACCACTGAAAATATCAGTATCAGTAAATATCAGTTCAGAAAACATGAGCTCAAAACAGACACTTTGTCAGTTATGACAGTTAAGTTTTGCACAGTTTGTGAGTTCCTATTTTGTTTTGTTGAGAACATTAAACATTTGGCAGTAGCTCCAACCAAAGGGCAGATGGAGGAGGTGTCCGTGCTGAAGATATTAAGGTTTTAATTGGGGGTTATCAGAGTAGCCAATCAGAATGTAAGGTGCTGCACTGCAGTGGAATAAATCAGAATTTCCGAACAGTTTTTGTGAAAAGGCGAATCTTCTTCACACACAAAGGTTAACTATGGAGTTCCACAGGGTTCTGTGCTAGGACCAGTTCTGTACTATTTACATTGATCTTACTTGTCTTAGGCAGTACAATTACAAGGCATAGTATACATTTCCACCCACCTTTTTCTTGCCATGACATCCGATGGCATTCATTGATTAGTTAGACTTATGGCTTAAAGACAGAAGGGCCCAGATGGCCTCCTATGAGGTCATTGGGGCAATCGTGGTTCAAGATTTGGGCGTTCGCCTTGTAATCGGAAGGTTGCCGGTTCGAGCCCCGGCTTGGACGTTTTCGGTCATTGTGTCCTTGGGCAAGACATTGCACCTTATTGCCTACTGGTGGTGGTCAGAGGGCCCGGTGGCGCCAGTGTCCGGCATCCTTGCCTCTGTCAGTGCGCCCCAGGGTGGCTGTGGCTACAATGTAGCTGCCATCACCAGTGTGTGAATGTGTGTGTGGATGACTGGATGTGTAAAGCGCTTTGTGGTCCTTAGGGACTAGTAAAAGTGCTATACAAATACAGGCCATTTACCATATTGTTTTTTAGCAAATATGGTGTCAAAGCAGATACCTAGTGCACTGTAAGGAATTTTTTTGACCAGGATATCCCCTTCAATGCGCATATTAAACAAATGTGTAGGACTGCCTTCTTGCATTTCGACAGTATCTCTAAAATTAGAAACAGTTCAGAGTGATGCTCTCTCAGAGCACTCCTCTTTCAGACTCCTGACTTTTTTGTGGTTCCTAAAAATTAGAATGGGAGCCTTCGGGTTTCAAGCTGCTTTTCTCTGGAACCAGCTCCCAGTTTCAATTTGGGAGAAAGACACCCTCTCTATTTTTAAGATTAAGCTTGTTTCTTCCTCATTCACCTGTTTTCACTTTCTGTGTATAATTAATCTCTGGCTCTCCCACAGCCTGTCCTTCATTGTGTGTTCTTCGCCTCACCTCAAACGGTTGTTTCTACTGTAATCAGCCACCAGGGGGCGTTGCAGTCAAATATATGAGACCTGCTGGCGCCCTGCAGTGATGACCTGGTGGGCGTTAGCAATTTCACAAACAAAGAACAGGAAGATTAGGAAACACCAAAATAGCAAATTCTTTGTGGTTGTCTCAACCTCTATAGTTAGGCAACTATTTAAACTTGTGAGCAGATGCTTAATGGAGCTGCTGAAGCCTCTGAATGTGCAATAAAATTCTCAGAATGCAGGATGTGCACTGACTCTGCTTGCGCTAGATCAAACAGGAATAAACCAGGACTGCTTACAGACTTAAAAGAGTCCTTTAAAAGAGTGTACAGGTTACATTTTGTTAGCAGGCTCCATTTAAAGACCGTTAACATCCATGCGTCACAATTTTCTTGCAAATACCGAACTTTTAGCCCCCTTTCTTCCTTATTTTACTCTTTGTTTGTCTAAAGTGTCAGTACATTTAGACATTTTGTGATTATACATTATAAACAACGACATGGTCTATGCAAAGCAGACAACCCACAAACCCAATATCAACTTTTACCTTTTACCTTTTATTTATATTTGTGTACAAATGTATAAAAAGTATTTGTACACAATCAAGGCTCATTCTTTCTCAAATCAGAATGGGTCCACGGTCGTCTCAAGGTGCTTTAGGCACTACAAAACAAGACTTTGGTCCTAAAAGAGTTGCTCATTTAGCCTAATTTTTAGCATTAAATACCTGAGAATACATTAAGCTAAAACTCAACATAGATTTTTTTCTCTGATGTTTGATTGCAACCTTTGAGCTGCCAGTTTGGAAACTGATGTGAAGAGCGAGAAAATGTAAGCGTGAGATAAATGAAACATATCCTCCTAAGTAATTTTCTGATACTGCTGCAAAGATGAATTTGTTTCGCACGCCTAATAAATTGAGTCACAACCATTCACTTCCACTGAAAGCCAGAATAAACTGTGCCTATAACTGTGGCCTATGTCAGCTTATCATAAGGTGAGTGGAAGGGTACATCCTGAACAGGACCCATAATCTTTTTGCTGTGAGACGAGAAGACCGACCATGAAGCTTTTCGGGAATAACTCTCTGCAGAATACTTTAATAAAGAATTTTATTTTTGTACATATATTATGTACAGTTAAGCTTCCTTGGACATTCAATAAAGCCAAGTTTCAGTGCAGAACAGCCTTTAACAGATATACTATATCTACTCTGATGCAACAGCTTGCTGTAAATGCACTTGGCTATAAACTGAATATGAAGTCCCGCTCATGAGAGTCTGTGCCGAGGAGGAGGAAAAGCACACCAGTTAGCACTTCGAAGTTAACACGCTAACTAGAAATGTGTCATTTAGTTACACATTTTCTCCACAGGCCTTTCCCAGCAGATCAAACACATTGTGATCATTAAAAACACTATTCTGTTCCTATTATACTGCCATACTGTAAATCTTTGATGAAAAATTTAAGCAAATAATAAATCAATGGATAAAATAATAATTTTGAGACAAGTCTTGAAAGTAAAGATGGTGAAAGGACAGTGAAGCTTGGGAGTGTGCGGGCAATTATTTTGGAAGACCACAGAGAATTTCAAACTCTTTTGAAATTACTCCCTTATGTGCTTTTCTTTAACTTCCTGCGCTTTGCTGTTTCGTACCTGTTACAAGAGAAACGTGTTCCTTTTTTTTGGAGGACTCTGTAGAGAGACAAAGGACAAACTGGAGGCTTAAATAATCTAATTTTGCAGTAAGCAGTTTATACAAGTTGCTCGTACGTGTTCATTTCAGTTTATTTTCCATTGCCCTCCCATGATGTGCACTCTGCCATTCAAAATAGCCATCTTTGAGCTTACACTATGTTGCATTTACTCTATTTTTGCTTGGAGCATAATATAAAAGCATGAGAAACTAAATTATTTGAAGGACTTCCATTTATATACTGAAAAATAATCATTCAAGCATGTGTTTGTGTTTTAGGCTTAAAATGTTAGCCCTGCTTTCAAAAAGTAAACAGGCTGGATAGAACTAAGGGGAAATTTTTAAAAAACAAACCCCATCTAGGATAAATTTAAATAAAATCCAGTGACACAGTGATCTCCCGTCTCCTTGCAAACAAAAAGCAGTTTCTCATCTCATCTCGCCTTTTGGTTCGAGAGGGAACAAAGAGGAAGGCGTGCTGATAAAACAAGCGCCGCTTTTACGAGTTCGAACTCCAGTTTCTGATGGGGTGAACTCCTCCAGGTGGCTCATCCTGATCTCTCTCTCTCTCTCTCTCTCTGACTCTCTCCGTCTCGGTCTTCATTTCTCTGAAAGTTTGTCTCAGATGATCTCCAGGACATCGCAGGGCACGAAGCCCCTCTTCTTTCCGCTCTCCACTCTGATGAAGCCGCTGTGCTCGCCCTCGCTGCTCACACAGATCTGAAAGCCAGAAGAAAAATTTTACTTTACCGACAAACAGGACATGTAGAAAGCAGTTAATCAGAAAAAAGTACCTAATAAAGCACAAACAGGTCTTACTATGGATCCTTTCTGAGTTACTGGAAGGTAAGATGCTGGAAAACCATAGCCATAATAAGGAAAATCCAGAATGTATATTATTGAGTTGTTTATGAGAGTTATAAATTGCCTCTTTTAAAAATACATAATGGTTATCAAACTAATAATCAATTATAGACAGCAGGAGTGTGTTTTAAGGAAATAAGATCATAACATGATCAAGCTTATTCACTCATTGACACTCACAATAAGTCAGAGCACACTGTGTTTGCAAGCTTGATCTGAGTACTCCCTAACAACTTCCCTTGGGATTGAGAGGCTGGAAGGAGAGTGAGTGGGTCATAGGATCATTTTGTGTTTGGTGGTTAAATCTCCACTGGGGGTTGCTTACTTTAAATCTCCTCAGAGTCCCAACATGCCCTGGACAGCATTGTGGGAAAAAGGGGCCCTGATTTAAGTGCAGCCATTATGCTCCTCTGTCTGCCAAATCCACTTGAGCTTTTCAGTGAATAATTGTCTACAATTGAAGAGTCACTGGAGGTAAGAGGCAATGCGGGAGCTGCAGGAAGGTAATATGATGTCTGAAGAGCTGCTGGATAATATGAATCAGATGCAATGTAGTAGCTGGAGTGTGCTCGTGAATTAGATACAGGCCTAATGTGGAAATGTTAATATCCATAATAAGGTCATTGCTTCCCCAACCCAAAATGAAGATGTTGCTCCCTATATGAATCGTGCTAATGTTAAGCCCGAAGACTACTAAAAGCTTCCACAAGTGCCATGAAAAGGACCCATATCCTTACTTTTAATCATAAGAACGACTGTTTGCAGTTTTCTTTAGCATTGCATTAAAAAAAAATCAGAATACTGGACATATTCCAAATCTGACTTTCATAAATTGCACCTGACCCAAACAAACACTGCCACTAAAGCATGCAGCTCTATCGTCTATCCTTTACGCAGCTGTAGCTGAACATGTACGACTGTGTTATACGCCTTGATGAAGAGAGTGTACTTGAATCCATCCTGATATTAAACATACACACAGACCTGAGATGTGTTACAGCAAACATCTCCCATACCTGACCTGATTACAGACTAGCTTGGATCCAGGCTGACGTAAGTCCCGTGTTCCCTCCTAGAAGACTTTATCATAATCACTGCAGCTCTGAACTTTTCTCAGCTTCTCGCGTGAAAAGAAGAAACATTTTTAGTGTCCAATCGCTTTTATGTGAGAATACAGTAGCTAATTATCTGGTGAATCTACAATGAGCCAAAGGTGGTCGTGTCATACCTCTCGCATGCTTACCCAGATGCCATTCTTTCCTAAACCTGTCAGGTACTGTAGCTAAATCCCGACTGTGTGCTCCACTTGGGAAAGTGCAACAACAGACGATGTCATGTGACTTGATTTTCTAGATATTGCTTCATGATGACAGAAAGAGAGTTTCACTGGTCTAGGTCAATGAAGATCATTTTTTATTTTAATTTAAGCCAACATGAAATAATCACGGGAGCGTGTTTAAACAGACATTATTAACACATTTACATGTAAATACATATCAGCCCCATATCTTAATCGAGTCTGACCATTAAGGACCCTGGAATGTACTTAGTACGCTTTTTGTGGCTTTAAATATATTGTCTTTCCCTGCTGGTAATGCAATTTCTGTATGAGTGCCCATTTCATGTCTATTACACGTTTGCCATTGGACACTTCACTACTGTCTCGAGATTAAAACAGCTTTTACTCATCCCCCACGAGGACACATCTGTTCAAGCCTGCAGTACCTGTCCCTCCTTCAGGGTGATTTGGCCTTGTTCCTTGCAGCCGATGAACGTCCTGTTACACCTGAAGACTTGGTCACCAGCCCGCAGTTGATGAGCAAAGGCTGCTGGGAAAAATCCGATCCTGTCCTCAATTACACCCTGAAAAAAGGAGGGACATGAGAGGGTTCAAACTTGGCACGATTACATCGAAGCCTTGATAAAAACCGTCCACACACCTTTAGAGTAAATGCTGTTGTAAATCATGTATTAGGTTCACTATGATGTTTTTACATTGCATGCAGGTGCTTCATCAGGTGCTAATGTTTGCCTCTTTCCTTGGTATCTCTTGTTTAAAGACCAAACTGGCCAGATGTCTCTGTTTATCTACAGCCTACAGAGCACAATGGTGTTAAAATGCGTGATGATTTTCTTCATGGTCTGGTGGCGACAGGTTGTCTCTGTGCTGTCATGCAATCGGCCCTTTCGTCTCCCTAATTTATCTGTTATGCATTTGTGTCCCGAGTTACCCTGTTTCCTTGCTCCTATAATTCACAACCAGACTTATATCATTTATCGGTCTGTTTCTTTTAAAGCTTTTTCTTGGCTTTGTGTAAAAAAAACTTAGTGAAACTTTGCTGTAACACAGAGATGTAATACCTACCTTCCACCAGTCATCATTGGAGTCATCGGCCACCAAGATCCTGTCTCCTGCTCTGCAATACATGAAAACATCCATGAATTATTTGAAAACAAAGGAAAAATACTCAAATCCATCACTGATTGGAAACATAATGACATTTAGACTTCGATAGAGAGGGTATTTTCACACTTAAATGGCATGTAATGCCCCTAAATTCCATTTGCTCCGAGTAATTTTCCTTCATCCATCCAGGAAATGCATGAATCAGTCTATCCCACTGCCCTGTGTGCCATAATTACAAACATCTGTTCAAAGCTACGGGCTAAATTTGACTAATAAAAATCTAAAGGACCAACGCTGCGGTGCCAAGTGTTGGTTTATGTAATTGTCTTCCTTTTACTTCCTTTTGTGATTCAAAAAGGAAATGATTCACAAAAAAACACCTTTCATGGAAGGTGAGAAATGCAAAGTGCCCAACACTGTAAAATCTTGAGAGGTGATGGCAACAATGCAGATTAATGCTCCAATTAGAAGCAGGGGAAATGTTACTTCAAATAATTTAATTACGAAAAAAATGAGCTGTGAAAGCGAGAAGAGGGTTGCTGTGCTGCTAAACTGCAAAAACATTCGTCATCATTACAATCACTGTGGCCAAAGGTAATCAAGTAATCAAAGCGTGTGGTGGAAAGTGAAACTAATCATAAACCTGTCCCCCCCCCCACACACACACACACACACTTTAAAATTAAAATGAAATGTGAACTTTCTGAATAAGGAATCAGTTCAATCATCTTTGTTTTATGTGTTTTTGTTTGAGGTATTGATTACAGCCTGAAATAAGCCCAGCTGAGGAAGAAAAAAACCCTCATGCAGCCTTTCAGAAGAGGAAAATAGATTTGAAATAAAGGCATTGGAGGAGTTGAAGTACTTGAGATGAATGAATTTCAAATGAAGTGTAACGACTGAAGTTTTTTTCTCGACAAGGGAGGGGAGCGACCCACGACTGTGTGCATGTAGGAAAGAGATGAAAAGAACAAGTGCACTCCTGCTCGCTTGTCCTTAAATCCTCAGAAGATTTCTGCGAGAGCAAGAACAAATGGGCACTTAGGCTGAAGGACTGTTCTTTCCCGAGGGCCTATTTCAAAGTATGACGCCCAATCAGTCATGGTTAAGGCGGGGAGTAAAACCTGGACCCTTCGTTTCAGACTGATAAAAAGGCTGGCCAGACATGTGAAGCTCTGCCTACTTTAAATTACTCTTCAAGTATGTGTGCGTAAAAATCATCGTCTGCTGTCAATGTTAATAAATCTTTGGATGCAATTTTTAAATATGTTTTTGAGGACACCAAGGCTGTGTAGCTCTGGGTCAGAAATGCAACCTTTTTTTTCAGTTCTGACCACAGACCAACCGGTGCTACATCAGGTGATTTTAATTAGTTGTTTGTTAAAACCAAAAACAACTGCTGACATCATGAACCAGGCATGTCTGGAAATGTACAGACAGTGAACTCACAGGCTGGGTTGGAAATTAAACACCAGCTTCCCCCCCCCGAGTCTCAGCAACAAGAACAAGTTGACTCAGACTGTCAACTTGTTGCCTTGTGTATAAGCTAAGCTAAGCTAAGCTAAGCTAAGATAAGATAAGATAACCTTTATTAGTCCCACACGTGGGAAATTTGTTTTGTCACAGCAGGAAGTGGACAGTGCAAAAGTTATATAGCAAAATTAGAATACAATAAGAATAAAATACTGTACTGAATAGAATAAAATAAAATAAAATACTATATACAGTAGAATAAATAGAATAAAATATACAATAGGATAAAAATAGAATGCAAATGCTTTATACAACTGAGTAAAAATACAACTTTTTCAGAAAATACTAACCTGTTCTGCTTAAAATTAGTCTGCGCCAACATTTTAGGAAATACTATGTTATTTTTTGGCTCTATCGATAGGAAAGTGTAGAGAGCCGACAGGAAAGCAGGGAGAGAGCGAGGGGAGACTGACTGCTCACTGGGCTGAGCAGGTGACCAGTTCAGTTCAGTTCAGAGGGATAGTGTAGAGCACCAAATCACAACAACAGTCACCTCAAGGCATGTTTTCTTGTAAGTTAAAAACCTGAAAATAACAGAAAGAAAACCCCAACAATCAGACGACACCCTCTGAACAAGCACTTGGTGATAGTGGGAAGGAAAAACTCTCTTTTGACAGGAAGAAAGCTCAGGCAGAACTAGGAGGGATGGTTTTCCTGCATGTATTTCATTCTCCTTGCTCTCCTCTGTTTCCACGCTTTCCTCTCTACTCTACTGTCCGGTCAAAAATAAAGGCTAAAAAGCTCAAAATAAGCCTGCTTAGTATAAAAGTCAGAAATTTGTTTTCATATACTATCATAACACAATATTGTCTGACTAAGTGTTCAAAATTAGAATAATGTATATGTGAATAATGTCTGAGGTGATACTTAAGATTGTGTTGATGCCATGGCTGAGCTTACAAACTTATTTGTACTATGAGCAACATAAACATCAATGATGTTATCAAGCTCATAATCCATTATAATTCAAAGGTTATTTTAAAGCATGAAGCACTAAAGTTTAAGTGTCACTGGTTTTAGTGCGGCACAAACTAATGACTGAGGGGAAATCCATTGAAAATAACCAATGAAACTTTGACTCTGAGTCCAATTTGGACACCATGGGTGACCCATTAGGTGATCACTGTCTCGGGATTTAATTAAAAACTACCAAAACAATAGTCTAGATGGGGTGGTGGTCACTGTGAAAATGGGAAAATGACAGACAAGCTCCACAATGTAATGCCTTTAGATATCATGCAGTTTTTGACACTTTAAATGCAGTTTTTGAAATTAGTATTTTGCTTTAATTGATGGAATTTCAAAATATTTGTTTACATTCTTATTACAATTCAAAACAACCTATTTCAAGCAATTAGTGGTGGACTTCTTCCACCACTAATAGCCAATTACTAAATGTTACTAATTAGTAATTACATTTAGTAATTACTAATAACTAAAATGTCTAATCGTTATGGAGCAAACTGTGAACAATACACGAACAAGTGAGGCTTTTGGCATCTGTGCCCAAATTATGCAAGTATCTGCTTCTGCGCCGACCTGAAAAGTATGAATGTCTCATCACTTTAACTACAATAAACTCAGTGTTATCCTTCAGAAACAGCATGTGTGCCTGGTACACTGAAGGGACCCTTTAAAGGATCTATAAATGGACTTTCAAAGACCCTCATACTCTCTGAAGATAAATCTAAGAAGACATGTAACAGATTTGATATTAATAAATAATGCTGGCACACACCCAGGTAACATTAATGAGGCCACACCAGAGAAATAAATCTTTGAGGAGTGTTACATAAAAAGAGGGCACTAATTAGTTCCTTTTGTGAATCCATTCTTGTCTCTGAAGACAGTAATTAGTCTATATAAGATAAAAATGACACAAGATAAAGAGAGAACAAAGTGGAATTGAGCAACATGACTTCTTGTCTTTTAAATTTTCCCTTGCTTCCCTTCCCTTTGAGGATATGAGTAAGCGCTGAATTCCATCTGTTTTGTTCGGAAAGTTTAACTTAAATTTCAGTGAAGATAAATCATGTTTGGGTTGCACTGCGTGAGCCTCGTATTTGCTTCTATTTCTTATTTAAAAGAAAAGAGAAATCTATCTAAAGAAATCACTATGTCAAAGTCAGTTAATTCACAGTCTAAGTTCATGTGCAGGTGTTCTTATTATTAGAGCGTCTGTGCATGTGTGTGTACGTGCGCTAACCTCATCTCCAGGTCGTGGCTCTCCTGGGCGGTGAAGCTGTACAAGGCCACATACGTGTTGAGCTTGAGGACGTCTTTCTGTAGCATGCTCTGCTCCATCTACAAGACAGACCAAAATGCAGTCTAACACTACTTTCTCTGTTGTCATATCTTAAAATAGTCTTTTGGCATTCACATTAGTGTATTTACAGCACACTGATAGACTGAGGAGCTGCTTAAGTTGCTTTACAATCTGTTCCCTTTAATCCTCCATCAACATGAGTGGGAGAAAGATCGGGGTTTTTCTTTTTTCTTACAAACACTTGGGAAGTTTAAACAGGACATGGTTGTGGGTGGAGAGGAAGTTCTCAGAGAGGTGTTAGCACAATTAGCAGGGAGATATGCCGCCATTCTGGCGCTATTCACACCTGCTCATAAAACCTGGTGGGTGTGTTTTCCCATTTCATCACCTTGAATCTGAATCGTGCCTGCTGTGCCCATGAAATCCATCCAAACAATAACTTGCCCTCTTTTTGCATGGTAACAGCAAGGAAAATGCAAAAAAAAAAAAAAAAGGATAATAGCTGTTTTAGGACAGCAGGAGACTTTTCTATAATCGTGGCACTTTACAGTAATGAAAAAAAGTGGGTTTTGGTCCCCCAGCACCAGCCATGTGGACTGGAAATGTGGGTGATGGATGAGCTTAGTTATCTGCGGCCACGAGGAAAAGTGCTTCTGTGACTTCTGGGTGAAAACTGCATCAGACAGTGGCGATCCATTACAACTAACTAGGAGCAGCTCACAGGCCTTGTGAGGTCCCGATGTTGTGGCCGCCGGGATCAGTGGATGTGAGGTCGGTTTGGGTGAGATAATAATCTCCTTTGCAAGAGAGCTATCAAAATAAGAAGCAGGGACAAATGTAAAAAAGCTCATTATAGATACTACTTGTATACTTACTGTTTAATCTTATATTCATACATCAGTTTTTTTTAGCCCTATATCAGGATCGTGGGAGGTTGGAGCTTGATTGGGGCGAAAAACAGGGTTTTAAATCTGGATCTGTGAATCGGTGAATCTCTATAAACTATAACCTCAGTTACTCAAATTGTCAGGTCTGTTCATGCACACTCAGTTAGTAGTTTAACTGGAATAGTTCATCTTTTAACAAAACTTCTGGCAACTGAATAAGCATCTCCTGTTTAGGAATCTCTGTGTTATGTGTTATGCTGGCCATCTCACGAGTGTAAGTCGAGTGCTGTCTTCAGCTCTGGTGGCTACAACTCCTGTTGGAACGATCCAGCTCTAACTAGGCATGCCATTTGTTGCTGAGTGGGCAAATAAAGTGGGCCATCAGAAAATCTTCATTAAATCAGCTGCCTGCTGTCTAGAGCTAAGGCTGATTCAAAACAGCAAAGCTGCAAAAAATAAAGATAAAAACAGCTGAAAGATACTTAAAGGCTCCAGGTCTGGGGCCTGAATGATATTTATCAGTATTTTTTACGAGTTGATTCCAAATGATGATACGTTTTATGTGTCCAGCAGCAGTGAATGAGCAGAGGCCACAGCAGTTTAAAAGAAAACAGAGAAGGTACCAAGAAAAAAAGAGAATAGAAGCAAAAAGATGTCATTAATCAGCAAGAATCAGACCATTTTACTGGCTATTGATCTCTGAGAATTTAACACTAAACCTGAAAAGTGTGAACAGATGGCCATCCTGTCATGTGTTCCCATTTGAGACCGCGAGTCCCTCATCTCAATTTGAAAACTGCTCCTTCTCAAGGGAAGAAGCCGTTTTCAACCTTTTTTCCTTTCTCTGCTCATTACCCTGCAGTGCCTCCATCTGTCTGTCCGCCAGCCTGAGCTAATGGAGCTGTCGGCTGACAGACAAACAGCCTGCTGCCAGCTGTGCTCGGTCCAGCCTGATAACACTGCACAATGCATTTCAAGCTCTGAAATGGACGACTGGACTGCTAGATTATATTGCAGAGTCGAGGTGTTTATATGTGCATCTGCGCGTGTGTGTTCCCTTGTACGGATATTTGCTCATTTTTGTGTTTGTCTGAGTATCTGTGGTCTTTTTCCATTGTTGACAACGGAGATAAACATGTTAAGCAATAAAAGTAAACAGAATAGATGGCGGCACATAGAAAATATCTACAAAGAGCATCAATACTAAGAACACTTCTCCCACAAATTCCAGCGTGGAAGGAAAAGGCAGAGAGGAGGAGAAGAGTTGAAATATGCCAATGAAATATTCATGGATGCTCCACAGGGGGCGATAAGACATTCACAGAGGTTTAACCTTTTTCTTTCCCTGGCATGAATTTTGCGATGCATCTACACTGTGGAGAATAAACAGACCGAATCCAAACATCAAGGTCAAGAGTTGTCTGTATCAGCGCTGGCCAGTGGTCGTGTCAGACCGGGTTTGATTTGTTACGGCAGGAAGAGAAAAGAGAGTGCTCCCCCGAAGTCCTGGGAAATTTAGCAGTGATGATGGAGGCGGAGATGAAGAACGGGCTGGCAGGGTATCAGTTCTCAGGTGAGCCAGAAAGTTCAGGAACTGAGCTCCAAAAAAAAAAACTAACGTTGTGAAAGCTAAGAGGGAAAATGTGGAAAAGTTCACTACACAGTCAGAGTTGCTGAAACTGCTGAAAAGACAGTTATAGGATGCAGTCACTTTACTTTCTCTCGCTCTTACCTATATAATTACCAGTTTAGTGCTTCTCTAAAAAGCTTTTTTGTAATTTGTGAAAGGACAACAAATTGTATCTGCATGTGAAAAATCAATCTGTACCTCAGATGTCTGTTTTTAAACTAAACTGGAAGCTCGTGTGGCTTCCGAAGAACAAACTGGGCTGAAACAACCGACAGCTGTTGTGCTTTTTGGCTTTGAGGAACACGTGTTACTTATAAATAAGGACTGTCTGTCTGTCCATCTGACATTTACATAGATTTAAGAAGGAAAAAAGAAACCGTGCAACTCTTTCCTGCATATAAAACGACAACATCAATCCAGATAAACTGGTATTCCAAGAACAGTACTTCTCAGTGTTGTACTATACTCATGCACATGCACACAAAACCAATCTATTATAAAATGTAAAATAATGGTTTCTCACCTGCAAACTGTCGGGTTTTCTTTCTGGGTGGTGGTACTGCTCTGTCCCGTTCTCAACGACCGTAAAAACTGAGAAAACAACACAAAATGAACTTTGCCCAACTAAACAGTCTGAATAAAGTTGTACTTAGTTTTAAGGTAGCAGGATATAACTGTATCAGAAGACAAAAAATGGATCTAATGTTGTCACATGTGGAAGAAAATCAAGACTAAATCAAGAGCATAAACATGTCTACAGCGGGAACCATTGGCCTGAAAGTGGCACTTCAAATCTAAATGTCATCACTGTGATCATAGAAATCCACATACAGTTTTCAGTTAACATAATTAGCTTTTTTCCTTGTTAGCTTGAGCTATTCATAAAACAAGAGCAGTTGGAAGGCGAGCACATGACACAAGCTAAAAGTGAAGTCATTTCTTCTTTTGTTCGGTTAGTTCAGCAGTATTATTACCATGCTTCAAACAGCATTTTCCAAAACAATGTCTTCTTTTTGTAGTCTTTAGTTCTATTGTCTTAGGCTTAATACTCTGGAGTATAAAGGGTCACTGCATTGCCCTTTACTACAGATGCTATTGTACAGCTGGAAAACCCTGCCCACTGCTGAATCAAGAGCTAAGCACAGTAAAGAACACAGAAAAGTTCACAGAACATCTTATTTTAAAGACTGACTTTAATGGAGAATAAGGAGAAAATTTCGTTGATGGTTCATAGATGGAGAATTTGATGTTGCAACCTTCTTCAATTCTCTCATTTATGGGAAGAGCAACAGCGGTGCATTTTTTCCTGTCACTACGTGGCATTAATCCAGATGCACACTGTGTACTGCAGTGAATACTCACCATCATCGCTGTGTTTTCTCGACAGCTCCTGCCTGCTGCTGTGAGCCACAACTTCCTCTGGAACCTTATCCAAATCACTGGTCTGCAAAGACAAAAATTGAACGGGCAAAATTCAATTAGATAAGTGCAGAAATAGAGAGGGAATGATGTACTACTAATTAGATAGATAGTTGAAGGTTTGAGCACAGGATTAGTTAAAATTCATTCTTTTTTACAGAATAACCAGCTATCTGGGAGTCTGGCGAGCAGTAAACATGCTGTTTCATAGTCTACATTTGGAAACTATTATGAGAACCCCCGTTGAGATCACATTGTCTCTGTAAGCCTCAACTGACACACACATACACCCATTCACTAACAGCTGCAGAGGACAGGACAGAATGGCCCTAACCCAACAGCTTTCAAATGTCATCATACAGAGGTGCGTATCCAGACTTCTCGTGCAGTTTAGCTTACATTAGCAGTGATACAATGTGAAGAACACATTTCCCTGTGCATTAAACGTACCGATGGAAGAAGGCCGGAAGGGACTTTGGCTAAACAATCATTTTAATTCATCTTCAGAGCTGTAACGTGAGAGTTCCTGTCATAGGTCTGGACCAGACTGCCTTTATTGGTAGTGTTTACAGCCCTGCAGTAGCAATATCTATTTAGATCATCAGCTACACAGTGTCTGCTACAGTGAGACAAAATATAAAGTGTAGTCCATTTCCTGATAGAAAGTCTTTATATGCCACAATAAAGAGGATACTTTATGATATGGACAAAAAGAAACTGGCAAAATAAATAAATAAATCGAATTAATCTTTAAATAAAAGTAGAGAGGGGTATGTTGCTCTTACAGAGTTTCTGTGGGGAGATTCAGAACCGCTGGCTCTCTTTGTCCTTTGTGCCAATGATGTGCCGAACCTCAGGGCTTCATACACGGGGTCCACCTTATTGCCGCAGGCTTTAGAAAAGCATGTTACAGACACAAAACCATGTGGCAAATTACCAGACTGTAAAACCTTGTGCATCCATTTTATGAAACTGCTCAATTAGAAACCCAGTTTTGGGAGAATTAAGTTGAAATGAACCAAAAGTATCCTAAGATAAGCTGCTCACCAATAGGCATGACTTCTTTGATGCAGCCATACTGTTCCTGGATCAGTAATGGAGAGCTGTAGTACCGCCGAAAGCCTTTTGGCTGAAGCGAGAAAGACACAGAGCGGTGACAGGCATTAGAGACAAATCAATATACAGCACCGCAGGCAGTAAAGTGCTCCGACCATTAAATACAGCACATAACTCTGTTCATTTGGAGTCTCGGAATGTGGCTCTCACTTCATAGGGATAAAGTTCTGCTACACTGGATGGTGCACAGGATGGAAGTCAAACACTGTGAATGAATGCAGAGCCTAATATTAACATGAAAAACAAAACCTTTAAAGCCTCAGCTAAATGGCTTTTTTCGTCTTTTCGTGAGAATAAGAGGAGGACAGGGAATATCATTTTCTAAGATCGATCATGTGTTGCGTTTTGTAACCTGTGCATAAGGTAAAGAGGGGGAAAGCTGGCAAACACTACAAAGCAATTCCAGTACTAATCACGAGTTTTCATACACAGATAACGCTCTGTAATGTTGACAATATTCATCACACCATAATGACATAATAACTACAGCAGCACCAAAAAGCGTGTAGGCATGAATACGTGGTCAATGGTATGTGCTTTTATGGCTTACTCTGCAAAGCAAATGACGAAACGAACATATAGAGGATAGTTGGAGAGACAGATGAAGGGCGGAGTGGAGCACAGATGCTGAAGGGGCTGTTTCTGTTTACAAAGTGACGTCAGACTCGGTCCACACTCAATACTGCATTAAGCTGAGGCTGAGAAGCAACATTAGTCCTATTCAGCTTTACTTTTCTTCCATGCTAATGATGTATAATTTTAGAACTGTGCACGACCATGATAGCAGAGCAGTGGATTTGTTACACAGAGTTAAAATCTGAATGTGTAGCAGTAGAAAACAGGATCAAATATAATACTTTGGTTCATGGAGTTCACTGCTATGAAACCGAGAAGGACAACTTCTAAAGTTTTTATCGTAATTTATCTGCCTGTCAAGTTTTTCCCCGATCTCCCAGGCCTTCAAACATTTATCATTTATATATCTATTACCTGCCTGCGTTCCATCTAATCAATACCACCCCATCAGGTCTGAATCCTTGGTAAGCATACAGAAGATTGAAATGATGTCGGTGTCATCTACAGCACACCCAGTAATGATTAATGTATATATTTGCAGTTTATTTTCACACACTGCAGCAATTCATCGATATTGTACTGTTGTCAGTGTTGCTTGATTAAAGCAGCTTAATTTCCCAACTGGATGTGCGGCTCACTGAGCGTTTCTTGCTCATAGGGTTGCCTTTTTTTCCCGTTTGTTTACACTTCGAGTACTCAAGTCGCGGGTGGTGAAATCGGCGTCGCTAATCAGTCCTGATTAATTCTTCGTTTGACACTTCTCGTGATGAGGCGGCTAAAATAAGCAACCCCTGAGCGCTTCGGGCACATCTCAAGAAACGAGGCGTCAGACTTCCAGGGCCAAAATCATTAAGGAAAAGGTTAAAAGAGCGTGCTCGTTGGAGCCCATCTGGTTCACGTGGCAACAAACAAAGTGATACCACTCACTGCTCGATGCCAGAAGTCACAGACAGCTTAGGTTTATTTTACAAACCATCCAGTATATGACAATTATAGTTTCTTTGCAGTTTCTAAACTTCTTTAGAAAACTGGAAAAAGACACTCATCTGTCAACTTCCTGTTTATTGGGAAAATAGTCCAGGGAAAATGTAATGTTTTGTTTCTGGAAGTATCCAGAAAATGTATTAATTAGAAGGGATCAATACAATATTATTATAGCTATATCCTAACACGTTTTCAAGTAATCTGCATCACATGTAAAAGGTCAACACATAACACATAAAAAGTACTATGTCAAAGTCTTCTTTGAAAGTTTCTTTTTTACAAAAACTGGGAAAACATGTAGTGATTACTGAAAGAACCCAGTTCTTGAAAATTTAGTATAAAAGGCAAAACCTTGGCTTGAAAACCTTGAATGTCAATATGAGCACATTCATATGAACTTTCTTTTAATTTCATTAAGTAGTCTTTGGCTTCTTGAAGGACATTTTAAAATCTTATCTGTTTAATACCAGAAAGTCTGGCTCCTTAGAAGCAAAATATGCAGAAATGAATGGTGGCTCATGACTTTTGCACTGTAGCTCTTGGTTGGGTCCAAGAGATTTTTGTTTCTGGGTTCTGACTTTGGCCCGTATAACAGTATTTTTTGACGTTTTGGACTGCTGCTGTATACCTTTGATACTACTGAGTCTTTGAGTTTTGTTTTTGCTTCATAGTTTTGCAATCCTGTGTTTTGGTTCATGTTTCCATTGATACTGTAGTAAGATAAGCTTTTATTTTAGCATTTGAGCCATGTCTTGTCTTGCTTTATTTTAGCTTTAGCTATTTTAGCTTCAGTTCCTACTTTGAGTTTCTCTCTTTATTACATCATCCAGCTCATCTTCCTATGCTTAGCCATCTGTTCTCAAGTGTTCCCCATCTCAGTCTTTATGTTTAGTGTGAGTCTTCTTGTCTCCATGTTTAGTATTTGTCTTTTGGATCGTTCCCGCTTTACTTCGAAGCACTGTTTCCTTCATGCCTCGTGTTCGTTTTGCTTCCCACTTTGTAACTGTCCTGATTGTTTTCACCCATGTAATCCCCTTCACCTGTGTCTTGGTCCTTGTATAAATAATCCAGTCTCTCTCTCTTTGTCCTCAGAGTAAGAAGTTTGACGTGAGTTCAAGCTGGTTATCAGCTCACTAATGCTGTGTTCCTGAATAAGTCAGAAGTCAGAGTTTCTGAGTTCCCAGTCAGAAGTTAAATCTGGAATGCTCCCTCAACTCAGCCCCAGCAACCCAGAGTCAACAATCCAAGCTGGCGGCATTGAACATAAACAGTAGTAAAACTGTAAAACTTTTAATCTGTACTGCCACCGTTGTGTATTTGTGCCTCACTAAATAAACCATACACAGAGCACTGACCCACCTCTATCCGTGAATGTGCTGCGGCGGTGTTTTAAGTGCAAAAAAAAAAAAAATAGTGATAGCTCTACCTAGCTTAAGAACCAAACCAAAACCTGTTTTTCTTCACTTTTTCTGCTACGCACTCAACGAACTCAGGTGTGACGTCACTCCCTGGTTCAGACATCCGAGGTCTGAGATGTCTGGAGCGCCGCATAAGTTAACCTAATCGGTTTTCTCTGGTGTTCAGACATCTGACTAATCGCAATTACTGATAAGTGTACTGCCAGCAGAGCGGCTGGTTGCGTAAAAGAAGATAAAACTGTACTATGAGAAAAATATGAAGAGGTTAAACGAATAATACAGGCTAAAAGCAACGTAGCTGCTGCAGACAAATCAGCAGCGTGAGTTTGCGCGAGAGGAAAAGCAGTAGCACTAAAAGCACTGTATGAATGTGTGAGTGCTCTAAGATCTTTGGTCAGTAAGACTGGGAAATAACTACTAAATTAATGAAGTCTGGTATATCTGGAGGCAGCAATGACAGCTGGAAAAAATGCCGACTGTGGAATTAACAGACTTGCCAACATCACCGCTCTGTCACTATGACACAGGAGAAACTGATGTGTTATAATTACATTTTACATTTACATTTGGTGGTGTTTAACGATCTGAGATTAAAAATGAAATGTAAATAGAATTCAAACATAGGTTTTGTCTATGTGCAAATAGGTGTCAGGGGGAAAATAATCTAAGAATAAATAGGAATAAATGTCTAAGAATTTCTATTTAACACTAACAGTCATCAGGACCAGACAAAGACTTCCGACCATCGCGCTATTCTTGCACAGAAGTATGTGGGATCTTCCAGGAATGGTAAAGTTATTTTCCAGAGAATTGGTTGGTCAGTAAGCGGTGATTTCATATCTTGATCATAACCACTTGGTAGGTCTTCAGCATTATTTATGTTAACCACTTTCATAGTACAGAAAAACCAGGATTAATCCTAATGGTACCCAGATAAGACAAAGTCCTGCTTCATTTGTCTAGGTTCCCTGTCTGCTCCTCAAGTTTTCCATTATCCCCTACCTGTTTTTGGACTGATCTCACATCATCTACCTTCGTGTCTTGCATTTGGGTGGCTGTCTACATGCTACTTCCTTGACAACACATGGCAAATCACTTCAGTGACTTCGCCCTTTTTGAGAAGCTAAACCAAATTTGGCAAAGCACCCGCATCTCAGAGATCTGCTGCGTGTCCCTTCTGACCTCAGAGACTGTAGCACTGAGACTTTGAACCATCATTTGCGCCGAGTACAAAGGAAACACAAAACACTAAAACATCTGGATGAAGCAGTGGAAGTCTTGGAGGTGTTGCAGCATTGTGCAGAACCCCTGTTATTGTTGATATTTGCAATAAACACTGCTCATCAAAAGCTGACGAGTGAATCACCGCGTTCATTATGAGTAATGAGCTAAATTAGTTAAACTACTTTTCGGATCACGTTGTCGAAGCAGAGTTTTTAAGTCCAATATGTAAAACATGCACTGTTGTGAGGGTTTTAGCTGCGTTTCACAGAGTGACTCACAATGAACTGACACATATTGATTAATAATCACGTTTGATCCAAACTGGCAAGTCTCCCAGAAACGTTATTTGTACTGGAGCTGTCGGGGCTGAATGTTAACATAAACCGAGTGCGTCAGAAAAAAGGCGTCAACTTCTCTTTTTAAGTGACCACCATACTATACTGCAAACTGCAGTGTAGTATTTATGTGGAAAAAAGAAAACACATTCCTGTAGAATAAGAAAAACTTGCTGTTAACTGATTATTGTCAGCCCTGAAAAGGTTGTGTCCAGCTTAGCTGTAGTAAAACATTTAACTGAAGTAATGTTATGTAACCAGCAAAGCTGAACTACATGCTGAATAGCAGTAATTATCAGCAGCACTCGATACAGAGTCTCTACAAATGTATGAGTGGGTACAGAAACACACTGGTTTCATGTTAGCAAAGATTCAAAGGATGAGCTAACTTAGTTTCTTTCTGAGTGGCTCTCAGGCCAAGAGAAACAAGCATGGCAGCAGAAGAGTCCAAGTTTAGAGTTAGTTGAATTTAGAGCTGTACTCCACTGGGGAAACTTCCCTTTTTATGCTCGACCTCTCGACCTCATTTTCCACTCCTGAGAGCCGATCATATCTACAGGCCTCATCTCTAAGGCATCTGGTGGAAAGACGACACAAAGAAAAAGGAGAAACACTGCCTGTACTGCCAAATTATTTACACGCATTGATTCACTTTATCCGACTCAACTTATTCCATTTCCTTTAGTAATTTCAGACAAATTTGCTAAGTTGAGGTGTGGACACGAAGTATACATCCAAACATGTGGCTCTAAAGTCTCTTTCTTCAGTGCAGGATGAGCACAAATGATTAAAAGGTCCCAGTTCGATCCAGTCTTCCAGCTTTTGGACTGCTATGGAAGTGAAAATGCTTCTTGGCAGTTGCTTTTACAAGTCAGGCCGAAAACTCCCCAGTTAAAAACACCCGGACCACCCCGGTGGACCCATTCCACAACCAGGTTTCATTTTAATTTCATTCACAGATGATGCGAGCCATTCAAGATTGTGAATCATATTACAGAACACTAATTTAGGTTGTTATCACTCTATAATGAGGCTGTGATGTGTTTCTTGGGGAGAAACCACATTTTGGGGTGAAACGACACAATAATAATTATTTTCTCCAAGTTTTTCATCACATGAATACATTTGAAACCTCTCTCACTGAATGTTGTGGTTCCTGAGCATCAGCTCGTTAATAGGGAAACTTCCTAAATTAAACAATACAGGTTCTGGATTTAAAGCACACTGTAGATTTTTTGCTGAAAGCCCCTAAGAAAGGCGGTTGTGGATCATGAGGTTTATTCATTCACTTAATCTGATCCCCAGATCCTCGTGTCTGTATGAGGAAAGATGTTCGGTATCGCATTGGACCCCAAAAACTCACCACATGTCAATGCTGCGTACCATAAAAAACGTACAGGCATGCAAATGTGGCTTGTAGTGTGAAGCACTTCAGTTGTTGATAAGACTAGAAAAGTGCTGCATAGATGCAGTCCATTTGCATTTTACAGACTTTAGATGAGCACATAAAATATCAGATAAGGTCCTTAATAACCACTCCACCCTGTAATTCCACAGTTCCCCGAGTGTTAAAGTAAGGCCGCTACTCTGAAATGTCAAACACATCATAAAGCCTGCCCATGTGACTTCATCAATAGTGGGTTTAAGAAGCTGCCTCTCGGTGACCACGTTTGTCCAGAAGCGTGGCAGAACTTGAGAGAGGAGGGGAGGAGGTCAGTGTTTTTGTAAACGATGAGTTGCATTATCTAACACAGAGACAGCGATGATATAACGATGATGAGGAGGATGACGAGGATGGATGGTGGTCACAGATGTACTTGCACACTCACACATAGAGTGTGATTTCTGAATAAGCACATTCTGCTGGGAAGCGGTCAGACAGCCAGTTCTGATCTGCTATCACAGTACTGACATCAATAATTATATTCCTGAGACGCAGTCTCCCGAAAGAGTCTTATCATGCATCTTACCAGTTTTCCCATGCAACGCTGCTGCCCAACACCGTTCTCACACTTGTGGTGGAGGCTCATCTTGCAGGCTTTGCAGCGGAGGCCGTGTTTCGCCGTATTTCCCGCCAGGAACACCACATGCTTGGCTGTTGTGCCTGATACATACAGACAAAGAGGCAATGTCGGGAGCTGGAATCAAATTGTGTTCTTACAACCAAACAGCAAGTTACAGAGAAAAAAAGCAGAGGAGATGAAAATATTGTCCAGAACGGCGTCTCATTTATTTATTCATTGTTTTTACACTCTTATTCCTAGTTTCTGGAGCCCTTCCCAGCATGCACTGAGAAAAACCTGTGAAATGACATGTGGAACATTTTAACAGGGACAAAAATTTACAAAATGCAACTCACAGCGTGCACTTCTACAAAAATCAGTCCGACTGTGACTGAGCCAGGCGTGTCTCCACCGTGTTAATATCGCTCGTCAAACTGCTACCTGTGTGCAGGTTCGCTGTCACTTATTAATGCCTGACTCACAGCTGATGAGATAATTGAAGATTAATTTGAGATCCAAAAGTTATGCAACGATGCAGGTGCAATCATTTAGCAAGAGTGTGTGTGTATTTGTGCACGCAGGTGTGTAGATTAATAAAAGAAAAATAAAAGGAAATGGAGCGAAGGATAGAGAAACGAAAATAAGAAGGACAGGGCGGAGTCTTAAAGGTATAACAGAATGAACCTCACAAAGAAAGATACCAGCAGTAGATATGCATTAAATAGGGAATATTGGTATTTTTAGGAGTTGAGGAGCACGTATGTCTATAAATCCCTACATGCCCCACACACCTTGAGTTCTTTGCCCGACCCTTCCTGCCCTTTTTTCTCTGTTTGCCATCCTCAGAAGTTTGCAGCAGCTAATCTTCAGTGAAGCTTTTCGCAAACGTAGCCCAACTTCCGGCTTATTTCGTTGGTTCATTATAAAAAAACAATGTTTTTCTTTCACATTTGAAGGAAGAAGACCTTGCTTTATGCCTAATGGTAAGAAGTTCAGCGTGTCAACTTCCTAACCTAAAAAATGTAACGTGATATCACTGTCAATCACAGACCATATTCTTGCCCAAGGGCAAAAGAAGTTAGCTATATGACATATTTACCTGTAGACTCAGAGTTATCATCCCCTACCCTCTATTCCAGTCAGATACAAATGAGAGACGAGTAAGCTGGCCAAAGCCTTGACCTATTTTCCAATAAAAGTGATAAATCAGTCCAAATCAAAGCTGGTAAGCTAATAACTTTAGTGCTTAAGCTAATGGACAGCTATTATGACTGCTGTGCATCAAGCGACATGAGGCAAGATATGAAAAAAAGACTAATTTATCTTCTTATGAAATAAGTGGGGAGTCTGTGGAGTAATAAATCTAACATGGCAAGATAAAATCAATAAACTGGTATGAGACATACAGCACGTACCACGCTAAAAAAACAAACATCACTTACAACCAGCCACTGTATATCCTATGAGAGCTCGTTCATATTAACAAAAGAGTACAATGTTTCCAAGTCCCAGAGCTGCTATTAGTTGGAATCTGGCAGCTATGCAGCTCTGGCTCTTCATTGATTAATCAATAAGCACGTGCCCTGCTTAGGCCCACGCTCTTCATATGTGCGTGTGAAAATGTGGACATGCGAAAGGAAACATCGATCTGCTTCTGTGAGCATCAAAGGGAACAGACACAACATAAGATGATCTGTCTGCTCCAAGTTTCCTCACAGAAGTGTTGTCAGTATGTGTCGTTTCTGTTTACTGTGGACCCGCCACAGTGGCAAGGAAACAATGTCGTGATTTCAATCCAGATCATCCTCAGAAATGCACGTTCAGTTTCACGAGTGGGTCGAGGGGGGTCATCGAGCAGAGGTAATCAGAGGAAACTTGACCCCCCACAAAAGGACTGTTAACATGAGATACTGTGTGCTTAAGAAACTAAGCTCTTTGTGTGTAGTTTACTTAGCCAACAAGGGGGAAAAATCTCTGCCTGCTCTTCATGTGCTGTAATGTAAACTGGCGTCACAGCTATTTGGATCTGGACAGCAGTGACAGGAACTTGAAACTCAGTAATGGGTGGAAAACAGTATCTGTATTTCCCATTTAAAGCTGTTGTGTCGCTTGGCTGAGGTGGAGTTAGTGATGCTGAGACAGAAACTGAGAGAAACGCGATCCCGGCCCTGAACCCTCGCCACAGAACAACAGAACAACAATGACAGACGCGGAGGCAATGAGAAGCAACCTGCGCCGATTTCTAGGTCGCTCTAAATCAGGTCAACTGATTGTGTTGCTTAACGAGCACCTCGAGTTTCATTTCCCTTCAGGTCAACAAACGATCTCCCTGAGAGATATCTCTGAGACATCCGGATTCAAGCTCTCGTCCGTGCACTGGGACAGGGAGCAAATTAAGCGCTTGTCAAGCTGTTGTTGATCGGCTTGTTTGAGCTGACTCATTCCAACATGGGGGAATAATGAGACGCCTCCATGTTAACTAATAAGGGAACAAACCGCTGTGTTTCAGCAGGCACATATAGGAAGGTGACACTGCCATCCTCCTGAGGTAATGGAAGGATAATGATGTTAGTCTGGATGTGTGTACGTGTGTGTATAGGTGCTTTTTCATTGAGGGCTTGAAGGCATTATAGCTGCGGGGAATCTGAGTGACAGTGCTGATCTCTCTGGCATTTGCTCTTTTTTTTTTGTGGATACTCTGCCATTAAAGCTTATTATTCATTTACAGTACAGTAAAGGACAAGACTCCTGCCAGCTTTTCTGTACCGTCTTCATCTCACCTCATAACCTCTCTCCTTCCATTTCCTCCTCTCTCCTCCCGACAGCCCTTCTCTCAGCCATACATTGATCCATTAAGCCGTCGTCCTTACTTCACGCCTCCTGATTTCCCGTGCAAATAACCCTAACTGAGACAATAACCCCTCCACCTCGTCTTCTTCTTAAACTCTGACCACAAGAAGCTTTCTTTACAATTACTTGCAGACTTGCAGTTAGTTTCTTCCACAGCATCGGTCATCAAGCAGCCTTTCAGTGTATCTGTTAGCATTGTTTATTTATTTATTCACATATCTGATTAATGTCAGATAACATTGTTGCTGTTATATCTCAACAGCCACAGTAACTGCTGAGATATAAGAGTCTGGAGCACGTGGAAACCTCTGGGACTGAAAAATTAAGCCAGTACAGAGATGCAGAAAAACCTTTACTCAACTGGCATCTATAGCAAGTTTTCATTCAAAGAATTTTATGCACAGCTAATCTGATTTTATTGTATTAAGTCATGAAGTGATGTGACGTTACAGGCATAGCTGCTTTAGGGTTTTCACCAGCATCCCTTAATAAAAGCATAAAAATAGCATCACAATTAATTATGGAAGAGCTTTAATTAATAGCTGGTAATGACGCAGCTCCACCCTCTTACCCTCTCATGGACAAGACAAATTGTCACACTTTATGTCCATCTTTTGTATACAGTCTACAGTCCAGGAAATAAATGACCTTCCCGTCAACTGACAGATGCTGAAATTACCGCTTTGAGCCAATGCTCAAACTTCAATACATCAGTTTTTGTTCACATTTAACTGTCTTTAAACTTTTCATGATCCGACTTTCTCCAATGACATTTTCCCCAATGGCTCCCATGCAGTTTAACATTTGGTAATGGTTTTTTGTTAGTGGAGTGCTGGTGCGTGAGACACTTTCAAGGCAGGGCGGACAACGTCAGCTGCTGGATTTAACACTAAAATAGATAAATTAAGAATCAGAGATGTCACAGCACGTACCGTTTGCATCCTGGGTGACAGAAAGAGCTATATGGTGCGTGTGAGATGTGTGCGTGACGTGCAGTGTGTCACTGAAATGTAACAAAATACCGGAAAACGCCACAGACACCAGCACGAACAAAACTCTCACATAGTAAGTGCACGAGTACTGTATGTGTATTAGAGGGAGATGTAATAAAGTGTCATTCAACACCACAGCCAAGCATCTCTACTGGGAAAACCTTGACCTCCTAGCACAAGATTAATTTCTTTCCGTGGTCAACTAAACCTGTCATGCACATTTAAGGAGTTTAATTGCACCGATTAGTGCGTGTTAATTTTGCCAGAATATCGAGTTTTGTTAATCCCAGGAGTGAGCATGGATCCTTTGGGTCTTTTAGGGGATTTTGAAAGTAAATAACTGTTTAACTCGTATAAGCTGACAGAGATTTCATGACATATTCTGCACATATCCTGCATATTCTGTTATCGCAGAAAATCAGGAGCAAGAATAGTCATACATTTTTAAGCTTTTTCTTTCTTGCCAGAAAAAGGCGAAAATTACCAGGGAAACGAGCGAACTGTGAAGATGGATGCTTTATGTGCAAATGCCATACATACCATAGAGACTATGTAATAAATGACAGAAAACACAAGCATGGAACAGAATGAGAAGAAGTTTAAAGTGGCAGGAAAGTGTGGTTTGAAAACTGAATACAGCTCTTTTGTTTTTATTGATCCTTGCTGATGCAGAAAATCCCAGCATGAAGAATGAAACTTGGTTATTCTGTGAGTACATCTAATGTTATGCAAATCCAAATTTCAGTACGTGAAAGTAAACGGGCGTCTATCTTACATACAGGTCATTTTGAAAAATGAATTAAAAACTAATATCTTTATTGCTCAAATAGGAATTAATCTCTTTGTTCTACTACCTTACCTTCATCTAGTAGACCTAATGAATGAGTCAGCGAGCACTATACTATAATTAAACCTATTTTTATTCTAAATGACACACCGAAATTGACGCATTGAGGTAATAAAAGACTCCAGTAGGAAGAAGGTGGGTGTTTATTTCTTTTATGTCTGCCTTACGCAATAATAGCATACATGTATTAGACTGATTATTTAATAGTGAAGGTGCATCATAAATACACTAAACACATAGATTTATATGGCATTTTTTTCTGAAATAGGAACAATTCATATTAGATTGATCCTAGTGTCTAAAAGAAAAACAGCACATCCTTGCTATATTTTTACATTTTGAGTGTATGTGATATTTTTTATAACAGCTTATTCATTTATTTTGTTAGAAAGTCAAATATCTGCTTGCAACACTATTTGTGTACCTTTAGAGGTGCAAGACAGGATATCAGTGCATAAAAATGTGAACTTTACTTGAAAAATGTTATAAAAACTTGTTGCATGATTATCTAACTCCATAAACCTGGAGACATTCCTCGTGGGTGACCATTAGGATTTAATAATCAATCCAATCAGTTTGAGTCCACCTTTCTCCTCCTCTAGTGTCTCTCCTTCTGTCTCCTGTGTGCTTCTCTTTGACTCTGGGATGTTGAGTCAGAATTTGATAACACCATCGCATATCATTACACACAAACACACAGACACACACAGGGAGGGACAGACAGAGAGCGATAGTGTTCTCATTAAGGTGGGACAACTGAAGACGAGGGCAGCATCTTTTTTTCATGTGTGGACCAGAGGGCAGCGCAGCATCACATCCTCACCACCAACAGACCAGCTGAGTCTCATTCAAAGCCACTGGATGCGCCTCACCGATCACACCAGATAAAACAGACCAGCGTATGTTACAACGTTCATAAATGTGTAGCAGTATGTGAGCTAAAGCTGCGAAAAGTTTTTTTCTGTGGCCTCACATTAGAAAAAGTTTCCCTCTTGTTCGGATTCTATCTTTGGGTGATGATACATTCTGTGTTACTCCAAGAAAAGCCTCTAAATTTCCTTTAATGTGAGCGAAAACCGGGTTAAAATCATAAAATTAATCTGTAGAACTCAACTACTTTCCAATATAAATTCATTTAACTGTGGTAAGAACTTCATAAAACTCATTATCAAGTACTGACTTTAACTTTATTGCAAAATAACACCAAAGTGGATATCCTCTCTGGACTTTCTAGCAAGAGGCTGCCCGTTTACAAGGTATTCATTTTATAAATCAGCCACACCACAACATCTTATCCCAACCACAGTAAAAGCAGTATGCTTACACTGTTCAGCCAAACAGATAATTGTTATGCACTGTGACAGTCCAGAAGCCTTCATCCAAAACTTGTGAGACATAATTTACATGAAGACATTTATAAATGGCATAAATGTGTTTTGTTATATTTAAAAACCTGGGTGTCTGGGAATAATAGTCTGTATATATGGAGTGACGGTTGTGTACCTGATCTGATCACAACTATTTTATAACCAATCAAAGACGTGCACGTGTTTCTTTTTCACTGCAGTGATATGATAAATATCGCCTGGTTTGTAAGAAAACCCTGAATGGACCACTGTTTGACACAGCAGCAGTGTCACCATTTATCCACCTGCCTCATAACCATGAAGTACTTTTTGCGCTTGAACTGCAACTTCTAATTGCGCAAATAGAAGCAGAAACTCTTGCAAGATATTAAACTGATGGCATAACTACAATTATAAACGTAGGTGCTCGTTTACATGTCTACCTTCCCGGTACGAAGTCTGATCTCTCTTATCTGCTACCAAACATGATGCCATGGGGCTAGTTGAGCAAATTGTAATTATCAAACTGCAGACTCCCTGAGATGCAGAGCCTTAGCAGTGATGGTTAAGCCAAAGGAACCAGAACATCTGGCAAGGGGAAAACAGGTAGCTGTGCTGGCGCAGACGTTGCTGGCTATCTGACACCCCAGCAGACAGATGGAGGGACTGGGCTCAGTGTGTGAATCAGAAGGATGGAGATACTTTGGTCACGTGTCAACAGATTAAGTCAGATGCTCAGTGTCAGGTGTGCAATTGTCTTTTTTTTGTTGTTTAGATACTCATGGTGTGTGTTTTAGAGCTTTGCCAACTATTCATACTGGATAATGGAGCATAAATCCACATGTCACGTTGCGTTCAACCCTTCGCACACTTTAATGCATGTTTCTCTGGTGGAAGAACACCTAGTGGAGAGCTCATTATTAAAAGGTTTTTCCTCACGATATGATTGCAGGGCTCATTGGATGATCAGGCATTTGCCTTCTCAGCTGTGTTTGATGTTATGATGAAGGAGAGCAGTGCTTTTACCCCTACCTACAATCATGTGGTTGCAGACGTCGCAGAACGTGGGCTTCTTAAAGATGTGCTCCATGAAGCAGTGTCCTGCTGAGTCTAACTGCATCGGGTTGCGTGGTTGTGAGCGCGACGTGGGAGGAGGAGCGCAGGGAATAGCCGGAGGAACTGGAGGAATGGGGAGGTTGGTGTTGTGCGGCGGGGCCATCCCAATGTTGCAAAGATGGCCCGTGCTGCTGCTCACGTCTGAGAGGAGCTCCGTCTTGTTTTCGCTGCTGTTCCGGAAGAAGTTGTCGGCGCTCTTGCTGCGGACGCTCTTGGTCTTGAAGGACAGGGAGCGTTTGAGTCTTTGCAGCTGAAACAGGAGAGGATGAGTTCAAGAAAAGTGGAGCAAAGAAGAGAAAAAGACAGACTGCTTGAGAGAAAATGAGGAGACAGAAAATCTTTGAGTGACCAAGTCCATTACTGCAGTAACCGTCAGGCAAATCTCATTCACTGATGCCCGATAACATGACTATTACCGTGGTCTCAACTTATCACCTTTCAGTAGAAAACCTTCCAGGTTCCCTACCTGGGAGGGTAATGTGATTTTCTGGTTAGGCCAGTGTATCACATTAACACCATTCCTCACACACTGTGCTGTCATTTCTGGCAGCAGCCCCTATCAATCTCATTATGCTTCTCCTTTACAGTAACGCTATTCATAATGCTCCACGCTGACAAATCATTTAATTTAACCAGTGTGTGTACCCCTGAAACCCACTCAAATCTGGGCTCAGACACATAATAAAGAATTGCTAAGCCACTCTAATGTGATTTTATGGTTCAGCTTCCAGGCTGGTGTGTGGCTATAAATCCCCGATTGAAAAATAGATTATGTTTTCTGATAGGTCGGGAAAGACTCCTAATGATTCTCTCTCACAGCACCGACTCGTCTTTACATCCACCTTTTGTAAACACCTCTGAGCATTTATTCGTCCTCTTTGGTGTTTGTTGCAAAGCACGCAGACGCAGTCATACGTGGTGCATTTTTTCTGCGCTTGTCATTTTTGTGAACATGCCTGCACAAATTGCTTAGAGTGCTTATCATTGCGGCTTTGTTATGGTGAAGATCAATCAGTCCTGCAAGTCAATCTGGAAACAATCAATTTTAGACCCTTTCTCTGTCATCATCACCCACGCATGAACGCATACACACAGAAGCATGAACCTACAGAACAAATACATCCTCCTGCAACCTGTTACAGCTGTTTTCCTGCTGATCCATGAAAAGAAAAACAGTAGTAAAAGTAGATGGAAAACCTATTTCTACCGGTAAATGTGTGATGATGTGTGATGATAAAGGCCCTCTTTTTTGCTCTACTGTGGCTTTAATGTATATAAAATAAAGCACAGTGAAGGCATGTGTGCATGCATGGAGGAGCTCATGCTGTATTTCGATGGCGCCAAATCTCTATGAGTTCTCAGCTCTCTGTTAGCAGGGAGGGTTAATGGGGGCTGGGTGGAGCACTGCAACACAATCCGCCAAAGCCATTTATCACATGGGATTATAACTCAAATGACTTCAAATACGATGCAGCTTAAACAAAGAGTGCCCTCTAAAAATATGGGTGAAGATGGACTTAACCTGGTTGGCACTGACTTCGTTAAGAGGAATAAAAGTTGTGGAGTGAACAACTTTTATTCACATGCAATCATGACTCTTCTGACGGACTGATATCAGCAGTATGCGCCAGTTTGCACAAGAGTGGAGGCTCACCTTGCGCTTTTGATGTTCAGGCCTCACAGTATTCTTAAAGGAGGGATAAAAACACAAACACAACTTTACTTAATGGTTGTAAACTTGTTCAGCCTTCTGAGGAATTTATTCTACTTATCATGACTGTAAGAAAATTAAAACACTTTCTTTAAATGCCTTTTTTGCTCTATGACAAATCACCTATGATGCTGGAAGTGAGTCTGGTTGTTTGGCAGAAGCTTGGAAATTGCATAAAGTCAGCCAGGAGTCTGCTGAAATATCCAGCGAAACGTGCCAAAGTACGAGTTCCCATGCTGAAATGTTTCAGCTGAAACTAAGAAAACTGAACAACAACTTGATCATACAAAAACCACAACCTCGCTGTCAGAAGGAGACGGAGCATGAGATTCATCTGCCCAGCAAGGGAGTCGTGGTGGGAAGAGCTGTCACAGCTATCCACTGCCATGATCAGTAGTCCAATATTGTACTGCTAAATGTAGTAGTCTGGGGGTCAACATGTGACCCACATAGATGGTAAAACGCCAGAGGCAGCTGCCAGCTCTATCACACAGCCTCATTTCCAAGTAGAAAGTCCAAGCCATGTGCCTTTTATTTATTTATGAAAATGCACATATTTTTAAGACCATATTGTTTCCCGTTTTTAATTCAGTTTTAATTTAAATAACCTTTCCATGCTTGATGTAAACCAGTACCCACAAGAGCTGGACTAAGCAGGTTATTCTCTATTATCTCCTCCAAAGAAAAACACCACAGTACACTTCTCATATAAAACCACAGAGAGCATGTGAGCTGCTGCTGTGAGTTTAAACTGATCTCAGCGTTATCTTCTGTTTAACCTCGTTATCTTCGTGGTTTGTCTCCCAGTTGTAAGCTACAGCTCGTATTATTTGTTATGGCTTCCTTAAATCTAATCACATCAGGTTGTTTTAGGATGTTTTATCAGTGTGTTATCGGTCATTTAAAGGAGGAGGAAATGTGCGGTCTTCTTTCTGGGAGCTCATCCCAATTGAGCCCATTTAAATCTCGTATTAAAAGAAGTTTTTTTAGCCTGCTTAATTTCCTTTTCAGAGTTGCACTGGCGTGCAGTGAAAAACATTTTCGTGGTAAAGAAGAAAACAACAACAACAACAACGGGATAGTCCTACCTTGCTTTCTTGCTGGCTGGCGTTCGCCGTCGGGGATTTGGGTGTCTCATTCTGGTCCCGTTCGTCCTCTTTGCCCCCACTTTCGTCCTGAATTGTGCTGGCCGGCGGAATCATCCTCTCTGTCTGTACTCTGTAAAAAGATACTGCTCAACTGAGTTCGTTTCCCCCCCAAGCGGTTTACATCGTTTCTGTTCTTCTAATGGAAATAATAAAAAAGATAAGTCGTTTAGATCCGTTGCTGATATATTGTGAAGAGGGAAGAAACGAGGAGTAAAACGTACTGAAAAGACACAAGGGTGGAAAAAAGTGGTTTGGGAATCAAAAGTTGCAAGTAATTCCAGATCGGCTTCAAAGTGCCCTGTCCGTCTGAAGGAGGCTTTCGTGTTTATCGTGGCGTCGTGCGTAACTGCCAAGACATCTCCAAGTCCACGCTGTGCGCCGTGCGCCTCGCGTTGTCAATACTTTGAGGGCGGAGAGCTGTAAGCGATCAAGGGAGGGTAGGGCTGAGAAGGATGGAGAAGGAGGAGACACAACGAGTCTGTCCAGATGCACTCAAAGGGAAAAAGCTCATTCTCAAATGGATCATTGCTCTTCTTAAAAGAAAAGTCAAGGACCTACGCTCTTTGCACGAGTGCATGCGCTTCTTTCCAAACCAAATGTTATGTATAGCACACTTGTTCAGATTAATGTCAATAAATTGTTCTTCAGATTGGTCCACCTGCTTTATTTATTAATTCAGTTGACAAAGACTGAGAGAATTTTCCAGAAATGCTTTAGACAGCAAAACTTCACTCGAGTAAGGCTTGAACACCAACCTAACGCTAACTAAAGAATTCTCACAATAGATTTTTTTTTTTGACTGTGTGATGATGGCACAAAAATAAGCTGCTTCGAATTAAAATACTACCTGAGATATTTTTTCTGCTGCAAAGGAGAAAAATGCATGATTACAGATATACATGCAGTTCCTTTTTAGAGTTATCAGACTTTCTTTTAGGTCAGAAAAACGTCTTTCACCTCATGAACTTTAGTCAAGGTCAAACACATTTGTGTTTACTTGTTTAGCTATTATAGTGAGGACCAGGTTGAGGTTCTAGACCATTTTGAGTGAGTTGGTCCTCACTTTTTCACACTCTCTTCAAAGGCCTGTTTCAGGGTTACAGGTTTTTCTCGGGTCCAGGTTAGAATTAGGTTTATGCTAACTCTTGTAGTTGTATTGTTGGGATAATGGGCTAGTATTAAATTACGTCACCAAATATCCTCACAAAGATAGACAGCCAAATATAAGCATGTGTGTACTGAAAATAGATAGAAGCTTTGTTTTTACCAGCAAAATACTAAATTATTAAGGTGATGATGTAACAGCCCTTGCTGACTTTAGATGAAACGATTGATAACCCTTTTATGTTTGACTATCAGCTTTTAAACTACATCATGGACCAGTTAGATTAGATTAAAGACATGAAAAAAACCAAACCACTTACAAAACCAAAGAAAAAATGAAGAAATTCATTGTTTCAGGTAAGAAATAGCGCACTTTGTCACATTCAGTTATTGTGTGAACAAAGGAAATAATACTAGTTTGTGAGCTTCAGAAGTACTAGGCATCTGTACCTTCATCTAACACTAAGCAATAACATGAATAAGGATACCCCATTTCCCAAAATGTCAAACCAGTATTAAGCAAGTAAATATCCTTCAAGGTCCATCTGTCGCGGATTACTTTCAGAAAGAATAGCCCCAAACCGACACTCACACAATCCAGTATATTCACACACTGGTAAGCTACTGATGAGGAAACTGGCAGTGTTATTACTCTTTAGGTTTCGCAGTGAAACATAAAGCATTTTACTTCACCTCAGATGGGATAGATGTGATACTCACTGTAGTGATACATCATGATGCCTCCCTCCGGGCTCCCTTGTGATGTGATGTCCTTGAAGTTATGTTGCAGGATGAAGGAGGCAGGTGCCAGACTGCAGCCTCCTCACTCTGACAGGAATGCAAACACCAACACAGTCCCAAGGAGTGAGACTACATATTGATTTTTGTAATCCAGAGCAGAATGGATTCAATCCCAGAAAAGTCAGTCACATTCCTGAAAGGTTGGTTTACCTCCTAACATCAAGATTAATATCGCGTTTTGTTTGTCAAATCTTTATCACCAAACTGTGGATGTATTATTTTAACAAGCCACGGTGAAACAGATTCTTTCTACATTTTGCGGGATCATCCAAAATGAAGTTCAGTGATTGGGCATGCATTCAGCGCTAAAGAGTGATACATCAGAGAAAACACAGAAAAAGGAAAGTGCAAAGATTGACTGACATATGTCATGACACAGTACCTATACAGCTGAGGTAAATGACTGAGAGGTTGTGTTTCTGTAGTTTAGATGGTGTGAAGATGGTTTTATTTGTCTAGAGTTTTTCTATATTAGCCCGCAGAAGGTCAGCAGATTTAACCTATTTTCAGAAAGAGCAATCAGTCTTAATAAAGAGTGTGACTTTGTTTTAACACTTAGACTCATCCTGGACTTGTTAATTTGTCAAAGGGTATACTTCTGTATTTTCTCACAGTAGTAAGGGTGGTGTAAAAATGACATCAGCTCATTTGACACCGCAAATGAGCTGATGTCTTGCGCTTTCACACGATAACCCACCACCTGGAGAGAACACAAGACAATCCCCCGGGTTAGTCAGTCCGAGCACGAGTCAATGATACATTCAGTCCATGTGGTGTATGTGTGTGGTTATTGTGACTCATGTCAACAGAAAGAACCAAGTGCTTGACCGATTGTGCCAGGAAGCAAGCGTAGAGAGCCAAGCGTGAAAGCGAGACAGGGAAAGAACATTGTAATTTCCTCTCTCAGCTGCTGGTCCGTCAAGAGTGCAAAGAAGGCGTGAAAAAATGAGAGAAATACTGAGCGATGGAGGACGATAGGCTGGAGGAATAGGGGTTAATTATTCCCAATGAAATGTTTCATTAAGGAGATGCAAAGATCTGAGTTGTGCAGTTTCAGGTCCACAGTTGCTTTTTGGTTTTTAAGTATTTGTCTTTCTTGTTATTAATGCATTCTTGCATCACATTCGCCTAATATGTGAAGGATCCCTTGGGAGGGTTCTATCAGGAAGAGCTTCTGGTGTAAGAATACCGTATGCCAAATCAAATATACAGATCCATGTGTTGACATCTTGTGGATAAGGCATCAGCCAAAAGAACAATAGAAGAGGTATGCCCATCAATGAGCCACCTCTTTCAACTGTTATAACCACAGAGCACATTTTTATTAATTTCTCAAATTTCTATTTACTTTCTCAGGAAAAATGTAATATTTGAAAGACTTGGTTTGATACTTATTTGTGACCGTAACTAAATCCAGAGTAATACGATTTTATTTCTTCACAAAGATAAAAGAGCGCACACTAAATTTTCATGTATTCCTAAATTTTAAACATGTGTTCTTTTTTCATACTAATGCAACAGCTGATGTTGAGGGTAGGAATAAAAAACATATCACACACATGCACCACATACACCATAGAAATGCAGAATTCTTTTTGGTTTTTTTACAAGTAGGCTGAACCATTACCTGATCACACCTGGCCTCTCATGCATGACGAAGAGTTATAGGATGTTAACGAGAAAATGCATTTTGGGATGTCTTATATTTCTTAAGTAGACCTCCCTGCACATATACATTTCAAATCAACTTTGGTTCCATAGTGTTATAAAAGCATCACCAGTGAAGCTGTACTTGGGTTTGGGGTGCTTTGAAATAACACATGTTAATGTGCATGCTAGAAACAGACTGTATATAAAGGTTGGACATAGTTTCCAGGTCTGAAAAGTGAAGCTAATACATAAAACTGATTTGTTCACTGCACATTGTTTTGAAGCTGATGGCTTGTCATTTGCAGACTTTCCAGCCTCCAGTTGCCTAGGTGACCTTCGAACATATTTACTACCAGGTCATACATTAATCAGGGGTACACAGTAAAATTTGCAGTGTCAAACTAACACTTAGAGTTAAATTTAACACTGTTTCCGAGTCTATTTGGTTCCATTCAGAATTGGTGTTAAATCAACTCTTTCTATAGTGTTAAAATTTTAGAGTAAATTTAACTCTAAACAGAGTAAAAATTTAACAGAGTAACACCGCATAGTGTTAAATCAACTTAACACTACTAGTAGTGTCATATTATTTACTCTATTCTAGTGATAAATTAACTCTATTTGAGTAAAATCCCACTGATTTTTAACACTGAATTGTGTTATTTGAAATTAACACTGGGGGTTCAAAGAACTCTGATGGGAGTTGATGTTACTCTATACTGTGTTATTCATACACTAATCTCTAGTGAAAAATTAGCTCCCATAGAGTAAAATTTGTAATTAATTTTACACCAAATAATGTTACTAAAACTCTTCCTGTAGTGTTACCTTTACACACAATTCACTGTTTTGCAGCATGAAAACCTGGTTTTTAATAATGCTTTTACATATAAAACAAGTGAGCAAAAACCACAACTAGATAATACATTTAACAGCTTTATTTTTATGTCAGGCTCAAAATATAAAAACATCTCATGTAGTGTATAGAACACTTTAAAACAATGAATTAGTTCAGCATAAAACGGCAATATGGAACGACATACAGGGAGGAATCTGAAATGCCATACTTGATTTGAAGAAGCAACACAGCTCATTTATGTTCAACATCTTCAGCACCATATTGGGATGCAGTCTGACCCTAAATGCATGATAATGGTCATCAAAACACAGGGTTTCCATCAGTTTTCCACAGAGCAATACAATGCCATCTTTCACAACAGTACTTTTGATCTTACAAAAAACCGGAATCTCAGACACTACATCTGTACAGATGATAAAGTCAGGGCGGTACTCTATACCGTGTTGTTATCCACTTAGCTGAAAACAAACTGGTAGACAACACAGCTCCAAGCAATTTCTGGACCTTCTTCCAGCTCTCCAAGTGTCACCATCTTTCCTGGTCCTAAAGCTAATCTTTCCAGGCTAAAGGACTCCCAATGCTTTATTTTATTACTATTATATTTATTTTTACTTGTGGTGTACTGTAAAGGTACACTCTGTAAGGCTGCATCTTTAGCCTGAGTATGAATCTCAAAAAACACTTCCTCCATTGAGGAGACAAAACTATTCAAAGTAGATTGGCTCACAGTAGCTGTGCAACAGCAGAGGCACACATATCCAAAGTGCTCTTATTTGACCTTTTCAGATGTTGTGGGTGTTTCTTCTACATTAGTTGACATCACGTCCCCTATAGTGCTAATTTCTTTAACTGCCACATCATGCTGTAGATTAACATCAGTGTCAGCCTGTTGGTCAAAATAGTTAAGGTGTTTGGTATTTAAATATTTTCTAAAACCTGTGGTTTGGATGAACGTGTACATGTTGTGAAGCATAGTGTTGTAAGATGTGCCAAACACAAAATGTGCTTTAAACAGTTCATCAAAAGCACCAAGTGAAGAGGTAGACTTGCATGGTATGGCATTCTTGTCAAGAATAATGAAGAACCGGTGGATGTCATTCTTTTTCACCCCCAACAGCCAGGAGGTAGGGTTGAGTGCTGGTAGTGATGGCATCAAGGTGCTTTTGGATATTTGTTCCAGTCTGAAAAGACAAATACAGACAGGCAATAAGAATCAAATGTTTCTTAAATTGGTAATTCATAACATAAAAATAGAAAAGAAACACAAACCTTCTTGAAGACCACAAGACGCCTTTCTGCTTGAGAAGCTGACACCTTTCCTGGTCTCTTCCGACCCTGACCAGATGGTGGAATCAGATGTAATAGCAATAGAATTGCTGAGAGGTCACTGTCCCAGCCTGCAAAAATTATTTGTTTTTAATAAAGTTGAATCATCATCAACAATATATTTCAATGCATTGATAAAATGTTTGAGTAGACCCAAAAGACAAAAAGGATAACTGTTCTGTGACAAACATTATATATGCTTTGAATGTGCTAATCAAAGAAACAACAGCTCACCAATGTCAGCATTAACCTCAGTGGCATCCTCAGGAGAGTCAGCTGCCAGCAAGAGTTCTTCCAGGTCACTGGTAGAAGGAAGGTTTCTGCCTTGTTGGATAATCCTTCTTTTGAATGTTGTTGGCCACCTCTCCAGCAACCTGCCTGATACATCCTCACCAAACATCAGTACAAAATCCTGTTCGATCTGTAACAGGGATAGAGAATAGAGAATTATATCTGCTTTCTATAAAATATTAAAGTGTGTTTACATTGTCAAAGTAATGACAAATATTCACCAAGCCTTTGATATCTTTGAAACGTGGAAAAACAGACAGTATGTTGCTTGACAGCAGGAGGTCAAGGACCATGTTGTGACTGTGTCTTCATCAGCTGAATTGTTCATCAGAGAGATTGCTTCCTTGCACTCATCCTCACTCAGTAACTTCTCTGTAACAAACTGCAACTCTCGTCTGACAGTTGGTCCACCACACTGGTCTTCACTCGATGATCCATCTCCTGGTGCTAGACAATATGAAATACAGCTTTATCAAAACTAATAACAACATTTAATAACCATTATTAATAAAGAACCACAATGTGGAACAGTATTATGCATTTCCACTGAATTATAAATGTTACCTCTAGATGATAATCGCCTCCCTTTAGCAGTGCATCTCTGTATGGCTTTAATCCTCCAGGCCAAGTACCCAGTGCCACCCTCGCCATCATAATAATGTTCCTTGGAGAGTGACATGTACAGACACTGATAAATGAATAAACAAAATAAGTTATGTAACAATGAAGAGTTGATAAGGACATACATTTTAGCAGGATTTAAAATGTTTAAACGTGATTTTGGTTGTATCAGTTATTACTATGAGCTACTTACATAGCCATTTTTGGAGTACGGGCCACTGAGGTAAGAGAAAAAGGTTACAATTCCTCTGGCATACATTTCTTTTACCTGCCGTGGTGGTGATGTACTGCAAGATCAAAAGGAAAAGAACTAGTCAGCTTCCCTGGAATTCATAGAGATTTAAAATAATAGTAAAATCACAGGGCCAGAAATAAATTACCCATTTTTTTCTGTCAAGTCAGCTACCAGTATGTTGACCAGTATGTTTTTCTTCTGGTTTCAGACACCAGAGACTTGGTCCGATTGTATTCATTTATTATACATTCTCCACCAGGTTTGTTGGTGAGAATCGATTCCACCAACTGGAAAACACAATAAAAAAAACATTCTACATGTTGATATAACCACTGCAGTTCAGAACACTTAAACTACAAACAAAAATGACACTGTTAGAAGAATGTGGAAATCTGCTAACTCTTACTTGCTTAGCTTCTGCATCCAGCTTCTGACGTTTCTAAAAGGGCTGTCTGAAAGGATGACCGTACCCTGTGAATCTGATGAATGTGGCAATGATAACTGGGACAGCTCAGGAGACACTTCTGCAGCAGCTGTTTCCAGACCTCAAAAACAGGAGCAAAACAAATGAGTTTACATGGTCCCTCCATAGACACATTTTATAAACTCTTTTTAATAAGCAATGTAATAATGATACTAAAAAATGACATCCAGTGAAACACACATCACTCAAACAAACCTTTTTCATATTTGATGGTTAGTACCCCAGTTGAGGGATCTGTTACTATATCCTCAAATATATCATCATCCAATTCAGTCCCTGAACTATCAAAAACTTTCACTCCTTTTGTTACGGCTGGCACACCAAACTTTGCAAATGCTGGAAACAAGCACACAAGTTTGAATAAACAAAAAGATTACATGACATCTAATGTTTTGTAGCCTAAAATGAAGATCATTTCAAGATACTTTTTCAAAAGTGACTCAAATAAAAAAAAAACTAAATTACTAAGTGCCACTAACATGCTTGATAAGTGGTAGATTAGGAGTGACACTCACATTATACAGTTTTTCCACTAAATATACATTCGTAGCTAAGATGATTCCAAAACGTAGATCATTTTCAATTAATCATAAAATGCAGTTTGAAGAGACTAAATAACAAAAAGAACTTAAAGCACATTGAACACCTTTTTTTTATACAATGTTGGTTTCTTACCGGCAATCAAAATTCCTTAAGGCTTGGCTCAGATACTCTAGCAAATTTCTGCACACCTCCCAGTTTTGCTTTAAGCAGCATGCTTCCTGTAGACAGTAATTTCTTATAGTCAGTGCTCTTCATTGAACTACTGAAAACAGAAAATGTTAATATTAAACCAGTCCCATAAATACCAGTAAAACAGCCTTGCATTGTTATTTCTTACACTGTATGTTACTTTTTTTTCAGTGTAACAAGGTGTTTCAGCCCCTTGGCTGTAGTTTTTAAGCCTTTACTAAATGAGTATTTCACCTACATGAAATATATTTCTCAATACAAAACTAAAATAATTACTAGTACTTTTACCGTTTGTCTGATCTAACTTAGCACTAGGGAGTCAGTATTTTGTTCATCTTTAGTTTAACATACTGAACAGTCTGCTAACCAAAATGGAAAAAGGTAACTTGTGTCAATACCATCATTAGTTAACATCAAGTTAACTCACTACAAATACAAACACTGCCATCTTAAGTTCAAACTACTAAAAGAAAACATTACAAACTGAATCCTGGATATTTTGGATACTTTATCAAGTTTATACTGCCTGCTGGTTGTAATCACTGTAACTGTAAAATCGCTAAAGGCAGCGGAATTGAAATAAGACAATAACCTTACTGAAAACGACCTCTATAGCTAGGTATCCAAAAAGAAGTGAAATATGTAACATTAGTGTAAAATTTTAATTAGTTAATGCTTGCCTTACATAATTTAAAATGTAACAATAACAAGTGAATTGCCCGTGCATCAAGGTTAGCCAAAATGCTAGTTAGCTAGCTAATGTTAATATTAGGGGTGCAACGATATTCGTATCGATATTGAACCGTTCGATACAGTGCTTTCGGTTCGGTACGCGTATGTATCGAACAATACAACATTTGTAATTTATTTTATCAACTTTCCTTCTGACGATGCTGTCTGTGTGGAGCGCTCAGTGAATCTGCGTTCGACTACTCCGCCTAGGCTGCACTGTCGAGCGCAGATCCACTGAGCGCTCAACACAGACAGCATCGTCAGAAGGAAGAGCGCAGGGCACCTCCCCCACCCTCATTCAGATCTGGCGTTTGGAATTATTTTGGTTTTCATGTGACGTATGACCCTGAAGGTAAGCGAGTCATGGACTAAAGTAAAACAGTATGTTGGATGTGCCATGCAATGCTCAATTACATGGGTGGGAACTAGTGTGTTAGCGCAGGTAGCTCGTTAACGTGTTGGCCGTCTAGCCCCATGCACGGGGCGATCGGCGGTAGCTCGTTAACGGAGATTTGCCATGTTGTGGTGTTAAGGTCATTTCAACGAGATTAACCTGAAAGCACTAGTGGGAACACAACGAATATGACTGCACATTTACGCCGACATCATCCTAGTGCAAAGACAAAAACAACAAGCATGCTACTAACTTTAGCCGAGTCATTTAGACAGCTGTTAGCACATGATTCTCCTTATGCTGCTGAGAATATAACCCAGAAGAAGCGGATAGTATAGCTTTTATTTTGGAAAGAGACATTTCTCTGTAATAAACTCTCTTTTCCAAAGATGCATGATTCCTCAATCAGATACAGGGCTTGCAATATCGCTAGCCTGACGTCCTGGGGCTAGCGATTTTTTCAGTCGGGTTACCAAAATCTATCTCTTCCCTGCCCGTCGGGCTATTGTAAGAAGGAAAAATATATGTCAATGCTTTTGCATTCTTTCGGAAATGTAGCTGGGTAATTATGTCATTGGCATCGGTGAGCCACTGTCAATATGTGACATATTGAAATCGCGTTTGAATTTGCGCTTGTTTTTTTGCTTTCACTTTGCAATCGTGCGAACTGTGTATAGAGAGCGACAGCACTGATCTGTGAGTGATGATAATTTGTGCACCAATTCCTCTGACATCGTCTTATTAATCGTTAGCTTACTATGCAAACATGACAAGTGAAATCTCCCGCAGCTTAAACATGTGAGAGGTTGATTGCGCAGAGAATCGCTGAGCTTATGTGAGTCCGTGTGTAAAAGCAGCAGGATTTATATTTGACTACGATGACCTGGATGACTGAGAACCTTCACAGACAGATATATATTTTAGTTCTGCTGAGCCAAATAAGACAGGTCAGGGTGAAGAAGTAACAGCCAAAGAAAAGCTTACCACAAAACGGAGAAGTTATGACAAATCAGACTATAAGGCAAAAAGAAAGTGCAGCTTTATGGTTTCATGGACAAAATAATTTCTGTGGCTGCAATATGACAAGCTAAATAACCAGGGCTGCACATAAGTGGTCCGCAGGTACGCATTCGCTGTCAAAATAAAAAACACGCACAAGGGTTAGGGTTAAATTTAAAAACTGTACTTTTGAGTTAAAATATATATTTATAATTTTAATAAATGACAAATTAAAAAGGCATGAACATTTTTTTGTATCGAAAAAATATCAAACCGTGACACCAAAGTATCGAACCTAACCGAACCGTGAATTTTGTGTATCGTTGCACCCCTAGTTAATATGTAGCTCCCAACACATGGAGGGTTTAATTTAATGGAATTTCAAACATGCTAGAACACAACACAATCACCACTACACACTGAAATAAATTAACAAGCCTTACAGTCTTAGCCAACACTAATTAACAACCTTACGTTAGCATACAGACAATGTCACATTTGCTTCAGGTACAAAATTAAATATATAATAAACATGGACAAAAGGAATGTAACCTTATTTTAACATGCTACTTGTGTTTAAAATGTCAAATTGTTGGTTTTAATAAGTGAATATGAACAACTTACCGTGTAACTGATGTAAAGAAAATGGCGTCGTGAAAAATCCTCTTGGTTTGAAAAGGAGTCTGTGGTGGGAGGAGCTTTCTAGAGTAACATTGACACTGCCTCTTTTAACTCCGCGAATTATCACCCACACTGGGAGGCGTTTTGCTCCAGCTGTCGTTATAATGACTCTATTAGAGTAAATACACTTTAACACTGCTGATTTAACACTGGGAAATTTACTGTGTATGTTTCTTTCTCAATGGCAGAAAGATTCCTGGAAGATGAGAAATGTTTACAATTCAGTTTCTACGGTCTCTAGTCACCACAATGCTACAAATAACTTCGACTGTGTATGTAGCTTAAGTGTTTCTAAGTTGGCCAGAAGTGGGCAGCTCCTCGGGAAATCTGGTTTTATAGTCAGTTAGTTAATTCCATTTAATTCAATTCAATTCAGTTTAATTTTATTTATATAGGAACTGTAGGAGCCTTTTTGTGTTGTTACCTTATGTGTGCCACTAGGGGTCACTTTTTGTGTTTTTATGGTATAATATGTTTTATGGTACAGTGTTTAAGGTAGGCACGTGTAATTAGTGTCAAGTGTTATTGGTCGGAAGGAGCAAACAATTTGTGATCTCTGTGCTGTTGTGATTTATGTTAAATGAAGTTGTATACTAAGAGAACTGTTGAACTACAAATGCAACTGATGGAAAGCAATAAATGTGTTAAACGGACAAGATAAGTACAGCTGCACTCTCAAGTGTCATTCATGACAGTGGCATCATGTCACCTCCGCCATCGAACACCTCAGTGGCTTCAAGCGTAGGCTTAGTCTTTACAGGAACGAATTCACAATAATAGTCACCGCAAGGCACTTTATATGTTAAGGTAAAGACCCAATAATAATAGAGAGAAAATCCCAACAATCACATGACCTCATCAGCAAGCAATTGGTGACAATGGGAAGGAAAAACTCCCTTTTAACAGGAAGAAGCATCCAGAACCAGCCATCGGCCACTACCAGATAAGACAACATGGGACAATTTGAAAATAACACTTGGAACAAGGTAGTTTCAAGCATTTCTGGATACAGAATGAGGTTTTTCTATTTCATGGACCGTGTTGGAGTCAAAAAAGACGATAAAACAGGATATGCTTTAGAGCAGGTTGACCTCACAATTGAGATATGAGTGTGCAGTGTTTCTCCTTCCCTCACAACGTCTGGTTTCCAAACACATTTTGTTTCATAAAATTGTAACAGCCAAAATGCTCACCTAGAGGCTTTACCATGAGGCTCATGTCATGGTGGGCACATCCATCTATATAAAGTCTCTGATGCTAACATGCTCAAAATGCTAACATTAACATTCTATTAATGCACAAAACGTCCACAACCTGTTGATCGTGGTAGCACAACAATGGTTTAATTACATTTTATCAGCATACTTAGTTGGCTGTTTTAACAGTGATTTACATGCAAAAGAGCTTTCATCAATAATCCTCTGGTTGTTCGCATATCTTTATTTAACATCTGTTTGTCTACAATGATTGCAATATATTAATAATTATTTAACTGGAGAAATATTTCTTTACCAGATTTCCATCAGAACCAAAAGTTCAGTAATAGGAACAGGCTGTAAACACCTTATATCCACCAAAGTTACTGAAAACATGACATTTGTGGCACAAATTTGTGGCACAAAAAAGGGCGCAAAAGTATTTATGCTAGTAGTAATTGTAAGAAGGCAGTGTGATTCATGTTAAGTCATAAAGATCTTCATGAATGTCTTGCTATCGCGACATGAATGAGTAACACTTCTGACTTGTTCTTCATTCATGATGTGTCCTTATAAAAAAAAATCACCAAATATGAGATTAAAACCTCGCTTTACTCACTGAACAGTGGGTCTGATCCACTGGTGCCACTGGTGACTGGTTCCGCTCATTGTGTCTTGAATACCATGAGGTTATGAAATCCCCTCTCAGACTTTGTCACACTTGCATGTGCCAAACTCCACATTTTGCCTCTTTCTGTTGGGTTCGCAGCTCCTCTGGGAGACTCAACATGTCACCAAGCTATTCTTGGAGTGTAGTCTCCTGCTCACACACACATGGCGTTCACATCAGTTTCTGTGCCAAGAAGACATGATCAGTGTTGTCACATTCAGGGATGAATTGAAGGGCTGATAGACTGAGTGAATGTTTGGATCATTAGCTATCATAACTAATGATAGATCTGTTGTGTAATTATTACTCATTTTAAGATTCATTCCAACTGTGACTTTCTGACAACACAGTGGAAAATTGATAAGAAAATTACTTCCTGGATAAAAGATTACTATCATCGCATTTAAGCTTCTGTACAGTAAATTATTATAAGAGAGATTATAAGCCACTACAAAGCATTTCTGTTGAATTGAATATTTTCAGATCAAACAAGCAAATTTGAAGCCTTCAAATATTGTAATTCTATCTGGATTCACTGGACACGAACAGTAGAGAAATAAAGAAGCAACATATTTGATGAAATTGGAAATGTAAGGGCTACACGGTGGCACAGTGGTTAGCACTGTTGCCGCACAGCAAGAAGGTCCTGAGTTCAATTCCACCATCAGGCTGGGATCTTTCTGTGTGGAGTTTGCATGTTCTCCCCGTGTTTGCGTGGGTTCTCTCCGGGTACTCCGGCTTCCTCCCACCGTCCAAAGACATGTAGTTTGTGGGGATAGGTTAATTGGAAAATCCAAATTGCCACTAGGTGTGAATGTGAGTGTGAATGGTTGTCTGTCCCTGTGTGTTGGCCCTGCGACAGACTGGTGACCTGTCCAGGGTGTACCCCGCCTCTCGCCCTATGACAGCTGGGATAGGCTCCAGTGCCCCCCGCGACCCTGAAAAGGATAAACAGAAGCGAATGAATGGATGGATGGAAATGTAAGTCTTCAAAAAGTGATGTGATCAAGTACAAATGAACCAGCATATACAACAGACACACACCTACACATATTTATGCAGACACACACAAATGTCCCAGCATGTGTTACAGTAATGGGCAAGTGGATTCCCCAAGAACCCAGTCTAATTAGCCTATCTTATTAAGAGCCACCCCAAGACTGGTCTCTGCAGGGTACAATAAAGTAATGAGAGCTAGGAGTAGGTGTGTGTGTGTGTGTGAGGGAGAGAGAGCTTTCACTTTTTCACAATTGACCACGTGTAGCCAACTTTATCTCTACACACAGTACCTACTTTGATTCAGGGACCTTTGTCACATGGTAAACTCCACTTTCTAATAGTATTTCTGTCGTGAGCTACACTGTCATCTACACAACATATACAAAAATATCTCGTAGTTCATTTCATGCATTAGCAGGAGGATTAGCAGGACTGAAATCAGTAAAACAGTTTGTTATTATGGCTTTTACAAACACTTTCTGTTTAAATTATGCTACTAAAAATCCTCTTTGTTTCTGACCTCTTAAAAAGTTATGAAAATAATTTTCATCTTATTAAGTTGAAAATAATCATATGTTTGTTTTTTAGCATACATGGTTAATCATTAGATTGTTTCCCATTCCTTAGTCGCTGTTATCAGGTTGCTTTAAATCACGGTTGGCATCATTAAAACAGTGTTACCCTGCTTGACTTGCAACCAGGGTAACACTGTTTTGATGATCAATAACTAGGGAATAAGAAACAAGCTGGTGAACACCATTACCCCACGCCCTTGTTTTCATGAAGTCCTCACTCTACCTTTAAGACATATTAAGACATATTCCTTACTCCTGCTAGTTTGTATCTGTGCACAGCATAAGAAAGAGTAGCACAAATAAAATGTTAGCTTAGTACAAATAGTAAAAATGCAGAAAAGTTGCCCTATGTTGAAATTGAACACTTCTGAGGTTCACTAATGATCTCTTTTTAGAGATAAAAAAAAAACAAAATAAAATAAAACAGCTATGGCTTTATGGAGAATCATATGTTGGAGTCCCCCTTAGAAAAGTGACATCAATTCTTCCACCAAACCCTCTGGAGAAATTAAGACATAATACACCTGTGGCGTGTCCATATGTCCCTTCAAGCGTGCACACATTTATGTTTTGTGAACACCACAGTTTGATATTAATGGCAGGTTTCTAAAACAACAACTTTGCCTCATGTGTCTCTGCTGATTCATGAGTCTTCAACACCTCACAGGATCTCACACTCGAGAGGTGTAAAACTCGGCTGATTGAGATATTGAACATTTTGTTCATTTTACTGAATGCTGATTTAAGTAGGAGCTTTTCAAACTGATACACCGTTCTTGCATCACTGTATTTGATCCAGTGACGCACTTCCTGACAGTGTAGCTGGTCTCCAGCTGGTCACTTTTTAGCCTACTGTGTGCCAGTCAGGACTAATGAGACAACAGAGGCCAAAAGCAACACAGAACAGCTGATCCCCTGTTTCATTAAGAGGATCACATCTCTGTGAGAGGATGAACAACTGTTCATCGTTACAGTGTATTTAACAAATAATAATCTCTTCCTCAGGTCTGTCTTCCAAGAATGATAACTTATCAAGACTGAATTATCTAGATAACGTCAAGTTTAACTAACTGACTTTAATATTTTCAGTAACTTAGTTAAAGTTACAGTCGTGATTTTAAAGGTTTTGCATTACTGGATATGGTAATTGCATCTATGTTGAAGCACTCACAAGTGAGCATCACACTTGTGCTATCTTCAGCAACCTTATACTTGTATATAATTAAAGGCAGAAAAGAGAGAAAGCTAACCAGTTCCCTTATTAAAGCAACCAGTAAATCTTGGTTATAGAGGGATTAACAGCACAGTTGGAATCCTTCTTTAATGAATCAGGTTGCATGGCTGGACTGATCCCAGAATATAGATAAAGCATCCCACTTTATGCCAAGTGTGCACTTCTACAAGAACTGCATATTTGATGAAGTATGCAACCAGTGATCACATTTTTGTCAAAAAGGATGGTTTATGGTCCAGTACTCTTTATCTGTAGTTGCCCAGATGTTCCATTCTGTCTCTGTTATGAAGCAGGAAAATGTGTTTGAGGGAAATCACTAGTGTTCGAGTCACAGACACATTTACTGACCGGCAAATAATGGACAATCATCATGTCAGAGCTGAAGTTTTCTGTAAGGGCTTCTCTAGCTTTTGATGTTTTTGTGGAATTTATATTATAAAGATTATTACTATGTTTTTTTCCTCATATATTTTCGTTACCAACAACAAAATCCCACGAAGCAACACGCTGACCACAATACCAGTGATTTCTCAAACTACTCTTGTTTTCAAAAATATACAATTAAGCTAATAGCTTCCTCTATTCCCTCCACTTTCCAAGCCCTTGATTCATTGGTCAGACCAATCCATCTTTAGAAGTGAATTAAACTATCTTAGCTTTTGTTAAATAAATAATGACATGATGTAATATGTCATGTGTTGTTGCTCTTCTGAGGGTATTTTTATTATGTCCTAATAGCTGGGATGGGCTCCAACCAAACCACTAACCTGAATTGGATAAGTGGAAGAAAATGGTTGTAAATGGATGGACTGATGACCTGATATGAAAACTTTGAAACTAAGGTTGTACTTTTGATACACCACAGTTTTCAAAGGGAATTATACATCAAGAACATATTTCACACATAATGAGAACTGAAAACACCACCACTCCTCATTTGAAATAACATTAACTCAGAGGACCAGGACAAGGACAAAAATGGTCATCATTTTAAAATTTTACCATCAACACTGCTTTAGTCTGTCTCTTAGTATTGAGATCTCAAGTCCATTTTTCCCCACAGGATGCACAGTTTTTTAAATGGCTAAGAAAACATAATATTCCCTAAAATACCTACAATATATAGAAGTAGAAGTAGAGAGAGTAATAAGCCAGGAGTTAAACGATATTCATTGTTTTGAATTATAAACAAGAACTTTAATTATAGATATTTTAATTATAAATTCCACAGACATTTTGAAAGACAGAGAATCACATACAGAAAATTCATGCTTTGAGACGTTGGCCCATATTTACTGGTTAATAAATGTGTCTGTGACTCAAATACTGGTGATACTTTATGACTTCATAACAGTGACAGAGTGGAACATCTGAACAAGTACAGATAAACAGGACTGGGCCATAAAATTCATATTTGATCACTGGTTACATACTTTATCAGCCATGTAATTAGAAGTGCACACTTGGCATGAAATGGGATGTTTTATTTAAAGTGAGAGAAGGACTCCAACTGCGCTGTTAATCCCTGCCTTTAATTCATATACAGTAGATATATATATATATATATAGATATATATATATATATATCTTCAGCTGAAGATAACGCAAGCGTGAGGATGTGTTTAAGTGCTGCCACTGCTTGTATATTGTGAATATATGTACTCTTATTTCATTTTTAATTTAATTTAATTTTAATTAATTTTTAAAGGCATAGTTTTAAAACAGGAGATGCTTGATGAATGAGGATGCATTAACTCTAGTGGTAGTTCACAAACAACACGAACTTGAGCTTTCAAAATTCCTTAATAATAATAATATGGGTCTCTCAAATACCCTGAGCGTTCGAGCAGCACATGACGAGGTGGCCGAGTGGTTAAGGCGATGGACTGCTAATCCATTGTGCTCTGCACGCGTGGGTTCGAATCCCATCCTCGTCGGTCTCATTTTCGGGAGGAGAAAGCTCACTAGGTTCGCCCAATGATCGGGATGAAATGCGGGGGTTCAAATCCACCGAACAGCTCCCCTGAGGTACGTCTGAGCAAGTTACAGTCCCTACACTCTGCTCCCTGGGCGCTAGATTGGTGGCTGCGCAATGGGTTAAAATTTCTCTACAAGGGATTATTAATAAAGTATACCAAAAAAAAAAAAAGTTGCCCGTTAATACCCGCAGTTTGCTAGTAATGTTTATGTAAAGTGGTCTAAACGGGACCAGTAAATGCGTCTGAATAAATTGTACAAAGTAAGCTCATCAGTTTTTTTTCATTCATGTCAGTAACAGGCCACTTTAAGAAAACTGTTATTTACATCCAGTCTTTCCTTTGAGTCAACACATATTTCTGCATATCATATTATTAGCTACAGAAATTGCATCACTTATTAATGGCTGCCATGTAGGCCACAATACTGGGTACCATCTGGGACTCACAAACTGGCTCTTATCAATTTCTAATCAAAACATGACTCAGAGCTTCGGGGTTAATTCATGCATCCATCTCCTTATCATTTCTGAAAACAATCATAGCCCTATTTGTTTACCAGATTTACCAAATTTGGGAGTCTACATTTTGAGATGAGCCGATCGTTAAACTGCTTTCTAGATATTTACTTACAAAGCCATCTAATGAAACAAATGTCATGCATGATCATTTTGCAGGCTGAATTAAGGCCATGAAGATTACTTTCTCCAATTTGTGATGTCAAATGACGCATTTGAGCAAATGACAGGTATCAGGTGCTCTGCTTTGCCCGTACAGAACCCATTAGACCTGTCTGCAATTCATTTTCATTACATCGCTCACCTTTCATGTCATCTTTTCTTGTCATTTATCAATTCACTTGCACTTTTTAGAGCCATATTTAAAGGTCTATGTTGTTTTTGACATAAAAAAGTGACAGAAATAATTAAGTCCTGACTTTTTAAGAAAGCAAGTAATTGTTGCGAATTGAAGTTAGAAAAGAAATTCAGCAAATGTAGCATCAAATAAAAGGCAGATAAAGTGAGAGTTAAATTAACACTGTGTAAATTTACAGGTATTCTACTCTGATGTTCTGGAAAGAGCTGCAACAGGTTCGCCGCGCTGTTAAAGTGAGAGGCAGGGTAACGCCGCACTCGAGTGCTATCAACAGCACCACTTACAGACGCAATTTACTTTGCATCACAAAGCAATCATGTAGAGGGCTAACCCACTAATAAGATAGAAGCACTACAAAGGCCCCAAAATAGAAGCAACAGAGTGAATTCAATTGAGCTGCAACAGCTCTTGTGGAGCTTTTGCTGTTGTGAGTCATAAGTGTTGGTTCTGTGTCTTGATGACGCGGGCGGATGCGTGGGTGACTCTTGGGGAGGGTGGGCGGGTAGAAGTAGCAGATGCTGTGCTTGTGTTACCCCAGACCCTTGTCATCCACTCAGTTGCTGCTTCATTCAGTCGGTTGTTGCTACGATACTACGTGGAAGATGACACTTGAAGTGAACACGCAAACACAAAAAAGCTGTTACGTTTTTACACATTCTGTGTTTTTTCTTCTTTGTATGGTAGACACAATTGAAAAGTCTTGCGCACATCAGAGTGGTGTGAAGCCATACTGGGATTGCTTTGCCGTTAGCACTTTACATAATGCTGCCGTGGTCAATATAAATCACACACACACACACACATACAAAAAAAGCAAACACTTGACCTATTAATGAAACGCTGGAACACTCATGTTTCCACAGGTTGCTCTTTCTCTTGGGTGGATAATGAGGAGCACAGAGTTTGGGAGCTGTTTTGATCATCATGAAGCCCAGTGCACTTTACCTTTGGTATTTCCTGTGGTATTTCCACAGCTGAGCTGCAAAAGTGACATTTCTATGCAGAAGTGAAAGCAGCTTCATGGTTTCTACCTGAAAACCAAGTAGTTTTGCAATATTTTGACAAAGAATGCTTTATCCCAGCTATTCTAGGGCTGAAACTGGACCCTGGATAGGTTGTCAATGCTCACTTTGGCTATGGCAAATTTAGAGTCATCAGTTAAACTAACAAGCATGTCTTTGGACTGTAGGATGAAGCTGGAGTACCTGGAGAGAACCAGCTCGAGCAAAGGGAGAATATACAAATCTCAATGTTGTCTCAAAGCGCAAATTTCAACTAACATATTCAAAATATATGTAACAATTTAAAAAACTGAAAGTCTGTTTTGGATAGATATAGAAAATGTGTCATTTATATGTTATTACATTAATTACTGTATCATTCTTTAATATTCAGTGTCAGAGTCTTTGCACGGATATATTAATGTCACATTTCTCTGGAGCCTCAGTGCGTGTATTTTGATCTCAAATGCTAATGGTGTATTTTGAGGTGTGAGCTACGAATGAAGCCATTCCCTGGGAAAGATGCAATGAATGTGCTATTATAAATTCTTGCGCCTGTGACATGTTCTCTGTTACACCTGAGCTGTGAGACTGATGGCTGCAGGCTGGCTTCCCATCACTCCATCAGCTGTAACTCAGGCACACCCTCCTTTCTGCAATAGCTGTTTGCACATTTGTCAGACGGATTAATCAAAACGAGAAGCCCTGACAACCCTTCTGCTCAAAGTAAAACTCCCATCCAATTCTACAGCCACAAAGCAACCTAAAAGCAGTCCCACAGATCATATTGTTCTTGAAAGTAACAGATGCCTCTGGGCAGCATGAAAAAACATCTGGGACACGTGAGGGATGTTTCTTCTTCCAAAGACAGACTTCTGTAGAGCTTCCCGTCATGTAAAGAGACAGTGACAAAAAGCTTTAGTGGTTAGGGACATGGACAAGACATGCTGACCAGTCAGAATGACAGATGCTCTAACTGTTTGCATGCTTGCTGCTTCGATTCTTCTTCCAGAGCAGAAACTTGGCTGGAGCTGCTTCCCAGTTTGGGGCGATGGCCCAAACTCCAAAGCCACACAGGTCCCAAAAGCTGCAGTTCCTCAAATGACCACTTGAGGCTGAAGGATGAGTCAGTCTGTTAAAACAACTAACTTTAAAGTTGCAATAAAAACATTTTGTAGGTATAAAAAGTGCTTTTAATCTCTAAAGTCAGTTTCTTTATATATGTTTGTGCTAAGGTGATAGTGGTCAAAGTCACATGGAAGTACTTCCCGGAAGCACCGCTTGCATTGTGCTGCAATTTGCTCGCAGCAAATCACTCGTGCACAGCGCAAGCCAAAGTGTTGTTGTTGTGAGAAGGGGGCTTTATAGTGACCTATTTTTAGAGGTGTTGCTGCTTTGAGAGGCAGGTGCCAGAATGTGGTGCTTACATCTGTAAATGTACTGTGTACTAACAGGGGGAGGGGGGTAAAGCAATTAGGTAAAGCAATTAAGCAATAAATCACCAAAACAATTGCCAGTAACAATATTTTACATAGTATATGCTGCTGCGCTCACTTCTGCAACTGGAAATAAGTCATTACTCAGTTGAGTCAGGAATAACACATTTGAGGTGTGGTCTATAGTCCGATAGGGTGCTGATTGTGCTGTCTGATGTGACGTCTGAAGTCAGAAATATAGAATTCATATATGACAGGATTTATAAGAACAGCAACCTCTAAGTAAAAACTCACGTCTCTGGCGTGAAACTCCAAGTTTGGGTTTGTTCTGTCAAGTTTAATCACTTTTGACATTTCTAAGGAACTTTTTGCAGCTGCTCATTCAAAAGTGCATTAGCCCGCTTTGAAATTCTTCTAACGAGTGTCGTAGTGATGAAAATGTGTCAATGTCACTTTGAACTAAAGGCCTTTATTTATAGGTTTAGAAGAGCCTCATTTTGACACTGAGACCTATTAATTGAGCTCTCCACAGACATCTCCCTGTATCTAAAATAGGTAGGAAGTCCATCGTGGAGGTGAAGAGGGACAAAGTAGGCCAAGGACTCTCACAGAAAATAGACTGCGATTCACTGAGGGGCCGGATCATCCCGAGAAAAAACAGGAAATGGGAAAGAATGTGGGTTAACAATAATTGTGGAAAGTCACATGAGTACAGACACTCCACTGGAGTAATCAAGTGAAGAGATTTAGTAGGTATGATGTGATATTACATGCACTTAAACTTTATCTAACATTATCTACATGAGGGCTAGAGTTAGGTTGCATCGGGAAAGGAAAGCAACTAAATACAGCTGTTCACATCATTTACAGAAGTAATTTTAAAGACACTTAAATCTGAGGATTTTGATATTATGCTACTTTTTCCATCCAACTACATTTCAGAGAACCTTTGTAACTCCTGTATTTATTTGACAACTGTTAGCATTGTTTTGGTTGAATGTGAGCATTTTGACATTTGACCTCTTTATAAAATGGTTCTCATTGTTAGGGCCAAATGACCCATTTTTGCACAAGATAAAATTAGCTCTATTTTGACACCATGATACTACTTGCATGTGAAGGCATCACTAATAATATATCAATAAAATATTCTGTATTGGGCAACAATAACAGCTGAATCCACAAAACTTAGTTGTGACTTGCAGTGGAATAATTTAGAACATACAATGCAAAATAAGTGGATACCATTCATAAATCTATGAGAATTCCACTGTCTACCTGATATGAATTTATTGTTGAAATATGGATTTAGATCATTTACTTTATATAGTTAATGTGTGCTTAGTTTCATCTAAATGTAGGTTTTGTATACAGAGTTTTTTTTAAGTCCATGATTTTCCTTTGAAGTATAAATTAGCTTCTAAACCAAAGAACAAGAAACTTCAAATCACACTTTGGCACAGTACATGAGGAAATGTATTTTATTTTGTAAGTTACTTTGCACCAGTGCTAAAACTAATAGTAGGCTGCCTCCTTACTGAACTTAGACCTGCCAAACTGTTTCTGAACAAAGAACCATCATGCCTTTGAATAGAGCATCAACTCCTTGGTTTACCTGCACTGCCCTCTTGTGGTAACGTCCATCGCTGCATGGTAATTTTTTAAAAAAATGACGCTGTTTCAAAACATCAGCACATTCTTTATTTACAAGTCCTTACATGACAAAAAAAAATGGTGTTGACAGGCTCAAGACTACATGGAGATACAATGGCGACAAATGCTCAAACTAGAATTTCAAAGCAAATGGAGCAAGTCTGACGACCAGTGACGCAGCTGGTAGTGAATGCGGTGTATGGGTCATCATTTCAAGTCTAGAGACTTAGTAAATCTATTTAAACTTGCATATGGCATTTTCCTCAGTGTTCAAGTCAAGCATGTGACATGATCTACCGAGACTCAGCTTGGAGCCAGTTCCAGCAAGTCAAAGAAAAACTTGAACTCCACTACATGAAGACAGGAATGTGCACATTCTTGTTCAGTTCAAACACAAATATCCTAGCAGTATCTTTTCACACAGCAAAACCACACCAAAGAAAATCCCCACTCCTGTCAGCCAGGACATGACAGCAACAACAGAGGAGGAGGGACACGTGTGGAAGTATTTTTCTTGCGACAACTTTCTTCTTCTTTTTTAAATAAAAAAAACCTAACACTTGTGAATGTCACACATACACACAGCTGGTTAACAGGCTAACTGTATGCTTGGGAGTCTTAATATAAAAGCTGAGAACAAAGGGCACATTTAGGACAAACGGAGGGCAGGATGGATGAAACAAACCCATGGCACTTTGAATAAACAAGGGGATAAAATTAGGCATCTGAACAGGTAAGGCGTGGACCGATCTAAATAGACTTTCTGTAAAAACTCTGCACGATGTAAAAGCTCTCTTACACATAAGCTTAGTCTCTGCCTAAAGTAAAATCACCTGTTTAATATTACATTATAAACATTATACAGATGGTTTTCCCTACCAACTAGTCATGCTGCACACAGGCAAAATTGTTAAGAGTCTTAGTTGTACAAGCTTGCATCTGTTGTTGGCTTTACTGGAAATACAACTCAGGATGGGGGCATATTTCCCTCCTTTGTCCTCTTTATTATCAATGTAATCTCTCCCCTTTCAGTTGTAAAATCACTGACTATGGATCTGGATGTTACTCTGAAACTAAAGGGCAGAAGTGTAGTGGATCGAGCAATACAACAGTACATGATGCTGTGCATTTCCACAGACTCAGTACTGAAATGCACACATCAACAGCAAACATCCTAAATGATTTTTATGATAAACCTGCAGTACTTCCCTGCATATGCACTACAGCTGTTTCATCTGTACATACACATTTTCAAGTATGCGAGAGGACTTCTTGACATAGCTAAAACAGGTTTGCATCTCCTTAGTGAAAGAACTGAAAACAAAACTAAGAAAGACGGGCAGTACCCTCTTCAAAGCGAGGGGCATTCCACAATTTGGGTCCAAAAACTAAATGATACTGGTTTAATGTCAGCCTCCCCGGTGTAGTATTATAAAAACAAAAGCAAATCAGATTTACATGACCGAGTGATTGGTCATCATTGGGATCAAGTCTGTTTGAAAATAAAACTAAGAAATTTTAGAGAGAAACACACTGAAAGTGTTGTGTGACGCAGTGCTTAAACTGACTGTTACCAAGAGTTGGCTGTTCCCCTTCACAATGCACCCGCACTGGTTTTAAGTGTCTGGGACAAAGTGTTTTTGTTCTATCTCTGGCAGACAGCTATTGCCTTGGGTCTGAGGAGCGAGGTTGTGGATCCACGGGTACATTATCCACAGGCAAAGGCCTAAAAATCACGAGGAAAAGAGAAAAAAGCAACTAAGAAAAAACAGTTACCTAACACTTGTGGTCAAAGGTTTAATTTCTTTTTTTCTTTTAAAACAGGAACTACAAAAACTGAGTCTCTCCCCAGACTTACATGGAGCAGCAGGATTGGGTATTTCTTATTAACATGATCGCACTACTTTCTTTTCACAGAGGCAGCATCTTCATCCTTCAGGACAAACTTTTTCCTCAGAGCTTCTGAAATCAGCGAGGCCGAGTCCTCCTCCCTGAGGGAAGTGCAGCCTCTGTTGTACCTGCATCACAACACCAAAACCATTAAATTCATGACTACAAACCTGAGAACTCTGAGGCTTTCTGCACATCAACATCTCCTACCTGTCTTTGCTCATCTTCATGCGGTTCATGTCCTTCAGGATGTCCATAACATCAGCAAAACTGGTGGACTTTGATAGCGACACTGTATCCTCCTCTGCCTCCCGGAAGTCCATGCTAGGCCTGTCCAAATCAAAGGTAGCTGATGCTGTCATAGAAACAGGGGGCAGAGGGTCAGGGACCAGCTCTGAAACCACAGAGACGGCATCTTTCTCATCTTCCTCTTCCTCCGGTTCTTCTTCCTCTGTGACGTCGCTGATGACAAAGGAAGCAGCCGCCGTGGGGGCCGGCTGGTAGGACGCCGCCTCGAAAGGCGCCATGGAAAAGCTCATGCTTGTGTCATCAGGCGAGAGCAGATCTGGGGTGAGGGGGTTAGAGCCTGAAAGAAAGCAGAGAAATGGTCTGTGCAGCAGTTGTTTAGTTTGTGCCTCTCAGTAATGTCCCACATAAACAACTGCACATTTCAAACTGAGCCATGTCTGATTATTTCCTTTGAATCTAATATAAAGTCAAAGTATAAACATAAACAAGCATAAAGCGTTTTAAGCACTGCTTCTACGTCTTATTGTCCTAATTATTCATAGTTCACGTAATCCCCTATGTGTGAGCTCCCTCCAGTGCTCACACATCACAGCTGTGCACAAAATCAATTCATCAGGCAGTTGGAAATTTTAAATCAGTATCTAAGTACTTAAACATCAGTTCCAAAGAGCCACTTCAAGCTGGATCCACAGATCACTTGTTCAAGTGGCCTATTAAATAACAAAGGTAAACATGTCTACAGCTTCTTCGTTTTGGTTTCTATAGCCCATTTCCCCATTAATGACATTAAGGTGGAGGTGTGATCATACTCTAGTGCAGGGGGTGGGCAACTCCAGCCCATGAGGGTCGGTGCCCTGCAGGTTTTAGATGTGTCCTTGAACCAACACAGCTGATTTAAATGGCTAAATGACCTCCTCAATATGTCCCGAAGTTTTCCAGAGGCCTGGTAACGAATTAATGATGTGATTCAGGTGTGTTGACCCAGGCTGATATCTAAAACCTGCAGGACACTTGACCTCGATGCCTGGAGTTGCCCATCCCTACTCTAGTGGAATTGTTTGCCTGATAGATGAAGACTTCCATTTTTTTAATCATAAATCAGAATTAAAGTCAGAATCCATTTATTTGAATTATAATACAACACAAAGAACACAATGCAAATGAATAGAGCTCATATTAAATGGGTAACTCTCAGAGATTATCTTTACTCACTGACCTACAAACTGATGCCAAGATATTTTAGTACCAAAGAGCCATGCAAAATCAGGGCTACTGACTTGGCAACAAAGGAAACACAGTCATGGGAAAAGTAACTCTGTCACAGGCTCAATAAAGCAATCTTAAAGCTCCAATCCTCTGCGGACCTCATTTAACCAGACTGCCAGTTTCCACCCACCACAGCGCTATGGTTGATATAGCAACAGCTGACAACACCTTACCAGTGTGGTAGCAAATCTCTGGTTGTGTTACCTGAATCACTTGCCACAATTTTAGCGATCTGCGCTCGAAGTCTGCTGAGCTCATCCTGCAGTGCTGTAGTACGGTTCAGTGCAGTCACGCCAGGCTTCTTCAGCCCCTCCATCCTTTTGCCCTCACGGCGGAAATTGGGCACAGATGAATTCCTGTGAAGCACCAGGAGCGGTGTGGGTCGCCATTCGTGTTTCAGAGGACGTGTGTCACTTCTAAAAACAGAAGAGCAAGTGTTTACTGTCACAAAAAACAGATTTGAGGTGTTGAGTCTGTTTATCTCCCCAGGGTACAAATGTCTCCTTTTAACAACTCCCCAGAAGAGATCTTTGTCAACAGCTCATCAGATAGAGGTGTCTATTGTGAAACATTGGCACTGTAATTAAGCCGACCTTTTTCAAATTTCATGAATAAAAGGACAAAAAAACCCCACCAAGATGAAGCAACACCTGTCTAGTACAGGAAAATAGGACAATATATCAGTTTCCTAAGTTGGAAAATAAGCGTCTGGTTTAATGCTGTTGAGAAGAATTAACCCGGCACTACTCCATAACCTTCATGTTTACCTTTCTATTCGGTTCAGTCTAGACTCACCTCACTCTGGCATATGTCTCCTCTTCATCTGCAACAATCCAGGCTATGTCTGCCAAGGTAGGAACCATAGGCCCGTCCATTGGACGAAGAGAAGGCAGACCTGGTAGCTCCTAATGCACAAAGACATTAATGTATACAGCAGCGTTTTTTTATATAAAAAGGACAGAATAATTAGGAGAATACAGTATTTTTCATATACCTGGAAGCATGCCCTTTGAGGAGGTTTAAGTGGAAGAGTGGAACCTATTCTTCTCACAACACTGCGCGTGGATCCGTGAGGCTTATTTTGCCAGATGGGTATAACTTCCTGCAAACAATAAAAACACATAAGTTTTTTTTTCTTGCTGGATTTGTTTCTCTGAACAATCCGTGTGTGTAAAACACTCTTTAAAACTTACCGTTTCTGCTTCCATGTTAATTGTGGATCAGTCTCATTCGTCTCATCAGGAAGTTGCACACCAAAGTTTATTGCTGGGAGTGTCTGAAGACAGAGAATTTCAGTAAACAGATGTCATGTGAGAGAGACTGCCAGTTCTCGGGACCGAAAATTGCTTATTATTTAAGAGCAATGATGGGAATAACGGCGTTACATGTAACGGCATTACTAACGGCGTTACTTTTTTCAGTAACGAGTAATCTAACTAATTACTATTCCTATCGTTACAACGCCGTTACAGTTACTAACAAGAAAATATGGTCCGTTACTATTTTTCAACAAACAGATGGTTGAAGCTGTGTTCAGCTTACTGCATCTTATATCAGTTGCACGGAAGTAGCTGTAAGTAATCTGGACGCTACAGCTTTAAGCAGCTGCACGCACTCCCGCAGACGGTAATCACGATCACTGTCTAGCACAACACCTGGAGCTAAGGGTGCAAAACAATCGCATGAGTGCTGCTGTTTGACTGAGGAAGAATAAAGTAGTCGTGGTAAGCCAATCACATGACCACTTAAAGACAAAGCAACAAGGTGATATAAACCAGTTTTTAAATTGTGTTGATAGGCCACGTAAAACCAGAGTCATGATAAACAATATATACGCGGTGTTTTTTCCTCAATAGTTTCGCCACGTTTACTGTCTAAGCCAGGGGTGGGCAACTCCAGGCCTCAAGGGCCGGTGTCCCTGCAGGTTTTAGATGTGTCCTTGAACTGACACAGCTGATTTAAATGGCTAAATTAGCTCCTCAACATGTCCTGAAGTTCTCCAGAGGTGTGGTAACAAACTAATCATGTGATTCAGGTGTGTTGACCCAAGGTGAGATCTAAAACCTGCAGGACACCGGCGAGGCCTGGAATTGCCCACCCCTGGTCTAAGCACAGCGCTAGCAAGCACTCTCTGCTTATGAGCAAAAACCAAAAACCAGGGGAAGTTTTAGGAGTGACAGCGAGAGAGAGAGGGAGAGAGAGAGAGAGAGAGAGACAGCAGAAAAAGAGAGAGAGCGAGTTTTGAGATGTGAGAGATGTGTGACGTTTAGCGTGTTTGGAGTGTGATACACCTGCTGCTGTCAGACCTGCAGGTATCAGGCTTTGATGTTCTCCCTTATAGTGGACAGAAATTATTTTTTCAGAGTGGCACAAATAATTTGTGTGGCATCTTATTGAATGCAGAACAGCTGATTGTTCTGTAAATAGTTTGAAATGGTTATTTTAAAAAATCAAGGTAGAAGGTAAATGGATGCAAATAAGAAGGGAGGGAAAATCAAAAGTAGTTAAAAATTGCCAATTATACCCTGGACCCCAGAGGGTTAAACGTTTTTTAAAGTAACGCAATAGTTACTTTTCAATAAATTACTTTTAGAATATTGTAACTCAGTTACTAACTCAGTTACTTTTTTTTGAAGAACTAACTAGTAACTATAATTAATTACTTTTTCAAAGTAACTTGCCCAAAACTGTTTAAGAGTAACAGGAAAAATCTGAACACATGGTTACTTCACAAGAACTAGTACTCTCCCATAAATTTGATTTTGCTTGTTTTAGTAAAATATGATATAAAGCAGTTGTGAATATCGATGACTTGTTACTTAGTACTAATGCAGGGCGATTCGTGTTACTTACCAAACTTTCCAAACACATCAGAAATCGCCATAAAAGGCTCAAATACACAGTTAAGTTATCAGCACTCATTTGATTGTGGCTTTTTTGAGAAATTTCTTTTTAAAAAACGAGTCGTAAACAGGTGTTATAAACTGTCACGCCTCGGGAGCTAGTCAGAGCTGGTACAGCTTAATCACACTCCATCGTCTATCTGGTAAACATCAAATAACGGAGTAATAATCGTGAATGCTAAAATTGCTAGGTAGCTAAAACCGGTAATTTTATTAATGAAAACGACGCATGCTACTTTGTCTGACGTTAAACTGGATGAAAGCAGGTGCAAAGCGGTAGAAAGATAACATTTAGTCCTGTGATTTGCGAACAGCTTTGCTGAGTTTGTCATTAGCCGGGTAGCTAACCTAAAAAATGGTCCCAAAACAGGCACCGTCACCTAGCTTTAGCAGCGCCAAAAACGGCCCCCTGCTTGACCCCTCAAATGTAAAATTCATCAACATATCTCAGCATGTTTCGTACAACTTAACAGAATTCAGCACAAGCTTGAAAACTGTAACTTACCGCTGATTATAAATGACTACAATCCCGACGATGAAGTGGAAGCAGCAGCTTCTCCTCTTCGTCTTTCAGATTGTTGTCGTTCAGCAGGCCGGAAACCTGTACCTCTCTGTCCTGCGATCTGATTGGCTGCAGCTTCACGGGCTTCCTTTCCTTGGTTCTAGAGCACCTCCTACAGGTGGAAGTGAACAGTGCTTACAAATAAATCCACGAATATCTTTTACCAAAAACCACGAGCTGTTATTGTTGTCAAACTATGTTCAGTATATTGCTGTGTTGAGCCCAACCCTCAACACCACATGACCTACTTTTAAGAATAGTACAATTATAATTTGAGGGTTTATAAAGTCTTGCAGGTGTTTAATGCTATTTACTACAAAAGTCGGATTATTTGTTGTTGATTATGAATTGCACAATGCAATGATATAAGTGGCCAAAAAGTACTTCTCAGTATAAGGTAGTGCATTTCAATATCCCGTATGGATTTATGTTTAAAACCCAGTGCAATTAATTTAGACATGATTAAAATAACCTGCTGATGTTCAAGCCAAACATCAGAATGGGGAAGAAAAAAATGTGTTTTAAGTGACATGAACATAGGATGGATGTTTGTGCCAAACGTTTGGACTGCTGATCTGGGCAGTGGGGGTGGGGGTTCCTTCACAACCATATATATATATACAACAGTAACTCAAACAACCACTGGTTACAACCAAAGTATGCAGATGAACATCTCCAAAAGCACCAAACCTTGAAGCAAATGTGCTGAAGCCGTAGAAGACCACAGCTGGCCACTCCCAAGAGCTAAGAACAAAAAAATGAGGGTACATTTGATATTGACTCACCACAACTTGACAATAGAAGACTGGGATACAACATCTGATGACTCTCAGTTTTTGATACAACATTCCGGTTTTAGAATTCAACATAAAGAACATGAAATCATAGATCTATTGTTCCTTGTATCAATAGTTTAGATTGCTGCTAATGGTGATGTAATGGTGTGAGGGATAGCACACTTTGGGTAACTTCATGCCAGCTGAGCAAGCCTCATTTAAACACAACAAAACCCTACTTAAGTAATTGTTGATGACCATGACGGGAGCGTTTCCATTTTCTAATGTCTGCTTTTGGCAGGACAACACATTATGTCACAAAACACAAATAATCTCAGAGTGGTTCCTTGAACATGACATTGAGTTCACTGTACTAACACACAGACAGACTCAGTTCAATACAGTGCATTTGGAATGTGGTTGAACAGGAAATTTGCATCATGGATGTGCAGCTAACAAATCTGTAGCTACTGTAAGATGCTGTCATGTCAATCTGAGGAATGTTTTTAGTACCTTGTTGAATCTGTACCATGAAGGATTTAAGACAGTTCTTGACAAGCAGGTATACCTAATAAAGTGAGTGGTTACCTGCATTATATTTTTCATAAATTGATTACATTAATTTTTGTTTTGTTTGTTCTGTTTTTGCTGTGAAGCTTAACCATGTGCAGGTAAGTAGGAAATATTTTGTCTTTTATTGTTGTTTTGTTGTCGCATACTGTATTTCCCTACTTTATTTCAGGGAAACAGTAATCTTTTATAATATTTGTTTTTTTAGAAAAGAGTACTCTTTGATTATAATATTCTTTAAGAAATGCATATGCCTGTATTTATATCTAAATACGTGCGTAGTATTGTATTCTCTGACGTTTATAGTAAGGGTTCTTTGGACAAACTAGTCCTCTGTAGCTGTGTCCCAAAACGTCGGCTGCATCCTGTCTCAGAAGCAATGAGAAAAGATGCGGTGAAAAGACAAGATGTTTCCCTGCTACATACTTCCGCCTTCGCCGTTGCCTGCCGATGGTGGAGGAACAATCTTGACAGGTAGCTGTGAATCGGCGCGACGCCGGGAACAGGGCGGAACTTGTTACTGTTGTCTGCAGTGATATCATAACACTGCAATATGAAGACGCGCTCATATGACCGCCACCCGTCTCCATCCCTGGGCTAGACACAGGTCAGTGAAGACAACACTCGGTTAACCTGCTGCTCCTATAAATCCCCCATCTCCCCCAAATCTGCCGCTAATGTATATAAATATATATATTTTTGCCATAGCTGTTGTCTTGATGATTCTGTGATGTCGTCTCAAATGCTTACTTCCTCCACGCTGATAATGACACCTTATACATTTACATGAAGCATGTTATTATCGTTTTTTTAACCTATGATCGTGTAATGTTCCTAAAGTATGCAGTACAAAGCTAAGCTAGCTAACACTGCTGTTGCCGCTAATTCAGATATAACAAATAACTAATCGCTCAGGGATGTGAGCTTTGGGATGCCACATGAAATGCAGGAATTAGGCTGTAGCTACAATGGTGCATATATTACGACGTGAACATAGTTTTAAGTAGTGCCTAAGTAGCGCCTTCCCCAGCTAAAAAGCCAGCACATACATTATCTGATCCATCTATAAGGACATTCCTGCATAACAATATCCTGTTTTACATAGTTACAGAAATGCAAAACAAAACGGTAAGCTGGTCAGCAATCTTTGATCACTATAGTTCCCATTGACTGTAAGCACGTATTTTGATGGATATTTTTATTGAACTGGAAATCTGTCTTAATTCCCTTGAGTATTCTCACCCTTTATTATCTCATAGTATGCCACTGGGAGAGGATAGAGGGTTAATAAGTCAGATAGTGTGTGTAACCTTACTTTATAGATCTCTCTGAGCAAAAAGACGGTGGTGAAGGAAAACATTAATACAGTTCAGTGTTGCAATATGTTGTAATATTGTTTTCCTGCAATATCCCACTGTTCCGACTGCGTAAAAAGTAAACCTTTTTTAGATTCAATGCTTATCTTGTTGCGTTCTTTCTATTGTGATAGTTGACCTATAACAGGGCTATAGTAGCATGTGACTGGCCGTTGATGAGGCATCATATAAGTTTGTGCTCTGCTTGTTTGATTTGAAGATTTAAATGGCTCTTTTCTTCCCAGGTCTTATCATTTTGGTCAGGCTGCAACCTATTTAAGAGTGTGCAAAACATTTCTCCTGCTTGGATTAACCCTGTTAATGTGTATCTCACTTCTTTCTAGGGTAAAGTGTAGGCTTTTGATTCACTCATCTCTCTTTCATAATTAGGTGGATGCTTGTAAAATCCCTCCACATTTTCTGACTTTATTGCTGTCTTGTGTAGGTGCCATAACTGGGGCAGGAGGTAGGCATGGGGAATAAAAGGAGGAGGAAGGATGCCAGCTGAGCCACTCGTCCCTCTGCATCTGCCACTGCTGCCAGCAACAGACTAAAGAAAAACAGAAAATGGCTCAGTCTGTGAGGAGGGCTGGGACTTTAGGAGCCATGGACCGTGAGCCCCAGAGAGACAAGGCGAGGACTAGCTACTTCGGCAATGTGAAGACCAGGTCAGGCCTCTAATACTTGGATTACTGGAAAGAAAGCAAAGAAGAAAGCATGTCTGTGATATGTTTGACTGATATTAGCTTGAGTAAGCTACAATTTAGTCCTTGTGTGTGATGCCTGACTACTAAACAGAATCCCAAAATGCAAATTTCCAACAACTCCACGCTCAGTCACATCATGTGGGTGAGAGCCATAGCATCTTGCCAAGAACTCTTTCAGTCTCTTCTCTAGCCATTGCAAAGACAACTCCTACTCCCCTATAAATAACTGGGCTCTGGCTGTGAACGCTGCTGTAGTCTGTTATTCACACTTCAGATACTCTAAACAACACAATCTTTGAATCCCTGCTGTTAAAGGGAAAGTCCACCTTAAAATATAATTTATATTTGAGTGTTAATATTCATTCTCGGCCAATGGTTACATACATTTGTGGTTAGAAGTTTACATCCACCCATTATGGGCATTAATGTCATGGTAATTTTTGACTTTTAACTATATCTAGAACGGTTCTTTTTTCCAGGATGGAATAATTGGACATAACACTTCTTAAATTACTTTAAAATGCCAGAATTGGGTCACAAGGTTGAAGTTATCTTGGATTCTCTAATCCAGACAGGGTCAAAAGTAAACATAAAGATTCAACTATACACATCCACTTTTCAATAAGTGGTGCTGAAAGTTCTAAAGTGTTATTAAACTTGAAGGCCAAGACCTATTAACTTCTCCTTGGTGATCATGATTGACTAAACCTGGTAGTTTCTCTTTGTTAGCAATAAAAAAAAGATCTGTTTGACAGGCTCAGACCAGTGGGAAGTCCAAGGAACTCAGTGAAGATCTAGAAAGCAGAGTTCTAAACAACTGCAGATTTCACGATCATCATTTCAAACAATTGTGCATAAGTAGATGTTATTCAGATATGTCACCACTTTTTCCAAAGTCTGGAAGAAGACTAAATTGTTGCCTAAATTGACTTTGGTTAGGATGTTCAGGAACTGCACAGGAACCAATAAGGATTAAGCCTGCGATGAACTAGAAACTGCTGGAATATCAGTGTCATTGTCCACAGTGGAGGAAAGTTTTATGGTCAGACAAGACATTTGTGGCCACAATGGCAAGAGGCATGTTTGGAGGAGTAAAGGTGAGGCTTTCAAAACTAAGAACACTGTACCAGTTGTAAGCATGGTGGTGGTAGCATCATGCTCTGGGGGTGTTTTGATGCCAGTGGTACGAGTACACTGTACAAAGTGGATGAAATAATGAAGGAAGAGGACTACTTCCAAATTCTTCACCTTCTCCTCAAATCAACAGTTAGACAGTTAAAACTTGGACACAACTGGGTGTACCGGCAGGTCAGTGATCCCAAACATCAAAACTGGTTTTGGAATAGCTAAAGTAGGCTAACATTAACCTTCCGTAATTTCTTTCCCAATGCTCAGACCGCAGTCCTACTGAAAATTTGTGCAGTATACTTAAAAGCGAATCTGTGCCAGGAAACCAACAAATTTAAGTTAATCCTACTGATTCATCCAAGAAGAGTGGTCAAAGATCCCCCCAGAGTTATGCAAAAACTTTCTTGGCAGCTACTAAAATGTTTGGTCAAGTTACATTTAACCAAATATTAGTTGGATTATTGGCGTGTTAGTACAGAGCCTTGTTAAACATTGCAGAGCTTTAATATAAAGGCATTAAATCTGTTTTTGATTCTCTGTGCCTCAGGTTGGGATCCAAGCTGCCTGCTGGTGTCTCTCAGCCTCCACAGTTTGCAAAACGGCCCTGGGAGACACAACCATCAGGCCGAGTGTTGCAGGAGGCTACAACCAGCAGCCAGCTCCAGCACCAGACAATTGTGTGTCGACCCCTCAACCACATCCCGCACATCAGAAACCCTAAGCTGCGGCAGTACTACCTCGCAGGTACTCCTGCAGTGTTCGATATCCTCAGGCAGGCTGTTTGCATCATGTAGAAGCAAAGCGCTGCTGGAAGAACTGCAGCTTGAATTAGCATTTTATAACAGACATGTAGAGCCTGCTGGCTGGTTCATGTTCATTACTTAAACTAGTATTCAAGCAGACTTGTAGTAACTGTGATATTAAGCTGCTTCCTCATACTTCTGCTGCTGCTCAGAGTGCTTTATCATACCAGAATGGCATAGCAGAAATGTGTGTTTTTTTTCCACACAGGGACTTCATGGGATCTGAACAATACTGTAGTGACAAACGAGCAAGTGGGTGGATCGTCAGGTGACGGCCCAAGCAGCAGGGTGAGTCACATGGTTTTCTTTTAAACTTTATTTGACCTTTTGTGGGTGGTGAGGCACGCAGCTGTGGGAATATGGAAGAGAAAATTTGGAATTTATGGATTTATTGGCTGATTTATGTAACTTTATATCATTGGGTGTCCCAGAGTTAGCAGCTTGAGGGTAGTAATTGGTTTCATAATTTATGGTCTTCAGAGAATTTGATAAAGATTGTCCAAGGTTCAGCGATGAGTTGAGAGTCAGATTCTTTGATTGAGAATCAGAAATCGCTCAGCTGTTGTCAGACACCATGGGCAAAGAGAGTCTGTTTAAGAGCTTCTGCAACAAATACAGGAGGATTGCATTCTCAGACGTTCATTCTAAGGTTTGTCAGCTTGGATTTTAAAATTGAATGACAAAGCATGTAGCAATGAGGTAAAAGATGAGAAGATTTGTTTGTCTGTCCTCCCTCTGCCTTCTCCCACTTTTAATCCTTTCCTTTTTCATTGAAATTAAATTTGCTCTGTATTTATTTTAAATGCTGTTATGCTTTGGTGCAGTTTTCTTTTTTTGGTAATTGAAATCACACTGGGAGAGAGTTGAATTGTATTCTATTTAATGTGTAGACGGCTAAAAGACTAAACATGTATTATCAGGGGTGATAAACCAAGTGAAGGAGCTAATTCAGACCTGCTAGCTCTAACGTCTGACCAGTCCTCTGAACACTTATTAACAACTTACATAAACTCACAATGGACACACAAGCTCTCCACATATAGGTGTCACTCTAGGAGTGGCCTTTTCATAGAAGTGTATCTTTAACACAGATTAAAAAGTGCTGTAGTGTACTCGTCACCTGATTTAGTGCAGCATACACCACACCTACCTGTACCTATAATCCCATATCAACACATATTTTACACTCGCACAATAAAACCTTTGACAGTTTGATCGGTGTCTTAGCGTCCATGTGATTAGACATTCCTTTAACAGGGAGCCTTGAAACTTTTATCCAAATCTGGGCTTTTCTAAAAAGCAGGCTTAGTTTATTAAATAGCTGCATTTATGGGTACTTCATTCTACACATCTGATTGGAATAAATATGTAGCAGAGTATCATGCTGAAGCTCATAAATGGGTTTTAGCTGATGTACCCAGACAGGTGTCCGTGTTTGAGGATAAGAAGCTCACTAATGCTAAGTATAAATATGCAGTCCATATTTGTAAAAAAAAAAAAAAGCTGATCTGCTGGAGGAGAAGCTACTATGTAACAATATGACAGGTTTCTGGAAAGAGGTGAGAGTTTGTAGTAACTGCAGGATATCGCTCCAAAATACAGTCGAAGGGATTTCTGGAACAAATAACATTGTTGCATAATGACAGAAGCATTATAGCACCTTATTTAATTGTTTTCCTAGTGAGCTGTAGAAGGTGGATAATACTGGAAGCACTGACTTCATGGTCATTAGGGCACATACTATACCTGACCTACCAGGTAATAAAGCATGAAGGTTATGATCATTTTTGTCAAGCGTCATAAATATGCCAGTGTTAGGCTGACTTCTCTGTTTTCAAAAAGGTTACCCAAATACATCGTGACGGTTGTGGCTTATTCTCATGCCAACCAGCGGCTTCGAGTAAAGTCAGGAGACAGCGTTTCAGCTTTATTAGCGGCGAACAATGGAGTTGGACAAGGAGAGATTTAGTCTCCAGCTCTTTTAAATCTTTATGTTGATGTATGTCAAAGAAGTTGAGGACAGGCGTTTAGCATTGCAGATAATAAGGAAAAAGATCTGGGACATGTTATTACAGATTAAATGGCAGGTGATGATTATGTTTATAGGCAATGCCAGATTACACATGCATGAAATGTGTGTAAAGATACTGCGAAGATCTCTCTAATTACAGCATATTGTTCACCTCTGTAAACGGCACATGGAGAACTACAGGAAAGCACGCTTCAACTTCAGGTAGCTCATAATGACACTCTGAGGTTATTATTGAAGAAACCGAGGTGGCTCGGTGCAAGTGAGATGTTTGTAACGGCTGGAGTCAGTACAATTGAAGCTTTATTTAGAAGTCTCATGTGTAAGTTTATTTAGAGGCTCAACACCTCTGAGAATGAGAATGTGGGCTCAATGGATATGAGGTTTGAAACCACATACGTTATCCGTCTTTGTTGATGAGACACAGATGTAGTTGGCTGTTTGTGGGAGGGCGATTTGGGGTGTATTTTGTTTGTTTTTAATTTTGTTTCTTGTCTTTTTATGAGTTTTTTCGTCTCCACGGGCCAAGTTTCCAGAATAAAGACCGATTGATATACATTGAAATCTGGGTGCGTTCGCTGTTTTCTCCACTGCATCTAATATGCACTGCACTCACAGCACTTATGTGTACACTTAGTTGTCAAACTAAGGTATTGTGTATTAATGAGATGTTTGCTGCAACTCGCCAAATTATTGTGCGTTAGCCGGCACTAATGCGTACATGTCCATGTCCTAAGACGCGGCTAAAAGCCCACGCCCACACGAGAGCACTGTGATTTTCCACGGTTATATAATATGTCAGGCGCCACTAATAAAATTTAGGTCGATGGATCCATCTGTCAGCCGATGACAGTCGTTATGCTTTACTCCCACTGTTTCAAATTGATGATCTTACGTGTTTGTGTCTATGTGTGTGTGTGTGTGTGTGTGTGTGTGTGTGTGTGTGTGTGTGTGAGAGAGAGAGAGAGAGAGAGAGAGAGAGAGAGAGTCCACAGGTTTATTGGAAATTCAATCCGATTCTCTGATGTTTGAACTTGTTTAAACTGGAAGCGCACAGAGGGCTCCATAACAAATGATGTCCCCATGTGCATTTAAGGAGGCTGTATTTATATTAAACCAACTCTCTGATAAGGAACCGAATGGCTTTTGCTGCACACAAACAATCAAATAAAAAAAATGCAGAACGATTATATATTTTATTTGGTCCCGGTAGTGTACTAGGCAAATCCAAAACAGGCCCATTTATATCTTTCATTATTAAAATATGACCTCTCCTTGTGTTGTGTAATCACATTTCAATTTACTGACGGAGACTTTCTTGTGTTTGTGTTTCTCCCCACTCAGGGTCTCCCTCGGGATGGTGTGTTCAGCGTCTCATCTAAGTTTAACAGTAATGCATCCTCAACGGAGGAGAGCGACATGGGTCACCAGTCCACCCTTACAGGAACTAAACCGTCCTCGTCGTCTGCTACCCTCATCGCCAGAGAGGTAAGTGTCAACTGTAAGCACACGATAGTTGCTGACATTTGACTCACATATTTAGTGCGCCTGTTAAGCGTGTACACACATCAGAATGACACATCTGCTGCAGCTGATTTGAAATGCAAAGCAGTGCCTCCCTCTTGCCTGCCTGTGAAAGTGTTTTGTTTTGTTTTTTTGCTCCACCTTAAACCAATGTATGCATCACTACCCAACCAGAACTTATGTTTATGAGAAAGAACAGGCTCAAAGTCATAATTTCTTTAAGTGTTGTCACATTAATGCTTTAAATTGGTATATTGTGGCTGTAAAACAAAGTGCTCAACCTCGCATCCAGAGCCCTATATGGAGCCTAGATGTCACTACAAACAAAGAAGTAGGAAAATGCGGGGCTGTAGAATGAGGAACTGCTCTGTTCTCTTCCAGTGTTACACGGTGTGCCCACGTGAGTGTCACAGCTATTCTTACAATGGCATTTTCTCTTAAGCAGCTGGTCGTCCCAAAAGGAAAAAACACTTCTCCTGGAGAAGGATCATCGCATCCAGAACTGGATTCCGATACTAAGGAGAGACCAGAAGCGGAAGTAGATCAAGACCCTTTGAATCCACTCGCTGCTCAGCCTCAGTCCCCGTCACCAGAAGCAGAATACGACAAACTACTGGTAAGCAGAAATACAACTGATAATAATAGCATGTGGTGCAATCCCGAGAGTACTGATTTTGCAGTTTTGTTGTTTTTAAAAAATGTGACTGAAGTGAAAGTAAGTGGTAAAAAAAGCCCACTTTTATGCTTCTTTATGGTTTATACAGATATACTTTGCTATTTGATATTTTCATAGCTGAGGATCATAGTTACTTTGTATATAAGATTATAATAAAGACTTTGTAGCATCGTTCAGTAACATGTGTCTGGGTCTAGACTTTTGAATCCACTTCAGTTTCCAGTTCTGCCTGTTATCAGGTTACAAAGCCATAATAAAAGAGTGGTTTCATAAACATTTCTATTTAAAACTGATGCATCAGTGTTTGAATCAGGGATAGTATCATGGCACCATAATATGGGACTCTGTATGACGTATAATTTGGTTGGTTTGTGAGGCATTTAACTGTCCCCTGCAGTTTAATGAGAGAAAACAGTCATTAAGGTGTGTTTGCTCAAAGGGAACTGTTGGATTTCTTTTTATCATAAAAAGTATTTACGTGACAGTGTAAAGAAAGGACAGTGAAATGACTAATGTAGGGAATTGGTGCCATATTAAGAAAGCGTAAGAACTTAAATGTGGTAGTCTGAGACATTTTGCCTTTTTCAGAGAGCGTAGTGGAGACAGACGGGAAGAGTGGGAAAAGCATCGGGGAATGATTTGTAGCAAAGGTCCAGTTGGCTGGGAGTCAAACCCAGGAGCCAGCTGCTGAAGGCATTTTAGGCCATGTGATATGCATCCTTACTTATCTGTAAGGCTCCAGATCACAGTTTTTAATCAGCCTTTTACTCTTACATTGTGCATTTATTGCAATTATTAGGTTCGGTTTCTCCTCATAAACAGCCGATAAGTGCAGCAGAACATGTTGTATTGTGTAAACATTTGGCCAGGGTAGCTGCAGAGGGAAATGCAGTAAATGCTTACAAAAAAATAAGTGGCTGTTTTGAACCATAACAGCTTCTCTTGATGTAATTTGTATTTAACCCTTAGAGGATCCTTAAAAATCCTGACTCTCTCTACTCTAAGGACAGAAAACGCCATCTTCCCCAAAACTGCTGTAAAAATATTATATAGTAATATTGTTTTCCACTTTAAATGACTCAGTCTTTTAAAAATATAGTTGTCCTTTGGATAAAATGTGGCGTTTTTTTTGCATAGCTCAGCCATTTTAAGAAACTGAGACAACAATTCTTAAATTTACAGAAAATAATATCGTAAAGTAATGACAGATATGAGCTATATTCATTCAGAACAGCCAAAATAGCATGAAAATAACGAAATGGAATGGCACAAAATGTCCTCAGGATCATCTCAGGGTTAATCATTGTCTGGTCATAACATCACATTACCCCTTGAACTCCAAGTCGAAACGTTCCCTGCGGAGTTTTATTTTAACAAAACACCCAAATGTTTGGTTTTTTTTCCCCGTGGCACCATACTGGAAAAAAAAACATTCTCTTCCAACAATTCAGGGACAATTCTGTTTAAATCTGTTCATTTTCTAGCATGTTGGAGCTGATAATGCTTAAATAGATCCCCATCAATCAGGTTTTCACCCAGAAGCTGATATTCTGCGTGCCACAGAGAATTACAGAAGTTAATAAGAAGAAGGGTCAACATTTTAAATACTGAGTCTCTCATAAATTAGATTGTAGATTGTAAATATCCTCAGCACCCAAAGTATGTGTTAGATATGTTTGTTCATGGCATTAATTAATTAATGTGATGCCCATCCTTTTTATATTTATATGCATGAAAATATTCACTCATATTTAATATTTTGACATTTCCAAGTGACATTTTGATACCCAGGGTGCATTTTCGTGCTAACCTTTTGAGCTTTTTTTTGAGAGTCAGATTTTTATTGCAGATCTGTTATTAATAAAAGTATTTATAAACTCAGATATTGGTGCTTTTGCTTAAGACCTGACTAAAGCTGAATATGACAAGGTGATCCACAGCCAAGTCAACGTGAAAAACGATGGATTAATAATAAAGAAGCTGAAGAAGATTATGATTGTAATGAAAAAAACAAGAAGCTTTCATTATGGGGCTAATAACGGTTATTAGCCGTGGTGAGAAAAACATGAGGCCAGAAGGCTGTAAAATGAATCAAATGACTGTTACTGTGGAAACGAGCAGCAAAAACATCACAGCTCTGAGAACAGGCTGGAAAAGTGATGTGGGCAGTGAACAAACAGCAACATCTGACAAATGATGCACTGATACAGATATAAAATGCTTTTGATGTTATCTTCAGTTTAAGACCTTAAAAACAGAAACAGGTCAAACATTTACATTGACTAAAGCCAAAAAGCTTGTTGACTAAAAGTCCTTTTACTCTCTATTAAACGCTGTATTTTGTTGTTACCTGCGATCCCGACAGGATGTGGAGGCAGTACCGATGCCTGATGGGCAGCTCTGCTTATTGGCTCTGCCACCAGAGTGCTGTGAGGGGGAGGGACCAGAGCCCATGCCATATCTCAAACTGATCTGCCGCTACATCACTGATCGTAAGGTGAGTCTGAAGAACAGGTTAAGAAGGTTGGGGGTTTTTTTGGACGTTTGTAAGTTAACGTTAGCATTTTCTGTCTCTCTTTGTCAGGGTTGTGTTTCAGGCATCCTGCTGGTGACTTCTAATAAAATCTTCTTTGATCCGTGTAAGACACATCCTCTGGTGAAGGAGCATGGCTGCGAGGAGTACCTTCTGTCATACTCTGTTGACAATCTGGCATCTGTCTCCTTCTTCTCTGATATCTCACATGTTCACTTCAACACCTCTCAGCAGAGGTCAGCAGGGATGCATAGTTAAGCACGTGGATATCGGATTACATGAAATGCCAGTATAACCACTTTTTTTCACTTTTTTCAGGAGAAAAGGGAAAAAACTTTTCCAGAAGCTGAAAATGGCCAAAAAACAAGGTCAGTTGAATCACAAGGGGGAGTCGTGCCCACCTCTGGTGTCTGCTGCTCCAGCTGAATTATCCAGACTGGCTCTGAGCCCGACCAAGGAGGTTTCTGAAGATGAGGAGGCAGAGAGCAAGGACATGGCTGAAGTTGAACAGGAGCTGGATAGCAGCCCTCTGGAGGTGCTGACTGAAGCATCGGTCGGCAGCCTGGCTGTCCTGAGCAGTGCTGCCACCTTCTGCTGTGGAAGTCAAGAGGTGGCGAGCAAAGTGAACATGGACCAACTGCAATCTGAAGAAATGGAGAAGACCTCTGTAAAAAATCAAACTGCAGGTCTGAATGTGAATTACACTCAACAAAAATATAAACGCAACACCTTTGTTACTGCTCCCATTCCCCATGGGATGGACGTAGAGACCTAAAATTCATTCCAGATACACAATATAACCATCCCTCCCAAACAGTGGTCACAAATCAGTCCAAATGTGTGGTAGTGGGCACATCTGCTATATTGAGATAATCCATCCCACCTCACAGGTGTGCCACATCAGGATGCTGATCTGACATCATGAGTAGTGCACAGGTGTACCTCAGACTGCCCACAACAAAAGGCCACCCTGGAATGTGCAGTTTTGTCTCACAGCAAAATGCCACAGATGCCACAAGCAATGAGGGAGCGTGCAATTGGCATGCTGACAGCAGGAATGTCAACCAGATCTGTCGCCCATGCATTGAATGTTCATTTCTCAACCATAAGCCGTCTCCACAGGGGTTCAGAGAATATGGCAGCACATCCAACCGGCCTCACAACCGCAGACCTCGTGTAACCACACCAGCCCAGGACCTCCACATCCAGCAGGTTCACCTCCAAGATCGTCTGAGACCAGCCACCCAGACAGCTGCTGGAACAATTGGTTTGCACAACCAAACAATTTCTGCACAAACTGTCAGAAACCGTCTCAGGGACGCTCAACTGCATGCCCGTCGTCCTCATCGGGGTCTTGACCTGACTCCAGCTCGTCGCCGTAACAGACTTGTGTGGGCAAATGCTCACATTCTATGGCGTCTGGCACGTTGGAGAGGTGTGCGCTTCACGGATGAATCATGGTTCACATTGTTCAGGGCAGATGGCAGCTGAGAATGTCCCAGTTCTTGCATGGCCAGCATACTCACCGGACATGTCACCCATTGAGCATGTTCGGGATGTGCTTGACCGGCGTATACGACAGCGTGTACCAGTTCCCACGAATATCCAACAACCTCGCACAGCCATTGAAGTGGAGTGGACCAACATTCCACAGGCCACAATTGACAATCTGATAGACTCCATGCGACGATGTGTTGCACTGCATGAGGCAAATGGTGGTCACACCAGATACTGACCGGTTCTGGGTCCCCAGACCCCCAATAGCGCAAAAAACTGCACATTCCAGGGTGGCCTTTTGTTGTGGGCAGTCTGAGGTACACCTGTGCACTACTCATGATGTCAGATCAGCATCCTGATGTGGCACACCTGTGAGGTGGGATGGGATTATCTCAATATGGCAGATGTGCCCACTACCACACATTTGGACTGATTTGTGACCACTGTTTGGGAGGGATGGTTATATTGTGTATCTGGAATGAATTTTAGGTCTCTACGTCCATCCCATGGGGAATGGGAGCAGTAACAAAGGTGTTGCGTTTATATTTTTGTTGAGTGTATGTCTGTCTGGCTGATGTGTTAGATGTGTTATTCCTTTGACGTGAGGCCATCTTTGCTCTTTGTTTCCTTCACAGCACCTAAGAGGTCATCAGCGAGCAGTCCTGGGGGTCTGATGTTTGTGAGGCTGCGGGTTCAGCCATCGGCAGGAAAGAAAAAGGGTGTCGGAGGTCTTCACCTCGGACCAGCCAAAGCATTACCTAAAAGGGATACCTGGCTTGCACTGTCACAGGAAAGGTAACCAAAGCACTTCTAAGAAAAGTATCAAAGATTTAAAGAAAAACTCCATCAGACTTAAAATAATCACTGCATTTCTTGTCATGCAAATCAGGAGAGCTTTTTAAAGACTCCTAACCTTTACAACTGCACTTTATAATGAAAGCTCTTGGTTAAATCTCGAGCCCACGCCGCTGTGCTCTATAATCCAGGTTACTCAGAGGAGCACATTCAGCCAGAGAACTAAAGTATTTAAATATTCCACCCTGTCGTCATTCTGTTACACAAGTCCTCGTCTTTCTGCTTTAGCAAATTCTCCGGCTCCCACAGTCTTGTCCATCAATTTCAGGTATCAACGTCATATTTCCAGATACCGATAAAGCACTGATCAACTTTTATTAACATAATATAAAATCTTCTGAGCTAGAGAGGACATGCCAACTATTTTAACTGGCTATGTTGTCATCCATCTACAGTGCTGTGAACACCCTGTGTGAAAAGTAAAGCCCTCCACTTGTTCATTGCTACTAGACCTGTTGAATAAAGAAATCACTTAAATAGAACCTGTGTGGCAAAGTTGAAGTGGGCTAATAGACCTCAAAAGCATCATATTATGGGGCAATCTAAAAATGCCAAGTCATTGAGATTTATTACTCTGCAAAGGGTCTTTTTCAAGGCATTGGGACTCCAGCAAGAATCATTATGGACAGACTGAGAAATCTTGGAACAGTGGTGAACTTTCCCAGGAGGGGCCAGCATACCAAATTTACTCAGAGAGTGCATTTGAGGCTTATTTAGGAGGTCAGAAGAACCCCTAATATTTAAATTTGTTTGATGAAATGAAACATGTAAGTGTGACAAAAGTGCTTTTTTCCAGCACTGTACTCGTGCTAACAAGGGTCACTTCGTTAAATGCTTACTTGGCACGCTTATCTTTTGCCACTCAGCGAACAATGGACACATAAACATTACTTTGTCTTCAGAAAAATAGAGTCAGTCTGTCAGCTTGTGTGTGCATAATAAGGGCCACTGTGGCATCCAATAATAAAACGATGTTGGTCAGACTCGGTGCCAGTACCTGAATCTGTATAATGGTTTTAGTCAACTCTAGATTTCTACTCTATAACATTTCATAAATTCTAGTGTTTTTGTTTCACAGCTACATTTATCCTTCTCATCTATAGTATGAAGTAGTTCCAATTAGCTGTGCGTAAGCCAGCATCAGTAATAGTGATGCAGTAATAATAGAAACAATGTAACAACACTAAATTCGACCCTACTGCTGTTTTTCTTTCTGATTTTCTTACATGCTCTGGCATCACTACTTTCAAGTAAATGATTGTGAATACTTCTCACACGGCTATTCAAATGTAACATCCATGCAGTCCAAACAGTGACTCTTTAACTGAGCGATCCTCACCGAAGCACTGACTCCGTTCTGAGAAAGCTGAATCTCAGGAAAACAATGCAACCAGAAAATCTGCGGCAGTAAAAGGATAATTGAAAGCCACATAAACGAGCTGAACCAGCGTTCCCCACCTCTCCGCCTGCAGCTGAGCAGAAAACCACACCCGGGTGCCACGCTCTCACTGTGTTGGTGCAGCTGTCGTGTTGTTTGTCGATTCAACATTTCTGAGCGAGTGCCTTCTCCTCCCTGCTGTAGCTCCGACGAGCTGTACGCCTACTTAAAACACTGCCGACCAGACTTGTGTATGCTTGAGGGAGGAAAGGAGGACGGGGAGGGAGACCGTGATGATGAGGAATTCGTACTCATTGAAGACGAGGAGGAGGAGGAAGAGGAGGATGAGGACAAGCTGCTTCAGAGACACTCAGGGGACGATTGGGAAGTGAGTGGATTATTATTGTTTGGGTCTCACAGGATAGCAGACGATGAGAGATGAGGTCAGTCGGACTTTTATGCCGATAATGGAGAATAACGTTTGTAAGTTTGTGACCTGCACTGCAGGTTAAAACATTTGTTTCCTGATGAAGAAAAACTTGTTTTTATTAGAATATTCTAGAAGAAAAACAGCTTTTTTCAAATGTACAAGTGTCTTTTTGCAGATGGTGTTGATGGAGGAGAGTAGAGACAAGCCGCTCTTGGTCGTTGATAGAGACCCCGAAGGACTCAGTAATATTGTTGAGAACAGCCAGATTTTGGAGGCTTCACACGTCAGAGAGGTTGGTGAGACCAAACAAGCGTTTATATGTGAGTTTTAATCATCTGATGATGTAAGAGCATCTAGGTTTAGCTTCAGAATTCAAGGGGACACAAGAAGTTAAAGGTTCTTTAAGTAAAGACATAAAGAAATTAAAACCGGGCTTATGATAAACAACAGCTTGTCTTTATGTAACAGAAATTACTGTCCTTTTTGCCTTTTTGAGACTTTTTAAGTAACTATAAGTAAGTATTGATGAAACTAAATATGCATTTGAAAATCATTTTAGCCTCCCAAGTTTTAAAGGGTTTCATCAGATTATAAGATAAATGTAAAGTGGGTTTTTGTTTTCTTACTTTGAAAGAGGAATAGCTAATCTTATTTAAAATGATGTAAGAAAAGAACTGTTTGACCTCATAAGCGACAGTATAATACAGTTAGATTTACTGCTTAGTGTTTTATGGCCAAGTATCTTCAGGAGACTATTTAAAGAAAGCTGAGTTGGCTCACACACTGCTCTTATATAGATGTCCTAGAGTAGTGGCACTCATTCTGTGGTGTTTCTGCTTAATTAAAGGTTGACAAGAAATGTCTTGATGCAAGCTCAATCATGCAGTTAAGGAATTCCCAGAAAGACGTTTCTGTTCATGTGCATAATGACCTGTAGTCAGCAGATGCTGAAGGAGTGACTGGGATGATTCTCACACTGAAAACGCTACAATCACATGAGCAGAATAAAACTTGTGGGGTTGACACGGAAGAGATACCATTACTTTTTCAATGCCTGTTATTGTTGTTATTATTATTACAGGTAGTTCATTATTCAGAAATGAATAAATGCCAGTTTCCTAACATTTTCTAGAAAACACACACAGATGGTATCTCCAGTATTTAATTGCTATGTCACCCTTTCTAATGTTCATTTCATTTATTTTACTTCCCGCCTTTCATCTGTTTCCAGCTGTGTAAGGAGCTTCCTCCCAGGACTGTTGGCTACACATGGCAGCTGGCTTACAGCACGTCGCGTCACGGCGCCAGCCTCAAGTCTCTTTACAGAAAACTCAGCGGCACGGACTCGCCTGTTATTATTGTCATCAAGGATGCGCTCGATGAGGTAAAAATGTACTGTCAGCTCTAGAGCCAGACCAGTCTAGGATTTCCATGACCGATATTTGGTGATTTTAAAATCTGATAAATCAGTAGACTATCAGCAGATTTCCCTAATGTTTGTTATGTGTAGTATTTATAAGTACTTGTTAAGATAATATGATTGTGCTTGCTTTATTGCCACAAGTCATAGATTACTGCTGAGAGCTTCCCATGAAGCACTGTTTCTTCTTCACTCACCTTTTCACTCACTATGTGTTTATACACCTCTCTGTATTTAATCTTTAGTTATTATTAATCGCTCGCTCTCTTCCACAGTCCTGTCTTCCTTCTTTCACCCCCAACCAGTCATGGCAGATGGCCCTGCCCCTCCCTGAGCCTAGTTCTGCCGAAGGTTTCTTCCTGTTAAAAGGGAGTTTTTCCTTCCTGCTGTCACCAAGTGCTTGCTAATGGGGGGTATTTGATTGTCAGGCTTGGCTCTGTATTATTGTACTGTCTTTACCTTACAATATAAAAGGCCTTGAGGTGACTGTTGAATTGAATTACTTTTTCACGCTCTGCCGAACTCTCAGATCAGCTGGTTATTCTGGTTGTCGTGTTTGTGGTGTTCCAAACACACATTTACAGTACGGAGGTTGCAGGATGGCCAACTCTGAAACATTAACGCGTATAATATGGTTGAACGGTGTTTCTCCCTTCTCGTCTTTACTCGTCTTTTAATTTATCATTCATCAGCTGCTATAAATGAATATATATGTATGTATTATTGTACGGTCTTCCGTGTTGTTGTGATTTGGCACTGTTTAAATAAAATTGAATTGAAAATACCAATATATCTGCAAATATTGGCCGATACTAGCGACTTACCAACATATCGATTGGTAAAAATGAACTATTCTATCTCAAATAAACAATATATATCTTTAGTCTTTAGTTTTTTAATTTTCTCTTATGACTTTTTCTACTCAGATATTTGGGGCCTTCCTCTCTCACCCTTTGAGGTCTAGTGAGATGTTTTACGGTACAGGAGAAACGTTTCTCTTCATGTTGCATCCTCGCTTCAAGGTAACCAATCCAGATTTTTTTTTCTTTAGTGTAGAAAATATATTCTAAACCGTTTAAAATGCAAAATAACAGGATGGTATGACTGAAGGAATGGATCTGAGTTGTGATGAATGATGCTTCCTGGGAAAATGAATTGATGGAGGTAAAACAGAGACACTCCGTGTGTTATAAATGTGAGATGATTATCTGATGTCTCTCTGCAGTGTTTCAAGTGGACTGGAGAGAATTCCTTTTTTATTAAGGGAGACTTGGATTGCTTTGCTATTGGTGGAGGCAGGTAATTAAGTAGCTTTCTCGACTTCCACTCTTCCATAATTTATACTTCTGTGGCTTACAAAAAATAATATTGCTCTAATTTTCAAACCAAGCCAAGAAGGGTCGGTTTCCTTTCGCTAACCACCGTCTCCCTCTTTTTCCACAGTGGTCACTTCGGTCTGTGGGTGGATGAGAACCTATACCTGGGCCGTAGCAGTCCCTGCTACACTTTTAATAACTGCTGCCTTTCAGAAACCGATGACTTCCGAGTCATGGAGCTAGAAGTGTGGAAATTCAGCTGAGGAGATTGGACGACGTTTCAGCTTGTTTCACGTCGTCGCTGCTGATCGGCTTTAATTGAGACAGAATTATCACTGAGCGGAAACATGCAGCAGCTCCTTCATTTCATGGTAACATCCATAAACGAAAACAATCAACCTTAAACTTCTGGATTAATCCATGTGATTAAGTGCTGTGGATTTTAACAAAGTGAACTGAAATAAAGCTGATCCGTAACAGCCTACTGTCAGAGTGGGCTCTGAGGGTGGACTGCTTAGTGGCCGACTCATTCCTGTGGGTTTGGCAAACAAACTAAGTTGTGCTACAGTGAACTGTAGAGCTGAACTGGATTCTTTGAATCCTAATTTTTGGATGGACTACGTTACAAATGGAGTGAGTTATAAATCTCAGACTGCACTTTGCTGTTAATATGAATCGGTAACATCACAATATCCCATTATTTATTGTGTAAACGTCTCCCTTCATAGTTAAAGCATGCCCCCACTTCAATGCTTTCTGAACTGCATGTGTACAGCCCAAACTCTCGCAAACACTTCCCTTCCTTAACCACTAATCATCACTTTAATGGCTTTTCGTTCATCGGTGACGCAGACGGCTAAAATGAACGCCGAACACTTGGAGCTCCGCTTTTAGAAAGCCTTCTGAATAGAAGATCATCTGTACTTCTGACTTTAACAGCCTCATTTGTCACTATTCACCACTGTGGTTTCTGAACGTGCAAAAATCAATACTTCAGATTCATGTAATTATATCATTCGGCTGTATCTTACTCTGATAGACCAATCTACTCTAACTACACTCTACAGTACTGTAGATGCGTTAATAAAAATCAGCACAATGTGAATTTAAACGTGTGTGTGTTATAAAGAAAACAATTCTTTTTGTTTAAAAAAAATGTTTTTGTTATACAAGTGAAAATCAAACGGCACTGCTAGTTACAGAAGAATATTGGGGGAGTTTTCTCTCTAAAGGCTCCAAGCAGCAAGATATTTCACATGGGGGTGTGTGTGTGAGATCATTGGGCTCTTCTGTTCTGAAATTAGGACTTGAAGATGCCAACTGTTCTGTTTATACGATGGGAAGAGAGACAGAGAAATTATTTGCTCCTCACTAAAGAAACAATCCAACTGTTTTTCACCCTGATTTACACAGATATGAGCCATAATAGGAAAGCAGCCTAACAAATTCATCTGCTTACACAGTAAAAGAGAAGTTCTTTGGTGTGGTCATATCGTTCTGTGAATAGATTGTAACATTTGGTTTTAAACACAAGCTATATGGGAAAACGTCTGATTCATTCATTTTACGTTCTCCAGTCCAGTTTCTAAGTTCCTCTTCATGCCTTTGTCCCGAGTCAGAGAAGGGTGTTTCCCTCCAGCAGCCTCAACAAGAACATCAGGCGTTACCCAGCTCGGGGAGAGCTTTCAGGCAAAGCCTTCACTAACTGCAGAAACACAGCTGGAGGAAACAACAACAGCAGCTCCGTCTCTGGGTACACTCAGCAGAGAAGCTCAGTTAGTCAATAAATACTGCACATGCAACACCACCACATAAAAGAAGAAATACTGAACACAATACTGGATGTAACGCACTAAAGAATGGTACTGACACTAATCTGGGACTTGGTAGGCCTCCATCTATATCTTATAGCTAAGTTATTCAGCAGCTACAAGGATAAAGAGCAAGTCTAAATGTGTGACATACTGTATTTGTTCCTGCTCAGCGTGGAAGGCCTTTGGATTTCTACTTGTCACAATACAAATACTATATAAAACTCTTTTTTTTTTTTAACCGAGAGAGTCGTCCAAATAAATAGTAGCAAAGAGTACAGAAGGCAAAAATGTTTCCAGCTGCCAACACACACAGAAGAGGAACGCCACCAGATGCTTAGTAGGTTTTCCTAATCTTGGATCATTTGCCCAGTCTGGTTAAGCTCAAACACATTACTGTGCCAGGTACTCCTTGGCTTTCTCCAAGCCCTCTTTCAGAAAGCTGATATAAGTGGATGTGGAGGGATCTTCGAAGCCGCCAGAGAAGCTGAAAGTTGCTTCTTCCTCCTCGGGTTTCATGGCAGTTTGATCTAAGAAGAAGTTGGCATTGATGTGATGAACCTGAAACCACATAAAAGAGGATAAAAGGCTTTAGAGGCTTCTTTCTTCTTCGCATCTATACTTGGTCAGTCAGGGTTAATATGGCATTTTCAAAGTAAGACTTTCTGCAATAGCTGCTAATAAAACTGTAAATAACTTTCTATGTAGTACATTTTTGGCAGAGTCTTCCATATCTCTGCCAGTTTTATTATGCTTGGCTAGTGTGTGGGCACTTACAGGGATATGATGCATCCACTTAAGCTAATGTTACCGTATTTCATTTTTATTATTTCATTGCCATCAGCCTTACAGTTGACTGTGTCGTTTCACTGCTAATGCAACATGGAGAATGCAGATAGCCAACATTTATTATCCTAATATTCCCAATAGTGTGCTTTTGCCTATGATTTAATTCTATGAAAAATAATATTTACAATGGTTCCATTGGGCAGAGCCACCATCATCTCCACAGGGAAACTGTACTTTTCAAGGTGTAAGCGAGCCTTTTCACTCAACGCAGGGTTTTGCTCATCAGCCTGGGAAAACAGGAAGCAGGATATTTATTAAGTGGAAACACAGCTGTACTTAAAGTAAGAAGATAAGCACATTTTTCAGTAATTGCACAACTTTCTGGATTTTTCATCACTGTAGCTGCTTACCTGCAGGTTCTCCAGCTCTTTGACCAGAGACCAGCTGCTTATAAAGCTCTGGTTGAGGAGGGCGAGGACGGGCGAACTTTCCAGGACTGTCTCCCGGAGAGTTCGCCCCGAACCTATAAAAGCGTGGGGAGGAGACAAAGATACGGTGAACATATTAGGAACAAGGTAGAACTCCAAATAGGTGTAATGGTCGTCAAAGTTGGCAGACTGAATGAATTATAATTAACCAGCACAGGTATTAATAATGACATGAGTAACTGTCACAGATCCTTAATTAACATAATTAGTACATCATTAGTAACACCTGTATTTACCTGCCATTTCAGAAAATGGGCTTAAGTGCACTTTACAGTAATATTTAATTGGTAATGGTATGCCTTTAGAAAGCTAGCAGCTTAAATTTAATGACTGTGATGCACTTTTGAAGCATGACATTATCTCACCTCAGCATGACTGGTCATCTAAAGCTCCCCACAGCAGAATAGAGTGCACCAGCTTTTTCTCTGCTTGGGCTCGATCGAAAGCCTCTGAAAAAGGCAGGTAGGACACCTGGGAAGGAGCACAGTGTTACACCGACACTGTGTGCAATAACACAATCACCAACTTATTCGAACATAGAGAATTACCTTCTTAAAGGGATAGAAGGTGACCTCCACGCGGCGAGCAGCTTCCTCCTGACTGATCTCAGAGGTCCAGTGGATTTCCTCAAAGACAAACTGGATGGGCTCATTGCTGCTGTCACGCCGATCAATGATATTACCCTGCTCGTCAGTGATGACGGAGGGAGTGGACGGGCCCGCCGACTGGAGCTCTAACTGCAAACGCAAGTTCTCGTTAGACATAGTACACACGCTTTACATCAGACACTCTTGTGTGTCTTTTCTGAGGATCATCTTTTACATTCTGTGAAATTCCACACGTTCATAAGTATTTAATCCATATGTATTTTAAATTAAAGTCAAAACAGGCAGTTACCGTGACATTAATACTGTTTGATTGACTGGAAATCAAATAGATGTGACTTAACTTAAAGACTAAGTTAGGACAGTCAGCCAAAAACAATACTGATGTAGCTACACAGTGATGAGAACAGTTAGTGTTGAGATAAACAGCCATACCTGTGGCAGGTAACCAATGTCCACCTCCATATTGCTGCTCTCACTGGCTCCGTAGAGCCACTCCATGTCTACATTCAGAGACCTGTAACACAGCACAGGTGGCACCCAAACTTCACAACGATCCATCGATAGGGGAGTATATGAACACGTGTGACAGTTTGTGTGTGTATGAGAGGGATTTACCTGTTATTGGGGACATAAAGGTGGAAGAAGCGGACGTGAGAGGCGTCTTTAGAAAGGACAATATTGCCAGTGAACTGGCCTGGTGTGAACCAGAAGGGAAAATCTGGAATATCATTGAGCTGGAATTCTGCATGAATCCTGCAGGGGGTGAACAGAAGGAGTAAAAATTGAGAGCACGTAAGTCTCTGTCAGAAATCCCTACAAGAACTAACCAGGGAGTCGGGTCATAACATTTGCACGGTGTTTTGATTTTCGACCTTCACAAAGCTGTCAGAGGCTTTATTTTACTACAGCAGCATCACAAAGACTTCAAACCACAGGTGTCAAACTCAAGAATTAACTGAATCCTACCCACATATCACTTTGGGTTTTCAGGACATTTTGGCCAGCCCATTTCTGGGAATGGTCCCCATAGCAACATGCATCTCACGCACACAGCAAGTTAAACAAAAGGGTGCCCTTCCACTGCACCTGCAAGCTACTAAGCTCAGAGTAACAGAAAAGGCCAGTTGATGCTGGAGGCAGACAATTTTGCGAGAGGCGGGAGACTGATTTTTTATTTACCAAGTGTAAGGAATGGTCTGTACAACCATCTGCAATGAGATAAAGGCTACTGTCAAAGAATTTTAACTACTATAACTACTAACTGTTTTTCTTTTAATTGAAATCTCCCACATGAGTACTGAGTTGTTGCTTTCAGGCCCCTGAAACAGGCTCCGTGAGATTTGTAGAAATACATGCAAGATCACAAGTAGTAAATCTTCATTATTGTGTTTTATCTGATTGAATTTTGTCTTCTAAAAGCTGCCACTAGTTGTCACATTCAGGCTTGTGAAACGGGTTCTTGTGAGTTGATCGTAGGGCAGTCTACATATTTATTTAAAGCACATCAACATACGTGCTTTTCTCATTTTCCAACATGCCTTTGAGCGAGTTTGAAACTTCTGCTTTAAATATTTACAATTAGAGTGCTTTTTCAATTCAATTGTATTTATATAGCACCAAATCACCACAAAAGTCACCTCAAGGCGCTTTATATTGCAAGGTAAAGACCCTACAATAATAAAGAGAAAACCCCAACAATCAGCCCACTCCCTGTGACAAGAACTTGGCGATAGCAGGGGGGGGGGGCAGAACCGGGCTCACTCTGTCTATGGTTTGTGGCTGTCATATGGAACTAAAGCTGGAAACTAAAAAGTCATGAATGAGCATAAAAACAAATAATTCCATCTTTTGCTTCCTTACGAACTAAAAGTGGAATTCATCCACACAGAATTCCTGTAAAACCTTTGACAGAATAATAAAGTGAACACAGTGACTTGTAATAAATTTAAAATTCACTGTGTGCTTTAGACATCAATCAGCACTAATGCATAATACACATATTTTGCAGTTTAATAGTTCAAACGTATTAAAAAACACCGCCATCCTCCTTACTCCCTCCTCACCTGAAGATAATGTCATAATAGAAGTCGTTGCTGGCTCGGATGCAGGCGACTGCACCCTGCGGAGCAAAGCGGGTTTTGATGAAGGGCCGAGGGTGGAACATGCTCAACAAGGAGTGGATGAGTACCTGCACCAAGAGCCAAAGAACCATCAGCCACTATACAGTGCAATAATCGCATGTTACAATCTAACCATAGGCCAAACAGAGATGGATTTTTAGGCTACCTCTCTGCCCCTCGGTGTGGGAGGGTGATAACGGTTATTGGGCAGGTATCCAGTGAAAATGTTGAGCTCGCTGGGGATCACCCACCACGTGTCACCGACTTCTATCTTGTTCTTCGGGGGCAAGAACACCCTAAACTGGCTTGCAGAGAAGGACGAAGAAGGCACTGCTGGGCTCTTCCAAGACCGCAGCCCGCTCAGAGAGCTGTGAGAAACCTGAAAGAGATGGAGGAAGGTAATTTTGGAAAGCACAAGCATTACAAATTCTCAGCAGTTTCATTCTGGATTCAATTCAAGGCTGCTTGCACCTTTTGAATGAGCTGCATTCACAAAGAGCTGAGTAAGACAGTCAGACAATGTACAAGCACATTTATCAACAATAACTGCATCAACATGCTATAATTTAGCCCCTTCTGGGATTTTCTGTGCTGTGATTTTGATTAAAGCAGTCCTCTGCAGACGCTGTAGAGCAGCGATGAGAAAGAGAACAATAAACCAGCAGCATAAAGGAAGCACGCAGAGTTTGGTATTGTCTTACTCCAAGGAAACCATCTTTGCTTTTTGTCATGGAGTCAAGCAGGAGAGGCTGCATTTTGGCTTCCAAGGTTAAAGTCTCCCCGTTGGGATCATGGATCGCTTCCTCCTCAAAATCCGCTGGGTTTGTAATCCCTGTAAGTAAACCAGAGTCAGTGTGAGGCTATACATTTGTGGTCACAAGTTTACATACACTCATGTATGAATGTGAGAGTGAATGAATAGTGGTATTGTAAAGCGCTTTGGGTGCCTTGAAAAGCGCTATATAAATCCAATCCATTATTATTATTATTATGTACGTGAATGTCATGATGATTTGGGGCATTTAATTTTTTCTTTGAACTGTTCTTTTTCAAGGATGGAACAAGTAGACATGCTTTATAGCTAAGTGGTGCCGAAGGTTCTGTAATGTCTTTAACCTTGAAGGCCAAGTCCAATTAACTTCTCCTTAGTGATCATAATTGACTACAGCTGGTAGTTTCTCTTAAAGATGTATGCTGCACAATCATTCCACCCTGAAAAAAAGAACTATTCAAACGAATCAGTAAAATCTGATTACTTTGAAATAGGGCTGCCACGATTAGTCGAATAGTCACGATTACGTTGACTATCAAAACCGTCGACGACTGATTTAATAGTCGACGCGTCGTTTGAAGCTTTGTAAGATCACAAAAGCCGCAGGAATAAGTAGTAGGATTTAAGAGTGTAATAACGGACTGAAACAGAAGATGGCAGCACTGCATGTACAAGGATGCCAGCTGCCGTTAAACCCCGAAGAAGAAGAAGCTGTGTCCCAGAATTCATAGCGCAGCCCAGCTCAGTTTCCAACAGTGGTGGCAGCTAGTTTTAATATTACTCTTATTATTCTTTCTGGGTCACAAAATAAATGTTTAACATATTTTCAGGCGAGAACGTAATTGTGTAAACCTCAAATATCTGCTCAGTTTATCAGGACACCACATATTTTCAAAAGCGCTCCGACGTTTTCGGAGACGTCTGTTACCCACTAGCTCGATAGCTAGCCGGGGGCAAGGCTCACCCCATGAGAGCACCGGACTCCCGGCAAATCGTTTTCAAACCCACTGCTGTCTTTCGCTACTCAGGTTAAACATATATAATTCACTTAGATAACTTACAAATGTTATTGTTTGGCTTTTTTTTAGTATTTTATTTGTTCCTGAGTAAATCGGTTTGGCTGAGATTAAAGTTATAGTTTTTACACAGCTGAATAAATGTCAAGCAGACAACTGATTATCAGAAGTGTGAGATGCTCGAGAATATACTCCAGTGTCCTGTTATATTTTAGATAGCAAGGAGTTTATTAAACTTCACCGAAACAATCTGCAAATTTCATTAAAATGTAATAAACTATCATCTTGTCTTTATTTTTAGTTAGCACATACCTTACACACTTAAAGCTGTAAGCTAATGATAGTTATATAAGAGCAGATGCATGCTGGTGCAATGAACTGTACGTTTTACGTCCAATGGATGCATGATCTAATTAGTCGACTAATCGCAAAAATAATCGGTGACTAGTCTACTATCAAAATAATCGTTTCTGGCAGCCCTACTTTGAAATTCATGCCTCATGAGTATATGTAAGCTTGTGACCACAAGGATAGGTAACAAAGGAGACTGAAGGAAAATGATTGGACAAAAGTGACAAGCACAAAGAAAGGTAACATGATGCACCTGTGAGCTTCTCTGCAATAGGTTTAAACTCCTCCGGACTGAGATAGAAGTCGTGGTCCGTGTCTAAAGAGGAGAAGAGAAAAAGCCCCTCGGCACCCAGTGTCCGAACACTCTCTTCCTATTGGAGGGACACATGCATTAGACTGATCTTCACGGTCAATTCATATGCTTTTTTTTAATGCAGCATAAAAAATATTAGGACATTAAGACCCCATCACATGAAATGCAAATATTTTAAATTATTACAACTACAAAAACATTCGCTCAGATGTGTGACACATTTAAAGTAATGTGCTACATTATCCCAAATGACTGAGCATCCTGCCTGGATAAAGATCATCCCTGAGGAGGCAGATTCCTAGCATGCATTTCAGTCAAACCACCCTTTCTGAAGCAGACGCGTGCCTACCAGTGACCTTACAATGGAGGGAAGAGGGGGAGGGAGGTGCAAGAACAACTTGGAGACCCTCAGTAACCAAACAAGTCTGGATTTGGACAAGGGGGTGAGTTTTAGCAGCTGTGACAAAGACCCACCCCCCTATAATAAAACACTACGGGGGTGGAAAAACTGCAGATGTGGAGCTTTATGGTGACTGCGTGTCCGCTAAATAAATAATCGAAACACATCGGTTACAGAGAAAACTACTGCAAGATAACAGCAGAATGTCCCTGCGCTGATTTTAATGTAATCATGGGTCCTCAAAAGGACGAGAAGGTCACTGCAAAGTTTCTATTAACACAGCTAGACCCACCAAGTCGAGATCACTGTTAAACTGTGATATAACATAATTACAGATTTGGGTCTTACATGACGTTTGAGGAGCTGGGCATCTTGGTAGTACTTTATCCCAAAAGCGAACAGAGGAACAGCACAGACGACCACCCAAGTCCACATCCCCCTGTAGATCCAGGATCTCGAGCCCGGGCTCTGCTTCCCATTCTGCGGCGCAATCTTTTTCTCTTCCTCCGGGATTCTTTTATCTACGTCTGCGGCCATCCTCGACCTCCACCACAGCTATTTAGTCGAAGGCATGTTCGTCTTTCAGTGTAAACTTGCTCTTTTAAAAAGTGCGACGAGTCTAGCGGGACTTTTTCTGTCCCGCAGGAGAGGATCTCGCTTCTTCTCTGGCCGTTACCCCCGCTGGCAACAGCTGTGCAACGTTAGCTAGCAGCACAGATTTCTTATTTCCCACATCCAATCTCGAGCCATATGGATGCAGTTAAGGTGTCAAGCTAGCATGTAATTGGCACGGTAAAGCGGATGTATAGTGTTTTGGCGTTCAAAATAAAAGCGCGAGAGTGTCGTAATGTAGCAATTCTTTGATGATATTATGATCAACTTGTTTTGAATTCAAATATTTTTTTTTAGCAAAATGCCAAAGTTGTTGTTGGTTACTGGCAAAAAAGAAAAACTCAATTAACCTAAGCTAAGCGCTACGATTTATTTTGAAAGTAATAACCGGAAGTATAACTTTACAATCTTTCTACTGGGTACACTGGGGCACTAGCTGTATTTAAAGACGTAGGGTTGCATTGTTCACGCAACAATGCAACTGTTTCATAATGAGTTAAATTATAAATGTATCTGCCAAATGGCTCTGTCCAAAATTTAGATTTTACTTACCTTTATTTCATGTAAGTTAATCTAGAAGCAGAGGTTTAACATTTGTTTCTTTTTATCTTCTCTTTAATGGTTAGATTTGTCTGCAATAGAATTAAACACTCCATTAAAACTATCAAACCTTTACTTTGATGCTGTGTCATAAGCGTGTGCTAAGATGTAAGAAGCTTTTTGCTTAAAGTGAAAATCTCCGCTCTTACTTTTAAACAGAAAAATCAATTCATGTATCACTTAATTAATTGGGTTATCTTAAATGCATTGACGGTTTGTATTTATTTATCTGCTGCTTTGTAATATATACATTGCGGGGATAAGGGTCCTGTTCAAGAGCCAAGCTCAGCAGAGCTGGGGTTTGAACCTATAGCTATAGCTGATCTATGGACACCTCCTCACCTCAAAAGGTGGCATATGAGTTACGAAAATCCATGGGTTTATAAATGTAAATGTATTTATCATTGATGTACAATAGGCCCATTTAAAAGGTTACTCCCCCAAGCAAAAGGCACTAAAGTAGCCTTATCTCACACAGAATCCTCAACATTTTAGTGCAATATCAATTCAGTGCCACAGGATTACAGGCCTGTGGGACGTTGTGAAGACCCTGGAAAGACTTATCGTTGCCCAGCCCCGACCCAGTCAGGCCACATCAGAATCCCCTTGAGTTTGCTTGCCAGCCCCACCTCAGAGCTGAGGGCGCCATCATCTAACTGCTCATTCTTGTCTACGCCCATCTGGGCCAGCCGGTGAGACCTGTGAGGGTCATGTTTTTCAACTTTTCCAGTTCATTCAATACCATCAGGTCAACCCTTCTGAGTGATAAGCTGACAGTGATGCAGGTGGATGCATCTCTTGTGTCCTTGATTGTTGATTACCTTACAGGAAGACCACAATATGTGCGTCTTTAACATTGTGTGTCTAACAAGGTGATAAGCAACACAGGAGCACCTCCCCTTCCTCTTCACCATCTATATTACAGACTTCAGCCACTGCACAGAGACCTGCCATCTTCAGAAGTTTTCTGATGATTCTGCAGTGGTTGGATGCATCAATGAGGGTGATGAGATGGAGTACCGGGCTGTGGTTGACTCCTTTGTCACTTGGTGTGAGCAGAATCATCTCCAGCTCATCATCTATGTGTACACCATACCTTGGTGTACTCATAGAAAACACCAAACACCACTGCACTCTACAGTAAGGTCCAGAGTTGTCTCCGTTTTCTGAAGCAGCTGAGGTCTTTCAATATCTGTCGTGCAATGCTCAGGAGTTTTACAAGTCTGTTGTGGCCAATGCCCTCCGCTACGCTGTTGCATGCTGGGGCAGCAGGTTGAAGGTTGCAGATGGCAACAGGCTCAGTAAACTGATCCACAAGGCCAGTGTTGTGGAGACGGAGCTGGACTCCCTTAGGGTGGTGTTGGAGAAGCGGATGTTGTCCAAGATAAGGACAATGCTGGACAATACCTTTGCACGCACTCCATGACCTGCTGGCCAGTCACAGGAGCACGTTCAGTGAGAGACTGAGATTACCCAAATGCACCACTGAATGACACAGGAAATCATTCCTGCCTGTACCTGTCTCTTTGTACAACTCCTCCATCTAATGCACAGTACACACTGCTATAGTTACACCCTTTTGCACATCCTCTACAGTAAAATAACAAAGACAAAGTTGTACAGGTTAGAGTAAAATGTTAATTATATATATTTGACCTCTGTAACATTTTTGATATGTATAAATGAGCTAATTCTTATACTTTTAAAAGTTTGTAATATATTGTATTATACAATTAGTGTAATCTGTTACTATTATTGTCTTGGAGCAACTGTAAACCACATAGTTTCCTTAGGGTTTATTAAAGTATTCTTATTCTGATGATAAACTCTGACTTTCGCATCTGGAGCCCAAAGGAGGACTAAAGAGCTACTTGTCTCTCTCTGTGTGTCCATTACTCCTGAATGGCCAAGAACCTTACAGCGGTATATTCCAGTATTCTTTCTCTGGAACTTTATTTTGTGGTTTTTCTGTTGTTTTAAAAGGTACAGATTAAATGTCTTCAGTCTGTGTATCACAGTGTCCCTGAGAAAAATACTGAACCACAAACTGCCCTCAATACACGCACAGGTGTGTGTGACAAGATAAAACCACTGAAGTGCAAATATAAATGTGAACAGGTGAATGTGGGTTTTCATATACAGTCAGGTCAATAAGTATTGGACAGGTCAATATGTTGTTATGGTAGTTTTTCCTCTGTACACCGCCACAATGGATTTTACATCAAGTTAAGCTGTGATTAAAATGCAAACTTCCAGCTTTCATGTGAGGGATTGAACAAAAGTATTGCAGTAAATGCTTAGGAATTATAGCCAACTTTATACAATAATTGGACACCTGATATACCTGATTATTCTATTAAAAATGAATAAAAGACCTGCATTTATTCCAATTTTTCAACTTGCATTTGGTAGCTGGTCACTGGATTTCTCGATATGAGGCCCAGAGAAATTATCAGGGAGGCTATGATTAGCTGAAAAGCCAGAACAAACCTATCAGAGTGGGAGCTAAAACTTTAGGGTTGACCAACCTGGTACAGTTCTGCAGGGGGGAAAAAATGCAGTGACCAGCTCAGAAACGCAAAATGCCTGAAAAACCACACAAGACAAATACAGCGGAAGATCGCAGTTACTGCCTTGCTTCAGAATCCCCTTCACGACAGCTATTTAAGTCAAGAGCACTGTTGAGGAGGAAGGAATATCATTATGAAAGTCTACAATCAAAAGATGACTTCATGAATACAGGATTTACAATTAAGTGAAACCCACTGGTTACACTCAAGAACAGGAAGACCAGATTAGGCTGCAAAGGAAAAAAAATTGTCGGAAAGATGAAACCAGTGAGATAAAAGTATGGAGAAAGATCTACACTAAACCACATTATTTTTCAAACATGGTAGAGACAATGTTTCGGCATGGGCATGTATGGCTGACAGTGGAAGTGTCTGCTGATAGAAGTAGCAGAATGAATTGTGAAGTGTACAAGGCTATACTATCCGCTCAGATTCAGCCAAATACTGCAAAACTGATCAAAGCTTCACAGATTCACAGTAAACGGATTCTTGCTCAACGCATACTTCAAAAGCAACCCAAGCGTTTCTCAAGACAAACATATGGGATATTTTTCAATCCGTCACCTGATTTCAACCTAACAGATTAGCTTTTCGGTAATTAAATTCAAAACTGAATGAAGAGACTCACAAACAAACAGCCGAAGGTGGCTACAGCACTGGTAACGCTCATGGACTGTAGATTTCACACAGCCATCGAGTGCCAAGAATTTCCACTGAAGCATTAAAAATACTCCTGATATTTAAAATTATGATAGTTTGCTCAGTTACTACGCCACTGAAAATAGGGGACTACGTGTGAAACCCAGTGCCTCCAACTAAAGCACAAGCACTCCAACTGTGTCATTCCCAATCCTTGTGACCTGTAAAATGAGACATGATGATATGATCTCTGTGCAGTGTTGTCTCAAGATTGTTTAATTAAGAACATTTAGAAGTTTAACGAGGTATAAGTTAGCCTGGTCGCAGACATCTGAATCACTATGCACATCTCCAATTCCCTCCATTTGAAGCAGTAACAAAATAAGGTCTACAGTACACAGCAGAATTACATTTTCTATCAATAGTCAAACTTAGTTAACTGTCCAGTATTTTAAATGAACAACTAGAGTGAAAAATAAATATTACTTTGTGTACAGAAATGCATGTTTTCCTCTATTTCTTTGTCTGGTAAGTTCAGGTACAGCTCTAACTGCACTGCTGTACTCCACATGTGTAATGTGACTTAATCAACTCCACAAAATTTATTATTGTAGAAAACATTCCACCATCCTTTGTATTTACATAGGCAGACAATGCATCTGATTGTAAGGAGAAGTCTTCTGAACTTGGTGATGGAAGTTTAACAACCACGTTTCTCACAGCTGGCTGAAAAACAAACATTATCTGTCACAAAAGGCATTTTCAGATTTGCTACTAAAGTATGTGACAACAATAACTGCAAGCATTAACTGCTAATGCCTCTTTTATGAGTTAATCAGTCTGTGGATTAATGTCAGAGGCTTTCATTCCATGTCCTCCTCTAATGGTTGGGTCTTCACTTCAACAACTTTTGGAGGGATGTATGAGCCCATGCCTGCTGCTCTCTCTGCCTCTTCCTGGGTGTAGGGCTCTTCTCTGAGCTGTTTCAGTCTGGATGGGGAAAAAAGGAGGTAAGCCATGAAACTTACATGGATAGGATTACGAGCTGTAAGTCCAAATATGTGACTGTAGAGTGGTCCGCTTACCGTTTTTTATGCACTTTAGTTTTGAAGTGCTCTTTCAAGGATCTCATATCCACAAAATATCTCCTGCAAAACAAGAAGAGCCATCACATTAAAATAAAATCTATATTTCTTAAAAATTTAACAGATGAACAGCTCACAGCATAAGAGAGTATAAGAAGAGGGCATTTCATTTTAAGGAAGCCATGAGGATCTGGAACCCTGAATTAGGACTGAAATTTGCTCGAATCATTCATCATTGGGTACGCCACCCTTTTCCAGCTGAGACCTGTGGCCTCAGACTTGGACAATACAGAATATTTCTCCATTCCAGCTTTTCATATGGGAAGATTTACTTCTTTTCCAACCCCAATGGGAAAAGTTCGGCAGAACTTAAGGTGAAATATTAAATATCTTACTAAAGGAAATACTGATGAAGACTAAGAGTTTAGTAAGCAGCATATATATCAAGCAAAGTCAGTTAACAGATGGACTGTTACAGTAAACAGAGAAATACCTACGCGCAGTGTAAGCAGTAGTGTTGTGCACATCCGGTTACATCGTAGTCAACCTCCTGATGCAGCAGTTTAGCAGCCGTGTCAGGCTTCATGTCTGAGTGGATCTGATCCAGGTCTTTGGTCCTGCGCTTTGTCTTCCAGGTCTTTGCAATGTTCTTCTTCTTGCCATTGTTGTGGTTTCGGGTTTGTTTGGACTTCCCCATGATAACCAGTTGGTACTGTGTGAAACAAAAGGGTTTTAAACACCCAAAATGAACGCAGACACGTCACAGACTTGTGTCAACATTAAAATCTTTCGATTGTTTCACTGATACTTCCCAGTTAATATTCTTAGAATCTATTTACAAATACCGATCAAAAATATGCGTTCAACGTCTAATCAATCGTTACTGCAGCCGATCTACATCTAATAAGCCGTCGCAGATGTTATTTTCAGACTTTGCTTACCTTCCACACGTGTGACCGAGAGAAGTGAAATCTATTTCCGGGTCAATGGAGTAGAACGATACTACGCAGTCACCTCCAGAGGGCGCGAAACTCCCGGTCTCTAACAGTGGGGCGATAATAAAAACACCTTAACTATTTTAATTTAAACGCTAACAAAATTATATTTAATCGTAATTCACTTCAGATTAAGATTTATTTTCCTAGAATATCGGATTTTTACTAATAGCGCTAGCTGAGCACTTATTTGGCATGCAGTTTTAGCGAAAAATTGCCACCGAAGTTGAATAAAGTTGAATAATATTTGATCAACCAATTATTACGATTTTTTTTTTTTGGGGGGGGGGGGTACAGTGCAGTTGATTTTTTTCTGGTCTGATAAACTGTCAGGTGTGTTATGCTCTATGTCACGCTACCTTTTGGTGCTTTGCGTAACTATCAGTGTCAGTGTACCACCCGAGAAAAACTGTAATAAAGGTTATTATTTTCAGACTGAAAAAAATAGAATAGAAAGAGATGGATGTAAGAAAAAGCACACAGAGCTAAAATCAAGCAGAATAACTGAATTACTGTTCGCATAAATTTAGAGAGCAAAGTTTATATTGGATAGAAAATAAAGTATATCGATATTGCGGTTAAAAAGGAATAGCAACAACGGCCTGAATATAACAGTACAAGCCCACTTTGTATTTCTGCTCTTACCACCCCCTCTACTTACTTTTCAGGTGATCTTGGTGTCAGTTCAGCTGATGTATTTAAATATTCCGACAGCATTGAATGGGGTCGTCAGACTGCACTGCATACGCGCTGTGGTGGAGAGTGAAGATGGCGGAGAATAATGTCGAACCAGAGCACGAATGGAGCGACTGGGCCCTGGACACGGCCGAAGATACCCTAGTTGCAATGGAAAACCTGCTGGCCACACTGAGAGCTTTCGAGGACGTTCTCAGGCAACAAGAAATCTCCGTAGCGTCTTCCACGGAGTACTGCGATAACTTCTGTCAGGTAATGTGTACATGCAGCATCGAAGCTACAATTAGCCTATCGTTAGCTCACCGAGGACTGTTTTTTTCCCTCTCGCATCCCGCAAGCAGAATTACCAGCAACGATTGCTGGCCTGTTAGCTAACTGGCCAAGTTTAGGTTAGGATTACACCCAATTGCAGTACGTTTATTTTTGCATATGCTTTTGTGTTTTTTGTCATTATTATTATTATTATTATTTTTACACCCAAACAACTCACGGCCGTTGGACTTATTTGCAGCTCAGTGATTTGTTGCTCAATTTGCAGGTTCGAGTCGCCTTACATTCAAAGATCAAAGGTCTTTTAGCTTTGCTTTATTTGGGAAGTGATTATGGTGGCAACGAAGAAAATGTAATACAGATGTTTGTATGAATTTATTGACACAGTTTGCAGATCATGTATTACTGCATGCCTGTGGGGCGGGGCAGCGTCGAGATATGTTTATCATAATATTTTTGTTGTTGGGGGGCGTTTAGCTACTAAGGAGTGTTGCATTTTGACCACTTTCAAGAAAATACGCTTTTCCTGTGCTCTTGAAATGTGACAGTTTCTAAACCTGCGCATCTGTCAATTACGACAATGGAGATTTTTAGTCTCCCTTAAAGAAATCTTAGATTGGAGTCCAGTTAAAACACAAATCTAGTCATCATGGTAGGGAAATTACTGTGGCTTTCGCTTTCTAAAGGATCTGATTTAACTAAAAACTAGGTATCACTTTCATTTTTGCTGCTTAAGGGACTCTGCAAGTTTTTCAACCATTAGAGAGCTTCCCTTGAAACCTGTTCAGCAGCCTTTGAGAATGGTATAGCAGGAGTAATTCATTAGCTAGTTCACCCTGACAGGTCTGCTTTTGAATATTTCTCAATGATTTCAACAGCTCTAACTTCCCCCTTATAAGTAAGTTGAAAGATTGTATGCGTTCCCATGTTTGGTGTTGGTAACTGTGTAAAATGACACTTGATTTAACACTAAAACTCAATTTCAGTACAGTTTTAACTTCAATCTTCCAGGTTTTCGTAAAACAAAGGCAAAAAGATCTGTGTGACTCCCAATTCCAGTCGGAAATCTCAGGGATGTAATTAGTACACTGATGTAGGTCTTTAGGGCCTAGACTTTATTCCTACCTTCCTTTGAGAGGGTACTGTATATTTAGACAGAGGGGAATTAATTTAGTGCCTCTGTGGGCACGAGAACCACCTAGAAAAGTTCCTTCTATCTGGCAAATGAGACTCCTGGGATGCTGATAGCGCTATGATGATTTAATGTGTATACCCACCAACTACAAGCAGGTGACAGATGGGTGTAGATGTTGACTTCTCTGTTCCTGAAGGACAGCTGATCGCTGAGTATTTGCGCGAAACGAGACCTTCCTCCCTGTTAACAGTAAATGTTGAGTTATATAAAACACCTGTTTCTTGTAGGTAATATTAATTTAATTAATTGAATTTGATTCTGTTTTAAATTGTGTGAAATTATACCAGGTTGAATCATCCCAAGAACTCAAATTTAATGGTCATATACAGTATGAGATCATTATGTATGTGTGATGATCATGTACTGTATGAAGTCTTCCTTCCTTTTTTTGTTTTAAAGCAACAGTTAAGTCCCCTCAGGCCCAATCTGGAGCACAGCAGGCACACACCAGACAGTGTGTCAGCTGGGATCAATCAGGTATAGACAGGCATCTCCCTAAGGTGAAAACCTTTGATCATCCATGGCAAATGCTTCCTCTTCTGGTTGTAGTTTTTGAACATTGCTACTACATATTTCTACTCTACTTTCAAATCTGCTTCATCAACAATTTTTTTCAGTTTCTGATGCCTTTGTGTGTCTTTGCAGGCACTGATGCACTATGCTGGAAGCAGGAATTCCATGGAACATGGGCTGCCTCTTCTGGAGGTCTACTGTCTGTCCATAAACTGCTTTGCTTCAGCTCGATCCCACCTCACGGCAGAGTCCGACAGAGTGGCCCTCGTTTTGAAGCGGCTAGCTTTGTGAGTACTGTAAAATATACTGAATTATGAGAGATAAGCAATTGATTATCTCATGAGAATGTGTGCGAGGTGTCATAGGTGTCAAAGTAGTTTGAATGTCTGGTTTATGCATGGGAGCAATTTGAAATCATTTCAATATAACTTGTATAGACAAAGGCTATACGTATTGTGTGCATGTGTAATAGTCATATCACAACAAATGTCATGTCAGGTATATCAAACTCAGTTATTATGCTTTGAAACAAAAGGAATACCAACATGTTTTTTTACTAGTGTAACTTAATGTTTTTGGATACACAGCCTTTTTTTTTTTTTTTTTAATTTTAACATTACAAAAATCAACATTCTTGGTAGTGTGTCATACAGGCTCTGAGTGTGCACTGCAAAAGGAAGTGAAAGCACCAAACAGAAAAGAAATGCAGTAGACTAGAGAAGTGACTGAGTCTGATACAAACACCTCCTGCAGGATCAGATTGGGTTATTTTGCATGCGTTCTGTGGGGGTGGGCCACCTGAGACCTGTTCACAGTAACATCCCCCCCTTGTGCCTCATTCCCCACAGCGAGAGGGATGGGGCAGGTGGGCCTGTCCTCTCTCTGTCTACTAGTTTCCAGTGAATAGCTCTTCTGAGAGTTTGTGTCTTCAGCCTTCATCTTCTCTGGTTAGACAGGAAGCCTGTTTACTACAGTTCTATTGCAGGGCTCCATCTTTTACCACTTGCAAACGGCTTTACCTGCAGCACCACCGAGAGAGCAGTTTTACACGAACAATATCCTCACTCTTGATCAGAGAAGCAATAATACCAATTCCTCAATCAGCAGGCAAATCATTTGGTCAAAACATATTTTATATTAATAAAATTCAAGAAAGGATTGTTTTACACAGATTATAAAAACACATTTTCCTTTATTTTTTAATTTTTTATATTGTTTTCTCTACAGCTGCACTCCCCTCAGCTTCTTCAATTATTTACAAAGTCCTTAATAGCCTGCTCACTCAACTTTGTCTAATGTAGCTCAAATTCAAGCATTTTCTGTAAACTCAAGTCATTACACCTATACAGCAGGCTTGTGCTGTCTGAAAATGAGATCAAGCGTTGACAATTAAAGACACCAACGCTGATTGTTTCTTTCCTAAGTGGTAATAACTATTAACCAGTGGGAGTGAGTCTAGTCTCCCTCTTTTCCATCTGCCAATCCTCACAAGTACACTTTGCAATCTGACTAAATGCTTTATTCGTGTTCTCCATATGCCTGCCGCTATTCCGAGGCACTGATGATCCTGGCGCTTTTTTCCGTTCAGCCTTCTTAACATGTCTTTTTCTGTTGGGTTCAGTTTTATTTTTTGTTTCAGTTTCGCTTCCTTTTTTTTCTTTCTTTGCTTTGCTTAATAAATTCAAAGCAGAACATGGAGTTGGGGAGAATGTACAAATGAAATATTCCAGATACGTCATTGGTCTAAGAACATTAAACAAATGTTTTTGCAGTATGTATATCAATGACTGTGTGCGTGTGTTTTGTTTTTTTTTTTTTTTCCCCCCATATTTGAATGGGTAACGAAACACCAATAAAGCACTCGTCCTGTAGAGTGAGCAAAGCTTTTATATGCATACAGGAGTCCAGAAAGAGACATAGTACAATAGGTGGCTTTCCTAATATGAAAGACTTTTAGCTTTCTCACAACAGTCCGAGTACAAACAAGAAACTAAATATTATGGAAATCCTCCAACCGATTTGGTGCAATTGCAGCCTGCCTCTGCCCAGGGCATAAAAGTACATTTATACGTTGAAAATGGGAAAACATTGCTGAAATATAGAGTAAATGGTATTCAAATATAGAGGGTAAATTGCCAACACAGGAAATAAGTGGTTTTGTAAATTGATGTAAATGTCACAGCTATGGTTTAAATCTGAGGTATGCAGTGATACTAAGTGTAAAACGTAAGCAGTGGTAACTGTAATAATAACCTCAGCTAATTTTGTTCTTCATTTTGTGCACAGTTATATGCATGCTGTGCTTCCTGGTACTAACTGATGATTATTATTATTATTATTATTATTATTTTTTTTTTTTTTAAAGGCTATAGCATTATTGGTTTTGTCATTTAAAAATATTAGTTTAAGTAACTGTCATTTGCAAACCAAAACAAAAAGAAATCAAAGCTCACACTGACTGGGATTGAGTGGCTGTTGTTTGGGATTAGATGTGCTTCAAGACGTCCTTGAAGGGGCATTAAAGGTCTCGTACTACAAATGAGTTATCTAAGATATTTTGTGACTTTCTCAACATGAGCTGAACTAGGTCAGAGATTTGTGCCTTTGTGTTCATTGCTAGGACCAGTCATACGTCTTCAGCCAGGAAAGGTTTAGAGGCATGATGCGATCAAAGGTGTAGGGAGTTGTCTCATTACATGTGCACTGAAAATCCACTGTTATCCTGAATAAACTGTATTAGTCATGTGAACGGTATGTTAAACTTCTTCAGCATGCTGATTTGTTTTTAGGTTTAAAAACACTGTTTGAATGCACATTTTGTTTACCTGTTTTTGCTGCAGTTTGCAACATGTGGCCGCTTGCTTGTACACAAACTACACAACAATTTGCAATGCTAGGTTAGTGATGAAGAAAAGCATACATTTCTGGTTAGGAGGGATGCACATACTTGTAAACATGGAATGCTGTTGTTGTTTTGTTTTTTGGGAGTTTTTTTTTTTTCTTTTCTTGAGGTAGCTAAAAGAATCTGTGGGCAGTCACAGACTGCCAGTCTACATGTAGAGGGTGTGCTTTGTCAGATGGAGTGGGCTACTCTTGCTTATGTTGTTGTTGGTCTGTTAGCCAGCCATGGAGAAGAGCCAAGTTATAACATACAAAGACCTTAAGTGAAATCAGCCCACTTATTAACTGACACGTAAAGCGCAGTTATGGTGGTTAAAACCAATATGCTATCTGAACAGAAACTCGTATGTGAATGGACACATTTGTATAACCATTATTTGGTAATTAGACAATTTGTGTGCAATTATCTTTACACAAGCCTACAGAATGGTGCTTGAAGAATTAAAAAAAGCTGTGGACGTACGGTCAAACGAGTTGGCCACTGCTGAAAATGTTTTGATGCAACGAAACAAAATAATTGAAGCACCTTCACTTTTCAATATTTGTGTACTATGCAGTTATTGTCACTGACGTCATAGCGAGAAGATTTTGTATCTGGTCAGCTGCAGTGTTTCAGTGTGTTTGCATGTTCTCCATAGGTCCGTGTGGGTTCTCTCTGGATGCTCCAGCTTCCCACCACAATTGTAGTTGTCTGTGGATGTGGGTATAAATGGTTGCCTCTCTCTTTTTGCCAGCAACCGGCTGTCTGTTGAAGGCGCACCCCACTCTAATGTCAGCGGTAATAGGCAAGGATCCCCTGAAGCCTAAGTTCAAAGCTTGAACTTGAGATGATTATTCATGCTTTTATTTCCTCTCGTTTAGACTACTCTAACGGCCTTTTTACTTGTTTTAACAAATCAGCCTTAAATTGTCTTCAGACTGTGCAGAATGCTGCAGCACGTCTCTTAACAGGCACCAAGAGAAGATCGCATATCACTTCAGTCTTGGCCTCCCTTCACTGGTTGCCTGTAAATTTTAGGTTTCATTTTAAAATTTTAGTTCTAACCTTTAGGGCCCTACATGGTCAGGCTCCTCAATATTTATCTGACCTGCTGAAACCACATGCATCTTCTCGGGCTTTAAGGTCATTAGATCAGAGACTGCTGGTGGTACCGCGCACTCGTTTTAAAACTCGTGGTGATCGGGCCTTTCAGACTGTGGTACCACGGTTGTGGAATTCTCTCCCACTGTCTCTTCGCTGCACGGACTCCATTGATTCTTTTAAGAAACAGCTGAAGACATTTTTATTTAGAAAAGCATTTGATTAATTTCTTATGCTGTTTTTATAGTTTTATTGTTTTACATTGTTTTATTTACTGTTATATTGTTTTTATATTCCCATTTCCTGTGTTGTAAAGCACTTTGTGATTTTTATCTGTGAAAAGCGCTATATAAATAAATTTTACTTACTTACTTATAAGGATATTAATTGGCATGCACACAGATCCATGTGTACAGGAATATTAGTGAATATTAATATTGAATTATTAGGAACACTGCCTTGTAGGGGGGCGGCCATGGTGGCTTGAAGGTTGGATCATACTCTGCACACTCTTCATACTGTCGTTGGCTGTTCTGTTTTGCACTGTTTTATTATAGTGTCATAAAACATCTCCTTGTTTTTACTACAGGAGCTGTTTTGAACTGTTGCTGTCAGTGCCTGAGAATGAAATCCCATATGAAGCCTGGGTTCAGTTCCACCACTCTGTTCAGGTACAGGACCTTCAAAGCATTGTTTGCTGATGGGTGACTGCATAGAGAAAAGTAAATTTGTGTGTGTCTGTGAAGGGGGGGGTCAAGTTGAGTCTTTGGGCGTTTTCTGTAAAAGCCCTCCTAAAAGTAAACCCAAAGACGAGCTGTTTCAAATTGGTGTGGACAGCATTGTTTTGTTTTTATTTACCCCGTGGTGAGTCTAAAACATCTGTCTTTATAACCTCTCACTCTTCACAGGTTGTCAAATCTGTACTTCAATATGAAACCAATCTAGGTGTGAATATCTTCAGTATCAGGCTTGAAATAGTTAGTTATTTTCTCAAAGGATTTAAAGATACAAGACTTAAAAAGAATAGTGTTTCAATTTTTCTTACATTCAGCAGTTTTGTTTCCAAAGGATGAAGTGAAGCGCTTCCGTCTCATGGGGTGGGTCGCATGGCTGTGGACTTGATTTCTTGTGGCAAATGTGCACTGAAGAGTTGGCAGAATACGTTGCTAAATTGATTCAATATGTTCAAGCTGAGCAAAACTGTGACATACTGAGAAGATTTATGGGAATGTAATAGCTCTGTAGCTGAAGTCTCATATAGGTTTTTAAGTACTCTTACTTTCTTTGATACTAGATTTTGGGCTGCGAAGTCACTATATTAAGTTTAGTTCACCCACATGCTGAATGACATTGATTGATTGATGACATTTCAAAAAGGAGAAAAAAAGTCTTAATTTCTACAGACAGACTTGTCAGCAAAGAAAAAGTAATTCTAAACCAGGCTGTGCTGAGCTGTCACCTGTTTTCCTTTTTAGATGTGAACAGTGACAAACGTTTCGCTTGGTGTAGAGCAGATAATGAAATATCGCTTGTGCTGAATCACAAACTGTGACAGCCTTTTGAGTTGTTCATTTATCATTTTATCACACATCAACAGAGAGAAAGCAGCACTGCTGCCTCCATAAAGGGAACATAGCCCTTAATAATTATATTTTTTGTATTCATGAAAATGAATGTTTATAAAGATGCTGACCGAACAATGTTATTGTATTTAGCGTTACCATTTTTGTGTTGTGTGCAGATTGCCCATGATACCCTGCTACAGTATGGAAGCACAGACCTTCAAGCATTACTCCAAATCACAGGAGAGGGAGGGGCATGGAGCAACCCTGTCCTTACATCTCTCCTCACCGGGCAGCTGACTAACCCAGAAGAAGGTTAGGATCTAATCAACTAGGTTCTTTTTATTTGAAAACTATAGTTACTTAGAACTACGTTGGCTTTTTCTTTATTTGTGACTTGGATTTTGTTTGAATTCTGTCTTTAGTTAATGCATATATCAGCTTGGAGGGCGAGGGCTTCATGGAGATGCGGGTGAAACATCTGGAAAAGATGGGCGAGATTGCCAAAGCTGTGGTTTTGGCCAAAGCTTGCACTGAATGCAGCACCTTTTCTAATCAAGCCACGTTTCGTCAGACATATGTCTCCCTGCTTTGTCACCTGTTGCCCAACGAAGAGGCCATAATGGAGGTATTCCAGCAGTTTCTTTTTGTGAGCTGGGATTGGTTGCTTTGGTGACTTTTGGGTGTTTCAGTAAATTAATTAATGAGTTTCTACATTTATCATTTTCACCAAACCAACGTGAAGAGTATCAAAAATATAAGAAGCGTTCAGTGTGACACAGAATGTGTGCCAGGTGATCACGACTGATGGCCTCCCAAAGCTTTCAGAGGACAGACAAAAGCATCCATTCTTAGTATTCAGTCACACATACACAAGCAATCTGTAACTGATATTAGCTGATAAAGAAAAATGGGGCATATTTGCAAGTCAAATCTTTTTAGAATGAGTGTAAAAAATTTACCTATTCATAAGGGTTTTCTGCACTGACTCCAAAAATAGAGCTTCAAACCCACATGCAAATTGAGCTTTCAGTTTTCTGGCTTTCAGTTGGAGGACTCAGAAAATCCTCCAGCCGATAGAACATTTGGGTGCTTTGTGGCCTAGTTTCAGTTTGGCATTATATTGTATGCTGTAAAAGTGTTTTAGCCTGCTTCTTTGTACATAAATCTAACCCATGTGCACACAGAAGAACCTTAGCATAATAATTATTCTTTGTCAGTTACTATTGATAATTCCTGTACTAAGCAGTAGGGCTGGGCCATATTATACCGTTCACGGTAATACCGGTATAATGTTAGGCAACGATAGGAAAATGAAATATCGCGATAGAATGGGAGTAAAACGCGCATGCGCAGTGCCTTTGTTTTCATACACACATGGCCGATTGTTGAGTGAAACAGATGAACCAGAATTGGTTTGTAAAAATGGTGCAACTTCCATGATGTGGAACTGGTTTGGTGTTTGTCCGTCAGATACACAACAAAGCACATTTTTTTGCAGAACATGCAAGCGGCCGTTGTCATTGTCATATTTGTCGGACTAAGATGCTCTTAAATCTGGGAGTAATCTGGGTCCTAAACTCCGTATGCTTCAGGTCAAACAACACTGCAGCATCACTTAGAGTTAAAAACTGTCTAAATTCTTTCATCTTTAATAAAACGATCAGCATTGCTGCTTTACCAGGTGTAACTATAAAGTTTAACTTCCAGGCATCCATGAAAACAAAAGTTATTACATTTAACGGAGTTAGAAGTTAGCAGGAAGCTAGCGGAAGTTAGCTTGCTAGTTTCGCTAGTTACCTAAGCATGATATTGCATGTTCTGACTGAGAGATTTCTGAAAAAAATCAAACGTACAGCTCTGCTATCACTTCCAACATAAATGAAGACAGGAAACTAAACAGCAGTGACGTTTGTAGGGTTACTGAAGTTGGGCTAGCTGGTATATAATGATGTGCTACGTGATCGCTAGCGATACAGCTATGTTAGCATAACATAAACAGTGAAGCTGGAGGACGAACACTAACACTTTTCCACTTATAAAAGTTAACGTGAAGGTTCTTCATGGTTAGAGACAAATGCAATCGCATGGCAGGATGCTGTAAACGGACCAAACTTCAGTCAGGAGAACAACTGAGATAATCCATCCACAATACGAGGTTAGTCATTAATATACTGCAACAACATGGGAATAGAACAGCTGCCAGAGAATTCAACATTAATGAATCAATGGTACAGAAGTGGAGGAAGCAAGAAGAATGAGTTTAATAAAGTTTGATTTATCTGACTGCTTTGTTTCGCTTAATGTGCCTTATAATCCCGTGCACCTTATGGTCCGAAAAATGCGTACTGCACACTGCAGTTTAATGTTGCAAAGCACCTATTTTTAACTTCAGTGGATATTATATATGGTTATGCTCAGGATATGTCAGCCCATTTCTACTGGAAATGCCTTTTGGTTAAACTTTCAGCAAGGAATTTGCATTTGCACTGTTACATTTTTATAAAGCTTTAATGTACATAAAAACCAGCTTCTTGTTTAAGTGAAAATAAATGGAAGGTTGTCTTTTTGCGCTAGTAATGTTGTGGAGTTGTATTTTGTCTCGCATCAATTATATCGTCGGTTATATCGTTATCGCAAATTTTCAAATATATATCGTGATAAATATTTTTGGCCATATCGCCCTGCTCTACTAAGCAGTGTTTGGATTTGTTTTACATGCTGTCTCCTTTTATTCTTTTGATTACAGTGTCTCGCCAGTGTTTCAGATAAAAGTGCAGACTAGGTATAGGATTTGCATGATCAGAAAAGAAAGAAGTGTAATTTTATTACACACACAGAGTTGTCAGTATGTTGGGCATTTTTTTTTTTTTTTATATTCATACAAAAGCCACACAGCTTTGAACTCGGGATAAAAAAATGATACAAAAATAGTTTTGTTTAATCAAACGGCTCACATTTCCACACATAATATCTAAGTGAGCGAAGAAAGAGGCTATTATACTTTATAAATATAAAGCTGTGAAGAAAACTTGAGTCAGCGGTGCAGTGATATTTAGATCGAGTGTCCTATTGCATTTTCTGTGTGTGTGAGAGAGTGAAATGGAAAAATGGCCTTTTAAATAAATATAACATAATTTCTCTGCCATGAAGAGAGAACATTCATTATTATAATACAGTGAAGGAAAAAAAAGTTGTTGTTTTGTCAGGAGGAAGTTTTTAGTTTGCTCTCTTATACATTTTATAAATCAGACTAGTATGAGCTCCTCCTTGAATCGCTACCTTATCGTGGTGGAGGGGTTTGTGTGTCACAGGGATCCCAGGGGCTATGTTGTCTGGGGGCTTTTGCCCCCTGGTAGGGTCTCCCATGGCAAATTGGCCCTGGGTGAGGGACCAGACAAAGAGCGATTCATAAGACCCTTATGAAAAGGACACCGAGGGAACAGTTTACCCTGCCCGGGATAGGGTCACCGGGGCCTCGCCCTGGAGCCAGGCCCGGGGAGGGTGCCCGAGGGCGAGCGTCTGGTGGCCGGGCCTTAGTCCATGGGGCCCGGCCGGGCACAGCCCGAAGAGGAGACATGGGCCCATCCTCCCGCAGGCCCACCACCCGCAGGAGGCACCATAGGGGTCGGGTGCATTGTGTGCCGGGTGGCGGCCAGGAGCAGAGGCCCTGGCGGACTGACCCCCGGCTGCCAAGACTGGCAATAGGGACATGGAATGTCACCTCTCTGGTGGGGAAGGAGCCTGAGTTAGTGCGTGAGGTTGAGAGGTACCGGTTAGATATAGTCGGGCTCACCTCTACACATGGCTTGGGCTCTGGAACCAGTCTCCTGGAGAGGGGCTGGACTCTGTCTCAGTCCGGAGTTGCCCCTGGTGAGAGGCGGCGGGCTGGGGTGGGTATCCTAATATCCCCTCGGCTTGCTGCCGGTACGTTGGGGTTTTTCCCGGTGGACGAGAGGGTTTGTTCCCTGCGCCTTAGGGTCGGGGAACGGGTCCTGACTGTCATCTGCGCTTATGCGCCGAGTGGCAGTTCAGAGTACCCAGCCTTCTTAGAGTCCCTGGGGGGGGGGGGTGCTGGAGGGTGCTCCACCTGGAGACTCTGTTGTCCTGCTGGGAGACTTCAATGCTCACGTGGGTAACGACAGCGAGACCTGGAGGGGTGTGATTGGGAGGAACGGCCTCCCTGATCTGAACCCGAGCGGTGCTCTGTTATTGGACTTCTGTGCTAATCACAGTTTGGTCATAACGAACACCCTGTTCGAACATAAGAGTGTCCATAAGTGCACGTGGCACCAGGACGCTCTAGGCCGTAGGTCGATGATCGATTTTGTAATCGTATCAGCAGATCTGCGACCATATGTTCTGGACACTCGGGTAAAGAGAGGGGCTGAGCTGTCAACTGATCACCACCTGGTGGTGAGTTGGATCAGGTGGCGGGGGAAGACGCTGGATAGACCTGGTGCACCTAAACGCGTAGTGAGGGTGTGCTGGGAACGTCTAGCAGAGGCCCCAGTCCGCGAGATCTTCAACGCACACCTCCGGCAGAGCTTCAACAGCATTCCGAGGGAGACTGGGGACATTGAGTCCGAATGGACCATGTTCAGCGTCTCCATTGCCGAAGCTGCTGCATTGAGCTGCGGCCGCAAGGTGGTTGGTGCCTGCCGTGGTGGTAATCCCTGAACCAATTGGTGGACACCAGAGGTGAAGGGAGCCACTAGGCTGAAGAAGGAGTCCTATCGGGCTTGGTTAGCCTGTGGGACTCCAGAGGCAGCCGACAGGTATCGACAGGCCAAGCGGAATGCGGCTCGGGCAGTGGCTGAAGCAAAAACTCGGGTGTGGGAGGAGTTCGGAGAGGCCATGGAAAAAGACTTTCGGACTGCCGCGAAGAGATTCTGGCAAACCGTCAGACGTCTCAGGAGGGGAAAGCGGTGCTCTACCTGCACTGTGTATAGTGCTGGCGGAGCGCTGCTGACGTCGACTGAGAAAATTGTCAGGCGGTGGAAGGAATACTTCGAGGACCTCCTTAATCCCACTGAGACGTCTTCCGAGGAGGAAGCAGAGTCTGGGGATGAGGGGAATGACCCGCCAATTTCCGGGGGCGAGGTCACTGAGGCAGTTAAACAACTCCTTGGTGGCAGAGCCCCTGGTGTTGATGAGGTCCGCCCCGAGTTCCTGAAGGCTCTGGACGTTGTAGGGCTGTCCTGGTTGACACGCCTCTGCAATGTTGCGTGGAGATCAGGGCAGTACCTGTGGACTGGCAGACCGGGGTGGTGGTCCCCATCTTTAAGAAAGGGGACCGGAGGGTGTGTTCCAACTACAGGGGGATCACACTCCTCAGCCTCCCTGGGAAAGTCTATGCCAGGGTGCTGGAAAGGAGAGTTCGTCCGTTAGTTGAACCTCGGATACAGGAGGAACAATGCGGTTTTCGTCCTGGTCGCGGAACACTGGACCAGCTCTTTATCCTCTCCAGGATACTTGAGGGTGCATGGGAGTTTGCCCAACCAGTCTACATGTGTTTTGTGGACTTGGAGAAGGCATTCGACCGTGTCCCTCGGGGTGTCCTGTGGGAGGTGTTGCGGGAATATGGGGTGTCTGGCCCATTGCTACGGGCCATTCGATCCCTATACAACCGTTGCAAGAGCTTGGTTCGCATTGCCGGCAATAAGTCGGACTCGTTCCCGGTGGGTGATGGGCTTCGCCAGGGCTGCCCTTTGTCTCCGGTTCTGTTCATAATTTTTATGGACAGGATTTCTAGGCGCAGCCAAGTGGCGGAGGGCTTTCGCTTTGGTGGCCTCAGAATCTCATCTCTGATTTTTGCAGATGATGTGGTTCTGTTGGCTTCATCGGGTGAGGGCCTCCAGCTCGCACTGGAACGGTTCGCAGCCGAGTGTGAAGCAGCGGGAATGAGGATCAGCACCTCCAAATCTGAGGCCATGGTTCTCAGCCGGAAAAGGGTGGAGTGCCCACTCCGGGTCGGGGATGAGTTCCTGCCCCAAGTGGAGGAGTTCAAGTATCTCGAGGTCTTGTTCGCGAGTGATGGGAGAAGGGAGCCGGAGATCGACAGACGGATTGGGGCTGCAGCTGCAGTAATGCGGACGCTGCACCGGTCCGTCGTGGTGAAGAGGGAGCTGAGTGTAAAAGCGAAGCTCTCAATTTACCGGTCGATCTACGTCCCTACCCTCACCTATGGCCACGAGCTGTGGGTAGTGACCGAAAGAACGAGATCGCGGATACAAGCGGCAGAAATGAGCTTCCTCCGAAGGGTGGCTGGCCTCTCCCTTAGAGATAGGGTGAGAAGTTCGGCCATCCGGGAGGGGCTCAGAGTAGAGCAGCTGCTGCTCCACATCGAAAGGAGCCAGCTGAGGTGGTTCGGGCATCTGACAAGGATGCCCCCTGGGCGCCTCCTGGGTGAGGTGTTCCAGGCATGTCCCACCGGGAGGAGGCCCCGGGGCAGACCCAGGACACGCTGGAGAGATTATATCTCTCGGCTGGCCTGGGAACGCCTTGGTATTCCCCTGGATAAGCTGGAGGAGGTGGCTGGGGAGAGGGAGGTCTGGGCCTCTTTGCTTAGGCTGCTGCCCCCGCGACCCGGCCCCGGACAAAGCGGATGAAGATGGATGGATCGATGGACTAGTATGAGAATATTATCCAGATGTTGCATGTGCTTTATCTTCTTTTTTTTTTTTCTTTTTTTTTTTTTTGCGCTCCTGCCTCTGTGGCTCAGTTACCCCGCTTTTTCTATATGCCTCCAAGGGCATGCTCACCCCATTAGAGTTTAAGACTATTTTCTGTCCTCATGGGGTCATGAAATTCCTCCAGAAACATTTAAACATTTTAAAATGTTGTACTGCAGCTACAACAGCACTACTTCTTCAAAGGTCTGCATCTTAGAAAACAGCAAATTTTGTATTAAATCATACTGGGAGAACATTTTATCACCATATTCTGGTGGTAGTATATGACTGACATAAAACTAAATATACTCACCTTTATCCATGGATGTTGATTTTTCTGGCATTTGTAACTTTTTGTTGAGTGACTGGAGATGTGTTGCCTCTTTCGTTGTTTGCTGAGCAGCCAACATTATGTTTCCTGTAGATATCGAGACTGGACTGCAAGGACGTACTTGAGATCACGTGTAATTTGGAGACAGAGGGGGAGGAGAATACAGCGTTCATCCTGTGCACAACTTTCTTGACACAGCAGCTACAGCAGCAGAGTCTTTACTGCTCCTGGTGAGTGGGCTCTCTTTAAAGACAAGTTTTCTCTTTTAATTTTCTTTTTTTTAGACTTGATGTAGGAATTTATTTAAAAGAAAGTGATTCTTTGGTAATTTTTGCATTCACAAACAACTATATGTGTAAACTTTTTCTTTTTTTTTTTTTAAATTAAAGGGAGTTGATTTTATTGTGGAGTAAGCTTCAGAGGAGGCTTGACCCCTCACCAGTGTCTCTTCTGGAACGATGCCTTCAGCTAGGTGCCATTGCCAAAACAGTCGACCATTTGCTTTACTTGGTCCGTGTGATTCAGACAGAGGTGAGTGTGAAAACCCGTGCTTTACACTTGTGATACTAAAATGGAACAGGTTGTTTGTAGAGCTGGGCGATAGAACGATAACGATATGTATCGCGATATAACTTTTACTCGATAGAGAAATTAAACTATCGCGATAGACTTCGCCGCTCTTGTCCTCTTAAAAAAAAAAAAAAAAGGTCAGCCAATCCAAATTAAGTAGCACAGAGCCGAACCAATCACAGCCGCAGCGTCACGTCGCGTGACTTGTTACGTACAGCACAAGTGCCAAGCCGCACGTGTGTTTGTTTGGGAAGCAGCCAGCGGGTAATGGAGGAAATGAGTGTGCCGACTAGAAAAATCAACCGAGCGTGACCGAAGAGAAAACAGATGATGGTTCCAACGCCGGAGAGATTGTCGAACGGAAGAGCCATAGAAGTTCCGTAGTGTGAAGGTATTTCGGCTATTTCAAGTCTGACAAAAAATAGAGTAGCGTGCACTGTAAATTGTGCCGAAAGCAAGTCTGGAAATACAATAAACCGGTGCATGCGTCACACTGCGCCACGTTATTGTTTCGGTGAAATGAATTTCTACAATACTGTTACTGTTAATTCTACTCTCTGCAGTGTTTAAATGCTTACATATACACACAGTTACTGTCCCTCCACACATACGACTCGGTTCTGCTTCTATGCCCCAGCTTTGTTTACTTTTTCCCACCGAGGCTTCTAGACTTCTGATTGGCCAACATTTCTGCACGGTTAGGAATCTAGCGCCACCTGCTGCTTTGGCATGTTCATAGCAGCGGTTTCCTTCATTTCTGCCTTTATGTGTGGACGGGATTTTTTTTTAAAACGAAAACGGAAAATCTCCGTTTTCAAAAATACCCGTGTACGTGTGGACGTAGCCTCAGTCTCTGACTGGAAGCGCTAATTCGTCATTCGGCTTTTGTCAGACTAAAGTAACTGTTAAAACTGTTTGAAAAGCTAAGCTATACAACAAGGAGAGATTGAGAATTTCCTTTTAGTTCTCAGTTTATTTGATATTGACAAAAGTTAGTCAGTTTTGTCTGTTCTTCTGTAAAACAAACTAAGATTTATTTTTAGAATTAATATTTTGTTTCTAAGTGGAATTGACAATTTAGTAGTCTGTTTCGTTTGTTCTATTTTGAAACTTAAACACTTTAGCGGCTGCCTTTTGTGTAGTTTGTAATATTTGCCTTTATTTATCTGAAAAAGTCTCATGTTCCTTAAGTACATCTACCCTGTTGAACTTATTATGGGAAATAAATATTTAAATAAAAACAAGCTGCTGATTATTTCACATTTTACTTGTGAGCAACGGCACATTTAAATCTTACAAATATAGTTATTTGGCTTATATCGTGATATATATCGTTATCGCCTGAAATGAAAAAAACATATCGTGATATGAAAAAATCTCATATCGCCCAGCTCTAGTTGTTTGGCATTATGGGGGCAGGCAGACTATATTTGCATTACTTCTTACTTGACTGGAGAGTGAAAACAAAGATGTATGAGACAGATTGGATGCCCTGCTCATTGATGCCCTGGCCCAGATCTGGGAGGACAAATTTTAGCCTAATGGACTAGCGTGCCTGTTATTTTTCACTTTGACTTTCAGGGTGTCTTTGAATTCAGCACTTTGTAGGTTTATCATTTTCAGTTTCATCAAATGATGTGGAATCCTTTTGTTCCTGACACAGTAACCAGTCCTTATCAGTGTAGATCAGTATGGATATGAGCCCCCTGCTGCCTTCATTGAAGTTGATGTATTTTCAAAGTGTTCCTTTAATTTAATTTTAATTTAATTTTTTAATTTTTTTAGCAGTGTATTTAGAGGCTTATGTAGCCAGTGTAACAGGGTATTTTTTTGTATTTCCCAGCACTCTATAATGGGAATATAACTCTTCATATCACTTTTTAGGCGGAGGAACCAGGGATACCTGCGTCGGTAGAGCTTTGCGTGAAAGCCCTTCAACTTCCAAAGCAGGATGACTCGGAATCGAAGATCTCTGTCTGTAAGACGGTGTCCTGCCTTCTTCCAGACGACCTTGAGGTTCTGCGTGCCTGCCAACTCACAGAGTTCCTGCTTGGCCCTGCTCAGGAAGCCTTCAGCTGTCTTGAGGAGCTCTACTTGCGCCCAGACCAAAAGTATGACCAGGACAGTGAGGTTATTCCCAACTCACTACGCTGTGAGTTGCTACTAGCACTGAAAGCTTACTGGCCTTTTGACCCCGAATTCTGGGACTGGAAAACTCTAAAATATCACTGCATCTCCCTTCTGGGGCTGAGGCCAGAGTCAGAAGGGGAAGAGGAAGAGGCCGTTGAGAAGGATAAACTGCATGAGCTGCAGGGAGTCACTGTTAAAGTAGAATCGGTGCACCAAAATGGGATAAATGGAGGTCTTGACAGTCATGAACAGCTAGATCAAAAACAGTCTATTAACCAAACAGACATCAAAGGTGATTCTGAGGCAAAAAAACAGAACTTCTGCTGTCACATTTGTAAAAGGTCTATCTCGGACACCCAAGTAATTCACCACTCAAAAAGACATGCAGAGGATAACAACCACCCCTGCCCTATTTGCTTGGAAAAGTTCGAGAGTCGGAAGAAACTCGTTCCTCACATTAAAAAACACATTGAGAGTGAAACACATCTTGTCAAAAATCATGCCAAGACTGAGGAAGTACAGAAAACGATAGAAGAAGATGACGACGTTGAACCGGGTGAGATCACCATCGATCCTTCTCTAATGCTGTATTACAAATCCACCCATGATCCAGATGTCTTGCAGCATATTGTGCAGCAAGCCAAAACAGGGACAGAGAAACATGTGGACAGCGACGAGCATGTAACTTTCGATTACATCGACCAACATTTCAAACTGCAGAACAGGGATGAGTATCCCTGTCCAGGAACTGGATGTACACGAACTTTTAAACATTCCAAGTACTTGTATGTCCACTTAAAGTCGGAGCACAAAGGTGATGAAAACGTGAAATATTTTCACCAGATGAGAGACAAGCGGGAAAAGTGCGTCTTCTGTAGACGTCATTTTGTCTCAGCTTACCATCATCGCAAACATATAAGAGTTCACTATGGTGATCAGCCTTACGCGTGTGTGGTTATAGGCTGTGGTGCGCAGTTTAATACTTCCAATGAACTTGTCACACACAAGCAAACCCATGGCTATCAGCTCAACTACCAGTGTCAGCTCAAAGGCTGTTATGTCACATACTCTGACTTGGGACAGATCTATCACCATGAAGCACAGCATTTCAGAGATGCGGCATTTACCTGCTCTAGTACTGACTGTAGAAAGTATTACTTGTCCAAAAAGGAATTTATAAAGCATCTGTCAACACACAACATCACTTTCTCTGAAGAGGACTTTGAGGCTCAAAGGAAGGCAAAGCGGAAACTTTTTAAGACTGTTACTGATGCAGCCATTCGCCTTACTAAGTCAGTTGAATCTGACACTGTAAATGGAGACGTCCTGAATGCTTCGTCAGTGAGTTGCTCCTCCTCCTTGCAGGAATCTGACGTCAAAGAGCCCAAAGCAACAATGACTTTGGTGGCTGTGTGTTTTGATGGAAGTAAATTCACTTGTGGCTTTGAGAAGTGTGGCATGACGTTTTCCAGAGCCAGAGATGTCCAGAGACATCTTAAATGTGCTCACCCAGAACATCTCAAACTGGAGAACAAAGAACACAAACATGACAATGAGCAGGGATCCAAGTCCAAATGGATAAAGTCTGAAAATCAACCGGAAAATGAAGAGAAGGGACAAAACGACCCAACTCCATTTCAACCTGTGGACACTTGCCAAGAAAAAAAAGCTTCCACTCATCCCAAAAGCAGTGAAACAAACTCTTTAAGCCTTCAAACAAAAAACGATGCTCTCAAAGAGATTCTCATCGGGCTCAGTAGACTGGACCTGAATTCCGACAGTTTGCCAAACGAACCCACTCAGTCCAGCGTGGACTCAAACACGTCTCAAATATCTCTTCATCAGGCAATTATGGCAAAGCCCCCTGTTGTCTTGCTTCAGAAGAGACCACATCTTTCAGAGGAAAAGGTTAAAGTCCTCACTCAACAAGCAACCACTGAGGAAGGTGGTAGTGAATCACTAGCCAGTGCTAAGCCCTATGTTTGTGAGATGAAAAGTTGTGGCTTTAGAACGGCTCAAAGTTACAGCTTACTGCGCCACTATAACACCAGACATGGCCGTACCATTGAACAGGCCAAAAGGTTGACTTCTTTGAAAACCACCTGTTTTAAGCCTTACGTGTGCCACCTTTGTTCCAAAAGCCACAGGGAAAAACACGTGTTGAGGGCCCATTATATTCAGTTCCATAACATGAGTGAGACTTGCGTAGATCAGATTAGTGTAACATCTGTACAGCATGAGGGAAACAAAGTGTCCAAATCTAAAAAAAAACTAACAGCGCCTTTGACAAACCACGGCCTAAAGGTAAAAAAGAAAGAGCTCCCCAAGTTGCAACACCAACAAGAGACCAAAAACTCAACAGTGATAAGTGAAAATGGAAAAGACTTTGATAATCACTCCCCATCTGAAGAGGAAGGGGAAGATGAGGCAAAGGGTAGAGAGGAAGATGAGCAGAGACAGGAAAGTGAAGATAAGACCACACAGCAAGTCAGAACGACAAGACGCTTGGTAGCCAAAAGTAATCTGTGCTATATACTTGATAAGTTCAGTAAACCTTTTCATTGTGTGGCAAAAAATTGCGATGCAGCTTTTTCCACCCAGGGAGGTCTTGTGCGCCACCTCCAGTTAGTACATCATTACAATCGCTCTCAGCTTTTGTTGGAAAAAGATATTGATGTGCACCACAGTCCAGAAGTGAGAAAAGAGCCTGCCAAAAAAAGGCCTCTCCCAAACTCAGATGAACCTCAACCCCAGTTCAAATGTCACTTTGCAAACTGCAATGCTTCCTACCACCTTAAAAGCAGCTTAGTGCGTCACACTCGTGATTACCACTCGCAACCACCTGAGCTATTAAGGTGCAAGTATGACGGCTGCACAAGAGTGTTCAGCCATGACGGTGCGCTTAAAAAGCACACTCTTTATAGTCACTGCGAGTTGTACGACTCGCTGGTGGTACGTCTGCAGAGCACTCACAAGAAGTCTATTACCGGGTGTCAAAAGAAGCTTATAGTCACACCAGAGAGTCCTCAGAAAGAGGAACCTGGTTCACCCACCGCACAGGCTGAGAGTCCAAAGCCTGAAGTGACAGCTACGTCAGAACAACTGGGTGATGAGGGTGCTGCGGAGAAAAAGGTCTCAGGAGAGAAAAAGCGAGCGAAAAGAAATTGTTTCAGCAGTTACGTGTTTAGATCTCACGAAGAAGCACTACAGATGTGCCAGGATCGCTGCTTGCGAGTGGCCTACCCATGCATGGTTCAGGACTGCGATTCTGTCGTCACGTACATGCACAGCTTGAACCGTCACTACCTGAAGGTCCACCACATGCGCCGAGAAGATGTCTTTAAGAATGAAGATAAGCTTGTTTTTACTGCCGAGCAGCTCGAAGAACTCATTCAAAGGAAGTCCGCCAGACCGACTGTTGCAGGCACGTGCGTCCCTAATGGGGTTCTTAAAATGGAGTACCAAGCAGAGTCGGAAAGCGCAGGGGCACAGCCTGCACCCGTGAGTCTTCATTCCATCAAAGGGGACACGCAGGATGAGGACAATCATGATGCACTGAGCTTCCCTGGAGAAGAAGAGCAGGAGCTGCCACCTGTTGAGAGAAATGGTGTCCTCGTTGGTGCAGACGAGGTGCTATATGGTGAGCCGAGCACAGGCGGGCATGCTGAAGACGCTGCTGCAGGAACACCAAGCACTCAGAAACCAGAGGAGAGACTGAGCTTGGATAAAATCAAGCCTCTGCTCCGCCCGGTCACTGTTGATCTCTCACCACCATGTTCACTTCGTTTCACTACTGAAGAGGGCTTCCAAGATGGATCGGGCAACAAAGATGGTAGTAAAACATTAAATGGATCCGTAACGTTGTCCAGTCCTCCCGTTCGCCAGCCCCTGAAAAGGATGAACGAGCTGTCTGAACAGCCTTCAAACGTAAAAGACTCTCAGTCTCGTAGTGCTTCTCCACGGGCTTTTGACATTGCTGGCTATAAGCCTATGGGGTTTGAGTCTTCATTTCTTAAGTTCATACAAGAAACCGCTCCAAAAGACAAAAATACAGGATTAGCAAAACGGCGGGACACTTTCAGACGTAGTTGTTCTGTCAAAGAGAACAACCAGCTAGGAATCTCTCACACCCGCAGCAGACGCACTCATTCCCCACTGCTGAAGCCCCACTCTATGACTGGGGACTTCACGTCAGTCCAAAACTTGAAGTCCATCCTGGACAAAGCCCTGGCTGGGTGTGGGGACCTGGCAATTAAACAGCTTCAGTACCTCAGACCCGTGGTGGTCCTGGGCAGACCCGTGTGCACCACCGCCCTCCCTGACCTCTTCCCAACAGACACCAACAACAGCAAACTGCTTCTTGGAAGTTAGTTTAACCGAGCACCTTTTTAACATGGCTATGGTAAATGACTTTTTAGTTTCACAGCTGTGTATCAGTATTTTTATTTCTCCCAACCATGATGATGCTGTTATGTTTTTGCTATTTTTAAGTTGCCAAACTGAACAGTTGTAGTAATTAGCATAAAATTAAAAAACAAGCTTAAACACTGCACACTAGATCCAGCTGATTGTTTGGGTTTTTTAGACATCTGTAATGAAGCATTCAGATAACACCTATTATGTTAAATCCTGGTCACAAGTGTATATACTGTAGTTCTCTGAGATAAATGTACAGCTTTTCAGATTGTTGGAAATGGTCAGTAGCGAATTGCAAGGCCTTTTCACTTTTGTGAAAATGTGACTGAAAATATTTCCTTACTACAAAGTCCATGAAGGAATACGTTTGGTTATTTTTCACCTCAGTTTATAATAAGTCAGTGTTGGGTTGCAGTGGACAGGTGTTGGCCAACATGTATGTAACACTTTCTAATAAAATAAATGTGGAAATGAATTTACAGTCTTGACTCTCTGGATTGTTTATTAATTTGTTAAATTTCCAAGTAAATTACTAATTTTCTTATTTCTTGGTAAATGTTATTGTCTTCCCTCAGATTAAAACTGTTAACTGAAAAAGTAAGCTTAGCGCTTTACATTATTTTATGGATCAGGCAAAGACGGACATCGTTTATAGTCCCAAACTCCTAAACTCCAAACAGTCCAGCGTTAGCTGTGCAACACTTCTTTGGGCTTAATTTTCAGTGAATTACAGTATTCGCTCATGAGAAGTATTCAGGAGGCCCTGCCGGAAGGTCTGTCAGAATCCAGTTTGCCTGGCACATGTGTGGTTAAAATTTGCAGATGCGACACTGCAAATAAACAGATTCTGTGCACGGGAAGGGTTGGGGGCAGCTGTGTGGTTTTAGTATTTAAAATTTTACATGTCTAAAGTGTTTTTAATTAAAGGTAAATTATTAGTTATTTAAATCCATATTTATATAGATATGAAAAGCCACATTAATATATACTTTATATGTGTGCGTACTTTGTACTGAATAAAATGGGTGTGGTACAGGATCCGACACGTTTCCTGTTGTGTTGAAGTAAAAACCGTTATTTTATCGGTGGTGATTGCATGTAAATAATCAAAATGAACCGAGAAGAGGAATTAAGTAGCAAAAGTCAACATTTCCTGCGCTGCCACGTCTGTTTAGCTATCATGCTCATGGGATAAATGGGGCCGCTACCGCCAGCAATAAACGTGTAGTTCTAGTGCTTTAAAAAAAAAAAGTAATACTCTAAAACCATAAATTATGCTTTATTAGGAGTTTAAATAGTGTGAATATACATTTGCATTCGTAGTTGCATTTTACACGAATATTTGTGTAGAATATTTATTAATGGGGGTTGAAATAAAGGTGTTTTCTCGAAATACAAAAATTTGAACTCTTTAGTGAGTCAGTCAAATTAAGAAAATCCACTGCGGAACCAAGTTATAGAAGACGTTCCTTTGGGTGCCGAATTCGTTGATACGCATAACCAACGGGCTCGGTAGTTGAGATGAATGGAATGATGTTAGTTGTAAAAGCCTAGACTTTTCTTAGGAATGAAAACTGGATGCAAAGATCTAAACTTTAGTCTGTATCTGTTTATTTGACGGAGGGGCATAGTTCCCATAATTCACGGTTAAAGAGCTGTCTGTGAGTGTGTGTGTAGAGCGGAAGCTAATTAGCTGCTAGCCTGCTTAGCTAACTGCTAGATTAACAGAGCAAAGATGGTTGAAACTATGTTTGACCTGCCGGTGGAAAAGCAGATATTTTACGCTGTCCTAGGGTTTTCATGGACAGTATACCTTTGGGAGGCATATCTTTCTTACAGACAGGTGAGTCAATTGTTTACCAGATTAAATCCCTTTGCTTTATAATAAAAGCAGAGCGTAAATCAACGAACCGCTGACAGTGGTTAAAACGTTTGATTTTAATCTCCCGTGAACTCACTATGAGCTGTGTCTTTCATAAAGTCTGCATTTAATATAGGATATTCTGACAGTTGAATATGTGATGCGACCAAGGGGTCCGTTTAGCAGGGTTAGACTTTTATTGCTATTCAGTATTCTAGGTATTTAGTTTCAAAACACAACAGCGTAAGATTTCTTAATACGAAACCACAAAGCTATGAGTCCATAATCAGCTTGCTGGAAATGTTTACTGGTCTATTTCACGCCCAGACACGTGGATGTGAAATATGAAGCTATTTGAATCCTATTAAAACATTTTTTTATTCACTTCAGTTAAGCCACATTGAAAAGTATCTCACGACAGTGTTGGGATGGGTGTAGTTCCTCTAGGAACAGGAACTGATGTAGCAAATAATACAGAGAACGTCTTTAACCGAGAACATTATCACGTAGTCTTGATATGCTAGTACACACATGGAAAGAGTGCAGAGAGCAAGTTTTATGAGAATATGGACAAGGATTCACACGATTATCAAACACAATTGGCCTTCCTGTAAATCATTAGATTCATGGCAGTAGGCAATGTTTACTTGTTCTGTGAAATTTCTTTAGTTCAAATTTAGTGATTAAGAGCTAAAAGACTTCAAAGTAGATTTTGGTATCCCTAGTATAAAAACCCCCCACACAAATTATTGGCCTCACCCACCAGCTCAAAGGTCGAATTGTTGCAATATCGTTCACACGATTGTATAGTATTGACTCAACAAGTTAAAAAGTTGCTCTTTGAAACACATATTTAAAGGAAAACATCAAATTGGATTAGTATTGATTATGTTATGTGATACTTGTCAAGTTTTGAGTTTAACACTTGAAAAATGCACATCTGAAATACGTAACTTGGACAGTTACACTGACCGCATTGGATCCCTACATCAGTACCTTGATGATTTTCACTGTTAATGTAACTTTATGCGCACGTCTTCCTACACTGCAGAGGAGGATATATAGAACAACAACCCATGTACCGCAGGAGCTGGGCAAGATCATGGATTCTGAAACATTTGAGAAGTCACGTCTTTACCAGCTGGATAAAAGCAACTTCAGCTTTTGGTCTGGACTCTATTCTGAGACCGAGGGGACGGTAAGATCATTTAACTAAAAGACACTGTTGTTTTAGCCTAGTAACTCATTCTGTATGCCACACATTTAAAATATTGTGCTCAAAACGGTTTCAGCTGATTCTGCTACTGGGTGGAATACCATTTCTGTGGGCTGTCGCTGGTTCTGTGACTGCTCGCTTTGGATTTGGTCCAGAATACGAGATCACCCAGTCCCTCGTGTTTCTGACGCTTGCTACCCTGTTCAGTGCTATAACTGGACTCCCCTGGAGTTTGTACAACACTTTCGTCATTGAGGAGAAGCACGGCTTTAATCAGCAGGTACACTGGCTGGAATGCACTCACTGTTTGTTGCTGAGACTAACTTGAGTTTGATTGGATTGAAGTTACCACAGTTGATGTTGTGTCTTTGTTGTTTAATGTCAAAAACACAAACGATTTAAAATGTAATAAGAACTTTGATGGACTGAAGTTTTTGACTGTGAAATTTTGTCTGTTTAAACCCAAAATGAATTCAAAGACCGGAGAATCTGTGAAGAAGTAAAAAGAAATCAGAACTCTAACACACTGTATTAATCTCCTGTTTACTCTGTTCTCTTTTAATGTCTGCTCTTCCTCTCAGACGTTGGGGTTTTTCCTCAAAGATGCCGTGAAGAAGTTTGCTGTCACTCAGTGCATCCTGCTTCCTGTGACCTCCCTGCTGCTGTACATCATAAAGATCGGCGGAGACTACTTCTTCATTTATGCTTGGCTCTTTACCCTGGTCGTTTCTCTGGTTAGTGGCGCATTCGCCTTGCTCTGTGAAAACGTTGAAAATGCATCACTGTGTAATAAGAAAATGGGTTTCTTGTCAGATAACTAGTGAGAAACTCAAAAGAAGTACATAGTTGATACTACACCTGTAATACATCCTGTCATCTCTGTCTTCTAAGGTACTTGTAACCATCTATGCTGATTACATTGCTCCCCTGTTTGACAAATTCACACCATTGCCAGATGGAGAGTTAAAGACAGATATCGAAGCCATGGCCAAGAGCATAAGCTTCCCCCTCACCAAAATTTACGTAGTTGAAGGTATGTCTTGAATGTGTCTTTTTAGTTATCATTCCCACTGTCACAGAGTGCTTGCTCATTGTGGGTCGTTTGTTGGGGATTTCTCTCTGTTGTTCTAGAGTCTTTTCCTTACATTATCAAGCCCCTTATTATTACATTGCAATCATTAGTATGTTGTTTTTTTTGTTTTTTTTTTACATTGTGGAGCGATGGTTGGTTGGAGATCCATGAATTTTTGTCTTGTTTCCAGGTTCTAAACGTTCTTCACACAGCAATGCATACTTCTACGGGTTCTTCAAGAACAAACGCATTGTGCTGTTTGACACACTGCTGGAGGATTACTCGCCGCTCAACAAGGCTGGAGAGTCACAGCCTGAGCAGCCAGAGAGTGATGAGACATCCAGCGAGTCTAAAGCCAAGCCCAAGGTTGCGAAGAATTTCACTTGATTCATAAAAACACTTTTAAAGACAGAGTATTCTTACTTGTCTTGAAACACACTTTGGTTGATTTTTGCTTGATAACAACTGGTCTGAGAGCTTGAAAGATATATATCTTTTTTGTCATTAAGCTCTGTTTTGCTTTTAAAATCCTTTAATAAAGGATTGGGAAAAGCCCAAAGTATTAAATGTATTAATGTTTAGGCTTGATGTTGTTGGAAATTTTAGGTGACTGATTTTGAATCTTCTGTCACAGAACAAAAAACAAGGATGCAACAACCCAGAGATCCTTGCTGTTTTGGGTCATGAGCTTGGCCATTGGAAGCTTGGTCATACCGTCAAGAATATCGTCATTAGTCAGGTGATTTCTCCCAGATGGATGTCTTTTTGTTTTATCCCAAAGCATATAAAAGCCTGATTAGATCATACTACAGACATTCAGAGATTGAACTGAATCTATTTTTATCTCTTCAGATGAATTCCTTCCTGTGCTTCTCCTTATTTGCTGTTCTGATTGGACGTAAGGAGCTGTTTGTAGCTTTTGGCTTCGATGACAGCCAGCCCACATTAATAGGCTTGATGATTATCTTCCAGTTCATCTTTTCTCCTTACAACGAGGTATGTGTGAGATCATGAAAGTTTGAATAATTAAACCCTGTTGTTTTGAGATGTTTAAATATTTCTCTTCTTCCTCGCTTTTGTAGGTTCTGTCTTTCTGTCTGACGGTCCTGAGTCGCAGGTTTGAGTTCCAGGCAGATGCTTTTGCTCGCGGCATGGGCAAAGCCTCAGAGCTTTACTCGGCTCTCATCAAGCTGAACAAAGACAACCTGGGCTTCCCTGTTGCTGATTGGTTGTTTTCCATGTGGCACTATTCCCACCCTCCTCTCCTTGAGCGCCTCAGAGCACTGGGCAACACCAAGCAAGACTGACGGGGCAGGAAGGGGGAGCGGCGACCGCTGCCTCCTCCGAAGGGCCTCCGCAGACCGCTCCTGGCCCTGTGATGCACCCTGGTCTTTTTCCTTCCCTTCTGCCCCCCATTAGCAAATTTTATCTTATTTTATCCTTTTCTTCACTTGCCATACTTTGTTTTGTTTTTTTTTTCTTTGAAAGTTAGTTTTAAACAAAACCAAAACATATCAGCACAAGGCAACCATAAAAAAAATCTAAGCCTGTACTGTTCTTTTTCTTTTATTCAGAAAAACCATTTACACACTTGCTGTGTGTGATAGATCTGGACAACGTGTAAAGAAAAAAGCAATTGTCAGAGCACATATCAGATTTCTCAGATTGCACTCATAGATTTGTTTTTAGAAATCCTTTTATTTTTGTACAATTTATTCAGTACATCATTCTTTTTCCCTTCTAAGTATGAAGCTCAAATGAAATTGACAAGTTATTTGGCTGTTAAATGTTAAGTTGTTTTTTTTTTTATTTATATTAATTTAAGATGATTAGTCATACAGTATATTTACTCATTACAATGCTTTTTACAGATGCACGGGCCAGATTGATTTGTACAGCAAGTGCAACATTTATTGTCAAGTTCAAGTGAATATTCATGAGTCTACTAATCAATTCAGTGCTTTTTTTAATTTTTATTTAAAGAGAAACTCTGTAGATTCTTTGTCACAGTGACAAAATACGAGTGCCTCCAATTCTCCTCTTTGTACCCATAATGATCACCTAGTGAACAGAGCGGTGCGAAATGTTTCGTTTGAACATTACATTAGACGTGTTATTTTTGTTTTGTTTTTTACATGCAATGAGGGGCTGCTGTTTTAATTTTCTTAAGCACCTGCTTGTCATGTAGGGTCCAACCATACCTGTACATATGTAACTTTGGTGATTAGAGTAATGATATATGGAGTGAATTGTTGAAAAAAAAATGTTGAATGTGATTTGAATTTTTAAGTTCGTGTAGAGTTTCATAGTTTTTGTTTGGTTTTTCTCTTTGTTTCATGCCAGCGATACCTGGTAAGCAAAGTATTTATAGGGGACTTATGGGAGGGAGATGGCAAGATTTCACCACGTGAGCCAGAGTTTGGTTTGCTCAGAGAGGGGGTGTATGCTTTCTTTGCAGTGTTGAATAAAATATTCTAAGCATTTATCTTATTTGGGGTGCTTGTTTTACTTAGAAAAAATTTTGCGAAAATCACACAAAAGATAAGATTTACATCCAGTGATGACTTTGGAATATATTTTTAATTTTACATATATGTGTGTGTGTGTGTGTGTGTGTGTGTGTGTGTGTGTGTGTGTGTGTATATATATATATACACACACACACACAAAATGCTCACTGGACACTTAATTAGGCACAGCCTGGTTGGACCCCTTTTATACCTTCAAAACTGCCTTAATTCATATAGATATATTCTCTGTATGAATTGAGGCATTTTACACCATATCTGTAATGCATAGATTCAACAAAATGCTGGAAACATTCCTGAGATTTTGATAATTATATAATGGCATCACACAGTTCCTGGGCATCCATGAAGCAAATCTCTTGTTCCACCACATCCCAAATATGCTTTATTGGATTGAGACCTGGAGACTCGAGGTCATGTGAGTACAGAGATGTTCTGATCTTTGGCTAGAAGGATGCCAAGAAAATATCCCCTGCACCACCAACACCAGAACCATTAATGCAAGGCAAGACAGATCCATGCTTTCATGCTGTTTTAAAAATTCTGACCCTAACATGAATATGACAGCAAAAGGTAAGTCTTATCAGATCAGGGGAAATTTTTTTTCTTTTTTTTTCCAATTTTGGTGAGCTTCTGAGATTTGTAGCTTCAGTTTCCTTAGCTAACAGGAGTGGCACCTCATGTGATTTTCTGCTGCTGTAGCCCATCTGGTTCATGGTTTGGCATGTACATTCATGTATTTGAATTACTGTTGCCTTCCTACAATCTCTGTAAACTCTAGAGATGGTTGTGTGGGAAATTCCCAATGGATCAGCAGATTTTGAAGTACTTATAAAAACCATGCTATGGTCAAAGTTAATTAAATACCCTTTCTTCCCCATCCTGATGCTCAGCTTAAAAATAAATTGATGTTTTATAAACTTATTTCTTTAGATAAAAAATTACTGTGTACTAAAATATCAATTTAAAAAAAACCCAATTCACAAGTTATTTAATTAAGCTATGTAAAAAAGTAGAAATAACCATTGTTATTGTTGATTTTGTTTTTTTGTTTAAAAAACATTTTAAACCCCTTTTTGTTCACTAGCTGTGAATGTATATAGTATTTAAATTAATTAAAAAATGAATTAAAAAAATCACACATCGTGTTGCGTTATTGGTATGTAGCATAACAAAAATTATAAGGTCAGCTGCTACGTAAAGAGAGGCAATGCGGTGTCCATTTTTAAGACCATACCACTGCGGGAATTAAACACTGTGTTTTTTCTGCACTATGTTATTATTCCATGTTATGTATATGAAATATATTTAGCAGATAAATTGAAATAATACATCATCGTATGAATAGATTTTTTAAATGTATCATTTAATTGAACTAACGTATCTTCTGTTGGCACCCCCGCCTTGGACATAATGGCGCCGTCCTGTGGTGTATTTTTGTGGACAAGGACAAGCTCGACACTACTTGTCAGTGGTGTTTTCATAAACATGGCGAGGTTTTTGAGGCCTAATATCAGGACTTTTGTCACCTCACAGCTGAGAATGTCATCCGACCAGGTAATAAACGTCCTGCAACCGCCTCACTTCATTGCAAATACCGTGTAACCGTTATACAGCGGTGTGACATGTTTAGCCTCATCATTTTTGCTAGCTGAAAACCTTAATGACAGGTTCACCTGCTGTAGCACTGTGGTATTAGCTTTCTAATTGAACATTATTACCTAATAATTATAGGTTATATATGCCAAGGGGGTTAATTTTGTATGCACTGCCACCTGTCAGACTATTCAGAAAAAGAATTTGGTTTTGTGAGCTGCTTTGTCCTCTCAGACGTTTAGGTTTTGCTCAAAAAGCGTTTCTGGTCTGTTCGAGATATCTCCATTATCACCTTGGAAACAAAGAAGCCTTTTAACCCACTCAAAAAATATAAAACCTTGACCTTCAACGTGGGCTTGTTTTCACAGTGTCCAGCAGATTCACCTTAATATCACACAGAAAGCCCTGATCACTAAAGTTGAGAAAGAAAGTAACTTTAAGAAATGTTTAATTTTAAGCTGCCATCTGTTAAAGAAATGTCTTTATAGAAAATACTCAGAGCTCTATTTTTTATTTATGCATTTATTATTGGGTTTTGGGGTTTGTTTATTTTTTTGCTTGTTGCTGAGTTAATTCACTAAACTTGTTTTTCTCTTAAATACTTCCCCACCCACTCAGCTGGGTGAGCTGGGTAAAGGTGCCGGGAAAGGTGGTGGTGGTGGAGGCTCTATCAGAGAGGCAGGTGGATCCATGGGGAAGAAGCAGGCTGCAGAGGAGGAGATGTACTTCAAGTATGAAATTCAACTTATAGAGACAGTTTTTTGTCCACTTTTTCCACCTCTTCTACATGAAAATAAGCTTGCGTGATATCTGTCTTTCTTCATATAAGGCGCAAGGAGAAGGAGCAGCTGGCAGCACTAAAGCAGCACCATGAGGACGAAATTGATCACCACAAAAAGGAGATTGAACGTCTCCAGCGCGAGATTGACCGCCACAAGGGAAAGATCAGAAAGCTGAAGCATGATGACTGAGTGAAGCCTTTAAAATAAAACAAAAGTTTTGTTTTTTTTCTCCTCACTGTCCAAGACTCATTTAGTAACCACACTAGTTTCTGCGTGCACTGTGTTATGCCAGTCATGAATGTTTGAGTGATGGTACTTATGTAAATTCTTGAAAGGTATTAAAATTGATTAAAAGAAATGAGTACGGGTTCCATGGCATGCTCTCCAAGAACATTTTCCTGTGTGATGTTGTTCATTGGTGTGCCGTATGTCACAGGTACAATGCCAAAGTGAAAAAGACTAAATATAATCTGTGCTTCATGCAACTGTTTTATTTCAGTGAACAGTTTGTGAACTTGTGAGAAACATTGTTTTCAATGAGCAACAATAGGCAGCAAATCAAGTGATAAAATTGACTAAGCTGCAACCAGCACACCTTTAATGTGAGATATAAAAATGGTAAAAAAAAAAAAGATAATTAAAGTTATCTGGCACCACAAATATGTGACCTGGTCAATATGTGTTTCAAACTGCTCCTTAAAGCCATCTTGATCTGAAGTAGGGTAATATAAATTTAATACTATTAAGATCTTTAAAAGTATTTAACACCTTTATGATTTCTTTTTTCTTTGTTTGCTTTTTGCCTACCTAGCCTACCTAGGATATTCAAATTGATATCATAGGTACATCTACTGAGTTTTCAAGCTTGAAAGGACTTTACCACTTATTTTTTTCTCCCTTCCCCTTTAGAAGTGGACACTGGTGCATTTTGGATCATTGTCCTGTTGCCTAAACTAAGTGTGCTTGAGCTTCAGGGCACAAACTGATGATGGAACATTCTCATTCAGCATTTTCTGGTAGAGAGCAGAATTACAACAAGTTGTCCAGGTCCTGGAGCAGCAAAGCAAAACTGCGATTGCTATATAATTAATATATAATTATATAATACATAATAGTATACATAATTTATAATACTGAACTTAATTCGCCCAACAGTGGCGCTATTTTTTCATAGCCTGTGAGCCACGAGAACGAAGGAAGCTGTCGTCACTTCCGCCCACCCCTGCCTTTTACCACGAGCAACCCCGTTTGTCTTTCTTTTCGCACATCATGGCGGACCGGTTCAATAAGGTGGGAAGCTGCTCTGGAGATATTATATCATTTTTCAGCTCTGTAGGCAAAATAAAACCTTGTGTTTTGCAGTTAAGCGACTGGCGATAACTTGGGACAGCTTTGTGTAGTCGTTGTTTTGCTCAGTGTTTTTTCTGAGACCTATTTTTAGGGAATGTCTGAGGCAGCTCGCTATAGCCGAGTGAGCGTGCCTTCATCATGGCAGCTTCCCTGAGTCAACGCTGTTAGCTTGCGAGGCTAGGTTTAACGTGTGTACTGGATATATGGTCGTATGGGAAACGTACCGGCAAACTTAACTAAATTTAATGGGTGGTATTTCGTTGCTTCTGTGTAGGGAACCTTTCATGACATTTCAACTCAAAAAATACAAGGTTAATCGTCAGCGCGGTTTCGTTTAGATGCTAAGCAAACGTTATGTCTCAACCGGCAAGTCAATAGTGTCCCATGTGCCATTTATCACAGTGACGTGGAGCCAGAAATACAGTTCAGTTCACAGTAAACCCCTTTATTAAACAGTGATGGGGTTAAATGCGTTTTATTACCGTTTAACTTGTATGTTAGTGCAAGGCTGATAATGTGACGATTGTCAAGTAGATAGTAAATGCAAGTTGATTAACATTACTATACAAGATTATAGGGGAATTACTAGGATGTTTTTTCACGGTGAGGATAAAGCATTGATATCCTTTTCCCCCACCTTTTATTTTAGGTTCTGCTGCTTGATGGCAGGGGCCATCTGCTCGGCCGACTTGCTGCCATTGTGGCTAAACAGGTTCTTCTGGGTAAGTTTTCAGAGATTAATAGGAATTTTGGTAATAAACAATATAAATGTTTGATAATAAACAATTTAAGTTAAGTATACACTGTGCGATTTTTGGACTGTCCTAGTCAAGAGGTTCGAATTTAGTATCACACTACATGCATGGACTCCTTGGAGCAATATCCTGACAGTGTCAGAAATTTTGTAGCAGTATCTCATAATGAGACTGCTGCTGTACCTGCTGACCATTCAGTAGGAATGCAGTGCAAACTAACCTGAAATAGCTGAGCCATTGTGGGGTGCTGTTGGAGGTAAACTGTGCAAAATAAGGTGGTTTGGATTGTAACACATAATCTAGTATAGTTTTACACACCTGAACTGTGGACAGTGTCAGTAGTATTGTTTCTGAAAATACTCATGATGTCCACTTGCTCTGGGAATTCTCTAGTTACTGGCTCTTGTTACATAGCATCAGTTAGGAATTATACGGTTATTCGAGCACTAGAAGGATGAGTATTTGATTTCCATTCCAAAAAATTTGATATTTGTGTCCTCATGTCTAGTTCAGGTGGGTAATGTCTTTAAAAAAACACTTGCATTTTGTATGTGAAAAATGACTGTTTGTGCAAAAGTCCTGCAGAGAGCATTGTATGCTCTTTCTACACATGGTCCAGATGCAATCACACAAAACATGCAGACACACAGATGGCTACAAAGACCGACCAATGCTACGATGAAACTTTACCTTTAACTTCCAGACTTGTGTCAGATCCATGTCGCACAGTGTGTTTTGCAGCATGTAAGACTGATGAACAATGTGTTCATAGTTGGCTGCTGTTGTGTCATTCTGTCGATGATGACTGTATTAACTGCCTTGGTTGAGTTTAACGACAATGAGAAAACTCACATGCACTACCATCTGAGACAGGAAACAAACAGTATCTGCACCTGTTTGCTACTCTCTTTAACTGTTGGGATTAACTTTTGGCATTTTGTCTTTTAGGCCACAAAGTGGTGGTGGTGAGATGTGAAGGCATCAACATCTCTGGCAACTTCTACCGTAACAAGCGTAAGTAGGGTTATGTCCTATTTTCAGTCCTTTAAAATGCTTGTTGTCGGTGATGTTTTACTAGTTTGAGTTTCACAGACCATGAGAAAACCTTACATGCACTACCATCTGAGGCATCAGCATTACTTAATAAAGCAATGGTTGCCCCTTGCATGTATCTTGATGTATGTGTAATGTGGCTAATGTATATCTCTTCTGGATCATGTGCCTGTTTGCAGTGAAGTACCTGGCTTTCCTGCGCAAGAGGATGAACACCAACCCCTCTCGTGGTCCGTACCACTTCAGGGCTCCCAGCAAGATCTTCTGGAGGACCGTTAGAGGTGAGGAAGTGACACTACCGGCACATGAAGGGGTGTATTTGCATTCATCTATGATACTTGCTTAGCACAGTAAAGCTGTTTATAGCAAAGCTAATGATCTATTGATGAAGCAGACTTCAGACATCTGACTTTTTTTCAGTTTAGCATATGTTGATGGAAACTGAGGTTGTTTTATTTTTTTAAAGCACAATCTCTCTTTAAACAGGTATGCTGCCTCACAAAACCAAGAGAGGTCAGGCTGCTCTGGAGAGGCTGAAGGTGTTTGATGGTATCCCCCCACCCTATGACAAGGTATGCTGGTAATGTCTTTCCTTAATCTTTACGGCCCCCACAAGTGGCTTTGACTGTGCTGTCTGTGATGCCATACATCTTAACTGCCTTGTCTGAATAGTAACCATGAAAAGAAATGATGTCTGAGACACGCTGCCTATAGCAGTTCAGATGTGCTGTTGTCTTCGTTATCTGATTTTGCTTTATTTGATTTACAGAGGAAGCGCATGGTTGTCCCAGCTGCTCTTAAAGTTGTGCGTCTGAAGCCCTCTCGCAAGGTGAGCCTACAAGGTTGTTTTTTGTTAAGGAAAGAAAATAAAGGGTGACAATAAGGTTACTCCATTTATGATTATTCGGCTGTAAATTTTGAGTTTGGCAGGCACAACCATTTAGTTTGTGTAACATTGTTCTCTTCAGTTTGTCAACTGTTGATTTCATATGGTTTTTCATTTCTCCCTCAGTTCGCCCTCCTTGGGCGTCTGGCACATGAGGTTGGCTGGAAGTACCAGGCTATCACAGCCACTCTGGAGGAGAAGAGAAAGGAGAAGTCTAAGCTCCGCTACACCAAGAAAAAGACACTGATCAATCTGACCAAGCAGGCAGAAAAGAACGTCGAGTCCAAGATTGCAAAATACACAGATGTTCTGAAACAATATGGAGTTATTGTCTGAGCTAAACTCATCTGGCCAATAAAGATGAATACATGTTTATAAAATGTGTCATGACTATTTTATTTCTCATTGAAGTAAACTGCATTTACTACAACATGAATATGTTTAAGACGAAGACACTGCTGTGAGTGCAGCTTCTCTTTAAAAATTGTGTGTAGGCAGTTGTATTAGTAGCTATCACAAGAAGGTAGCATTTGTGTATTCATGGTTATATTTACTTGGAATATGAAAAGTATCACTCAGACTTTTGAAAGGGTTTTAAAAAATAAATTTGTCAAGAAGCATCACGAATGTAGATGTTCTTCAAAAACAAGTTTATGGTGCAGAGCTACGTGTAATCTAAGCCAGGAAAAGCACATTGGAGTTGCTTATTTTTCTTACATGATTTTGCATAATGTGTAAAATCAAAACATAATGAAATTTGACATCTGACCCACTAGTTTTTGAATTGTATAACAATTTGGTGCAGCTGTAGAGAAATAAAATTTAAAAAAACAGAAAAAATACAATTTATGCATGTGGGAACTTCTCATTGGAACCAAGCTTAACTACCAGCAGAGGGCAGTGTTGAACTGCGACACTTCCAAGCGTTACAGTTAACTAAAACATTTAGCGTTTTAGTTAAAGTAGTGTTCATATAACTGTAATATTGTTAAAGTATTATTCTCTAGAAACCGCTGGATCATTTTTATTTAGGACATAATCATACTGAGACTGGTTTTACTTATTGTTATTTTTTAAAGTAGGCTACAGGTTATCGTGTGCAGCTTAAAATTACACTGAAGATTTGAACTGAAACAACTGAATCTCCTTGAATAGCTGGCTTCTGCTGTCTGCTCTACTTAAGACAGGACCAGCTCTGAGGTTAAAAATAACCAGGTGAGTGTTTTAAAGCATTAAAAATCCCTTGTCCTCTAAAGATTTAATATATAAAAGCAACCCAGTGAAATGAAAGCACCTGTTCAGAGATGGTTGAAAGACACATGTCGACCTGTTTTCTCAGTCATCTGATTAAGTGAATTACTTAATAACCCCATCTTTTGCATGGTGGGATTCTGCAATCATATGTTCAGATTATTTAAGCATTCTGTGCTGACTGTTGATAATAACTTAAATCAGCAAAGGATTTGGCTGCAGGTTCACCCACATTTATAAATTAACCCCCATTTTCCCACTATTGAGGCTTGAAATAAGAGAAAATTTAGAGATTTTTTTTTCCTTACATGGTTTCATCTGAAGGAGTTTTAAACCCAATAAGACACAAAAGAGAACCAATCTTTCATAAGAAATAAAGGCAATTAATCATCTTCCAGGGTAGCTCAGTCATCAGATTTATATTGGGCTCATTACAGGAGCTCAATCATCATTTATTAATGATAATTTTATGTTCAACTGCTGTCTGAGTGTGGCTATCATCTGCTCTGTGTTTGAATTTGCCCAGTTTTTATGATATTGTGTACTAATTCTCTCTCTCTCTCTCTGCCTGCCTGCCTGCCTGTCAGTCAGTCAGTCAGTCAGTCAGTAATGTAGCGAGACAGATAGATATATGTCACATTCACATGAGGGAAAACTGGTTAGGATGTTCAGGAATAACCCAGGAACAAGGCTCAAGGCTCCATAAATGAAACTGCTGGAAGAGCAGTGTCAGTATCCAAAGTGAAGCAAGTTTTACATTACCACAGACTGAGACAATGCCAACTAAGAAAGGGTATCTTTAGATGTGTAAAGGTAAGACTTTCAAACCTAACACTGTACCAACTGTCAAGCATGGTGGTAGCATCATGCCCTGTGGGTCTTTTGCTGCTTAACTATTAGATTGCTGTATTAGCTAGTGGTTTTACACCCTTACAGTAATGGTAGATGTTAGATCTTGTAAGCCCTTTTCTAACGTTGCTGTGTTTATCCGTGAAGTGATCTGACTCAATTCAAAGATTGTACAAAGACTAAATTCTTTGTACAGCTTTGTACAGCTATGATAACACACATCTAGAATTCAATTCATTTGTCTAAAAATAGAGAAAACACATAAAAAAGTTATAAAAAGTTCAATGGCAATTTCACCAATTTGATTCTTTCTCTGGTTTTCTCTCGATATCATAAAAATATCAATAATATTGTTATTTTTAATAAAATATGGTGTTGTGACATTCTGTTGTGGTGACTTGGTATATGTTGGTGAACTTAAGTTGCTTTTTTGATGGTGTATGGTTGCCTGTTTTTCTACGTCGCCCTAGCTGCTTTAAACTCACAGTGCATTGTGGGAGTTTTCTTTGACTTCTTTTTAAGTTAATAACCCAGATTCTCAGGTCACCTCTTCTCTTTTTCTGTCTGTGCTCTTTGCACTTTAATCTTATTATAGCACAACGGAACATGTGTGGTGACAAATCTGTTATACTAAAGCAGGACAGGACCATGTAGCTCCCGTCTTACTTCCTCTGGTTAGATTCCCAAGAATATCCTTTAGCAAAAAACCTCTGCATGCACCTGCCTTGGGTTTTTATTCAAGTACTTCGTAGTATGTTAAAATGATTAGTTGTGCATGTTTTGGCAATGCATTCGAGTCTTATAATATTTCCTGATTTTACATGATTGTGACTGTGCTGAAAATACTGCTTAACCCCCTGATTAAAGTATATAGTCCATGAAGGAAAAGCTGATAACACCATCCTTTCTATGTTGGCCTATCCTGTCTACTTATAGATATCCACATACTAAAAGCACACATGCCTTCTATAAAAGCTCGCCCACTGAGGATCAGGCAGGAGGCCAATCTGCTGCCTTTCTACCTGCGTTAAGGAGGGACGTTATGTCTCCACCAACAGATGGAGAAATTACTGTGACGGCTCCAAAAATGAGATATTTTGTGATGCTGCCAGCAGCAGATCACTCTCTAATCACACCATCTGAAACAGATTGAAGAGACCATGATTGTCTGAAACTGCTCCTGCAAGCCAAGCCTATTATGGGTTCCAACATTTATAGACAATGCCCTACCCTCATCCCAAAAGAAGGTGCTTCAACTGTGAAGCTACTATAAGGAAAACATACAAAGTTCAGCTTAAATTTAAACTCTCCTCACGTTTTCAGAATAACATGTTTCTGGTTTTGAAACAAAACCTTATTTAAGCTTTAGTTTGACTTCATAAAGAACGTGAGCACTAACTTATTTGACCGGTCTTATTGGAGCAACACACCTGAGAAATCACAACACGGTCACCGTATATTGGTAACGTTTGCCTACGGTGTGCATTAAACTCACACAGTGTGTGAGTAATGAGAGCGATAAAAGACCTTTTCCCACATGCCAGCGTGAGATGATTAGTTTAAGCTTCTATTTGATGTTTTAGTAATGTCTTATTTCTACAGAGTCAGTCTCAAGCTTATACTGCTGAATCCTTTTTCAACCAAAATAGCTTTAAATCAGATTAGCTAAGAGGAGCACGTCTGGGTCACAGTTTGAATAACATATCTACTTTATTCCTGATGAAAACTTCCCATTTTTTTGTATGTGGATCCACACAGAAGTGCTCCAGAGGGAAGATGTCCTCTTTGAACCATCCGGTGAAAGGTTTTGCCGTCTCTGTTGAGGTCACCCTTGGACAACTTCTTAGTAGTTACTTTAAGAAAAAGATAAAGAGCAAAAGGAAAAGATGGAGATGTTGTTTGGTGAGATGGTGAAAAACACGGGCCTCGCTGAGAGTGCAAGCATTCAAAAATCAAAAGCTTTCACACATTTCACACATGCTATTTTACTAGAACTGTTCTCTTCAAAATCTATAAACCATATTTACAGCATAAATGCATTCAATAACTACTTCTACTGTTCCCCACAGAAAAAAAGTCCAAGGATTTTCTCCACAGTTCACTGCGCTGTGGGGAAAATACGACACTCACATGTATTATTTTTGAATTTACTCTTGATTAGCAACACATTAAAACACAACTCTTCACAAATAATACAGATAAATCATCAGCCTTCCTTTCGTGCCTTCAGGCTTTAAAAAAAAAATTTATATACACCTTTACTTCTGATTATATGAATGATGATATAATAATAAAAAAATAATTTCCCCATTAAAATAACCTGCAGTGGTTAGGATGGGTTGGTTCTGTATTTAATGTCTCCCTCTGCTTTGTCTCATTTACTTGAAATTTACTGGATTTCTGGAATGAGAGATGATGGCTGAGTTTTTAAAAATTATTTATGTTCATTAATTACTAATTGGGATTTGATCATAAAAGAATTTCCATTTACCAATATATTCAAGAGAGGACAATTATCTCTTATGCAGATAGCTTACACCCATTTAAACTGTAACAGCTGCATGGTGAGGATCAGATTCTCAGATTTTTTACTGTATTTAACATGTTTCAGCTGCTGATACTGAGAGAGAAGCTACCAGAAATGTCAGCAAACACGTCCATCATCTCATGGATTACTGATTACCTGACAGACAGGCTGCATGCAGTATGTGAGACTGGGTGGTGCTTTGTCTGATTTGGTGAAGTGCAGGCGGTCCACAGGGGCCTGTACTGTCTTTCTTCCTGTTCATGTTGTACACCTCAGACTTTCAGTACAACTGCGGGTCATACCACCTACAGAAATACTCTGATGATTTTGCAGTGGCTGGACAGCTTAGTGATGGGCAGGAGGAGTACAGAGCACTAGGGGATGATTTTGTGGAGTGGTCTGAGATGAGATGAGATAGCCTTTATTTGTCAGTTGCAGGTCTTTTGCCAAAACCGAGATGACAAACCTTGCCGGCCGTACATACAATACACAAACATCACATTGGGGAGACAGGTCAGGCTAGGTAGCGAGGAAAAAAACATTGAAATGTGTTACACAAAAGGATAATACAGGAATGCACAGATATCAACACACCGTAGCACAATAAACACAGACAAGCAGCATGGGAAAGTGTTCCAGTGTGTACATCTGATCTGGGACCGCTGCAATCTTCGACTGCGCCTCCAGCTGACTCGATGTCCACATCAGAGGGGAGGTAACCGTTGGAGGTGCGTCGGTGAGTGCTTATCAGTATCAGTATATGTATGTGTGTGCGTGTCCATAGTTCAGCTGAGACAGTGTCCTTCGCCCTGCCAGGCTAAGTAAACAGTCTTCCAGCCAATCCAGGTGGCCTTGCATGGAATGGGAATGGGAATCCCAGCGGGCAGCCTTGGGGGTGTTTGAACAGCCGGTTCCGCTTTCTTAATTCTCCGATAAGCCAGGGTCAAGCCAGCTCCGATCAGCTTCAGTTTCAGTTTTCAGTTTTATTTGTCATATGCAAGTTAGCACAGGGTCAACATTGCAATGAAATCAGAGATCAGCGAGAACCCTGTTATCATGGTTCCGAATAGGTAGATATCTTCAGCGTCCTCGATCGACAGTGATCTGCTTCTGAATGTGAATAACATCACAGAGAGACTTCAGAGAGAAAAGGACAGCTACATGGCCTATCCTGGGACATGAGTATAAGTACTTGGGCATCCACACTGACAACAGGCTGAACTGGAAGACCAGCACAGAGACTGTATATAGAAATATTTCTATAAGGAAGCTGAGATCCTTCTATTTGTGCAGCAATACACTGAAAAAAATGATTATCTGGTACTACTTCTTCTTCTTCTTATTGTTACAAAAACGTATTTCCCATTTCATAAAATGTTTTTATTATTTTATCCTATCTCAACAGCTTCTGCTTTTAGCCTGTGTTTTTAGTCAGTATGCATACAGTATATATGCATGCATATACATTTTACAGAAAAAGTGCATATAATGATAGAGCGTGTTTATGACTGCAATATACATAACCACATGCTCTGAACCCACATAAAGGTCATAAACACCTTTCAAAAAAATCCCTTGCAAGATGATGCATGCTCAAGGTGTGCAGCAGCAATACGTTGATATAAACATGAGGTGCAGTAGGCCATGTCAGTGCCTTATTTTTATTCACTGACCTCTGAGTGTAATTGAATGGATTTATAGTGACAGAGGGGCAACTCTGTTCATTCAGTTAGTCATTATATCCATTGGCAGACAAGAGCAGCTGTAAAATTCAGAGACGGCAGTGATCAGAGATTGCTACTGGGTTTGCAGTCACAAGTTGGATTCAGAAATTGAAATCCATGATGAGAAAACGACTAATCACAGAAACCTTTATTTCACTGTATGAAGCACTCCTGACTGATGAGACTGTCCTCCCCCATAGGTCATTAGGGCCTAAAGTTATGCTTTAAAGGTTGATGGCATTACCAATGAGAGTGAACCTTTTTAACATCTAGTGTGTAACTTCACCTAAACTATGATCCCAAGTTTGGACTTCAGTATCCTGAACAAAAGTCTTCTGATGTGGACTGTTTAAAAAATGGGAAGCACTTGCTTACCTTGTTTCACGACATGATAAGGCTGTATTTTGGAAGACTTGTTTCATCCACTGTGGCAGCAAACACGTATGCACACTTTGCTCAGTGTTCTTAAGCAAAATAAAACCCTTCAGTGGTTGCAGATGGTCGACCCAGTACTTGTTCTTTTTTGTAAACGCACATCCACCAGTGTCTCATGGGAAAGCAGAAAGAAAACAAATCCCTAATTACATAGTGTGTGAGGCGGTGCAACAAACTAAATCAGTTCCTCTTTTATTGCTAAACCCAGATTCTACAGTATTGAATTTGTGTTGGAAAAACTGATCAATAACATGCTAAATCGAATGCCACATGTGAATTAACTATGCTGTTCTGGCTGCAAGGGAAATGGTAGATGGACTAGAGTAAAAAGTATCCACCGCTGGGGTTGGGTGGCTTTGGACGCTGCAGGCAGCATCAGCAAATGTTTTAATCATATATTAGTCTACGGGACTAAAAGCAAAAGAAGTTATGACAGAAAAAACTACGAAAAAACAAAAAAACCCCAAAACTGATCAGTCCTAAGATTGGAGCCTAATATCAAATATCAAAAGCATGATGTCAGAAATCTCATAAAAAAGTGAAAATTATGAAATAAGTCTATCTATCTATAATAATAATGGATTGGATTTATATAGCGCTTTTCAAGGCACCCAAAGCGCTTTACAATGCCACTATTCATTCACACACTGGTGGAGGCAGCTCAGCTACAGTTGTAGCCACAGTTGCCCTGGGGCAGACTGACAGAAGCGAGGCTGCCATATCGCGCCATCGGCCCCTCTGGCCAACACCAGTAGGCAGTAGGGTAAAGTGTCTTGCCCAAGGACACAACAACCAGGACAGAGAGCCCGGGGATCGAACTGGCGACCTTCCGGTTACAGATACGCTTCCCAACCCCCTGAGCCACGGTCGCTATCTATCTATCTATCTATCTAAATTTCACTTGGTTTGATATAACTATATTACTGTATTAGTGACACTGTGAAGCTGAAAGTGCTGTATTTTTGTTTCACTTTTATTTCTTTGAACTTAAAATTATAGCAGCTTTAGAGGGAAGAACGAAGAGAATGCCTGCTCACACGAACTTTGTAGTGACCCAAGGTTTCAGCCAACATGATCTCAGGCCACAGTGCAAAAAGGCCAACCTCCATTTTACTCCCACATACTGACAGATCCCTGAACAGAGAGGCACAAATGGTCAGCAGCAAAGCTCCAACTCTGGGTAGTTAAAATGAGAAAAGGTACAAGGAATATCTTTGCCAAGCCAAAAACATAAAAGAACCTAAATGGGGTTGGCATTCTTCCCTCATCGTTTAGCATCACTGATTTTGTTGAGCTTAGGAGTTGCTCTGCAGCTCCGCTGATTATGTAACTTGGCTTTGCAGATAGGGGTAAAGACCTGTAACTGTGCAGGGTTATCAGAGCTGACAGGCAATTTCGGTGTATTGATTGTGATTTTCACATAATTGCAAACACAGAGGAAATATGGCTACCATTAAAGTTAAAAGAGTGTATTCTTTCAGTGGATTTCCTCAAATAAATATCTAAGCGTATGCCGTAAAGCATCGCCATGAATAGGTGATTCTCAGATGAGAAGGCAGTCACCCCGGAGCTACAGTATGTGAAACAAATGCATTTCACATGTAGTTAATGTTTTTGCCAGAGGCATCTGGAAAGCTTTACTTTTGCCTTTCCATTCTTTGTCAGCAGGAGTAGGAATTTCAAACTGGCATTTGAATGAGTATGCAGGTATGTGTTTATCCTGGTGCTCACCAAGACCTCCCAGCAGCACAGCATGTAAGCCAGTAAAGCTCACGATATACCCATGCACCTTCAAGGTGCACACGCACACACGAACCACCTTCACCGATGGAGCTCATCCAGGGCAAATTCCTTCTCCAAAGGAATCAATCGGAATCCTGCACTGTGAGCTGTGAAATTCAAAATTATTTTTGATTTCGCTTGCACAAAATGACCTGTAATAAAGAGCAACACAGAGCAACCTCTGTACAGATCATCATTCATATAGACAGAGGAAAGTGATAAAAGTGAAAAAACTAATTTCAAGTGACTTTCCATGTGCTTTCAGCAAAGATTTATGGGAAATTTCAAACACAAATTTGCTTTTTAATCAACTATTGCAAATTTTTCACTGATTCTGAAGGTAATTGATGCACTGAGAAATGCAAATAAAACAGAATATATTGATTTGCAAATCCCATAAAACCCATATTTTATTCACAATAGGACACTGACAACACATAAAATATTAAGCTCACAAAATGATGATCACATCATCCCAACTTTTTCAGATTTGGATTTGGACATGCACGAATACAAATACAATGTATGGTAGGGAAATGAAACAGAGAATGCTTAAACATGATGGTGGTCATACCTGTCAGCCGTCTGTTATCTACACAGCCAGTTTGTGTGTCAAATCAGTGAGATGTGGACTTTTAATAGCGAGGTCACCTTTAAAAGCTGGAGTTAAAAGACACCATATTTCCCATGTAATTTGCATAACATCCCAAGTGTGTAAAATATATTATCCAAGCTAATGTGCTCTGACTTTAATTGACAATTTATGTCTTGTTAAATTTAATCCAGCTGAAATTGAGACTCACCAGACCATACAATGTTTTTCCAGTCTTCCGTTGTCCAATTTTGGTGATCCTGTGTGAACTGTAGCCTCAGTGTCCTGCTCTGAGATGACAGGAATGGCCCCTGATTTGAGCTACTACACATCCTTGGTTGGAGACAGGTGAGATATTGAAGGCAGTCTGAATGGCACCAACAATCGTGCCGCTTTCAAAGTCTCCTATAACACCATTCTTCTCCATTCTCATGCTCAGTTTGAACGTCACCAGGTTGTCTTGATCATGTCCACCTGCCTAAAAGCATCACGTTGCCCCCATGTCGGTAGCTTGTTAGATATTCATCTTAATGGGCAGTCGAACAGGTGCACCTAACAAACCTTACCTCAATAAAGAAACAAAAGCTTACACATTCCATGCCAACAAAATAAATGTAAATATTACTCTTAGATCAGGTGAGAGCTGAGGAATTGCATCGAGTCACAGGAGCCACTTGGCTTTGTCTTTCTCTGCTTCATACATGCACCATTAGAGAAGCTGAAAAAGCCCTAACTGCCTGTTCGACATAACTTTAAAGTTTTTCATTAACAAACTGAATAAAACGGAAAGAGTTTGGCAGCGCTTTTGCAGTTTAATGAGAAAAGTTTAGCTGACTTCAAGCCTGCAGACAAACCGGGTTTTCTCACTGTTTTACTGGTGGAGAATCTCAGAAGACACACACAGGGAGTTAGGAAGAAAGATGTTTGCATACAGAAGCCCCACACAGTGATGAACATCTCTAATGAGGCCTTCAAACTGGGACGTTAAAGAACAGCAGTGTATCCGTGTACTCAGACCAAAGCGCTGCGCTCACCCACATATCCACCTGTGAGCTGGAGAAAATAGTTTAAAAGCAGGTTTTCCAGGATATTTTTCCTCCGTTACAAACAAAAAGGAAAATGATTTCTATAAGAACATCAAGGGAAGAGGGAAGAAAGGCTCCCAGAATCAGGAGTTGCTCATGATAAGCAGTAATGAAACTCACTGAGTTAAACATTTAGTATTGATTTTTTCTCCTGTAACACTGTGTATGGAGACATCTCCAGTCATATTTAAGCCACTCCTTGACAATCATAGATGGTTGTACAAGGGAACAAGCGCCGTCTCTATTCCTATATTGCAATGGAGTCACATGGGACCCTCAGCTTTTTCCATGTTCTCACTACAGAGACATTAATCAATCAACATTAAATGAAATGCTGGCCTTGTATCCATACTGCCGGCAGGCTAACAGAGAGAGCACTGTGGGCTGTCCTTTAAAGAAAGACACTTTTGCTAATACCCACAGTTTCTGAATATCCACCAGACAGTCTTTGTCCAACTATGTGCATGTTTTTCTAAAAATGTAAGCAGAGTTAGATAATCCAGAACAGTAACAGTAGGAGCATTTTCAAATATGGCATCATTTATTAGTTTTTATAGGTTGTAAAATGGCTTTATTAATGCTATTAAAATATTACTAATGAAAAAGTTATATACACAGGAGTTTCACTGAGTATTCAACCTTTAAATATACAGTAATAAACGTTAATAAAATCTTAAAAAGAATGACTGGAATTCCTGTAGCCTTTCTGCTAAAGTAAGGAGCTAAGAAGACAAAGCATGTGTAAAAGATTTTACATGCCCAGACATCAAGAGTGACTGACTATAAAAAAGCAACATGTCGCAACTTATAATCAACACTCAAGTCGTAAAATGGATTTTCATGTGTCTCAGTGTCACCATGAGTTTGACATTTGTGCTCTCGCGTGACAATTTTAAGCATGGCAGCCACGAAATCTGGTCCCCACCTTCATGTCTTCTGCAGGATGAATTATAATTACTGTGTTGATATGTTAACATGCCAAAATAAAGATGCTGGACATGATAAAGATAATACTTGCTAAACATCAGCATGTCATGTTCAAAGCATCTCTTTGCCTGTAGGTCTCATAGAACCAGCAGAGGGGCTTGTCCTTGTCTTTCTGTTAAAACAGTGGGTGTCTTTGCTATGTGCTATACAGTAGAATAGGAACGCCCTCGCCTGAAGTTTTTAATGATCATTTATATATATATTAATATTTTTTGACAACGCTAATAAAAACTGCTCAGTTACTTCTCTGAAATCTCTGCTCAGTTGGTGGTATTGCATCTATAATAAAACACCATCACAGATAAAATGCTCTGAAGCAAGACACTGAACCCTGAACTGCCTTCAGGGATGCTGCACCGCGGGGCATCCACAGCGCTCTAATCCAGTGTGGAGGGCTTCATTAATTCAAAATCGAAACACTGCAAGTTCATGATGAAATTTTATGGTAACTTTTATACCTCTCATATACAGACATAACATGGCTTCTCTAAATTCCAATAATACTTTTCCTTTCTTGTTCATCCTTTCATGCGGCTCGCTGGGCTGTTCTGCTGGCTTCAAGGATCATTAAAACTCCTCAGTGCTGTTTTTCTAGTGAAGAATTGTAGGCACACATTTGTAGGAAAGACTGACAGCAAATCCAGAAAAACAAAGAGTGGTAAAATGCTTATTTGGAGGTAAATAGTACTATCTGAGTGAGAAGGTTAACTTGTTTCCTGTCCCTATTTAAACTGCCCGACAATATTTGCCTTTTTTTTACTGTATGCCCAGAGCAGAGAGCTGGATTGAGTAAAAACAGCACACATACTAACGGACAAAAACACAGTACTGTGAAAAGGGAGAAGGGAGTCTTTTGGCAAGAACTTGAGTGGCAGTGCTTAATTTAATTTATTGTTGCTGGACATCATGAGCCAACCTGAGGTCTTGGTGGGCTGTTTTAAAATTGCTTTTACATCAAATGTTGTAAAGTAGATAATTTCCTCTATTATTATAACCACATATAACCTCCACTGTACAACGAAAAGCACAAGTTCTTCATTTACCATGGAAGAAGGTAATAATGGATTAATAATAATGGATTGGATTTATATAGCGCTTTTCAAGGCACCCAAAGCGCTTTACAATACCACTATTCATTCATTCTCACATTCATACACTGGTAGGTAGTGTTATATACAGTTGACATCTTCTTGTCTGGTTAGAAATTCAACTTTGGGAAGATTAATTTTGGGAAGATTTTAAGTCTCGATACAATGCTACTCAGATCCTTGGACCTTTTTTGAGAGTGAATTTTTACCCTTTTATCTGATAAATGTTGAATAGATTTGGAATTATGACACGGGCATTATGGAAACTGTATAGACTTTGCCTTGTAGGGCAGAGATTCTGTAAAATATGAGCTGAGTTGTCTCTCTGAGATGCTGCAAGAGTAAAATATCCACACATTGTGAACCGTAGCACCCCTCCCATCTTTTCTCCCCAAGGAAAAGACCAAACAATCGGAAAGCCATGTATAGATGCTTACCTAACTGAATTTATTCATGACGTTCCGGTGGAAAGTCAAGGGAATAAATCACTTCTTTCTAAGAAACCGTTCTCTTCTGGTCCCCATCTCCCTTCATTTCTCAGGAGTTTTCACTCAAAGCAACAAGAACTTGTGGAGACAAAAACAGAGGAAAGCAGAGGGGGGAGAGAAACGGCACAATTCACTGCCCCGGGAGGTGTAAACTCAAAGTACAATATGTTTGCTCAGTGGTGCGTTAGGAGAAAGATGCCGGTAACGCTTCTTTGAGTGGACATAATCACCTAGATGTAGAGCATTCAGATATAAGAAAAAGACAAATAGCTCAAGAGTCTTCAGTTGCTAGGCAAGATCACCATACAAGCCAGCATTTCAAGTCCATCCATCCATCCATCTATCGATCCATCCATCTTTGATATATTTGATGGTCACACTCTGTTAATTACAAGAATTGGATCGAAAAGAAGTTTTGTCTCAGTCGTGGGAATGCTCCATTAAGACACCACACTTGTACCACAGATTCAAACTTGGCTAAATCTACGTCATTACAACCCACCACTAATCCTTGATCATTGTGCCTCAATGCTGTTAAATCTTTGGCATCTGAAAAGCCAAATGTTTGAAACATTTAGGGGTCTTTGTCACAGTAAACGTTTTCCTCACTCCATCTGGGTTGGAGCAGGGTTCAGAGGCCATCTGGCTGACTCTGGCTAAACCCCCTTTCCTTGATGCGCGGTGTCCAATAGTATATAACTTCCAATTGCCAGTTAGGAGGAATCTGAAATGCATGATTAAGCCTGTGAGAAGCCATCTGTGTGACCGCCTCATCTGTTCTGCCCTGCACTGGATCCAATTACCACAAGAGGATGGAGAGGCTGGTGTATTTAAACACAGATTGTGGGTGACGGGAAGGAATGAAGAGAGAGAGTGCAGGTCTTCAGTGTGGCAACATGTAATCAAATGTATGTCAATGTGTGACTTGGTACCTGTCTAATAGGCAACATTCCCACAGTCTCCTTTCCTTTCAAGGCTGACTCTCTTCTCAGTGCCTCCTTTGTTTTAAATCTCAGCCACTGTGTCAGCAGACATTGTGAGAATCGAACAAAATGCAAGTCTTTTTCTGAAAAAAGTGACACAGGATATGACCACAAAAATTAGACATATTTGTTACAAGTAATGGGAATAAATATTTGCTCACATCCTTCTTTCATTGTATTTTCCTCCCCACTGTTGTAGATAGACACACCAGTTGTACATTTTTCAGTCCATCTTTTCTCATGCATTATGTCATTAGAGGAGTAGGCTTCTCCTTCTGTGCTGCCAGTCTTCTACGTGAATTTCCTCCGGGACTTTGGTATAAGCTCTAACAAGCACAAAGGCAGGAACAGTATGCCAGCATGAAGGTCCCTGTAGGGCAATGGCGCCTGAGGTCATAAACAAAGAAAAAGTTGGTGTTTGCAGCCTAGAAAAAGAATAAAGAAAAGAAAAAACAACAACAACAACAGCGAGCTAATGTTAATACAGTGTCAGCTGAACAAAGTATCTCAGATGGGACACTCATGAGGCAAACAAACTTCCACATGCTCTTCAACACCAGTTATTGTCTGCCACAGACTGATACCAATGACCCATGTTGCAAAAATAACAACCAGTAAGTCTGTCAGTAACAGCTCAGATCAGGCCATAACAAATATACAACCAAACTGAAGAAATGAACATAAGCTGGTTCATCTTTAGGACAGTGAACTTTGTTTAAAATATTAAACTGTAAACTAAGAATTTCAACTTTGACCTGGATCCTCTGACGAGTAAACTTGCACCACACTGTTTTTAACATCACACATTGTAAGATTTTGCATGGCAATAATTAATCAATAGAGGGACCCCCAAATATTAATATCTTAATATATAATTAGAAATCTGAACTGAACTTTTTAGTAGAATAATAAAATTACTTTTTCAGTCCCCCAACATGGTGGTATTGAGGTTTTTTTTTCTGTTGAGGTCAATAGAAGTGATGGTCAGCATGGAGAAGGAGGCTTATCTATTGAGGATCTTTGGTGTTTCTTTTTCTTTTTCTGCAGACTGATTTCAGAGCACCATTTCGACTTTTACAGTAGAGTCATAAGACGGCTTGACGACAGATGTGACAACACACTAAACTGCCATCACATTAATTTATAGGAGTGTCGCTCTGCGAGGTGGTTACACAGTGGTGTTCTGTCAGAGCCAGCAGGGAAGCAATGTTTGTCCAGAGAAATATAAAAATAGACATTGATTAAAAACCAAAGCAAAAGTGATCGCTCTCCCCATATGAGTTATGTATTATATGCTTCTCATTGCCTGTTTGCACTGTCCTTTAAATTACTGCCATCTTGGAACGAAGGTTGCCTGTTGTCTCTGGAACCAGGAATAACTCTGCTTGCATCTGAATCCTTTGGAATGTGCAACTTTCTATTTAATGTCCATGTCCTGTTGCATGTTGTAGATAAAACTCTGGTCTTTGATGGGAGATTGATTGATTGAGACTGACGGAAAATCAGTAAAAATCTATGTGTTTGTGGAAACAGAGCTGACATTAGCAAGTAAAAGAATCCACTGTGATTTGTCATCTTAAGAGACAAGTTTTCTTATTGCTCCTTTTGCATGTTTGTATTAAAGTCTCGACAAAGGAGAGGAAGCAATTTCTGCTAACTTCAACGTTCCTTTTTAATAAAACAGGAAAGTTTTCTGAGAAGTCACTTTCGGATGAATGTACTAAATTAACCTAGCTGCTTTGCTCATACAGCACCTATTTTTTAAAATTATTTTTTTATTGCCTTATAGATATGGACAGTTAACCAAGTTACACATTGCTCAATCCTTTTATTTCAACTGTGATTTGTAAAAATTATTATTTTTTAATCATTAATGATATATTTTAATATTATTAAAAAAAAAAAGCATGTGTAGATCTGTTTTACTGAGCGGATTAAAATCTGTGTTTTTTGTTCATCGTCTCTAGTTTCCTTTCTGTAAATTGACCACACAACACTGGACACTGAAGGAAATTGAATGATAATGGCGGAAAAGCTTCCTGACTTTGTGGTAAAGAAGTTACCAGTTATCGCTGTATAAAAACTAACTTTTTGATTTGCGTTCTTCTCAATTGGGAGCTCTGCTCAGGAAAGAAACTGCTGACTTGCACCATCATTTGCTCTGAGAGGTTGACACAGAATTGGGAGTTCAGCAATATGACTTGCTTGCAAGTCAACAGCTCAACTTGAATAAGATTCCCATGAATAACCCATCAGCAGAAGCCATGGTATGAACAAATCTCTTCCTCAAACTTCCCTCTTTGCAGAGTCAGGGTGAAACCTGGAGGCAAGACACGAGGAATAACTCACCTTCTTTGCTTTTACTGTAACCTGGAACTGAACTTCAGGTAGTTTCCTCTCTCGCTTCTTCCACAGTTGCGTGTCAAAGGCCCTTGAGAGATCAAATGTACTGGTGAAAGAAGTAGTATCAGAAGAAGAAGTGAGAAAAAGAAGATATATTTTAGATGATATTGTGTGTGTGTGCATATGAGTATCAAGAAAAGAGGTAAAGGGAGACAGCAGGGCTCTGGCTTTCATCATCAGTGTTGAGGTGAAGAATGTTGGAAGGGCCATGAATGTTGTTTGTCTTGACAAACAAGCCAATGATAGGTGCCGGTAATCACGTTTCCTTTATTGTTTTCTGTCACACTCTGCTTCTTTCTCTCTCTTTCTGCCTGCCCTCTGAAAATCACTGACTGTTCATGTACAGCGGGTCGTCTAGACTCAACACCCTGCTCACTAAGTGAAATACTGCATCGAAAAAAAGATGGAGTTACTTTTTACTTATTTGTTTTTAAACTGCAATAGAAAGATCAACCTTCAATAGACATATTAATGTGGACTTCCGCTGACCTTTTTATCATTTGCTTTTGAACGAATCCTAAAATATAACATGCATCCAGCTTGGCGCTTGACTGTAGCTGCTCTCTGTGTGTCTCTGCTTTTTCTTGACAGTCTGTGTAGGCGAGCTCCATTTACAGCTGTAATCCACTGTCAGATTAAAAGAGTAAAAATCCCTCATGATGAGAAAAACAACAAAGGTCTTTTCTTCGGTCTGACAAAAACGACAACTGGGAGCCGTAGTGAGGGAAGAGACGGAGAAAACTGATGCAGCGTTACTGTGACTGGCTTTGCTGCACTGCAGTGCAGTACATAGATGTAGTATATAGATGGGTTTATTTTTACGAGAATAATACATCTTTAGTACTTTTAACTAGTAAAGTAGTTTAACGCAGCGGTCCCCAACCCCCGGGCCTCGGACCGGTACCGGTCCGTGAGTCGTTTGGAACCGGGCCGCGAGAGTAGAGGCTCAGGTGTGAAATGTATGGTTTTCAGGGTTTTTATCGGTTTTTAGCGTTATTTTGTTATCGTTTTTATCGTTAACTCAGTTTTCCTTGGTCTTTTCACACGTATTATGAATAAATCTTCTTTTTTTTCGGTACCGGTACTAGTTTTATTTTGTTGTATTTATCCGCGACACCTTAAAGGCCGGTCCGTGAAAATATTGTCGGGCATAAACCGGTCTGTGGCGCAAAAAAGATTGGAGACCGCTGGTTTAACGTTCTGGACGTGCATATAATAGTTTCTAACATAAACCACCATATGGAAGACAGAAGACATGCAGGCCTTTAGTACACTTTCCCGTAACACACAGTTCTGCTCACGCCATGCACTTTCTTTTGGTAGTATGTGAATTGTACCACAGAAATGCTGCCTTAAATTGAACATGGTGTGTTATGAACTTACCTGAAATTGTGTTTGCAATGTTTCACTGAGATTTCATGCTAGTTTCTGTATCTTGGTGTGACTCTTACCACACAGCTGCTTCCATAGATGAGAGTTTAACATAGATGAAGAGCTGCTGTGGTTACAGTTGTTTTTGGAATATCTAGGAGGGAAGAAATTTCCCAAACTGACTTGTTGCAACGGTGGCATCCTGTTCCAGTTCAAACTTTAAAAGTGAGCTCTTTAGAATGAAACATTCATTCAAACACTTTTTGCTATGCACCAAGATAAGGAAAAAAAATCCACCACTGTCCTCATAGAGCACTTCAGGTAGCCATGCTTGTAAGTGTGGATGCACTTTCTACTCAAAATAGCAAGTTTAAGTATGAAAACATGCAATTTAAGAAAAAGATGTGGTTTATAAAAGGTTTACAAATAGTATAAAATGAGAAATATGAACTTGTCTTCATGTAGTTGGTTTCTGAGATACGCTCAAGGGGTCTTTTGGTGCCCCAGTTTCAAGTTGGTGTCACATTTTAACTGACCCGTAAGTCTGCACATCGCTGTAAACGGTGTGAAGGGGTGTATTTTAATCCAAATCACAATCTGTTCCTAGCCCCAACTAAGTAGTTTTGATGTCAAATGTGAAATGAAAGTACACAGCAATGAAAATAGGTTTTTTTGAAAATCAAGTACAGGAGGGTTGTACAGTGTTTCTGAATTTTCTCTGGTTGCTTTTATGTTACGGTTCTCCTGCAGTCTCTGTATTGGTTGTGTGCATCGAATGTGTATCAGTGCTACAGCAATGACTCTTATTTATTTGAAATGTAGAAAGAAAGAAGAGGTGATCAGCGCAATGAAGTGGCAGAAAAAACAAATTCAGACCATTAATCATGACAGCTGATCGCAGTCTGCAAGGCAAACATCTCAAATTGCTTTCCTGTCCCAGACAATCTCATTAACACTGGTCTCCTTTTTCTGTCAGTCTTTTTCTCCTTCTTTCAGCATCTTCCTTTCCCCCCTTGTTCTACTTTCTTATGTGACTTGGAAAGAAGAACCCACTTGTACTAAAATACTATAAATCACTGTCAGTGTAGTTTTTAATGAGTAATTACACATGCAAGCGAAACTTTGAGTGTCATCTGCATCAATGCTAATAAGATGTCCGAGTACAGAAAATAGAGCAGGTGTTAACAAGAAGAAAGCTTTGATTTAAACACACACACACACACACACACACACACACACACACACACACACACACACACACACACACACACACACACACACACACAGGATGACCTAGAAAAAGACAAAGCTTGCCATGATTCAGAGAGCACCGCAGGTCAAAGCAAGGCCTAAAGCAAACAAAAAAACAGCACAATTTGACCGCATTAAATGTTAATCAAACTAAGGCAACGAGGTGAATTAAGTGAAACTAGATTTACTTTGAAGGGTAATTTCCTGAAACTAGGTGACAGTACAATTGCAGCACAGCGCAAAATGGAGAAGAACCAGGGTTACTACTTTTATTAGCTAGAGTAATAGAGTACTTAGATGTGGGTGACCTTGAGAAAAAAACACACATCACATCAGCTTGGTAAGGTGCTGTGTCTAAAGGAGCCTATTTCACAGAAGCTGCTTGTGTGCATGGGTAACATACAAATCACAAATGGAGGCTATAACATGTCAATGTTCAAAAATCAATTTGCTGACAAATTAAATTTGCAAATACACGGCTGTGTTTGTGTAGGCTGAAAGTCTGAAGGTGTAATGGGCATAAAAAGCTCTCTGAAAGCCATATTTTTAAGAAACAGGAAAAAAAAAGTATGTATGTAGAGAAGAGGCCAGAAGAGACAACAGTGAGTGTTTACAGCCATCTGTAAAACATGGCAGCGGCTCTGTCATGGTTTGGGGCTGCAATTCAACAAGTGGTTTAAGGCAACGGTCCCCAACCTCTTTTGCACCACACACCGGTTTAATGTCCAACAATATTTCCACTGACCGGCCTTTAAGGTGTCACGGATAAATACACCAAAATAAAATGATACGACCAAGACAAAAACTGTGGTATTTTGTAAATATAATAATAAATGCAAATTCACTGTGTTACTGTGTAACCTTATTAGCAGCGTCCTCCTGAAATGTGCCAACAACACTGAGAGTAACATCCTCCTCTCTGCCCCTTAATGCTCTGTGGTCACTATGGTAACGTGTAAATATTTCTTTCAAAATAAGACACACAACTACAACACGGGAAAAGACCCAGGGAAACCGAGTTAACGATAAAAACAGTGAAAATCATAAATTCCCCACCAGAGCCTCAACTCTTGCGGGCCGGTACCAAACGACTCACGGACCAGTACCAGTCCGTGGCCTGGGGTTGGGGACTGCTGGTTTAAGGGATCCTGTCAAAATTTCTGGAATGTGCAGTCAGATTTTGAGCCACCATGCAATACCATCTGGAAAGCATTTGAATGCAGCAGTTTAATTTTCCAGAATGATCCCAAACACATTTCCATAGAAAAATGCGCAGTGGAACACTATCAGTCATTGACTGGCCTCCCCAGAGCCTGGACCTTAACATGACTAAAGCAGTGTGAGATCATTTTAACAGAGGACAGAAAAAAGGCATCCAACATCCAGAGAAGAGCTCTGAATGTCCTTTATGATGCCTGAAGAACTATTCCTGAAGATTGTTTAAGGAAGTTACAAGAAAGTTCAGAGTTTTTTGAAGAATAAATGTGGTCATACCAAATATTGATTTTCAAGCTGGTTATAAATGCACAGTCTATGTTATTGCCTTATACATTTTCATTTTATAGTTCCACATTTTTTGATAAATTGCTCCACCTATTTCCCATTTTCCTCAGAAAATATAAAGAAATGAGGAGTGGCCCAAGGCTTTAGTGCAGCATGTGTCTTATTACTTTTAGTAAGTTATAGTTTGCTCACATTAATATCTCTACTGCAAATACCGTGGAGAAGAAAAAGCACACAAATATGCACCAAGACTGATAACTCCATGCAGTATCACACATATTGGACAGAAAATATAATTTTGTTTATCTAGTGGAAATGTGGTTTTGGTTGCTACTAAAGAAGTACAGTCAAAAGTTAAAGACTAAACATAAATGTCCCGGTAACTGAGACACCAAGAAATGCATGAGCTGTAACCATATCGTCATTTTCCTGATTACTTTCCATGAAAAATGATGTACAGGATGGCTTGTACTGTGCAATGGAGCGTGCCTGGGATACACGAACCCCCACTGTGAATCACTTTACTTTTACATTTACCCTCCTGCACAGAGGCTTGTCTTACAAGCAACACATCTCTGGGAAAAGTGTTCCTATATCCTATCTGGCAATTCAAGTAATGGAAGCAGAGATAGAGGGAGGACAGAAATGAATTTAAAACAGGCAGCTTTCTGTTTCACAAGTGTTCAAGGAAAAAGTTTACCACCGTTCATCCCTTTCCAATGCAAATTCTTTCTTCATAATATATCACAAAAAACAAACAAACAAACAAAAAAAATAAATGGTTGCAGCAGAAAAAGTAAGTATCACACTTTTCTTGCTTCTGGAACTGCAATACACACTTACTAAAAGAAAAACAATGAGCAGCTGACACATCGCCATCTGCCAAATTAGTATGGCAACCAGTTGCAACAATCTTAGACATCATGTAAGTTAAAAAACAAAACAAAAAACAAAATATGGAGAAAATGTAGGAGCTTGAGGAATACTTCCAAAAACAACTGCCTCTCCACCCAATTAGCTTGTATTGCTAAAAGTCATCATCTTTGCAAAGTCGCTGACAGTCTGCAGGCTCGTGAATCGTGAAGAAACAAACCTTAAAATGCAAATCACTGTCCTCACGTGGAGGAAGGAGGAACGAGCTTCAGAGCCATGAAAAAGAAGACTCGACTGGAATGAGACCGGCTCTAAACTAACTACATTCAATTTGGAGGCTAGGTTCTATTTTTACGTCCTCTAGCTACAACATGTCTCCAAAGTTTTCAAGGACTTAATTTTCACAAAGGAATGAATGAGAGCAGTAATAACCCTGGTTACACGTGGATCCTGTATGACAGCCGCATTCAGTCATTCAGATTGCCTGAGCCTTCAGGTGTTTTCACACCAGCAGCTCTGCTCTTGCTGGTAACTGTGGGAGCAATTCAAGATTGAAAAATGCCAGCCAGTCTTGCAGTGGGAAATTGGCGCAGTGACAAGAGGTGTTTTATGACTTCATATATGTTCAAAGTGTTACCTACTAACTGATCACAAAGAAAGAAGAGGAGTGATAACATAAGCATAACCAGCTAATGCAGCAGATCATGTAGTAAAATGACTACAAAGAAGCACGGGAGTCAAACTTATTTTACATTATAGTTCACATACAGCCCAGCTTCATTCATTAAGTGGAAAGGAAAGCTTAAGTAAAGAGTAAACCCAACACCCCATGAAGAAAACAACTCCAAATTATTCTCCTTACTTGAAGTGTAAAGAACTTAAATAGAATCCGTCACACGACTAAGAAAGAAAAGTGCAATTTTAGCAATAATTTTTATTGTGTGTAAAAGACAGAAATTTCACTGTAAATAGTGAAAAACTGGGAGCTTTAAAAACAAACAAACAAACAAACAAACAAACAAAAACGGGGACGATGATAACAAAAACCCCCCCAAAACAAAAACTGCCCACATGATTTATTATTATCGAATATTGTATTTATTACTTACTTTGGTCTATGGCATACCATGGTCTATGTCTTTGTCAGTTAGCGGCACAAAGATTTATTTTCCACAGCCTTACACTGGACGCCGTGAACTCCCTAGAAACAGCCTTTTTAAAAGCTCGATGTCGACTTTTATCCTACATCTAATTCCTAATTAGAACCACAAAAAACTCCTCAAAAAACTAAATTTTGAGTTGGTTTTGTAGTCAATTTCCTTTGTTTTCATAATTGTGATTTTATATATATTTTCTCTTCCAGTAAAGACAGTGGTTCTGAATCAGTTAAGGTGCTAAAGACATTTGGTGACGATAATTCATGATGTGATTCTCCTGTTCCACCACATCCCAAAGATACTCTATCAGATTGAGATCTGGTGCCTGTGGAGGTATTTTGAGTAGAGTGAACTCATTGTCATGTTCAAGAAACCAGTTTGAGATGATCTGAGCTTTGTGATATTGTGTGTTATCCTTTTTTGCATACCCTGTTTGTAATGAGTGGCTGTTTGAGTTACTGTTGCCTTATGTATGTGTACATTTCAATAAAAGGAAGGAAAAATATATATAAACATCAACTTAATTTTTTAGGTCCTTGAGAAATTAGCTATGAAACTGTGAGAGCCATGCCATTCAGAAATCTGATATGAAGTCACTCACTCATAATAACATTCATAAACCATGGGATTTGAATGCTCAACCACAGACCAAGTAAAAGTTCAAAAGTGACGACTTTACTGGTAGAAAGAAAATGGGTTCAGTACACTGGTGTTCAGTCAAGCAAGGCAAATTGAACCAAAGGGAACAGGCAGAAACTAGGAGAATAAAAACAGGGTCAAGTGAAAAAGGAGAGAGCATGCTGGAACACTCGACGCACGGTACAAAGATGATGTGGCACAGAATAAATGCACACAGGACGGAGGGCCACACATTAGCTAAACGTGGGGAAAAACAGGAGGGCTGTTTTTTTGGTACTCAAACTGGACAAGAAAAGTCCAGGAAAACATGAAGAAAAATACACAACTTAGAACTTACCTAATGTAAAGCACTTAATTGCAGAATTTGTGCTTGTTGATTGTTATTTTAGTCATTGTTATGGTAATTGATGAAGCTGTGGCAAAGGCACTCAAGTTTTCATTACTCGCACTTTACTCTCAGAGATAGTTGCTCCTTATCATCAGTACTTGATACATTTGAGATTGTTTAACTGAGCTTTCCAACAGCCTGAGGACATTTTCCAATATCTTGAAGTACAAGTAATAAGAGAGTAAATTCCAGCCCGAAGCAGCTCCAGCGGTGTTCTTATTATGTTTGTTTGAACCCATTTTCAGCCGTTTTTAGAGCCTTTATTTCTTTGATCCTTGTTGTAATTATGACAGCGGATTCATCGATTTGTCACGGGGAATGTCTTTTTGTTTGTAATTCCCATTTTTGTCTTTGCGAGACAAATCAATCTGGGATTTCATTTCTTTTTATGGGCACACAACCTTTTACGGGCTGTTTTTTTTTTGCCAGTGCTGACTGTATTTGGGTGTAAAGTCAATGTTGAGTGACGTCTGTGTTGATATCCATGGATGCATTGGTATTTTTGTGTGTTGACGCACATTGCTTGATGCATATTTGGCTCACGCATTTGTTGCTGGATATGTGACCTCCTTGTCGTTGCAATATTAAAGGACTGACAAAAGTTTTCAGAGTGAATTAAAGTAGCTGTTTGACTTGTAAATCAAACACTGCACAGTTTGCACACATAAACAGATACATTCAGTTGTCTGAGGTGATCCTTACAGCTGTATTTCTATTCTCTTGAGTGAGACAGCAGAAAGGATCTGTTGTTTTCTTTCAGTTGCAGCTTGTCCAGAGTTCAGAGTGTCTACAAACAAAACCCAGAGCTGTAAACACAAAGCCACACTGACTGAGAGCTATCTCATTAATTGGAAAGTTTTGGTGACCTGTCATTCTGTTTTGCACAAACTCACATGGGAGAATCAAAGCAAAGTTTGATAGACAGGAACTCATAATCTGTAGTGGGAGGATTTGTTTATCTTGACTGGTGTTCTGACCAGCAGAGAGCCAAAAGGTGAAATACCAGGATAAGAACATTAGTCTCCAATAGAACCAGACAGTATCCATCACAAATACGAGAAAAGCAGGGAAGATATTGAAATATACAGAAATGTTGGACAGGGAAAGAAACCAAAAGCACAGTTTAAAGAGATGTGATCTTTAATGGCTTCTCCATCCATCTTCTTCCACTTATACTTTTCAGGGTTATGGGGGCCTGGAGCTTATCCTATCTACCACAGGACAAGAAGCAAGGTAAAACCTGGATAGGCTCCCAGTCTCACACTCACATCTATTGGCAATTCAGAATCACTAATTAACCTCAATAACTGAACTGTGGGAGGAAGCCAGAGAACCCAGTGGGAACAACAGACAGGCCCCAGCCACACGGTGGATTTGAACCCAGGACCTTCTTGCTTTGAGGCAAAGGTGCTAACCATCATATCATCCATCTTCTTAATTGTCTTTTCAATTCATGGTCATTGGTCAAGAGTCAGGATGCAACTTGGCCAGGTCAACATGCAGATAGCAGGCCAGCATATTTAAACCTTCTGTCTTGTTAATTGTTCAACTGATCTCCTTCAAACTTAGCAGGTGTATGTTTCTGGGTTCTCCTGTGTCACTCTCTCTGAACCGGCACTGTAATTTTAAAAGACAGAAAATGGTAATTTCTATAAAAACCATGAAGGAAAGTGTGGATGTTCAGGTTCTCATGTCTGGTGCAGAGAGAAATTCTTGGACTCCTATGTGGGATTAACAAAATAACCACGCCACGAATGCAGAGCACAACATAGAAGAGCTGCCTCAAGAGGCTACGAGTCAGCGGTAGAGATACACCTAAAGGGCAAAGGTCACTCTTTCGAGGGTGCCAATGTTCACATTTTGGATCGAGAAGGCAGAATGTTTGAAAGGGCAGAAAAGGACGCCATCTTTGTCCACTCCTAGCACATCATTGAACACAGGTGGTGGCTTACAACACCAACTAACAGTCACCTGAACAGCTCACAGTTGTCTCACCCTTAACCCCTGGTGATTGGTAATTACCCACATCTTTTTCGCACTTGCTCATATGATAAAGCACATGATCAATACCAGGTCAACGACCATCTCCGAAGGGGTTTAAAACTTTAAACTGTTTATCGGAACAGCTGCTTCTGAGTGTTGCATCAAAACACAGAAAACCGGCATTTGCATCTTCATTAATGCCAGTATTTTTAACCATGTATCCGCTCTATTTTGATTTTGGAAAGAAATGATGCAGGTTGAGGTATGTTCAATTACTCCACCATATATAGACAGCAAGAAATTCATTTTTAATCACCCTTTGATCTTTTTAAGGAGCCGTTCCCCTTTCTAATCCCTGGAATTTAAAGGTTAAGTTTGGTTCACCATGGAACATCCTTTTTTCCAGATTTCTTTTAAGGATGATGTTAACATAATCTCACAGTCGTCCACATTTGCATTTCACAGATTGCATCAGTCTCATTTTGGCCTTTAAAGTGTCAAAATCTGGCTGCGAAATGCTAATTGCTGTTGTAGGCAATTTGATTGAAATTAGGTTGATTTTTTTTGTGATTTCTCAGAGGTTTTCCCAGTTTGATAACACAGGACAAAGCTTTCATCTGACAGCAGTGTGGGTGTGATAGCCATCAAGTCACCATACAACAAGCTTTAAGTCAGCATGGTGGCCAAATAATCAGGTGGAAGAGAAGTGTGGGAAGAAGAAGAAGCAGCCCACATTCACCTCTGTGGCGACCATAACCAGCTGTTACATAACTGCCTCTTTCGATCGCCTTACAGTTTCCAGAGAACGACGAGTTTACCACAAATCAGACGCATCGTGTTCATGATAGATTGAAGTTTAAAACGATCACACTTGGTGAAAACACAGTCTGAGTCTGCCGCTCTGGGTTGTTTAGCATGTAATTAATAAGAAGCTGAATAAAACAACTAGTCACTGGGGTTATCACTGTTTGTCCGGTGAGAGGCTTTTCATCTTCACAGAACAAAATGTGCCACAGAGAATCCTCTGGTGTTAAAGGCCAAAGGAAATTTAAAAAAAGTAAAGCTCAGCTCTGCTATACTGCAGAGAGTCGTTTTATAATATCTTGAATGTTTATAGCATAAATTCTCATATTCATAATAGCAGTGCATGTTTGGGGTAAAACATCTCAGTTGAGGGCACGAACATTAAAATTCTCTTAAGCGTCTGTCTCCTATAGTGCACAAGGTTAACTGCCCTAAATATTTTTCCAGCTGACAGAGGCATACAGGTTCAGGCCTGGGGCAGCTTTGAGGTTTCCGTGGGAAAAAGAGGGAAGCTTTCAGCTGCTATTATCACTCTTCACTGAAGATTTTTACAAGGATTCACAAAGTCATTCTCAGCAGAATCACAAAAACATTGTTACCTTTATAAAATGATCTCTTCGGTCTCACAAAGGTAGACAATACAAAACACATAAAAAGGATATTTTAAGGCTGCTTCACTGAAGTGCTAATTGCATGCTTTTACTGGCAAAATAAAAAACAAAGCAACAACAAAAACCCCAAATAAAAGGCAGATAAAAAACATACTATATTGTGTATGACAGGCTAGATGCTCTTTAGCAACATCCGTGTTTGCTTCTTTCCCCACTTTTATTAGAAAATGTGGTGGGACTTTATAATACAACTAAGGTTGTAATTTGACTTAAAGTGTATTTTATCTGCAATTACAATGTAATTAAACTTTCCTACAAATGCTTACTGATAGATTCACTAGAAAACGGGATTAGAGATTCAAGTTTTTATAGTGAAGAAGAAATAATAATAATATTTGTTCTGTCTTGTAAATTGTATTGCAATTATGCATTCTTGTGGTTTGCATGATGGATTGTTGACTATTCAGTTACATTCTCTTAATATATATACAAATGTGATAAGAACTGTTCTGTCTTTCCATCTTATAATAAAAAAATTAAACTTATCCTGACAAGTTAGAAGGTTTAGTCACTCCATAATATGCCCTGTCTGCCTAAAATACTGCGTATTAACAGAATAAGTTGTATTTGTTTTACACTAAAATACACTACTTAAATAATTCATCCTATGTTAAATCATATTCTAATACATCTACCAGTAAACATTTGTAGATAAATGTAATGATATTGTAATTTCAGATTTAATACAATCAAATTCAACTTAATTCTAGGGGAATTACACTGTTACTGGTGAGATGTATTATACAGTCCCATATTGTCAATAACACACAGCTGTAGATTTTTCTTAAAACAAAAACCACAAACTGTTTAATTTCATAAGAAAAAAATCTCTAAGACTAAAGACTAATTGGCTGGTTTTACAAATGTTTGTGGCTCCCAAAGGACTAATTTACAATATGTATTGCAGAAGGTCTGTGATCGAGTTAAAAGATAAAAAGCATCATAGAGGATGTTTTTCCATCAATATAAGTATTTACCATAAATTCAATAGGACTGTAGGTGTTGCAAAGCTGCCTTTAAAAGGCTGTATCAGCTCCTGTTACTGAAAATTTTGTGGGTTTTGCTGTGGACAATAAAATCATTATGTGAATGATGGTTTTATTGTTGCATGTGATAAAAAAATAGAAAAGGGAGTATTTGACTAGAGAAACCAACTCTCAGCAGTGTTGTGAGGCTGCTGAGCTCACCTCTCCCTGAATAGCTCACTCCTGCTCTAGTAGGTAATCAGAGCACATGAGATCAGGACATTCACTTAGTACACAAAAACATTAACACATAAATAAGCCTTTTCCCTGCAAAATTTCAAAACAAAAAGAGATGATGGCAAAGAAAAACTCTTATTCTCCTTTATATTTGAATCCACGTCCTGCAGCACTGCACACATTTTTAATAAGATGTCATCTATTTCTTTCCATGATGTCCACAGATCAGCAGTCAGTTAATTTCCTGTAGGGTGTGGTGTAAACAACACACACACACACACACACACACACACACACACACACACACACACACACACACACACACACACACACACACACACACACACACACACACACATTGGAGAATCATATAAACAGAAGAAAATCTGAGAACAGGCATCTACTTTCTATATGCAATGCTGCACTAAGTTATACTGTATGTGCAGTATCAAATCCATAAAGCCTGCTGAGTGAATGCAGAACAACCTGCAGCGTAGTTACCATTCAAGGATTATTGAAATTTTTTTTCCATCTTCTCTCCCTACATTGCATTTTAAACTGTGGTAAAGGCTTGGAGTTATCTGTAAACATAACCCAGTCAATATATACACATATTCACTCTTAATTTTTGCTTTGCTTTTGGTCTCCACCAGCTCCAGAGGGAAAAGTTTGGCTCCTGAGCAGCTAAATATGACTCTGTGCTTGCATGCTATGTTAACCAAACCATTACAGTTGTGAACTGTGAAGCAAAAGCTACATATAAATTATATGAGATGTAAAATTTGCATTTTCATTAACATAAACAACAATGGGCCCTTTGTTTGTCTATCAAAATAAGACTTAAATATTTAGCAGGCACTTACCATAAGAGGGATTTTAGCAGGTGTGGGGGAACCCTAAGATCAGGTGTCATAATGAGCTACAGTAAGTCCTATAATAGCCTGTATCATGAAGCTGTAATCAGCTGATCTTTGCTGCTACACTGATAGTCACAGCAGTGGATTTAGCCAACTGAATTCAACAAGATACAAGCATTTGTTTTACAAGCTATTTCCCAGCCCCTATACACTATGAAGCTATTATAAAAGTATTTGGGCAGTGAATCTAATCAATATCATCACTTTAAATGGATATCTGCTGCCCTTGATGTAACCTAATGTTAACCAAACTAACCAATTTAACATGCACTCCTGCACCACTGTGATTAGTAGACTTACAGTATTTTCATTCAAAGCTTGAATCACATAAAATAAGCATACCTCTATTTGGCCTGCAAGATGTTTCAGTAAAATATGATTCAGAAATACATCATTTATAGATCCCATATCTGATTTGAAAAGAATCAGGACAGTAAGATTTAAATTTCCAGTTTAGCAAATGTCAGTTCTTGAGCAGTGCTGACCTTTGAAAATAATCTCATCTTCTTCTCTCTCTCTCTCTCTCTCTTTTTTTTTTTTTACATCTTTCTCCAGCTCTTAATGCCACACATTGTTTTGTTTTTTCTCTCTCTCCCTGTGGAAAACAGCAGCTGTACATTAGCTAAAAGACACATTTTGTGATTAACTGTGCAGAAACGATTCGTGTGTTTGGTGATATTTGTTGAGCTGCCTTTAAAAGTTTTGTTTTTCAATGACCTGCAACCTAAAACAAGCTCTCTCCTCTTCTGTATCACTTGCTAGATGCTAAAATACAGTAACCACAACTTTACGTCAGCATCATGAACGCATCACAAGGACGAAGAAACTGATGCATTAAAGGTATAAGCAGGTAATGGGATGACGTTATTTTTTTTATTCATGAACAGGTATCTCCATGCCATTACTGGAAGCAGCGCCGGGGTACAGCACATGAAAAATGAATTCATTCAACAGTAATTTGCATTAACCTGCCTATCAGATTTAATTGCTCATTATCTGAAACACCGTTCTGGATCATTCCAGACCACTTTAACCCCTGGTTACAGCAGCTGCACAAGCTGCTCCAAAAGCTATTCTTTGATTTGGCACCTCAGGCTTTTTCATGCTTTTTTAAAAAAACAAAACAAACAAACAACTTTGCTTCATGAAACATTTATGAACTCACAAAAGCAGCAAGTAAACTTCATACTCAATATAAAAGCAAGCATTAAGGAATATGTGCATGTGTACAGTATATTAAATATTACTGTGGCAGATGTCTGCTCTGCTGTTGATCAAACATTTATGCTTGTTTTCCAAAAAACCCCCCAAAAACCGCAACAACATTAAAGTGGCTTTAGACAAATAATAATTTAGAAGGTAATGACATTACACCTAATGTACAAAATGGCAAATAATGCATTTTAGCTGCAATAATGTTTCACATCAAACATACAGAAGTAAGCCATACCCCCATACTCCAATCTGATCAGACAGAGCAATAGATCTGCTAAACCAGGATATTGTTAATGAAACTGCTCTTAATTGAAGCCAAGCATCAAACCTGACCAGTCTATTGTCTTTCTGTCTATCTTTCATTCAGCAATCAAAAGCATTAAGTAAAGCCTCTTAATTTATACCACTTCAATCAGGGTGAACTCCAAAGCAATCATTATTATTTACTTTTCATTATTCTTTTTTTATTTCAGTTATTCATTATTCTTTCCTACACTCGGTGCTCATACATGTACATGTGTGTGGACAGAATTATGGTCTGTAATCTCTTTTGTGATTACTCATGTACACTGATCATCATGTTCCATATTTATTAATCTGAGCTGGTTAAACTGCAATTAATTTGAACAACATCAATTATATAAAACAGGTTATATTTTAAAATAATGCAAGAAAGTAGACTTGGAACTTTTTCCAGCTGCTGCTGTAGCTGGTTTGGTCAACTTTGTGTTCACTTGCAGTGGGATTAGCAACTGTTTTTCTGTATTTTTATTTTTATACAACCTTAGCTTCACTCCCACCCTCACAACACTTTGCTTTGGTATTTGCGCCAGTGTCCAGTATATGTTGCTTATATACACCAGTCTCACCCATTGCAAGATCTTTATACACCAAGTTCTTGCCAAGCACAACACACACACTTGATCCTAATTCTCGTGCCTTTCAAAAATTCCACTTTGATTTGATGCTGAGTTGTGCTTTCAGTTTTATTGGACACCTTTTTCCAAACTCATTTTGAATTTCAACTTTATCATTTTTATTGACTTCTAAAAACAGCATTGTGTCCTGAGGTCTGTACAAAAATGTAGGATTTCGTCTTATCCTGTTAACTTCAGGGTAACCCCAAATTTCTCTACACTAGGAGATGGTTCACATGTTACTCTAGTATATCTACTTGGCAGGGTGACAGAGTGTAGAACAAACCTGATGACACTACAAACTCACAGAAAGCTCAACAGACGTTACGAGCAGCAGCCACTGTAACCACAGTATAAGACACTCTGTGGGAACTTTTTGACAGCACCCACTGTGGAACTGCTGATGGAGCTGTAGAGGTCAAACAACACCCCCTGCATTTGTTCAAAGTACACATGAACCACTAGTTTAGTGACAGGAACAATGTGTTGTACATTGACAGCTTTATATTTTGTTAAAAGAAAAGAAAGAAAACAAAGCAAAACCTATGTTTACCAACGAGTGTGCCGAATTTTGAAGTCATAATTGATTCCTGTCTTAAAACAAAAATCTTTACATATGACAAATATGTAAAGATTACATGTACATTAACACAAAAAGAGAGGATAGTATTTGCTGAAACAAACTGTTCATTACAGCTTCAGTCTCAGTTTTTCTTGCTTTTTTGCATGGGGAATTCACCAAAACACTTGTTGATTATAATTATTAATTGTCTGGTATAGTATGTAGCTATGTTTAGAAGTAGGCAACACTTTATTTATCATTATTAAGCAAAATCATCTAATCATGTCCAGCAAGTATAGCTGTGGAGATGGGTGTTAGATTATTTTGAAACCCTGACAATTCTGGCACAACTACTTTGAATATTCCAGCGTATAACAAAGCCTTGCTTTGCCCATCACTATTTTTTCCCTAGCAACCAAATCTTTGTATTATGTCCAGTAATAGTAGACAACTCTTGAACAATATGCACAAGACATCATGGCCAAATGATTGAGGGTCTTTAATGACCTACAGTGAATTAAAGTATAACATGAATGTTATTAGAAAGAACAAATACTTCACAAATGTACATGACTATCTCCCAGCAGTTTATATCAGCACATTAATGGCTAATTCCTTTGTGATAAAGCATCCTATATATATTCTTTTGAGTCATGAATGCAAAAGAATAGATGAGTATTATTTTTAGTACTGTTATATTTTATCATATATTTACAAGTTCACTGAACATGAAAAATATGGGACAATATAACTGTGCAGTCAGTCAGTGAGGAAAGTTGGAGACCTTCGTGTCTGCTTCTATCAAGCGTCATAAATTTTGAGCCAGTTCTGATTGCTCAGCTCATGGCCCACAAAACTTGTTGAAATATTGAGATGTGCTCATTCAGTGAATAAGTCACACTGTCTCACTGGCGGTTAAAATCTTCAGCCTTGTATGACAAACCTGCCACAGATTTAACTAATGACTGCTGCCTACCGGAGGCCCGAAGTCCTTTATCATTAGAGTGCTTCTCTGTTAACCCCGGATTTTCTTACTGGAAGCTGTTCTGTTTTGAAGCACACAGTTTTAAAAATTCATTGTATCTTGGAATAATTAATCGAAAGTTAAACATTCTCATGGAAAGGCTGGATTAAACAGCACAAAAAATCGTGTGCTTCTAACTGTTATTATAATGATTTCATAATATACAATAATAAAAGACACTTCAGTGGTCAACAGTGATATTCCTTTTACTAAAGGGCTTTATTAAAATTGTCTAAGCAATCATTATCATAAGTATATCCTATATCCTATTATGCTAATTAAACATATGAGTTGATGACAAAATTAATATTTTAACTTATTTTACAAATACACAATTAAATATTGTAGATTATACACTCACCAGATATTTTAGTTGGTATACCTTACTAATATGAAGTACCCATCAAAAACATGCTTATGCACTGTTCCAAAAAATAGTAATGTCAAAGTATCTTACTGTATATTTTACAATTTTGTACTGTCTTTCTAGAATATCATAAAATTTACATAAGTAGACTGTGATTTTACATGTCAAAGGTAAAATAACATAACATCACTGTAAATATAGTAGAACACAATTTACTTGTTTTTTAAATATATTTTTTTGTACATATTTAGATTGTAAAAATACATTCAGAAATGTATCATAATTTCACAAATATTTGTCTGTTATGTGAGAGAATGATCTGTTAAATTCAAATGTAATACTATGGAAAAATATATAAAATGATCGAACATTAATGAGAATAATCAATACTTAAAGGAGTATTTGAATTATAATTTTGCTGAAAATGTCATGTCATCTAGGTCTGATTCAATAATTCAGAAGTAACAAGCGAAAATATAATTAATAGGAATAAAAACTAAAAAAACATACAAAACATTGCACGGCCACGCTGTGCTAATTATATATTTTAAAAAATAAATGTAGAGGTAGGAATTGATTGATTTGAAAGATTGAACTGTTGAATTCAAATGTAATGCTATGGAAAAGTATATAACACGATTCCTATAAGCTTGTGTTACATCACATAAGTATTATTATTTTTGCTGTTTAGGGTGATCGTGGCTCAAGAGTCTGGAGTTCTCCTTGTGATCAGAAGGTTGCCGGTTCGAGCCCCGGCTCGGACACCCTCGGTCGTTGTGTCCGTGGTCAAGACTCTTCACCTACTGGTGATGGCCAGAGGGGCCGATGGTGCGATATGGCAGCCTTTCCTCTGTCAGTTTGTCCCAGGGCATGCAATCCATTATTATTCAAACCAACTGTTAACTATATATTTCTGCACATTTACGTATTATGATTCATATTGCCACATTCATTGACTTTGTTTATAGGTGATTTCATTGTTTGATCACGTTAAAATGTTCCTAATTTAATGTTAAAAGCACTTGGAAAAGGCAGAATCCCATGTAAAATTAGCACAACAAACTCTATTTTCATTACTGAAAATAACTGTATTTCTATGGGACGGTTATTTTCTGTTATTTTACGGTAGTATTTTGGCATACCATACCAAATCGCCCCAGCTGCTGAAAACGGTAATATTCCGGCAGCTGGGGCGATTTGGTATGTGTGGAGGTCATATGAGTACAGTGAACTCATTTTAATGTTCAATAAACCTTTTTGGGATGATTTGGGCTGTGTGATGTGCTGAAATGCTTGGGTGGTATATGTATGTGTGTTTAAATCGTCCTATATACTGATCTACTTAGATTAAAGGAAAGTTCACAGATTAACCAATATAAAGTGTGAAATGCTGATTATGGACAGTTATTTGGACATTACTTCCAGTAGTGTTAATTATCACTTTGCATTTAAAGTACTTAAATTTTAATCAGTGAGCATCCACCTCACTTTTATGCTTGCTGAAGCACACATTTCTATTACAGTTGAGAAATAAAAGCAGGGAGAAAAAAGTGTGTAACTGGTGATGTAAAGATTAAAACAGGTGATTCACACATACGTCGACAGTGCTTCAAGATAAAGTGCCAAACACTGAGCAAAATGCAATTGCTTCCAGTCTGTGCAGGGTTGTATGTACTGCCAAAGATGCAAAAACAGCAAGTTACAAACAAAACATGATGCATTACTTAGCTTCGACAGCTACTTGTAGCAGAAGCGGGTCTGAAGAATGAGGTAACATGTTGTCAGTATAACAAATGGTGAAACTCCAGTAGCTTGCAGGTTTAATGTTCAGATAAGTAAATAGAAGTACAGATACCACAGATGTACATTTAAAAATGAAACTGAAGTCCAAAACTTGTACTTCAGCTGAGGGAAAATAGCAGCTAACAGCAAATAGACAGAGTGACAGCTGTACAGTGTGATAAGCATATCCACTTCAGGCAAATTATTGTTTAATGGATTAATGCATTGAATATTTATTATCCTCGATTAAGAAGTGATGTGATCCAGTTGAAAAGTTGTATGTTTGCAATTAGGGTTAAAAAATACACAAGTATCAACTTGTACTCAGAGCAGTACCAGACCAGGAGCATTAAAACGTAGGCTGCAACCAGAGCCGACCGCATGTTAGAGAGAATATCTGTAAATTTCACAGCTGCACTGAAATATGTAGGTTTCATTCTCCAGGGACTACAAATGTACAGTGTGTGTGTCTTAGCTCACCAATCAGATAGTTGTTGATACTGTTGTTTGGCTGGACAGACCAAGGGACAAACTGAGTCTCACCACATTCACAAAATTGTGTGATTAGCTATATTACAGCCACATCTTATTGGTCACAGCACTCATTCAGCAGCTTAGTGACAGTGAAGGATCAGGTATTTGAAAGAATAAAAATGAAAGCAATAGGAGCAGTGAGAGGCAAACTGTGTTGACATCAATACATCTCATCTAGAGGGAATGGAGTTGGTGGTCTCTCTGTCACTTCAGGCGTGCAATATGGGATGTGTTTCCACAGACAAGACACTAATGAGTTTTCTGTCACCATATAGATGATAAATAACTGGAAAATTAACCAAGCCTTTCTAAGGTGATGAAGGACGTGATTTTTTTATGGACTTGAGTGAGAGTAAGAGGTTGGTTATTTGGTCTCACTGGCTTTGACATGAAGTGTTGTTGCTGTGCTAAAAGAAATTGCATGTCTCTGAAAACTTCACCCATATTTGGTCTGTATAAAGTCTTGTTGCTATTGTGGAAATTAAAGCACCAAAACACTAGCTCAATTGTATTTTGAGGACTCGCACACAGCCAGACACCTTTATCTCTTAGAAACTTTCCACTCCAAGTTATGCATGACTGTACAGTAAATCCTAGTGAGGTTCTTTCCCCCTCACTTTGCCCCGGGATAACGCTGTTTCCACATGGCTCACCTGTCTGATTTGGTTAGCTCTGGCGAGTCCACTCTCTCATATACCCATACATTCATGTGCACACACATGCCCACACAGTGCACTAAGAGAGCTCCTTACAGCTCTCTTGTGTGGTGGAAACGATCGAATCAGGATCAGATCATTAATCCTTACGCCTGATGCCAGTGAAAGCCCCGGAACTTGAGTCTTCACTCACGGTCTGTCAGTTTAAATCCTACCAAGCATACCGACCTTTAAATGCTGACTAGACAAAGGTTTGGACGTAAGCACGGCCTGGAGTTCATGTTAAAAGTCATCATAGTGGAACGTGTTGCAGTGCTGACCTGAACAATATGTGAGTGATAGTGAGCTCCATGGTTTGTCTACTGCATCTCTGCTGCAGCTGTAAACCTACCCTTATGTAAGAGGACACGCAACTGATTCTTGAACCCTTCTTACAGGTCAAAACATCTCAGCTCTAGCACCATGTTGTGAAATAAAATAATAATATGAAGAAACTGAAATTCAGCCCCGAGAAAACCTTTAATCCAAAAGTCAATTGTCCAATCATAGTAATTATACACAAGGATTCTTGCTACTCATCAAGTATGCATGGGTCTGTGCAAGAAGGCTTGTTTACAACATTTTCAAATTTAGGACTGAAAAATTACATCCAGGGTGAGAGGTTGGTGTCTTTTGGGATTGTTTTGAGGCTGGCTAATAATACAAGCATAAAAAATTCTGTGCTTCAAGTTTAGTGAGCGAAATTATACTGTTTTATTTTTATGGCACTTCACGCTAATGAGCAGGTACTTGTATCTGTCTAATGTCACACAGTCAAAGAATGCAGAGAAAAGGTGATGGCTTAAATTCAGGCTTTATAATGTCTCTGAGCAGACCATTACATGGAGTAATGCTCTCTGTCTGTTTTCTTTAATACCCAATCAAAATCTTAGTACTTAGAGTACAAGACCATGGATGTTACCTGTATTTCATGAAACACAAATTGGGGGAAAAAAGTAAAAAAACAACAACTGCATAATAATCTACTCCTGATAATTTTCTGAGCTGTTTATATGTCATTAACATTTGAAAAACAAGCAGTTGTAAGTAGGGTGGAACAGTCTGTTATGACAGATGTTCAGACACCTTTAAAAAAAAAGGGTGAAACTGTTTTATATCCAAGTATGAAGGCATCAGAGTTTTAGTTTATTTCGGGACCAGTTAAACTTCACAAATACATTTGATATCTATACTCACCAGCCACTTTATTATGTACACTTGCTGAGATTTTCCCACACAACAATTTCTAAGATTTAAAGGTCATGATTTCAAGCAAGCAAACAAACAAACAAACAGAGAGCTGCAGTTTTCTTGGCAATAAATCTTTGTTGGTGAAAGAAGCCAGACTGCTAACACTAACCCCAATTCAGTTCAATTTAATTCAATTTATGTTGCACCGCATCAAAACAGCCGTCACCTCAAGGCACTTTATATTGTAAGATAGAGACCTACAATAATACATACTGTAGAGTACATGGCCACTCATTATAACATGCAGATACATGTCTCTGAACACACATCCCTCCTGTCAGCTAAGAACACGATAGTGAAGCTACAGTTCACATTGGCTCACCAAAATCAGACAACAGAATATTAGAAAAAATATTACCTGGTCTAATGAGTCTCAGTTTTTGCTATGACATTCAGATGTTAGGGTCAGAATTTGTATCAATAGTTCACATTCACACATCCTGTCTCCTTTTATTGTAGTTTGAAATAAGCATTTGTCATCGAACGTACACCAGGAAGAGCAGAATGAAACTCACAGGTCAAAGTTTGCATTTTTGGAGGGAGTGGGCATCTATGACTTCTGGAGATACAATGTTAATGATACACACGTGGTTACAGTTGGGTTGTTCATGTTCACTGCCCTGATTGCTTGCGTGTGCTTGTGTGTGTCAGCTAATGCCTTTGTCAGCAGCTGTTCATTTTGTCCATGTGCAGCACTAGCTGAGCGGTGGGTGCTTGACATTTAAGCAAACAATCTGCTCTCAATAAACACTCAGCTTGTGGTGTTTTATGCTTTGTGGTGTTTTATGGAGCGACCGTGGCTCAGGGGGTTGGGAAGTGTATCTGTAACCGGAAGGTCGCCGGTTCGATCCCCGGGCTCTCTGTCCTGGTCGTTGTGTCCTTGGGCAAGACACTTTACCCTACTTGCCTACTGGTGTCGGCCAGAGGGGCCGATGGCGCGATATGGCAGCCTCGCTTCTGTCAGTCTGCCCCAGGGCAACTGTGGCTACAACTGTAGCTGCCTCCACCAGTGTGTGAGAGTGAATGAATAGTGGCATTGTAAAGCGCTTTGGGTGCCTTGAAAAGTGCTATATAAATCCAATCCATTATTATGTGTTTTATGCTCCAAAGTTACAAATGAGCCTAAATTAGTATCTTTTCAGATTGCGGTTCCATCTGTGCAATGTGTATTTTATTTAGGTGGATTTTTGTAAACTGAATAATATTTACTAATTTAAAGAGTACCAGAACAGAAACCTTGCACAAATACTACCTGCCCTTATTATAACCTTGCCTACATCATATTCAGTGTGGTGATGTACAGAGATAAATTTGTGTCATCACCCAAAAACAAAAGGCTACCTGACTATAACGCTGAGCTCGAAGGGCATCTTTACAGACTGCAAAGTTCACTGTGTCATGCTCATTAATACAAATCCACAGCATCTCCTCTTTAGCCTGGAATTCATGCTACCCATCATTTTTGAAAAGAAAGAACAATTTGTATTTGTCAGACTACAGATCAGTGAAATGAGCTCTGCTGATTATTCAAATTCCAGTCCAACGTTAATTCCAGGCTTAAACAAAAATTGCTGAATGCCATCTAAATGCAATCAACTGTGCTTTCCAGTGAAACATGCTCTAAAATGATTCATGAATCTGTGCTCTCGTCTGCAAGTTTCCAAGTAGCCTTATCTTAATATCAATTACTAATTAGAAAAAGTCTTTTGCACCAACATCCTATGCAAATCTGACTTGTGCTTTGAGATAATACTATAGCTTCATAAACCAGCAGATCAGAGCTGGAACTCAAAAAATGAAATGATCTTCTGCAGCTGCAGATGTTTAGCATGCTAAACTATGTAGGCTTGATTTACTGTCTCTTACATAAATATAAACAAGAGCAAATTTAGTTTTCTTTCTAAATTATCCTCTTTTTCAAAATTCAGCATTCCTTTGCCCTTGGAAAAGCCTGTAATCTCCCCTTGAGACATGCCTGCATAAAGAAATTTTGCTGATCGTAGTTCAGTGCAAAGGATAGATGATTTTAATTCCACTCAGATACAGAACACAGTAAACATATTGGCTTTTTATATTTACTTTTCTGTCCGGCTTTCCACTTTGACTTTACTTCAGGTTATGTTAACTAACCGAGCAAATGTTTAGTCAGCAAAATGAGATTAGCCAAATTAAAAAGGTTTTCTCCTCCCATTTAAATCAGAAAAACCACCTCGTAAGGCCTCACCCAGTGTGGGCCATTCAAGGTTCTTATCTAAATCAGTCATTATGGTGCCATTGTGTTGCCTAGCAACTGACTTAAATGACCTGTTTATAAGCCTCCATACACTCATAGAACTCCATTAAAGCATCCTAATGTATAAATTTCAAAATAAAATCTAATTTACATTCACAAATATTACGCATTCTTAGCAGTAATTGCCTTGTTACATTTGTCAGTGTGATTAAATATATCAGTTTGCCAGCAACACAAACAGGCCAAACAATACTGTAGCATGATGAAGTGCTACTTAATATAACATAGCATTACACGAACCACTATAACATAAAATACTGTATTTCCAGGACAGCACTGATTCATAAAAACACATTCAGAATTCAGAGTAAGCACTGAACTGTAGCAAGTTCTGATTTTAAATTTTGTGAAACATACATGTGGCAACTTTAACAGGACACCTGAGGGGTAAATCACATTGTACATCATCAACTAAAATATTACCTTTGTACCGATTATTTAAAATAAGATTCAAAACATGCAAAGACTGAGCGATCTCAGAAAAAAAAGGAAGCCTCGTTTGTTTTTAGAAAAAGCCACTCCTTTTATCAGATAAGAAAAAACTCAACCGTTGTTTCTCTACAATTGTGTGAATTCGTGTCATAAATGTTTTAAAAAGGTCTAAAACTACTGTAGCAATTTAGCAAATGACTTGCAAAGAGGAGCAGCAAAAACACTGTAAGTGCAAAGGTGCATGTCTAACAGAACTTTACTAAAGGTTTGCTGATTTTTAAAGTAGTCTGTTAGTCATAAAAACAGCAGCAATAGTCTGTTTTTATACAGGGAGTGAGATTGTTCACTTTGGCATCACCCCTGCCTGGTGGCTTGGATCTCCGACTACCTCACCGACAGACCACAGTACGTCAGGCTGAAGGACATCACGTCTGACACAGTGGTCAGCAGCACAGGAGCACCACAGGGAACTGTGCTGTCCCCTCTTCTCTTCACCCTGTACACCTCTGACTTCTGCTACAACTCTGAATTATGCCATATTCAGAAGTTTGCAGATGACACGGCCATCATGGGGTGTATCTGGGATGATCAGGAAGAGGAGTACAGAAGTCTGGTGAGGAACTTTGTCGCATGGAGTCACACAAACCACCTGCAACTCAACACCTCAAAGACTAAGGAACTGGTTGTGGACTTCGGGAGGTCCAGAGAAGGTCCACTGCCAGTTCAGATAGAGGGGGAGGAGGTGGAGGTGGTCAACAAGTACAAGTACCTCGGGCTGTGGATGGACAATAAACTGGACTGGTCATGCAACACAGAGCACCTGTATAAAAAAGCCCAAAGCCGACTGTACTTCCTCAGGAGGCTGAGGTCTTTTAACATCTGCAGGAAGCTCCTGAGGATGTTTTACCAGTCAGTGGTTGCTGGAGTACTTTTCTATGCTGTGGTGTGCTGGGGAAGCAGCACAGCAAAGAGGGACTCATCCAGGCTGGAGAAACTGATCAGGAGGGCTAGCTCTGTGGTCGGCATGAAGCTGGACACTCTGGTGACAGTGGCAGAGAAAAGGACATTAAAGAAACTGATGGACATTATGGACAATGCTGGGCATCCTCTGCACACGGCCATTAACAACCAGAAGAGTCTGTTCAGTGACAGGTTGCTTCTCCCCAAGACAAGAACTAACAGACTTAAAAACTCCTTTGTCCCACACGCCATCAGACTGTTTAACTCCTCTCTGGAGGGGAGAGGGAGGGGAAACAGGAGGACAAAGGAGGGGGGAACAACTAAGCTGTAGTGCCTCTGCACCTCACTGTACAATACCTTGTGCAATACTTTTTGTAAATAGTCAACAGTGCAATAGACTCAATACTTGAAATGTGCAATTCACTTGTATTTTTATTTTTTATTCCTATTTATTCTATTTATCCCCTTTGTATATTTTATTTATATTTGTCTCTGTATTTATATATGTGTGTGTGTGTGTGTGTGTGTGTATATATATATATAACAGTTCTGTAACTGTAACTTTGGTCGTTGCTGTGCTTTTTTTGGAAGTCGAATTTCCCAGAGGAACCCACCCGAGGGATTAATAAAGTTCTATCTTATCTTATCTTATCTTATCTTATCTTATCTTATCTTATCTTATCTTATCTTATCTTATCTTATCTTATCTTATCTTAGTACTACTTAGCCTAGTCTCAAACCAGTGTTTGTTTTTGGTCTTTTGTGGAATTTCGTAATCATAAGAAACATAAATCATCTTCAGTCTGATTCTTTTTAGTCTCATTCAAAAACAAGTACTGACACAGAAACAGCCACAGAAAGAAGTGCAAACAGGCTCAAATCCAAATTTTGTACCCAGGTACACTGAAGTGCACGCTTCACTACACCAGTTTGCAGAGTGTAACCTCCTGTCACGGGCAGTTTGACTCAGAGGTACAACTGTGGATCCAATTTCACATGGCGTTCCCCACTAATAGTGATACACAAGCACTATTATGATGATCAGTACTTATTATGCTTTTTTTACAATGTACCAGTACAAATACACTTTGACATTAGTGAACGATGGTGCCAGAGCTTTAAAGCCCTCAGTATAAAATATGATACAATGTGACAGCTGGACACAGCGGGCAAATAAAAAGTAAAACGTTATTATATAAAACGTATTAAATTATTTAAATGTGAAAATGTCAAAGAATTATTAGTAATCCGAGTTTGAACTGCAAGATTAAAATTTAATGAGAGGGCAGCTTTAATAAGACTACGCTATTTTTCACCTCAGAGGTGGGTGGGGGTGGTGTGGGTGATGTTAAGTTTTCCTGTCAGTGAAGTTTATATCAGGTCAAGTATTTCTGGACTTAGCAACATCTTGTGCCTTTTCCTTGCAGCTCACAACTGACGTCACCACTACACAAAGGAATGTAAATAGAGCTCTGGAAACAAGGCAAGAAGCACAAAAACCTCCTCCGTAAATCATTTCAAATAGTTGCCTCTGAATGTAAATAAACAAAGCAGCCCCTTATAACCAATATGCATGCGTATACTTTAACAAAATTAAGTTATTATTATAAAAATGATCACTGAAGGACTTGATAGCTGTAGCTCAGGTGGCAGAGCAGATCAGCCACTAACCAGAAGGTCGGTGGTTCGATCCCAGGCTGCTCCAGTCTGCATGCCAAATATCCTTGGGCAAGATTCTAACCCCATGTTGCTCTCCGATGCATCCATCGGAATGTGTATGAATGTTAGATACTTAGAAGTGCTTGGGTGAATGAATTAGTTGTATAAAGTGCTTTGAGTGCTCAGACAGAGTAGAAAAGCGCTATATAAGAACCAGTCCATTTACCATAGCTTTGATCACAGTTGTGAAAAAGAGACGTGTCTTTACAAGCACCATCTTTTAGTGCTGTAGAGCATAGTTCTGCTTCTGCAAGCAGTTACATATATTTTTATCTTCAATTTAATTCTCTGCATATTCTGGTTCAACTGTGATAGACTGGTGACCTTTCCAGGGTACCGAGGCTTTCACCCTATGACAGCAGAGATAGACTCCAGACTGCCCTGCAAGTCTGAGATTGATGGATGCATGGACTGATGGGTGGATGGAAGGACAAATAAAACAAATAAAGTCAAAAGAAAAAAAATAGGCCTGCTAACGTCACAGCAAAGGCACAACTTTAATAATAACAATAATAATAATCATGGATTGCATTTATATAGCGCTTTTCGAGACCCTCAAAGCGCTTTACAATTCCACTATTCATTCACTCTCACATTCACACACTGGTGGACTTTAAGAGGCCTGATCTGTTTGCCAGTTTGATTCTGTCTCTTGTGTCATTGTCTAGAATCAGGTTTAGAGGCAATAGTCTAAACAAAGTAATCCAGATCTCTGAACCCTGGTCAGGATCCCAGTGTGTTTCCAAGCCAGAGGGCATGCATAATCCCTCTGGTGCAGTCTTTGTGTGACTTGTGATCTCCTTCCAGTTGGATTCCCTGAAATAAATTCCAAGGAGGTGATATCCTGGTCAGATGCCTAAACCATTTTAGTGGATTCCTTAAAATTTGAAGCAGGAGCTATTCTACTCTGGGCTCCCTCTACTATAACTACTTCTCACTGTGTCCCTGGCTGTGAGCCTATAGACCATGTACAGATGAATGTACAGACAGCCTTGTTTTTTCAGTCACAACTTAGAGCTCACGACCACATTGATAGTAGGAATGTAAATAGACTGGCATTTTGCTTCTTCCTCCACATAGACTGAAAATTCCAACTTACTGATTGTGTGTTTTCCATGTCTGCCTTCAGTTATAATTTGGATCTCCAGCTACTTGAAGTCCTTAATGTTGGGGCAACATTTCTCCTTCCACATCAGCCGACCACTGTTACACAGCCAAGATGGACAGTTCTCCTTCTAAAGTCAAGGTTTTATTTAAACCACTCCACTCCAACAGTGAAATTCAGGAAACTACATGAGGTGACCCCTTGAGTGTGTTTTCATGTACATGTAAGCACACTTAGTGGATCAGACTATACACAATGCTAATATTTAGCGGCCGACTTTAAGTACGTAATGAGAAAAAGCAAAACTACCTAAAAGCTTTAGTATCTCTGCTATGAAGTTTACATGATAACACTTGGCCGTTTAAGTTTGGTTGTATGTGTCTGGGACTTTTAAGTTCAAGGGCTCTGCAGCTCTGAAGATGGATGACGACAAAGGCAATATGCACATGGGTGTCAGCTGCAGTCTGATGACTGGAGCGAATGCAAGACAGATTGTCACCACACTGTATTAACCCTCACCTAGACACTGCTTCTGTATCCTGTTCAATTTACAGGAGGCAGTAAAGTTGTTTTCTTCTTCTTTAAGTTCAGGGCTAGGTTGAAAATAAGTTAGGAGGCAGTCTGTATGCATGGCTTACATTTACTGAAGGTTTGGATTACAAAGAGATGCTTCTGGGAGTACATATTTTACAGTGTGCAGTGTGCTTAATATGGGCAAGCATGCAATTCTTATAAATAACTGCACTGCAAAAAGTGAAAGAAGATGAATGGATGTTTGCCCTAAAAATATTACATTTTCTTCATATCTGGCATTCTCAAACTGATCTAAAGTTGCCTTTTTTCTTGATGTCATGTAGTGCTGGCCCATTGCATCATACCACATGCAGGGTCTGCCAAGTCTTTTCCCTGGAGCTCTGTCCTCTGGATAGCTGAGCTTTTTCAAAGTGCTTGCATTTCATTGCCTACCTATGTATGTACTCAATCTAAATGAAGAAAGTGTGCAAGACTGGGGCCGCTATTACATCTTATTTATGCAAAAGTTGTGGAAATAGAATTTACACAAAAACCCAGCTACCAAATCGATACTTAAGAGTATCAAAGATGTCAGCTCAAAAGGAGATATGGTTCTTAAATCTATAAATGTGAATATAAATGAGTAATTACAGTATTCTGTAATTCCCTGGTAATGCACTGTTGGCCCGGCATGTAGCTAACAGCAGGGATGGGCAAATTAATCATCACATGCCTCCTAAGTTTATTCTTTCTGATCTTGCAATCAATGGAAAATGTAATAGAGCAAGGGAGACATGAAATTAATAAGGACGTGGTTGATTTATGGCATTAGGACAAACAGAATTAAAAAAATAAATCTGGGATGAAAATTGTTTGAAATTACACCATAAAAGTAATTAAAATTCAGACATCAAACAAAATATACAGTGGGGAAAAATATAAATAGAAACCACATGACTGCAGAAATTACCTGTGTTTTGAATGCCACAAACCTTAGTTTTTCCAGTGACACACATCCAACAACAGCTTCCATCCCCAATGGGACAATTTCTCTCTTCACATTGGGATGGCTGTAGCTCAGGAGGCATAGCAGATAATCGAGCTGGAAGGTTTGTGATTTGATCCCTGGCTGCTCCAGTCTACATGCCAAATATCCCTGGGAATGATACTAACCCCAAGTTGCTCTCCAATGCATTCACTGGTGTTTGAATGGTAGCTGGAAAACACTTAAACATAGAAAAAAAGTGCTGGTGTGAATGAGTTGTATAGAGCTTAGAAAATACAAGCACCACATTGTGTTGATCTCATTGTATTGATATAAACTACCCAGTTCCCAATCATATTAGGTATCCTTTTTATTCTTGCTGCAGTCTCCTTGTCATGTTTGATATCACATCCTCTGGCATGCTCCACTGTGGTGCTTCGGCCTGTCGTGCAACTCTTGATTTTTGTAAACTAGTGCTGTGGCCCCGGCAGCTGGGTTGAAGAGATGAGTGTATGATTATGTAATCTTTTACTGTTGTTTTAATATATTTCAGTACAGAAGCTTAGACATTAATAGTTATACAGAGGGAAAGTTATACAGAGTTTGCAAACTCTAGACGTTGTGGTAAATACTTCAATAAATAGAAGCAACCATTATGGAGTTGATCAGACTACAGGAAGAAGTTGTGTGCCAAACTATTGGCAGAGTTTCGGTGTTTTTTAACCCCCACAGTTACGTAACTTTTCCTCAAACCATCCAGGAAAAAACTCACCAGCATATGAACCATGAAAACTGCACATCATCTGCAACTGTCATGTGCTTTTAAGCTAAATCAGTGGTAAATTGAATTTATAAAGCACAGTATTGGTAATCTGTCCACAAAAAACTGCTGCAACAGTTATGTTAATAAATAATATTTTAATGTATTCCAACACCTGCTCTTTCATGCCAAACACAAATCAGGAAAAGGCCTCTAGTTTCAGCTACTAATCTATATAAACAGTCTTTTTTAGCACTTCCAAATACTGTTTTCGACTACATGAGCTGACCTTTATTTTGACAATTTCTGTTCAGGTGGATTGTAAAAAACACATGTTTATTTAAAGTTTTTAGTGTACTTCAATATTAGCTACTATATGTGAAAATAAAACCTTCAGATTCTGTGTGAACATAGACTAAACAAAATATTAGCCCCAGCCAGTTCTTAGTTTAGAAATTGGAATGCAGAGATATATTTTTAGAAAATTAATTCAGAGATTTTATTAGTAACAGATAAAGTGCCAAATTATACAAAATGCCAGTTAGTGCCAATTCTACTTGGGCAGAGTTGAAATCGTGTTCTGGCACGATCTGGCATTCATTAATCTTTGGTCTCAGTCCACTGAATACTTCATCAGGAGAAGAGGAGAGTTTTGTCTGCATGATATCATGTACCAAGGGATTCGGTCCCAGTTTAAGAGGACCAAGGTTCTGACAAACGGCTGATGAAAGACTGTGGCCTGAGCATTGACAGCTGTCAGCGGTGTGGCTCTGAACAGCATCAGGGTCTTGAACTCAATCTAAGGCACCACAGGAAGGCTAAGGAGCAAAAGTTCCACCTCTTTCTTCTTGTTCTCTGATCATACTAAGGATGTGGATGACATTTCAACTAAAGTCTAGCAAAATCTTTACATTTTTGATGTGATAATAAAATAACAAGCATAACCAGATTGCCTGAGCATAGCAGTCAAATTCCTTCCATTTTTGCCGCTTATCAGGATTTGGGTTGCAGGTGCAACAGTCTAAGCCAGGGGTCTCGAACTCCAGTCCTCGAGGGCCGCTGTCCTGAAGCTTTTCCATGTGTCCCTGTTGCAACACGCCTGAGTAAAATTAGTAAAATTAGCAAGAGTATAGAACTTGACTGCATGCTGAAGTGGCAACCCCTAACCCTACTCAAGTAAATTTAAGTTAATGTAAGTGTTTGAGAAAAATATACTTCTAAAAGTACTTTTATTGCACCATGTTCATTCACTCATGAGCTGCTGTAACATGAATCCAATGGCTGAATCACCACCACAGCATGCAGTTAAGGTCTATAAAGTCTTGCTAATGACCTACTGATTGTATTCAGGCGTGTTGCAACAGGGACACCTGACCTCCCTCTGTCAGCCCACTTCTTCCAGTTCATCCAAGGGGACACCTGGTGCCACCAACCTTCTGATTAGTGGATGACCTGCTCTGACTTCTGATCCACAGCCATCCCAGCGATCCCTTCAGTGTTCTTCTGGGTCTGCCCCGGGGCTTCCTCTCGGTAGGACATGCTCAAAAACACCTCACCCAGGAGACGCCCTGGAGGCATTCTAGTCAGATGCTTGAACCACCTCAACTAGCTTCTTTTGATATAAAGGAGCCAGTCAATGGTATTTTATGTTAACTATTAATACACTTTTAGACTAAATAGTTATTCTTTCACATAGCCTGACAGTCACACATCATAATAACAGTATGTCTGTAACTGGCCAGTATTTACCGCACACATTCTATGCTATTTGTTATTTGCTGTGTTCATGTTCCTGGCTTCATCTCTTCAGCTCTCGTGCTCCCGTTCGTCCTCCAAGTCTTGTCCCTCAATTTTTCTCTCTGTATGGCATTCATTTCAGCTGCCACATCAGTTGCAGAGAAGGATCTGCTTCATACATCACAGTGACTCAATGGCTATCACTGCTGTTTCACAGAAGTCCTACTCAAGGGTGAGCAGGACCCATCTGCATGGAGTTTGTATGTTCTCTCACGCTTTCTTAGCTTTTGCACAGAATCTCAGGTTTCTCCCAGTAATATAAAGCTAAATAAAATAACTACTATGACATAAATGAATGCTAGATGTAGACACGCTCTGGCAAAAGAATCCAAACCTCAAGAACGGTATTTTCAAGCAAAAGAAAAGAGATACAAAAACTAATTATCACTTGAAGACTTCTGAGTTGAAATCTACAAAGGCGAAGCAATGCCATCCTGCTTTCTTATTAATATCACAGTGAGTACTGTCAGGCTCAAAGGGTATTCAAAACAGATGCTTTTGGACACTCATTTATCACAATCTATGCAACTTTTAATATTTAAACTACAATGATATGTAAAGGTATTCACTGGATACACTGGTTTTCATAAACGTGCTTCCTTGTGCGTCAATATTAAAAACCACTGAGGTATGCTAATCAGCTGTAGAGCCCTTTTCATCACCAGCAGCTTGAAGCAGAGCCAGTGACAGTTCTCTCATCCTGGCTCATCAGCTACTAATGCAACAGAAGATAGCTCTTCTTCCACCGTCAGTAGCCTTCCCACCAGATGCCAACAATGAAAAACCCTCCAACTAGTGCTCTCACATAAAATGCATGCATGCCAAGTTCTGTGAAGTACAATCAAAGTCCTTACAGTAAGATCTCCTGCTTTAATGATCCACCTCCACCTTCACCCATCCAAGTTTTTCCTTTTGATCAAAGATGTATTATTTTGGGGGCTTTAATGCATAGCTGGCGTGACAGACCATAGGCTATTCTTTAGTGATTTTTTGTCATTTTTGAGATTTGAGGCTATTCATAAAATATTCAGAGCTGTAGCCCTGCAGATCTAACAACACTTAAGCGATGACATGTCATGATTATTATACAGGATGTTCTAGTCATTTTAGTTAGAAGAAAAGCCTCTGAAGAAGGAGAATAGGATTCAAGGTTCAACGTATTGTTTATCACACTGCTAATACACACTGCTCTCTCCTGTCACAGCTGACATTTGACTAACAGATGGAGAAAGAGTGAAAAGGTCACAGCCCTATTTCATTTTCCATCTTTTTTCTTTTATCTGTCACCCTCTTTAGTTCTGCTTCCTTTTTTCCACTATTCCTTTGTTACTTCATCATTTTTTTGTGTGTTTGTTAGTTTTTCTCTGTACAAACTTTCACTCCTTACTTTCTTTATCTCCATACCTGTACAGTGAGGCTCACTAGAATGGGCTGAAATGTCACAACACATCAGTAGTGAGTCATGCGCCTCACATTGGGGATAAGCACGCTTCCAAGAGTTTGCCATGAGCTGGGCGGCCTTGAGGGTTTGACTTTGTGCCACGGGTGCCGCGGCACACTGACAGCTAAATTAGTTTAATTTCTCTGTCAAATTGTTTCTTTCAAACGTCTTGAGAAGGTAATGAAACTTTGAATTTGATGTCGTACAAAACAGATTATGGTTTTAGTGTCTTGTGCAGCAGGTAATTTCAGCCAACAATAATTTAACTTAACTTTCATCTTGCTTTCCATGATGTGATGGCATTAAAAAAAAAAAACTCAGACAGTACGGTACACGCCACTGGTAAATTGGGTTTGTGCATAATTTTGGCCTCTGTGCTGTGGAATAATGGCAGGAGTCCCCCTAATTTATGTAAAAAAAGCCATCTTTAGTGTTATTTCTGTTTGAAAAAGTTTCCCCCAACACATTTATCACCTTCTGTTCTCACCCTTCCTGATGCATCCAGTTACTGGAGTGAGTGGCTGTGGGAGGCACAGTCCTCCATCACAGGCAGGTATATGCTCACTCAGTAAGCCTTATCACTAATTCAGCAGGATCAAAGGTTATCCACTCAGCATCTATTATTACAATGACACCCTGTTTGTTAGCAGTGCAGTGTCAGGCCAGTGGGAGAGACTTTGATGGCTGTCATTGTGGAGCACTCTTTACCTTTCCTCCACCCCTGCAACTATCACTAATCATTCCTTTCCCTTCAATTAGCTAGTTTGTTTGCACCCAGCAATAGTTTCCAGTGAGCACAGCAACTTAAACACACATCCTCCTCTGAGTAGTCATAAATATCCAGTATTACTCGCACAGTATGTAAATATAATAAAGGTTGTAAGGTGTTTTACATTTTGAAATCACATAAAGTTAAATGCAGGTCACTTATAAATTCTCACTCTGACTGCAGGTGTGTGCATGCCAGATGGAGTTGCTTTACCACTTGGAAACAGAGTGTGGAGGGCTACCTGGAAACGTGTAATCTGGTGGTTTTGTCTGACATTATTAGCCAGTTCTGGATCTGAGTGTTCCTTTTGTTTCCAAAATGAAGCAAAGTTAGAGGCGCCACTGAAATTTGGAAATAGTCTGAATTCTTTCAGCTCCAATTAAATGGCAAGCGTGGCTGCTCTCCCAGGTGTTTAACATCCAGGCATCCATAAAAAAGAGGATTCACAAGGTGTAGCAGAGTTAGACGTTAGCAGGAAGTTAGCTACGTGCTTCCTAGCTAATGATTATATAACATTTTAGTGTGACACTCACATCCCGTTGAAGCACTGAAGAAGACCTGTGAGGTCTTCCCCTTCCTTCCGTCAAGCTCAACCTGTTGCTGCTGATTGGCTCTGACTACCCCCAGTTCCTGACTCCAGTGGAGCCTGGATATCTGGGTCCACAAGGAGGACCAGCTGCACTTTAGGCACAACTTGGTTGGACTCGGCAGGGTTTTAAATGTGCTATATAAATAAATTCTGATTTGATTTGTAAGAGTAGACAAGTATATCTGTGAAATTCAGAAGTGGATGCAGGCTATGTTAGCAAACTCACCGCAGCAGACATGGTGACTAATGTCAGCACCTGATATATACTGCACCACTTGGTTCATCACAATGGCAAGGACTGTATCGTCTTCAGTAGCTCATTTGCACACAGTGGTACTAGCCATCTCCTCCCTTGTCCTTTGTTGGGCTCTATGCTCCTGGATATGTTACTTTCGGAAGTGGATCCCTTTGATGGATCCCATCGTGATCCATCAGTGCTATGCAAGGTCATCTTCTGTGGACGGATCACCATAATCCCCGATCCACAGCTACCTGATCCCGGTGCTTTCAGTTCCTTCCAGGACTTACTGAAAGCTTACATTCTAGCCATCTATAGGGCAGCTGCTGATTTGACACCCATGACAGAGGACTACAGGCAAGCGGAGCTAGCACTCCTCTGGAAGCAGTGGTGCAGCCAGCCAGTCATTCCCAAGCACTGTCATTGTCCATGCTCGCCAGCATGGACAATGACTCATTCCTGATGGGACTGTTTCATCGCAAGATGCAGAAAGCCATTCGAATTATAATCTGATCAAGGTACCTACTTTAAAGGTGGCAACTCTGAACTCCAGGAGCCTCATCAGACTTCCAGCACTCCCACCGATTTTTTTTTCCAGCCTACTGGCTGACCAAATTAAGTGAATTGCACCTTTGCTACGCAAAGTTGGGGTCATCTCTACGAAAGGCCAGCCAGTTATCTGTAGTCATAATGTAGCCACATCTATAGAGAAAATAAATAAGCATACAGCAGCTGGTTGGCCAATCACCATTGATTCAAAGCATTCTCTGCACAAATCAGATGACATGATTCCATCTGTTAATCAGGTACAGGCTTTGGCGCAAAGAGTTTTGTCGGAGCTACTTGCGGGGACAGTTGGCATAGATTTACTGAGTTAGTGAAGCTTCTTTAACAGAAACCACACCATCACTCCATCACATGGCATACACCCTCTTACTGCACTCCACAGCCACACACTTATATTTTGGATGTGTAACTGGTTCCTGTTCAATAAATGAATAAAATAGAGCTGTGTAATTGGATGTGGATTCATTAGGTATCATCGATCTGATCTTATCCTGCAGACCTCTTGAGGTTGGAGATGACTAGAGTCGCCTTATCATTGTCACGGTTCAGCGGCACGAGGGAACAGGGATGGACACAGGTGCAGAAACCAACCCGGAAGCGAGGTGACAGAGAACAAATGATTTATTTCCGCCCACAGGTAAACAAAGGTAAAAAACAAAGTGACGCCACCACACTAGTGGCGCGTAGGATTCGTCGGTGAATAATGAGGGTGACCTAGACACCTCTAGGAGACGGCTGAACAGCGGGGGCAGCGGGGAGGTAGAAACAGGACTAGGTAGGGACCGGGGGCACTGGAATAAGAGGAGATCACGATCAGAGGGATCCAGCAGACAACCAACAATCCTCCACCGTTGAATTGAATTGCCTTACTTGGTTTCAGATGGAGGGGACAGGTGGAGCGGAAAGCCCGGAAGCGGTCGAGGTGTGGGGAGGCAGGCAGGTGAGCGGTGGGCCGGCAGGCCACGTTGTGTAAGCAGCAGGCGGCCCAGGTCCAGGAGGACGGGAGGGAGGGGAACGAGATCTCCACTCCGGGTGCTATCGCTGAGGACAAGAAAAAACAGGTGAGTCATCACACGGCGTCAGGACAAGGTTTATGATGCTCCACTGAACTACCATGGGGATAGCAGATACTCAGGCGATGAATGGTTGAGAGCGCAGGTCTGATATACCGCTGGCACGATTGCTCACAGGTGGTCAGCCAGGGAGGGGCAACCGGACTCCGCCTAAAGGAGGAGGAGCCGCTGTCTGAGACCTGCAGGTGCCCAACCAGACCATGACAATCATTCTCCCATGCATTGTCATGGAGGTCAACTTCATCAGTGATATTCTCCATTACATCAAGTATTTATGAAAATCTGAAATGTACAGCTCTACTATATTTATTCGCTATGAAGGAGTTATGATCCCAATGTTGACGTCCACACTGAATTCTTTTGGGTGTTTACATTTTTCTTTTAAAGCTGTTTGGACTAAGAATGTTGCAAAGTATCCAGCTCTCATAAAAAAATAAATAAATCAGTTTTATAGATAAATACTGTATCGTAGCTGAAACTTTAAAAATAAATAGAAGGCTACAATGTAGAAGATGAAGTCTAACATGAACCAAAGGAGCATCAGTGCAACAGGAGGTGGCCTAAGGGGAAACTGACAGACCAGCAAACCTAATTAGTCAGACCGTTTCAAAAGCTAATTAGATACCTAGTGAATTTATGTTTTCAATTTCAATAATCAAAAGTATGCAAACACTAATTTCTTAACCAAGTGTTTTGCATTAAATATTCAGCTCAGTATAACACTGACATTTATTTCCTTGATATCAATTATTCCCTTAGTCTCTATTTTCTACTCTTCTGAGCCCATCTGTCCCCTTAGGACACAAGTAGAGCAAGAGTGAGAGAGAACTCCTCAGCTGCAGCCGATGGCCAAGGTTTCCTTCCAAACCAGAAAATACAAGGAGGTTGATTTTACTGTTGGCAGGTTGCTGGAGGTGGAATAAGGCTCCCAGCCCACATGCTCAGCATCGTCTTTGGAAGTTGACGGAGAATAGGGGCTGCAAGCAAGCCAGTGAAGTCAGCTGCCGCCCTCAGTGACAGGATATGAAACCAAGCTCGTAATACTGCTAGCACAATGCAGGAGGAGCAGGAATAATAATACAAGCCCTTGGTATTATCAGCAGAATGTGGATGTGACTGAGCCCCAGAGGTGTAGCTGGCAACAGCAAAACAGTTTAGCATAATGAAATTAGATAAGCATTGCTGAAAGAGGTTACATCTTATGAATATATTTAAATTGCTCTATTATGCTTTTCAAACCCCTGTGAATTGTTTCTAACTGTGAAAAAACAAAATATGTATCAAATGTTTCTAAAGCAAATATGACTCAGAGTCACAAAGCAATCCAAAACTGCTGACTATGCAGTTGATATGGTATATGGTAAGTACCGCTGCTCTGTGTATGGACATGCTGCATGTTGTAATAAACAGAACTATAACCCGCATAAAAATTGGTGATCGGTCTCTGTTCCCTCATACTAGAAGAAAAGCCAACAACAAACCTGAGTATGATAGCGAACGGAGGATTTTACCTTCAAACAGAGTGCTCTTGCTCACAAGGTCTGACATCTTGCTGCTCCAAATTCAATGACTTCTTAGTCTCCAGGGTTATCGCTGTCTCAACATCAATTTTATCATTTGCACTACAGCCTGAACCCTTTTTAGTTGTTCCTTTGAAAGTTGGAGCTTCGTTGTTACAGTATCTCTGTCTTTAAGATGTGCTTCATCCCAGCGGCTCTTACCTGGATACTGTTTTGCAGCACACTGTTAAAGACATCTTTAACTTTAAGAAAAACTACAACCATAATAAACTGCACGAGTGCGGAGAAACGTTTGCAGCAAATAGAAAACCAAGACTGCTAAGGAGTAACTATTGAATTCTTTAAATGGGAAGTGAAACCTGTGACAAGAATCCTCATAAATAAAGTTAAGTCTACTCAAAAGTACTTTAAGTACTACTTTTTTAGTTGCCCATCTCTTTTTTATTCATCTAGCTGTCTGCACAAGACTGCTTTCTTATTGTTCAAGTTTATTTACTCAGAAAGTGCAGGATTGGAGAAAAAAAATGATTTAATAATGAACAAACTTTTTGCTGTTGTTCACATTTCCTGTTTCCAATAGAATGATTTGACTATTTTTATGCTGCAGCAAGCAATCACTGTCTTATTCTGTTGTTTCTCTGATATCCATTAACATTTAACTACTGGTTTGGCAATGGGTCAAGGGTAAAGGGGGTTTTACGTTGTGATGCTGTTGTTACTGGTGAGAAGTTGAAGTGGTGTACATTTTGTGCTTCCTGTTATAAATACCACCAACAACACAAGCCCTACCAGTTTCTATAACGTTGTTCAATTAGCAAAACTCACTCAGAGATGCCTTTTTCAATTGAGCTGGAAAGCATGTGCAGCAGGTTAGGGTGATTAAGGATAGAGCTGGAAAAGTACAAAAGATGATAGAAGGAGCACTTTGAGAAGCTAGTTAATGAATAAAATGAGAGAGAGACAGAGAGCAAGAGAGAAAGGGATGGATGGAGGAAAGTTAGTGAATAATAAAGTGTAGTATTAGTAAGGAGGAAGTGAGGGCACCTATAAAGAATATAAAAAGTGGAAATTGACTGGTCCAGATGACATACCCGTGGAGGTATGGAGATCTCTAGGAAAGAGGACAGTAGAGTTTTTAACCAGAAGAGAGGATGCTTCAGGAATAGAGAAAGAGTTCTGATTTTCAACAACAAGGTTGAAGTGCAGAGTTGTACTAACTACACAGGGATGAAGCTGATGAGCCAGAAGAAAGAGTTGCTAAAGCTAGTTTAATAAAAGAGATGACAATCTGCGAGCAGCAGTATGGCTTCATGCTGAGAAAGAGCACTACGGTGCACAGACAGTGTACAACAGAGGCTAAGAAAAGTGTGCAGGCAGGTGGAGTGAGTGGAGATGAGTGTTGGGTGATTTGTGAGTGAAGGACAGCAGCACGAGTGAAATAAAAGGTTTACAAGTCGGTAATGAGACCTACTATGATGAATGATTTGGTGAAAATGGCAGTGACAAAAAGACAGTAGCGGTGGGAGATCTGAAGATCACTTTGGCACCAGGATGGAGAGAATTAGAAACGGGAACATCAGTGGGACGGCTAAGGTTGAGCAGTTTGGAGACAAAGTTGGAGAGACAAGGCTGAGATGCTTTAGTCATGTGGAGATGAAAGATAGTGGATACACTGGACAAAGGATGTCAAAGATGAAGCGGCCAGGGAGGAGGGAAAAATGGAAGACCACGGATAAGATTTATAAATGTTGTAAAGAGGATATGCACAGAGCTCGTGTGACAGAGGAGGATGTGAGGGTGAGATAAAGGCAGATGATCTGCTGTGACAACCCCAAAAGGAGCACCTATAAGATGGCTTTTCTAACCTAAATAATTCCAACAGGCTAATCTAGCCTAGTGACCCAGTCTAATGAGTTCTTCAGAATAAACATTGGTGACATGACATCTCTCAATTCACATTTCTCAGGGAAGCACTTAAAGCTATACACTGCAACTGGTGAGGATAATCTAGACCAATTGCATATTTTTTTTTAAAGCTATGGACCTTTCTGAACAAATTACATATCTCTTTAATCTTCTGTAGTTTTCCCTCAGGTCTGGAAATCTGCAATTTTAGTCTCTCCGCAGAAGGGTGGTGATGAAAGTCCTGGAGTCATTAGTTAATATTCAACTCAAATCACACCTCTCAGGAGATTCTGTTAAGTCCAGTGGTCTTAGAGCTAAACTTTGAAATGTCACTGCTATTACTTTGGGATATATATTACATTCACTAATGATATTTTGTGTTGCCCTCTTTAATACAAGCATTTGAAACAAATTGCTGGAAGTCTGCTAGTCCTATAGAACAAAATGGGTTCTGTAATTTTTGCCATTGTGAAGACTTAGTAGTGGGTTCAATTTACAACTTGCATGTTGTTTTAATATATATTGCAAACTGTAGTACAAGGATAATTTATACAGAAATAGAGCTCAGTTTTTTGTGTCCCCAGATTTATTACCGGTCACACTTGCATATTTGATTTTTGTATTAAAAGAACCCTAAATGGAAACTTGCCATTATGGTGTATATCACTTTCTCATTTAACTGGTCATAGACCTTATTGGCTATTACTCAAAGTTTAGCTTCAGACTATAGTAAAAAAAAATGTACATAGTCACTGTAACTTCACCCACCCGTAGTGTCCTGTTATGTAGCCTCAAGCTGAGCGTTTTCTGCTTTGATCACCTTTGTATTTTCAAACCAGTTGTGACAAACTGGAATGGATCTGTAAAAACAGATGCTTGTGATGGTCAGTTCATTAACCACTCAACATACTGGTTATAATCCACCAGTTAACCAGTCGCTTGATAAGTCATGAGATCAACTCCATCACAAACATTAAAAGCGGCATTTTTGATACCCTGCAAAGAGGGAAATGGCTGCACAAAAACAAACACTGTGGTCCTTTAAACTGACAAAAAGCCATAGAATGACCTGCAGGTATTCAATCGCCTCCACAGCCTCCATTGTTGTGTTGTGTTTGTGTCGCATACAAATTACTTCACAGGACTTTCAGCCGTGCTGCTACGAAGACCCCACACACATTGAGGTGATACTCAGTTGTAATGGAAAATGACCCAAACTGTTGAGAGTATAGTCGAGCCAAGATTAAATTGAATAAATACTAGTGGAAAAGAGGCAAGAGTCTCATCATTAGTGTTGTCAGGAAGGGAAAGTACACATCAAGCATGTCATCTATATCCACTGTCATTTCTTTTAACCCAAGTTGTATCATTTCCCTTACTAGTGACATCAAAAAATTGAGCTGTGTGATACAAATACAGATAGTTTATGACTTTATTGCACACTGATCAATGTAAGCATCATTCCTCAACAGGATCCATTCATTTGATTAGGTGTGTCTGTTGTAGTTAGATGAAAGTACAGCGTTGTGTGTTCAGAGAACAGTGTGTAATACTGCCCATGACACCTGATTCTCCTACACTAGAATGAGGAGGTAAGAAGGTTTCAGCTTAAGGCTGTAAATAGTGGTAAATAGTAAACAACCTCAGAAGATTAGGAGGTTAAGAAACTCCATAATATAGCCCGCTCACCTCCAAGTATTAAATTGCTGGTAAAATTGTCTCATGTTCTGATTTAACCAACTAATCACTACATTCGAAAATATTTAATCTCCTTTTATTTAATTTTATTAATCACATATTTTCAAAACACTGAACCCATGTAAATTTGAACACCGTGACTGTGACTGTTGCTTACTTATTTATTCAGTAGTTAATTTTTTAAATCTGTTTAATTTTTATTATTATTATATTTTTACTTATTTATAAGAGAATGGTCACTATGATAAACACAATGACATCTATGCAAGATAAAAGTTACTAATCCCTGAAAATAAGAAAATCTTGGTATAAGTCAGTTCCTTTTACCAATTTTCAAGTGCAAATTACTTCAGGTGTCATGTTTGAAGCTAATCCACCTCGGCTGTCACCTCCTGCCCTGAATACTCAAGTATTCTTCTTAATTTAAGTGTCCTCTGATGTGATTTAAGATTCCAGGATCGAACAACCATTTCCGCACCTGGCTCTCAGGCAACAATACCTCCATTACAGCACTGACAGCACAGTTTAAAAGTCACCACAGTAATTTGCTGATAATACCAAGGGCTTGAATTGTATTTGCAAGCCTTCACAATTGCCAACAAAAACACAATTTGACCAATAGAGCAAACAAACAAGACTATATTTAAGATATATATTTTGTGCTTAACAAGCACTTATGGCTGGTAGACACTTTACCGTAAACTGTGTACACATACTGGGAGAGCCAGTGTGTTTTGGACCTAAAAAGGCTGAACACATGGACTAACAATGATTAGAAGGCATTTTATTGGAAAAATACTCATGTATGAGAATGAGATAGATCTTCAGGGATGGAGCAAGCAGGCTGATAAGGACAGCCAATAAGAGTGAGCCAAGCAGAGCCTGCAGAAAGGCAGACCGAAAACTAGGCGATGAGGTGGTCAAGCTAAGAGAGTTAAATTAATTCAGAGCAAAAACCCAACTAGCAAACTTTAAGAAGGGCCTTAGTATCTCCACCACTGCAGCAGGCAGAAAGATCTAGCTGAGAATGTCTGATGAATCAAGGGTGAAATAATGCAGAAGAACAGGCTTAATAATCAAAAGTGTTCACATTTTTTGGTGGGGAGAAATTTGTAAGCACCAGTCCTACAACACATAAGCTGAATGTTGTAGAAGTGAATAGAAAAAGATAAGCTATAAAATCAAAAACTGAGCTGAAAGATGCTGTGGCTCACTACAGTTTAATCCACCATGTTTAAATGTTCAGTCATGCTGGTACCAAGTTATCTGCCTTCCACAGTCAAGAGGACATGAATCCAACAGAAAAGTCTATCTGTCATCACATTGTTGGATTAGAGAGTTCAGAGACTGTGCAGCGGTGTTCAGATACAACTTAAACTTACACTTCAAACTGAGCAGGTCGCCCTATAATAGCAATATATCACTCAGTGCAAGATCATCTCTGGAGACTCTAACTAAGTTTATAGAGACACTATTTCAAAGAATTTTGAATATATACAAGTTTTTTTAAGATTATAAGTGTGTCATTTTTCTTGTAGGTCTCAGTCTTAAGCACATTTATATGGTTTGAAAAGAATAAAAACAATACACACATGAACTCTAATGTAAACTTGCGAAGAATGAACTAGCAAAAAATGCAAGTACAGACTTGTGTATATGAAATGTCCCCTGTGTTGTGACATTACAGGAATCTGCCGCCTTCAAAGTTATTAAATGATTCTTCTTCCTTTTCTTAATAATAATAATGATAAATAAAATGCACAACGCTGCAGTACTTTTAATACAGCAAGCTCACAAAAGCTCTGCTCTCCTCCAGAGAAGCAGCTGTCAGACAGAGAGAAAACACAGCTCCTCCACTCTTACTAAATGATATTCATCCATTACCAATGACGACTGGATTGCCCTGAGCTAAATGAACTTCAGAGGTGATATTACTTTATACAATGAATAATATCCCATTTTAATTGCCACCACCATCAGCTGTATATCAGACAGCCTGAAAATCAAGCCCTTAACTGACTAAAGCCACATCACATCAGTTATTTTGTGCTGCACTACATCAAAGTGATTCTTGTCTTGATGCCTAATTAAATGAAAGGCAGATGTGAGTAACAGACCCTCCAGGTTCATGCATGTGTGACCTGGTGGTATGAACTCCATAATGATGACAGTATGCGATAGACCAAGGACATTTTTCAGCTTTCATATTACATAATCCATGCCTGAGTTGAGACTCCTCCTAAATAAAAGGAAATCTCTGTGAGCTGAGAGAAAAGTCTTTGACTGATTGTCTGCTCTTTTTTTCTCCTGCTCTCTTGAAAGTCAGCAGTAAATGTCCTCCTCGTTTTAGAGCCCTTTAAGATTATTGTTTTCCTTTTATTGGCTGTCAGGCTCTGTGAAGTGCCGGTGACTTGTCCTGGGTGGCATGCTGCTCTTCGACCAAATTCAGCTGGCATATTCCCCAGCCTTCCTGCAACCCTAACTTTGATAAGCAGTTAAGAAAAAGAATGGACCTCATCAGTTGAGGAAGTTGGGAAATGGGAAAGGGAATTGAACCACTCACTCCTGATAGTCACTGGCACTCTAACCACTCAGCTCCGGGTCACCTGATTCTTAGTGGCAGCATTGTGAACAAAAGAGCAAATTAAATTTAAACAACACTAAGAGTTTTCAGCTACACTAGAAAATCTGCCAGCTTGCTAGAAATTTTATTTAATTTAATTTTAAAATTAAGTCATCAAAAAATGAAAATAAAAGACTAAAATTTTCACCAAATAAAAATTAAATGAAATTACCCAGATTATTGCATTTTCAATTTCAGTCTTGACCAAAACTGTGGATATTTTGTGGGTATTTACTCAGATTCTGATAAATTTTGTGCGTGCTCATGTGGTGGAAAGGTTATGAAACTGCATAAACAAAAAAAAATCCGCGTTCTTATTCTCAATGTACAATGGGCCCACATCTAAATCTTGTATGACTGGGTAGCTCTGAGGGGCTTATACTGTAAGTATTCTTTTTTTTTATGGTGGAGGCATAGAGTACAAGCGTGGATAAAGCATATGCATTATTAAACTGTACAGTGTTAGAGGGTACAGACACTACATGAATTATGTACTATATTATTTGAGCTTCAGTCTTCTCTCACTCTTTTCTGCTTCTACCTACATGCAGGAGCTTTGGGCAGATATCGCCTATGTTTAATGTGGAGTCAAAACAATGCTGAAGGACACAACATCCAGTCTTGTTTATTTCACAATACTATTCGTAGCTGTTAGATAAATGTCTTAATGTCTTTTTCATTAAAAAACGATCATTGCAACTTATCCAGTATTATCACACTTTTTTGAAAACTGAATGAAATCAGTTTAATATTAAACCTGTTTATGTTTGATTGTTTGAAATGTTGACATGATGTGTGGTAGCAGAAATCGCTGCTTTTTCAACAGGCTGAATCAGGTAACACTTCAGTGTCTTAAGAAGATTTTTAGGGAGAGGTGTGATTAGGTTGAAAGCTTGTGAACTTTACAAAATTAAGTGATTTGATGGCCACTCACTGTAACAGTTATTTGTAATAGAAAGAAAAAAAGTGGTATTTTAATGGCAGTGGCAGAGGCAGGTGATTTTTATAGCGGAAGGTTTTTTTCAAGGCAAATCGCTGTAGCAGTGTTAAACCGACGGATTCTTATATAGCGCTTTTTTACTCTACCTGAGCACTCAAAGTACTTTCTACAACTTGCCTCCTTCTCCCATTCATAAAACCATTTTTTCTATGCTTTTTGTAAGTGCTTTCTAGCCTACATTAACACACATTCATAATGCATGGATGCAGTGGAGAGTAACTTGGGGTTCATATCTCACCCAAGAAAAGACTGGAGCAACCAGGGGTCAAATCACCAACCTTTTGATTAGTAAAAGACCTGCTACACCCACCCCAAGGCCAGTCAGTGGTCACTCAGGCCTCTCATTTTTTTATGCAGTGATAACTGCCACAGTGCAGTGATGACTGCTCTGCCACCTGTAGCTCAGGTGGCAGAGCAGGTCAGCCACTAATCAGAAGGTCGGTGGTTCGATCCCAGGCTGCCTCCTGGCTGCATGCCAAATATCCTTGGGCAAGATACTAACCCCATGTTTCCCTACTGGTGGTGGTCAGAGGACCCGGTGGCGCCAGTGTCCGGCAGCCTCGCATCTGTCAGTGCGCCCCAGGGCAGCTGTGGCTACAACGTAGCTTGCCATTGGCAGTGTGTGAATGGGTGAATGACTGAATGTAGTGTAAAGCGCTTTGGGGTCCTTAGGGACTGAGTAAAGCGCTATACAAATGCAGGCCATTTACATAGAAGTACACTAAAAGTACTAAAAGTATGTTGTAGAGAAACAGCTTGTTAAAAATAGTTACTGGATATAAAACCAATTTTAGGACTATGTTGATGTCACGATGTGGTTATAGGGACTCAAACGCAGAGCGGTTAGATGTCTCCAAAATGCAGTTTATTTACAGTTCCAGTGCACAATATATATACAGTGAAGGGAATCCAAAACTCCAGGGAATCACAGGGTAGCTCTCTCACACTCGCTCACGTCTTCTTGCCCACACTCACACACGTTCACACGGCAGGGAGGTCGCAGGTCCGGGGGGTAAGGTCTGAAGCAGAAGAGAAGGGAAGTCACAAACTAATCACAAATCACGACGCACAAGTCCACAGGAGCTGTGAGAACACTAACGTCAGTAGTACAATCATCCAGCGACGAGAGGATCTGTGTTCCAGCCTCAAATAGTGCTCCCGGTGATGACAGGTGATTGTTGTCAGGTGTGTGGGCCAAGGGCGGGAGCCCACAGTGAGCTCCACCCAGGCAGAGAGGGAGAGAACCGAAACAGCAAATGTAGCCTTGTGGGGCCGACCGGGCAGGCACAGAGACCATGACAGTTGATTGTATAGAGTGCCCAGTAGGGAAGCCTGGCTGTAGCCATTTCTCAGTTTTGAATGGTCAGAATTCATGTAGGAACTATCTCTTTAAAAGTAGACATACAAATACAACCATATCTAATATAAAATATAAACAAAAAAAATAAACAAACAAACGGCCGGAATAATTTATAACATAATTTCCACTCTTGAGTGAGTTTTAGTTTGGGGTTCAATGTGGGGTTCAATGGGTTCAATGTGACACTTGAAGATGTAATGCAGCATCTATAATCATGTTTTATTGCTAAGGCTGAGTGTGTAGTAGGAAAGGCTGCAGTGAGAAGGATGTAGAGGTGAACTTGGTGTTTGTCCCTGTCTCATTCTCCTGACAAGCCTGGGACTTTGGGATCTAGGGTAAAGAGAAGGCGCTGTCTCATTTCCACTTTTGCTCTATATCATAACACAATACCTCGAGAGTTGTGGGGAAAAAAGAAAAGAAAGGACCCTATACAGTTCCACGGATTTCCACATCATTGTATAATGTAGTTTCATTCCGGCTTATATAGATTCGACAGAAAGTAGGGCAAACTGATGAGTGCGGAGCAGAGGGCAGCCTTGCCCACATACTTCCACTACGTACATGGACTCTGATGAATCAGAAACTGCAGATATGCAGTATGTATGTACACTCATCCATGTACTTGCATATGTAAAAGTGATCTGCATACTGAACAGACAGAACAAAACAAAAAGAAGCTCATCTGATTGTTTCATCTTATGTCAGGGCAGCGCATTAATATGTTAATGACGAAATCTTTGGTGCATTTATATATCGGAAGAGAAGAGAAGAGAAGAGAAGAGAAGAGAAGAGAAGAGAAGAGACTGCCTTAAACACATCATCATTTGTGTTCCTGTTGGTTTTTCCTCTTCAGAAAATTCTCCCCCAGGTTTCCCAGCTGAGGTTTTATCAGGTTTCAGCTTATATCCAGGTGGTTAAATGCCCTTCTGGCAGTGCTTCTTAACACCTTGCTTAGCTTTGCCTTTCCACTCCCCCACAAGATAGAGTGGACTGTGAAGACCTAGCATCTAACCCTGAATGGCATAAAACCACATGTCCAGCTGTTGTTGCAGTAAAGTTCATAGTGTGCAAATTTCCTTTGAAGACCTCTTCAGATGCTCAACCACAGGGACTTTATGTTCAAGCAGAAGCTGTTTCAATCCATCAGTGTACCTGATATTACAATGACAGCTCACAATGCCCTTATCTTAGATAGCTTTCATCTATCTATCTATATTGATTGATAGATTGATCACTTCTTTAAAAGGCTCTTATTGCATATAGCGTTCTACCAAACATGCATGCAGCATCTGTAACATGCAATTAGGATTGTGGGAGAATAGTATACATGGCACATTCAGACATTCACAGTAAAGTGTGCTTTTTACATCCTTTGCTTTTATTTTGACACTTTTAAAGTGTGAACCCTGAACACAAAAACACACTTACAACACACCTGCCAATATAACTATCCCCTATTTTTCACAGCCATTCCATGCCATTATATCACATTACACCACATTCTTCCTGTTTGAACTCACATCTGTCCATGGCTCACCTCCTGCCTCAGTCTTGCCCGTTCTGTGCTCTCTGACTGCTGAAAGCCTGCATTTCAACCTACATTCGCTTGTGCATCAGTATTGGTTACATTTTTCTGTTAAGATAAAAAACAAGTAGATAAAACACACTGAGCTCTGACATACACTAATCAAGTACATTTGAATAAATTTGAAGAAACTGGCATCCTGTCACATCACATAATCTCAAAGCCTCACCTTCATTATTTTTACCAGGCAACAACCTGCTGTAGTCAGCACCTCACCAGCAATGATGTGCACTCTCGTTGCATCATACCTTTTTCCTCCTGAAAAAAGCTGTTTTGAATTTTATATATGAAAGGGATCAGTGGTTCTGTCTTTACTCTCTTTCCCCTCCTTTATCCTGTCAGAAAGCTTCTGATTGTGTTTCGCCAGTTTTTCTTTAATCTCCCAGGGATGAGATATTATTTTCACTGTCTAACACTCTGGAGGGAATCTGTCAACTCACTCCCCTCCAACATGCATGTGTGAACACATTTTTTCATCACGTGCATATTCATACTCACTACATCTTTCACCGTTCAAGTGTATGAGGCCACCGACAGCGGGCTCTCTTTTCACAGCTCCGTGGGTTTCACGGCCTATGACGATGCTTTGCTCCCTGCAGCATCAGCGGGGTACCGGAGATAAGAATTACTACATGAGGTTACAGCCACTATTAACTGTGGTTGACAGACCGAACCAGGGTTTGGACTGGCGAAGATCATTACACAGCTCTGCAGGCAGAGATGTGAAATGGAGGGGAGGTGTTAATAAAATCCCAGAAAAAACTCTAAGTTAAAAAGCTGTTTTAGACAAATTTTAATCAAATTCTGAAGTTGATAGAAGCTTGGATCACATTCACAACATAAACAAACAGAACTGAAATTGATTGAAACCACAGTGAGACTAACTTGTCTAAAAAGTGTCTGTGATCTTGGTGTTTTCACATCTTCACAAACCAACAGCATCAAAGGGGAAAACAAACCAGAGTTCGATTCAAACGGACTAAACAACGCACGTGTAAAAGTGTTTGAAAAAACAAACAAACCTAGATTGGACTAAATCGTCAATAACCTCATCCTCCATCAGTGAAAAGAACACAGATGGTTTCTTGGAACTCACTGAAAAACTGGGGATGTTGCACACTTACAGTAAATCGTCGATCATAAAGTATGCTCTTTCCAAGTTTATGCTACTTTTGGATTCTAGTGCCAACCTTTAGTGACATGTTATAATAATATAATAAAGGTATTGACCTCACGGTGAACTAGAAATTCAGGTATGGAGTCAGTCACACAGGAAATGCAAATCTCTTTAATCTGTAATCATTTCCATATTCTTATTTTTTTAAATCCACATTGAATGGTGACAATGATCCCATAACTCTCTAAGTCCTTAGCTAATAACGCCTGTGAATATGCTACCAGACATCCTTCTGGTGTGGAGGTGACATACATATTTGCACAGTATTACCTTATTACTGAGTGATGGGTGTCTATTTATTTGATTGTATATTTTTTATGAAATGGTGGATATATGTTATTAATGCCTCCTGGGTTTTAGCCTTTACCATAAGAAGTGCTCCGTAATCCTTTAAAAAAAGTAAAGAAAATCCAGATTAAACCACATTAAATCAATGCTCAAAAATACAGCTACAGTACATTGCTGGGTATTGTTTTAATTCAGTGTGTGATTGTTGTTGCCCCGCTCCTCTAAACTCTGTTAAATATTTTTAAGTCAAAGCAAAACTTTTGTGTTCATAAATGTGTGTTTACACTTTACTTGCTTTGTTGTTTGGTGGCTTTCACATTCATGTATTTATTACTTCCAGGCTGGACTACTGTAAATCATTATTATCAGGTTGCTCTAAAATTCCCCAAAAAGCAACATAACTAAGGGAGGGTTTAGGGCCACCTGATCCAGCCCTAGCTATAAGCTTTATCGGGAAAGGAAAGCTTAAGCGTAATCTTAAAAGTAGAGAGAGTGTCTGTTTCCCAAATCTGAGAAGCCAATATAGGAGAAATATGCTGTCTTTCTAATCCCTGTCAGTATCCTCTCTGCAGCATTCTGGACCAACTGAAGGCATTGGCCTATAGGATGCGGGGGCTTCCCATATTCCCATCTTGTTCACTCATCTCTTTTCACTCTCCATGTGTTTATACACCACTCTGCATTTAATAATTAGTTATTATTAATCTCTGGCTGCCAACCAGTTGCTACAGATGGCTTCCCCTCCTTGAGCCTTGTTCCGCCAGATGTTTCTTCCTGTTAAAAGGGAGTTTTTCCTTACTACTGTCGCCAGGTGTTTGCTCATAGAGGGTCCTCTTCTCTCGTCGTTTTCTCTCTATTTTAGTAGAGCCTTTATCTTACAATATAAAGCACCTTGAGGAAACTGTTGTTGTAATTTGGCACTGTGTAAATAATTAAAATCAACATCGTTAGGTTATCTCTTGATTAGTTAAAAATGACTTTTTATTATTATTATTTTTATTACAGTTTATTTAAAATAAACTGCCATCTTTCTTACACTCTTACATGCTGTAACATACAGCAGGCCTGTAAAAAACCTCAGACAAACAGCTCTCACTTTAAAAGTGTGACTCATGACTCAAGCACCACGTTTTTTATCTTCAGGTTTACAAGCCAGATTACAGCAAAATCAATGCAAATAATTGTCTTCAGACTCAACAAGAGAAGCTGCGTGTTCATTGTAAAACGGTCTTCACACTTATGGCTGAATGGGTTTCAATAATTTAGTTGCATACAAGGATAACTGGAATGGTAATGCACGCTCGCGCTTGAAAAAATGGTGAGGAAAGAACACACACACTCTCTTTCTGGCACTTGACATCACTTGACCTTTTGACTCATAACTGCAGGTGGAATAATGCATTGGAGTAATCATACTCTGATCAATAACACAACATGATTTAGAACACAGGTCATGATATGTACCGTGTTTATTTGGAAATCAATGTAACTCAGTGAAATGAATGAACTGGCTTAACCTCGTGTCATGTGGTCCTGACAGCTCTTTAACCATGTTTCAGTTTTGTTGTTTTTGCTTTTTATTTCTGGGTAAATAATGGATGTATTCAAACAGACGAATGCTTCCAATTATTCCCCTCTGTACTCGTCACTAAATGGTATAAATACAAGTATTAGGAATATGAGGTGTCTGTTTGTCACATACGAAAACAAGTTCTCTTAATGAAAAATTAATTGCCTTCTGTTATCTGCTGGTCTTACAACACATAATGAAAAGGTGTTGTGCAAATTTTACCAGCTGTGACGTGTGTGTGTGTGTGTGTGTCATGACAGCAAACCTGAATACAAGCAGGAACAACCACAAATCCACTACTTCATCAGGTGTTTATATTTTTGTCTGATGGTCACTCTTAATCCTTTTATTTTATTAATCTTATTCATTGTATATCTTATTGTTTATTATACTCATGTTTTAATATTTAATATATACACTGATTTATTTATCTTCTTTTTCATTTATGTATTTATTTTATTTATATTAATTTTATTGTATGCTTAATGTATGGTTTTTAACTGCTATCTCTGTTTTATTATTGGAAAGCACTTTGGTCAACTTTGTTGTTTTTAAAGTGCTATATAAATAAAGTTGGATTGGATTGTCTGCTAAGCAGCTAAAACTGACGAAATGTGATAAAACAGTGAACATGAGCTGTTTGGAGACAGCTTATAACAAAGCTTTTTAAGAATATGGAAAGCAACAGTGCATGTTAAGTGAAAGGATATAAAACTGTTCACACAGTCCAGTCACTTCAATTTTTACGAAATAAAGTGATCATTAGGCTAAATTATAACATTTTATGATGCTGATTGGTTACCAAAAGTCTTCTGTGTTGTTCCGACAAATGTTCTCATACTTTGTGCTAAGTAGCATCAAATGAGACATAAGACTGTCATGCATTGTTAAACGCAGACACTATACTGTATCTATCCATTTGAAGACAAAAACCTGTTTTGAATGTCATAAACAAATTTCAACCAGAGCTAAGTACATGCTTTTTGGCCAAGTTAGAAGCTAGGAGGCTAACTGCCTATGTTTTGCACTGCTTTTTGGCTAAATAGTGTGTTATATCTTCTATATCCATGAATGCACGGGGCATTTGCTCTAGTACATGAGACATAAGTTTTGTAATCAGACAGTAAACGTGAGGCTTTATACGGACACCCAAAACCCTGCCAATTTATAGCTAGGTTGCTAGCCATAGCTTGCTAATGCTGTCACTAGCAAAGAACGATCTGAAGGCACCTCATTTTTCTTTCTTGTTCTTATGTGGAGTTTATGTTGTGCTGGCTGCCTGGTTATTTCTTGTCATTAATGATTAATGCTCTCCTAGGATATTAGTGTTGTTCACTGCTGACACTGTAATGGAGTGAAACAGGCACTAAGGTAAGACATTTGGAACCAAGAGTAAACATTAGTTACATTTCAATCCATTCACACATTGTTTCAAAAAAAGTAAATAAAATAAAATAAGTTAGTATGTTTTCTTTGAAGTCATGGGAACCCTGTGTATATGATTTTAGGGCTTACAGAGTCTGCTTATCACCACCCTTATGTGCATGAGGACCACATAGCAAAATGTCATCCCTTTCCCTTCTAACGCCTGGGGCATAATGGTGAGCCTCTCTGTTTTCCTTTCATGTGCATACTCATTCCAGTTCTGCTCATTTACTCTGGATGCTCTTACTTTGTTGTACTTTGAGGCCAGACTCCTATCCATGCAATGCCATAAAAAATGATTAATTGCTCCAAGCTCTCATTTTACATTCTCTGTTACACATAAAGCAATACTGCAAGCCGGATATACCTCTGAGTTACCACTGAATCCCACAGGCAATTTGTTGTATATCTTGACCAGTGACTGTAAAAGACAGTCATTGATCTTGACCTATTAACAATGCCTCAAATAGATGAGCTGTTGACCTTGTAAGACCTACTGTGCCTTACACTTTCCACTTCTGATCCACTTCTTTAATTCAGCTGTGTTTCAGATAGATTTAAGTGTTTCAGGAGCCTGAAATGTATCAGGTTTAATGCTCTGAGACACAAATTGCCCAACAAACCATTATATATGTTTTTACTTTCTATAGCTTTCTAAAATCAACAATTCACTATCTCGCCTTAACACTAATTTTCCTCTGTGTTTAGGTAACTATGTGCATGCGAGACTCTGTTATTGTCACTGTTAAATATTTATGGGGGTTTTTATATACAGTTACTCCATTGTCACAGGGGAATTGTGACTCTAGCTGAGGGGTGGCCAATCTCAGTCCACGAGGGCCGGTGTCCCTGCAGGTTTTAGATCTCACCTTGGGTCAACACACCTGAATCACATGATTAGTTCGTTACCAGGCCTCTGGAGAACTTCAGGACATGTTGAGGAGCTAATTTAGCCATTTAAATCAGCTGTGTTGGTTCGAGGACACATCTAAAACCTGCAGGGTGCTCTAGCTGGAACTAAACCAGCAATTTGATTCCAGCCAACCTGTACCTGTTAATTACTACACCACTGGAATGCATGCATGATTTTCTCAGTGTCTCACTTTGTTGTGGAGGTATTCTGGCCCACTGTTTTTTTCAACATTGCTTCAGTTTTATTGAGATTTATGGACATTTATTTATGCACAGCACAATCAAGTTTCAGCTACAGCATTTCAGTCAGGTTAAGATCTGGACTTTGACTAGTCCCTCGATTTTTTTTCTCTTTTCAGCCATTCAGATTGGCTCCTGTACAAACCTATAGCTGTCAGGGAGACCCCCTCACATTATAGCTCTGATAGTTTTCTGCACCGATGAGTTCATGGTTGACTCAGAGACTGCAAGGTGCCCGGGTCCTGTGGCTGTAAAAACAAGCACAAGTCATCACCACTCCACCAGCTGGTGTTATGTATTATTGCCAAACATCTCCACATTGAATTTGTCTGTCCAAAGCAGATTGTTCCAGAAGTCCTGTGATTTGTTCAGAACTTTGCGAACCATTTTCATTTTAAAGAGAAGTTTTGCTTTCTCCTGGCAACCCATCAAAATGAGCCATACTTGTTCAATCTTTTTTTAAATTTTACTGTCAAGAGTCTGAAATGCAGCTCTTGGCCTTTTTGCAGTTTCTCTGAGCATTGCATGAATTTGCTGGGATGTCAACTCCTGTAAAGACTGTGATATTATGTTAACACACAACTGAACCACACTTGATCAGTTAATCTAGCACTTTTAATTTTAGCACCCAGTATTTATCCTGTTAGTTCCTATGGAATTAGCAACCGTACATTCTTGCTGCTTAGGTTTCAACAGGACTGCATATGAAATTATTCTTAAGCAACTTATGTTGATGTTTAATGCAGGAACCTACAAGCAACCTTAAAGTCACAGCACATTGTTATATCTGCCCATTAGATGCATTTCAGAAATAAACTCTTTGTCAGTAGAAAAATTGCAGATATACAGTATTTACCAACCAGGAAAATAAGGTCGTGTTGACCTACTATAGCACAAACTATTACAAAGACAGTCTTCAGTACTTTAGCAGGAGTCTATGTCTGCGTCTCTTCTCTTGTGTGTGATCTTAGATTAAAGTTGAAGCTCAAACTTTTCCTTGAAAGGCTGAAAGAAAGCGCCATCAAACTTTGTGTAATAGAAATGTCTTTTTAAAGCTGACGCTTTCTTCTCAGAACTTGTGTCGGTACTTCATTTGAATGGAACTTTAAAAAAAAACCCTTTTTGATCGCTTATGTCTTTTGTATTGTATGGTAACCTTATTTTCATCACCTTGACTCACACAGATCACAGTGGCTTTGTAAAAAGAAAAGGCTCACGAACATAAACGAGTTTGAATTTTAGCCTTACTTTGTTAAAGGGAAACCAAACAATTCTGAATCTTGGCTTTCATCAGCAAGTATAAAGCAGTTCCCATTACCGCTGTGCATCAGATAATCAGTTAATTTCATGCAGGTCTAAACAGATATGTAACACTAAAGCAGCATGGTGATACTGAATACAGATTAAGCAAGATGTCATTATCATCACTGGGAACATGAGCCATTAGTTTGTTGACAGTATGCTGGTTCGCCCAACTTACTTGTGCCTGATTAAACTAGCATAGTTAAAAGGAAGCAAACGAATCAGGCAGTGGAAAACAGCTTTGTTGCTGTGATTCTCTGAGGATTACCAACTAAATGGTCCTGAAAGCAATTTCACTTTGCTAAATTGTTTAGAAATTACACTCACTTGTTTGCTCTCTAGTTAGAGCACTGTCACTTAAAAACAATAAACACATAAAATGCCCACCAAAAGCAATAGGTGTTTTATTTATAAGTTACTACCGAAGCTAAGCGAATATGCTCAAAGCTTTATAACACCGCCTTCCTGCAGGGGAAAAACGTTTATAATGTTTATAACTTAAAAATGTTTTCCATTCCCAGTTACTCGGTGGTACAGTGGTTTACACTCACAAAGTGAGGTATAGCCATCCTAGGATCAATGCAGACAAACCCCACAAAGATGTAACACAGTGTAAGTGGCTGTCCCATTTTGCTGCAGTTATTCAGTGGCATATTTATATGCAGATTGGAGACATTCAAACCTTCTGTTTAACTGTTGGCACATGTAAACAACCTATACTGTTTGCAGTAATCTGAAAATATGCCAGATAGGACAAAAGAGGGGAATAAAGCCTTTGGTTTGCCACAATGTAATCAGGTTGCAGTGTAATCTGCATGCATTAGGCTAATGCAGCACATGTAAATTATGGCATGTCGGCACCTGCTAAGGTGGTGAAAAATGAAATGAAAATAGTTTTATAAACACATTTTTGTGAATTGTTTGTGTAATGGGGTCCTTAGGGACTAGTAAAGCGCTATTCAAATACAGACCATTTAATGTAAGATTAGGTTCTCAAACTAGCTACCATGTTAATACTCCTTTAAATTTGGGAAAAGACATCCTGAAAAACGTGTTTACCCAGTCAGGTGTAAAAACCTGTTAATTATCTATTGTGATTCTGCTGGGTGGACTTTTTGTTTAGAGACCCAAAAGAAAGGCGAAGGAAAGAGACAAAGTCAGCATTTACTTTTAATAAGTCCAGGGAGCAAACAAAGACCAAAGCATGGAAATCCAAAATATCCGAAATCACCACACAACAGAGGAAGACTGAGATAATATAAACGAGAGGGGTGGAGGAAAGGGGTTAAAACTGAAAACTAGATAATGAGCCAGAGGAAGTAAAGTTACATAAGATAAACATTAGATGAACATTAGAAGTCAGTAAGTGAGGCCAGTATCTGATGGATGCTAAGATGCTAGATTTAGTTTTTGTTTTGCTAAGTTTTATTAGTTTTTATTATCATTATGACAGTAGCATGGTGAGGAACTCTTGTATACCTTTCAAGAGAAAATTATTCACGTACTCATCAAATTTTAATGCAGTGGGAAATTATGGTTGTACATATCAACCACCTACTCAGCATGTCTTCTCCAGGATGTCTGTCTCAGAGATGAGCAAATTAGGTGGTGAGGAGCAAAATGTACGTTCCACTAATTCCCATCTCATATTGCTTCATTTGATTGCTTTTGCAATGTGGAACAGATGCTGACCTTTAGTCACATACACATTTCACACACATGTGTGCTGTCATTAAGCTTGCTTCAACAGGAATCTTGATTATGCAGATTCAATATTATAAACTCTTAGCCTTTGTTAATGCGGCTGCGTTGGTCATGAAGTTCACCTGCTGATGGTTAATAGTGTTTACAAGGCTAATATTGGCAATCTGCCTCCTGAATTCATGTAGGTGGAGGCTGATGAAGTGAAATAGGTCTAATAGGGTAAACATGACCGTTCTGTTACCTAAAGTACTGTTCAGCTAGTAAATAGAGCGAGATTAGTGTTTAAATTCACTTCTATACACTGCATTAATACTGGGAGAAGTGGGAGATCAAAGGTTTTATGAAGTCTGTGGTCTGGTAATTCTTTTTTTTAAGTTCAGATAACAAATGGCTGGAGTAATTAAAGATCAGTGTGTAGGCCAGAGGGAGGATGGCACTGTGCTGCAAGCAGGCTGGCATAAGGTAATATATGGAGCAGCTGATCAGGAGGAGTCACTCCTGTGGGGAACCTCACTCAACTCTTTGGCTGCCCTGATGAGAAATAAGGAGGACTGTAAATCTGGGGACTGCAGTATGAAAGAAGGAAGATGAGAAAATAAAGAACAGAGAGGCTGGAAGAGAGTTCAGAATGAGTGGAAAAGACAGAGACTTATTATTGTATATTTGTTATTTGCCTTTGTTCTGGTTTTTATCTGTCTCTTAAAAATGTGTTTCATCTCTCAGCCAAATTATGATTTTAAATTGTTTCATTGTTTTATATCCAGTACTTGGCCATTGTTAACCAATAATCAGAACATTGCCGTTGCATATTAATTGAACCTATTATTATAAGCTAAACTTACAAAGGCACTTACAGATTTTGATTTGTATTTCACCCGAGCATAGCATGTAGAGTCCACAGCACATCAAAGAACCCAGATCTGTGACACAGCATTATCAAGACCCCACCAGTAAGGAATATACTTTTTCCTCACATGTCCATCACTCTTACTGTCGTCTGGATTATTTTTTGGTCATCAGCTCACTGCTGAGCGACATTTCAGACACTGAGATTCACCCTATAGCTGTCAGCGATCATGGTCCTGTATCTTTAACACTAATGCACTAGAATAATACTACGCCAAGAAAAAGCTGGAGATTTAATATATCACTACTTAAAGATGAAGACTTTATTAAATATTTTAAAAAAGAGTGGACTTCATATTTAGACTATAATGACACTCCCGAAACATCAGCTTCTGTTCTATGGGAAGCAGGGAAAGCTGTGATGAGAGGTAAAATAATTTCTTTCTCATCACATAAAAAGAAAAAAGAAAACAGGAATTAGAAAAAAACATCAAATCACTAGAAGAAGCCTACGTGTCCCACCAAGATCAGGAAACATTGAACAAAATACGCAAAACAAAACTAGAATTAAATGAGATAATTGATAAAAAAACAAAATTCTTAGTACAAAGACTACGCTTACAAAATTATGAACATGGTAATAAATCCGGTCAATTTCTAGCAAACCAGCTAAAAATAAATAAAGAAAAAACAACTATATGTGCTGTTCAAGATTCATCTGGGAACACAATATATGAACCGATACAATTAAACAACATTTTCAGGGATTTCTATATAACATTGTATTCACCACAAATAAACCAATTTAAAAAAGAAATTGATCAGTTTTGGACAACATAACTCTTCCAAAATTATTAGACACTCAAGCAATGGCACTGGATTCACCACTGACACCAAGTGAACTCCAGGAAGCCCTGATAAGTATGCCCAATAATAAGGCTCCAGGTCCAGTCGGCTTTCCTGCAGAATTCTACAAAGAATTCTGGACGATTCTAGCACCAGTTTTCTACAGAACGTTGTTGGAAATTAAAAAAAAGAGCAGACTTCCATCAAATATGAATTCTGCAAACATTAATCTCCTGCTAAAACCAGGCAAAGACCCTGTATATCCCTCAAGCTATCGTCCAATATCCCTTATAAATGTAGACCTTAAAATAATCTGCAAAGCTCTCTCAAAGAGACTGGAGAAAATAACCCTCCTCTTAATTCATCCTGACCAAACTGGTTTCATAAAAGGTAGGCACTCATCAACAAATACACATAGATTACTTAATTTGATAGACTACTCATACAGTAAAAACCCAGAAACTACAATATTCTCTTTAGATGCAGAAAAAGCATTTGACAGAGTTAACTGGAAATTTCTATTTGCAACTTTACGCAAATTTGGTTTTGGATCCTCTTTCATAAACTGGTTAAAGATATTATATAATTCCCCAACAGCTTGTGTCAGAACAAATGACCAGACATCCTCCAGCTTCTGTCTCTTGAGGGGCACCAGGCAGGGATGCCCACTCTCCCCTTCACTGTTTGCAATTTTTATTGAACCACTAGCAGCAGCAATTAGACAGAATTCAGTAATTAAGGGCATAAAATGCAAGAACGTGGAACATAAAATCAGCCTTTATGCGGATGATGTGTTACTCTTTCTCCAAAATTCACAAACCAATATCTCTGGGGTGATTGAATTGATAAACTCTTTTGCAAGAATATCAGATTACTCAATTAACTGGTCAAAATCTAGTCCTACCGATTAATTGCTCCCTCCATAATTCCTCTTCTACACCACTGCAATCGGGAAATATAAAATATTTAGGTATTAATGTTTCTCCCAAGCTTGCAGATCTAACTAAATTAAACCATATCCCACTTTTAAAGAAGGTAGAAGATGATCTGGCTAGATGGAAATGTCTACCCATATCACTCATGGGAAGGGTTGCCGCTATAAAAATGATGGTCTTACCAAAAATAAATTATTTATTCTCAATGATCCCAACTAAACCGCCACAAGATTGGTTCAGATCTCTAGATTCATGTATGTCCAAATTCCTTTGGAAAAATAAACCCCCACGTATAAGCTTAAAAACACTACAAAAGACCAAGGATAAAGGAGGACTAGAACTGCCTAACTTTCAGCACTACTTCTTAGCCAACAGGCTTCAGTTTATCTCAGGATGGCTAAAACATACCCTCTTAGATGAACCTTGGCTAGATGTAGAACAAGCACTTTGCAATAATCTAGAGATCTCAGACCTACCATTTATCAGCTCAAACATCCAACGACATGAATGCTTTAAAAGCATCAACATCAGCTCTTCTCTGACAGCATGGTGGGAGTTTCTAAAATTGACGGCGTCTTCATTAATCCCATGCAAACGTACACCTATCTGGAACAACCCTGACATATTACAAAACAATAATATGATAAACTTTTCAGATTTGCCAGGAGAATAACCTCCTCCTAAACATCAGCAAGACTAAGGAGCTGATCGTGGACTTCACTACAAAGCAGGCGAGGAATTACAAACCCCTCATCATCAGTGGCACGCCAGTGGAGAGAGTGGACAGTTTCCGATACCTGGGTGTCCACATCACTCAGGACCTGTCATGGTCCTGTCACATCAACACCCTGGTTAAGAAAGCCCGTCAGCGTCTCTTCTTCCTCAGAAGACTTAGAGACTTCCATCTGCCACTGAAGGTGCTCAAGAACTTCTACTCCTGCACCATCGAGAGCGTCCTGACGGCAAACATCTGCACCAGGTTTGGGAACAGCACCAAGCAGGACAGACGAGATCTGAAAAGGGTGGTGCGCTCGGCAGAACGCATCATTCAATGAGAGCTCCCTGACCTGCTGTCCATCTACACCAAGCGGTGCAAGTCCAAAGCTAGGAAGATTATGATGGATCTCTCCCATCCCAACAATGGACTCTTCTCACTGTTGAGGTCTGGGAAGCGCTTCCGCTCCCTTAAGGCCAAAACAGAGAGAATGAGGAGGAGCTTCTTCCCCCAGGCTATTCGGCGCCTGAACCAGGTGTAGGACTGGACTCTCCCAAACACGTTACTATAAGACTGGACTCTCACACACGTCACCACACATTTCCTATAATCCTATAATTCCTATAATTTATAATCCTTATCTTTATAATCTCTTCTGCTATTTGCACATTCTTTACTGTAAATTCCTAAGTTAATTTGTAAATTTTTGTAGTAAACTGTAAATTGTAAATATTGTAAAACTTTTCTTCTGTCATTTAATGGTCGGGCATTGTACAGCTACAAGCATTTCACCCCCATGTCATACTGTGTATGGTTGTGTGTGTGTGACAAATAAAATTTGAATTTGAATTTGAGATTGGAGTGGTAAAGGAATCAAATATTTAGAACATATACTAGAAGGAACAGAATTTATTTCATTTGACGGGCTAGTTACACAATATGGGATCAACAAGAAAAGATTTTTAGAATATCAACAAATTAAATCCATAGTAAAAAAGAAATTTAAACCAGGTCAAGTTGAACTACAAACACCACCAAGTGTGGTTCAATTTCTTACTCCTAAAACCCCCAAATTACTATCCAAAATATACAGAATGCTTTCTAAAACAGATGAATCAATATCACTTCCTATTGCAAAATGGGAAGCGGATTTATCAGTTAACTTAGACCTAAACTTCTGGTTTCAGATTTGCTTAAAAACCTTTCATCTAATTAGAAATCCCAGTCTTCAATTAATTCAATACAAAATACTACATAGAGTGCACTATACATGTCACGGTTTGCCGGGGCAAGCCGTGTGGAATATGAAATAGGACCCAAAATGCGGCAGCTCTGGTGCAGATGAGTGTTTATTTACAGGGGTGTGAGTACAAACAGCGGTGGCGACAAAACATGAAACCAGAAACCTAAACTGGGTAAACTAATAAGACAAACCAGAATGAGGATGCAGGGAGGTCCGGAGAAATACATACAGGGAGAGCGAGGGGAAACAACACAGACGAACCAGCGATTACCAAGACAGAAAATACAACTTAAATACACTCAGAGAACACAGGGAGATTACACACAGGTGGGAGACACAGCTGGGAGTGATTAACATGACGAGACCAGGGAGGCAAACTGAAAACACTCACATAAGACGCAGACCTTCACAATAAAACAGGAACACACGGGGGGGAACAGGGTAAACACCAATTAGAGAACAGAACCAAAATCGCGAAGAGAAAACACAAAATGCTGGGTCAAAAGGACCCAGGATCATGACAGTACCCCCCCCCCTCAAAGGCTGGCCCCAGACAGCCCAACAAGAAACAAAACAGCCAGAAAAAACAGAAAACAACCCGACCAGGGCGGGCGGCGGGGGCCCAGGAAGGAGGGCTCGAAGCAAAACAAAACCGGAGCACCAGAAGGCCAAAAGACAAAAACAAAAAACGAGTCCAAAACCAAAAGAAACGAAGCACACCAGAACACAGGAAAAAACAGAGTCCAAAACAGAAGAGTTCAGGGGGCCGACAGCACAGGAGTCCAAAACAGTTCAGGGGCCCGGCCAGGGGGCCGACGGCACAGGAGTCCAAAACAGTTCAGGGGGCCGACCGTGCGGACGGCAACAGCGGCGACGTGGACACAGTTCGGGGGGCCGGCCGTGCGGAAGGCAACGGCGGCCACTCAGGCGATGGCGGTCCGGGGGCCGGCCGTGCGGAAGGCAACGGCGGCCACTCAGGCGATGGCGGTCCGGGGGCCGGCCGTGCGGAAGGCAACGGCGGCCACTCAGGCGAAGAGGGTCCGGGGGCCGGCCGTGCGGAAGGCAACGGCGGCGACGAGGGAGACGACGGAGCAGTTCAGGGGGCCGACTGCGCGGAAGGCAATGGCGGCGACTCAGGCGATGGCAATCCGGACCAGGCGAGGCTGCAGAGGTCGGACTAGGCGAAGCACAGGCTGAAGCCGGACCAGGCGAAGCACAGGCAGAGGCCGGACCAGGCGAAGCACAGGCAGAGGCCGGACCAGGCGAAGCACAGGCAGAGGCCGGACCAGGCAAAGCACAGGCAGAGGCCGGACCAGGCGAGGCTGAAGGCTCTGAGGCCGGACCAGGCAAGGCTGAAGGCTCTGAGGCTGGGCCAGGCGAGGCTGAAGACACGGAGGCTGGGCCAGGCGAGGCTGAAGACACGGAGGCTGGGCCAGGCGAGGCTGAAGGCCCTGGAGCTGCAGCAGGCGAGGATGATGATGGAGCTACAGCAGGCGGCTGGACGGGCTGAACGGGCCCCTCGGACCCTCCAGCGGAGGCAGGAGGCTGAACGGGCCCCTCGGACCCTCCAGCGGAGGCAGGAGGCTGAACGGGCCCCTCGGACCCTCCAGCGGAGACAGGAGGCTGAACGGGCCCCTCGGACCCTCCAGCGGAGACAGGAGACGAAGGCCGGAGCGGTCCCTCGGACCCTCCAGCGGAGACAGGAGACGAAGGCCGGAGCGGTCTCTCGGACCCCCCAGCGGAGACTAGAGACGAAGGCCGGAGCGGTCCTACAGACCCTCCAGCAGAAGTCACCACTAAGCCAGCAGTCATGGAGTCCTCTGGCAAACACGAAGGCAACTGGCGATGCACTGAGCACTGGCTCTGCCCAGGCAACGCTGACATGGTGCAGTTCTCAGGTGGCTGCATAAACTTCAGGGGTCCAGAATCAGCCGGGGACTGAGACCTAGCCTCTGGGGAAGCCCTGGAGCGGCAAACTGTGCCAATGGCGGCTGAACCATGAAAAGCACCTTGAGGTGAAATTAGACTTTCTCCCTGCATGGAGTGAATGAGTGAAACCGGTGATACTGGAGCCAGAGCTACGGGTAGCGGGGGCACTGGAGCTACTGGGGCCTGCGCTACAGGCAGCACTGGAGCTACTGGGGCCTGCGCTACAGGCGGCACTGGAGCTACTGGGGCCTGCGCTACGGGTGGCACTGGAGACTGAACTGAGGGTGGCACTGGAGACTGAACTGAGGGTGGCACTGGAGACTGAACTGAAGGGGACACTGGAGACTGAACTGAAGGGGACACTGGAGACTGAACTGAAGGAGGCACAGGAGACTGAACTGAAGGAGGCACAGGAGACTGAACTGAAGGAGGCACAGGAGACTGAACTGAAGGAGGCACAGGAGAGTGAGCTGAGAGGAGCACTGGCTAACCGAGCTGAGAGTGGCTGCGGGGGAGCTAACCGAGCTGAGAGTGGCTGTGGGGAGAAAAGCCTGCATGGTCGGAGGAAGCGACTGCAGAAGCCATGGCAGGCCAGAAAAGAGCCGTTGTAGCCGACTTTCCACGGCACGACGAAGCTCCTCTGGAGGGTTCTCCAGCCATAGCCCGAGGAGAATCTCCACATTGTACGCAATGTCGTCCTGGAGCTCCTCGGACGGATTCACTGCCGCTGGGTCCATGGTGGCTGGTTCGTACTGTCACGGTTTGCCGGGGCAAGCCGTGTGGAATATGAAATAGGACCCAAAATGCGGCAGCTCTGGTGCAGATGAGTGTTTATTTACAGGGGTGTGAGTACAAACAGCGGTGGCGACAAAACATGAAACCGGAAACCTAAACTGGGTAAACTAATAAGACAAACCAGAATGAGGATGCAGGGAGGTCCGGAGAAATACATACAGGGAGAGCGAGGGGAAACAACACAGACGAACCAGCGATTACCAAGACAGAAAATACAACTTAAATACACTCAGAGAACACAGGGAGATTACACACAGGTGGGAGACACAGCTGGGAGTGATTAACATGACGAGACCAGGGAGGCAAACTGAAAACACTCACATAAGATGCAGACCTTCACAATAAAACAGGAACACACGGGGGGGGAACAGGGTAAACACCAATTAGAGAACAGAACCAAAATCGCGAAGAGAAAACACAAAACGCTGGGTCAAAAGGACCCAGGATCATGACAATACAGGTCATCGGATGTTCAAGATGGGCTTTACGTCTACCAACAACTGCTCACACTGCCAAACCAATTCACCGGACAATTATATCCACGCTCTTTGGTTCTGTCCACCAGTTCAGAAGTTTTGGCGCGAGATATGTGAAGACTTATCAAAGTGTCTGAAATGTAACATTCCAACTTCCCCCTTAGTGTGTTTGTTGGGCAGCTTAGATAATGTCACTTCAGAAAAGAATATAGCCCATATGGTTTTCACTGCCCTATGCATAGCCAAGAAAACAGTCCTCATGAACTGGAAAAATAAAAATAATCTTAATTCTAACCAATATAGAAATTATCTATTAGATTACATTAGTCTTGATACAGCCTCTGCCACCACATCAGATCAATTGCTCTGGGCTCCTTTGATCAGCTCCATCACCTAGTGGGGGTGGGGGGTCATAGTTTGGTCCCGCCTTCACTGTTGTGATTGGTGTGGGGGTAGGGACAGGCTTAGGGCGTCAGGGGGTTCCCCGGAGGCATCTTTCTTGGGGGGTTCAACCCGGGGTAGCGGTAATGTCCAATTAGGGGCTCTGTTGGCTCTCAGGTGACGGTTTCCTCGTGGCTACGTGCAGCGGGGCTAGGGGAGGGTCTGTGCTGACGGACGTGGGTTACTGACCTGGTAGCCTGGCTGCCCCTGGGTGGGTCCGGGATGGGCATGAGGTTCTGGGGACGCTCCGTCTCTGGGCTGGGGCCTTGGCCGGGCCTCGGGGGCTTGGGTCCTGGTTGGTGTGTTGCCGGGGTTGTGGGCGGGTGGGTACATAGGGGGCCCAGCCCTGGCGCAGGGTGCCGCCGGTGCGTCGAGCCACCTGGGGGGCTCTTCAACTGGTGAGGGAGGTTGTCACACCTTGCAGGAGCTTTCCTCTCTTCAGGAACTCTCTCTGCAGGAGGGGGAGATACAGGAGAGGTGGAGGAAGATCTCAGCCTGGGCGTCTATTGTCTTATGTAGTCTGGAAGATGAGTGGATGGTGGGGTGGGTGCAGTTTTCTCTGTGGTGGGGTTGGGTGGACTGTCCCGGGCTCTGTGGGGCCGAGCGGCGCTGCTGCACTGGGCCCCGGTCTGGATGGGCCTGGGCCCCCTTTCCCTGGCGGGTCGCGGAGTATGGGGGTGCCTACTGGGGTCAGCGGGGGAGCTGGCCCCAGGGAGGGGTCACTTGCCCCTCCCTTCCTTCCCTCCCCATCTCCAGCTGCCTCCCTCTTCCCGCTCCACCACAACCACCCACACATGCAGGGCCTTGGAGTAGGGGTATGTCACCAGGGTGCAGAGGAGGCTACCCCCCCCCCTCCCCCCTCTGTCCCCTTCTGGCTGCCTCTGCCTCAATTTTATCCCACAACTTAGACATTCACATTACTCACACTCTCATTACGCATACATATAGGAGCTTGGGGGTGGGCACGGATTCCAAAAGACCATCAGGGTGTACACCTCACCCCTGGCGTCGTTGCCCACCTCTCAATTTTAAATACACGTAGACATTGAGGGCTAGCAGGAGGGACCATGCGTTTACCTGCTGCTCTCTGGCAGGTAGCTCCATGCCCTCCTGGGTTTTAAATGCACCTTAGAACACACATGCATCAACATTACAATGAGCGGGTGGAGGGAGGTTTGGAGTCTTCTCTCACCCCCGTTCTCTGCGGCCTGCTGGAGCGGGGGGGTAGAAGGAGGAGTTGGCCGTCCGACTGCGGTCTGGAGTGTGGGGCCTCCCTGCTGCTGCGGAGTCGGGGCAGTCTGGCTCTCCCCACCGCAGGGAAAAGGGTAACACCACCTGGGTCTGGGTGCAGTTCCCCCTCCAGGGGCAAGGGTACCTAGACCCGGTTCGTAGAGTACGCTTGGGGAGTGTGATTGTGTGTACAACGTCTCTTTATGTCTGTCTCCACGTTGGTTGAGTGTGGAGTAAGTGCATATGAGAGCATGAGGGTGGGGATGGATGTTTGTATCTGTGTGTGCCTGTATGTATGTGTCTATATGTCAGGTTGGGTATCAGACGCCACCTCTCTGGGGACATCTCAGGCCCTCCAAGGTTTGGAGGCCTATCTCCCCCCACCACCACTTCCCCTGCCAGTGGCGGACTCCCTCAGACATCGGTGCATTGGTGGTTCTTTGTGTCTGTGTCTGGCGCGTCACTGCAACTCCCCCTGGCTTCTGCTCGGTGGCTGCTGAGTGACCCCTCATCTGGGACTCTCCTCAGCTCTTTCTGGGACAGTGGCGCGGCTGCCCCTCTGTTGGTCTTCCTTGGTCTCTTGTGTTCTGGGGGCCTCTGGATGTCTGGAGTTTTGATCTCCTCCATACCTGCTTCATGCCCTGGAGGACGGGGCTGTGGCCCCCCCACACCCTCTAGCAGATCATTACATGAAGGAACCTTTAAAAAAAAAACAAACAAGCGCGTCCATGCTCACAGGTGTACACACGGGTGATCACACACAAAAACTACACCCTTTTTGGCTCCTATCCCAAAGCACACTGTGTTCTGTTGATCTTATGTGCTGCACAATAATGTTTAATATTTAGTATTTACTGTCATATTCCCATATATCATTGTGATGTTGTTTATTCTATTACTCTTGTTCTCTTCTGCTTGTTTTCTTTTTTCTTTCTCAACAGGTGATCCAGGTGATCGATAGATGCATTTTTTTTATTATTTTTTTCTGCCCATTCTGTTGGTTTTTGTTTTTTGCCCTTCTCCCCCGTCCCTCTTCTCAGCTGTTTCTCTTTCCCTCTTTCTTTCTCCCCTTCTTTCCTCCAGTCAAGTTTGTCCCGTATTCAGCAAGTGAAAATAAAATAAACAATAAAAGGTGAATCAAATGGACCATTACGGCAAGGCTGGGATGGTCAATTTGGTAAAGTAAATCCGTTGGGCATCTTTCTTTGCCTTTAGACAACAATTCTGATGGCAAAAGAGCCAAACGGGACAGGCAAAAAAAAAAAAAAAAGCATTATCAAGACCCAGAAACAGTTACAGTTGACTGAAGTCAAAGCCTCCGTTGTTGGTTTAACAGTGAATCCAGGCAGAAAACTGTGTATTAATCTAGTTTTGGAGTGTTTACAGCAGTGTGCATTCATGAATAGGGGTTCTTTACCCTGAGTCTGGTGTTGAGGGTAAAATTCTTGAATGACTTAACTCTTGAGGTGCATCTTGGTTGTACTGCTTCAAGTAATCAGCTTGTCCGGATTATCACACAGTGTAAACATCACACAGTAATAGGAATGAAGGAAGTGGGCAATTACTGTAGCAAGACACCCATGGTGTCTTGCATAAAGACAGTTGCAATCAGAACAGTCAGTATAAGCCAAAGGGAAGGATTTTTTCATAGATTTCTGTGTAGGTTTCTGTCTAAAACAGTTGATTTAACAGTTTTTGACTTTGCTGACTCGTCTCAGCAGAGTGATTAATGATTTATTGTTTAAAAGTTGGGAGAATCCTCTTTTTCAGGTAGCAGCAGCTGACGTCAGCTTTAATTAATGTCAGCTCCAGAATGACTGCAGAATGTCCAAAGAAACTTCTTAAACCTTTCGTTGAGCACAACGCATCTCTTCACTGTCCATATGCTCAGTATGTTCCAAACACTGCTATTTTCAGCAAATGTAACAAAACAAACTTCTTCCAAATTACAATGATTGACATTGACTGCTAAGGTTTGGGATTTTCAAGAACATTGGCTTAATTTATGCTCTGACTCTGAGTTTTTTAAGTTTGTATTGGTGTGGGGGACTGTATGGTTTATGTTGTTATGTGGTAATTATGAGACAATGCATTTCAGGTCATTTTACAGAACAAGAAAGTAATGTATCGAGTAGTGTAAGAGTTACTTTTGTTGATGAGAAATTAAGTAATGTACTCCATTTCTTTTAACAAAAGAATAAAGTGTAATGCACTTATTTTTGGAAGTAACAATCCCAACACTGTTGAGCAATGATGTGGCATGCTGCCGCTCACAAGCTGTTTGTCTCTTTCTCCATACTTTTCTCTTCCCATTATTAAGGTATTAATCTTCATTTTATCTGTCCAGAAATGTACTTTACTAGAATTGTGCAGGCTAGTTTAGATGTTTTCTGGCAACGTATAATCATACATTCCAGCCTTGAATGTAACCAGTGGAATGCACTTTGCCGTAAATCCTCTATCTTTACATTCAAGACTGCACTGGTTTGCACTGATATTGGCTGATGCTTTCTTGACATGGTTCGATGTTGCAAAGGAGTTTTTTTAATCAGAAACAATTCATTCATTTTAGTTGTCTTCTGTACTCTGTCAAATCCTTTGGTCTTGTGCTTTCCTTCTCTTTAAGAATTGCCTGATTGTTGATTGTTTAACTACTCCTAAGACTTTTTTCGATCTTGCCAAAAGGTTGATTTCGGATTTTTCAGCCTATTTTTGGCTTCCTTCACTTGCATCTTCTTGGACTTCATATTGGCAGTTCCAGTGAAAAGCTACCAAAATCAAGCTCCAGATCTTTTTATGGTCTTGGTGAAACTGCCTGTCAGTCAATCATCAAATTAATTTTGAGCCTCTCAAAACACTATGTATAAAAGTGGCAGCAATACCAAAGCAATTGTTGTTAAACGCTTTGAATTAAAGGTTAAAGTCTACACTTCAGTCACATCTTAACTGTGCCTTTTAAGGTGCGCTGCAGTGGTGTTGAGAGACATTGTCCAAATACCTGTGGACCAAACTTAACAAATACTTATATATCAGAATCAGAATCAGAATCAGAATACTTTATTGATCCCTGGGGGAAATTATTTTTTGTTACAGTGCTCCATTTTAAACCAACATTAAGACAAGACAGACAATACGCTAACTAAGAATAGTACAATATATACATATATATACATACATACATACATAAGTCACTTATAAATAAATATTTGGAAAAGAAACATGTGTAGTTGTAACTTTCATATAACATGAAAGTCTAGCACAGATCAGATAGAGGATGAAGTCATTACACTTTATCACAGCTGACTGAAAAACAACATTTTCCAGACTGCTGTAAATCTAAAAGTAGTTCCATCTGGAATAAATGTAATATAAAAGTGACACAGACTGTCAAGGATACAGGGCAGGTTGTTGTTAACACCATATGACAGATGATCAAAAAGAACATGTGACTCATGTAAATGCACTCAGTGATGGAGGGCTGTTTAATAAACCAAGATTACCAAATAAAAAAGTAGTCAGAAAAAGCTGCTTCACGAAGAAGGATTACATAATTGGGACATGACCATGGAAACCCCATCTCTCCAAGCTAACCCTCACCTGTGGTTAATTTTTGAGCTTAGCATTCACTAGCTTACATTGTTTACAGAATCTATGTTTGGCTGCTCCTTTGATTTAAATAAGTTATGTTCTGATATTTATAATCTGTCCTCAAACTGGAGGATGAGGTTAAGGTCAACCATAGTATTGAACCATCAGCTACGACCACATGGGGAACAACAACAACATAACCCCTTTCATGGACTTTCATGTCTTATAAATGCTCATTTTCACAATGGATTTTTGATATCATTTTTATCTTTGGCCCTGCGACATTCTGATGGCTTCTCCAAGTGTAGCCTGTCTATCACAGCTGGGTAAGCTTACTCAACTTATGACGATATGATAGTGGAGCCCTTCTTCTGTGACCCTGAACTGGATAAGTGGAAGAGGATGAATGGATCCATCGTTATATTTTGGGGGTAAAATAAAACCCACACCGTGAACATTGAACCTGTGCCTGTACATGTCGTGGTCTTGAAATCAGAGTTTTGACTTTTGTAGGTTCATGATTTCTTTTGGGTTTTGACATTTCACTCATTGTCCTTTTTTTAAAGCAAAGAAACTTGCACACTTAAATCTCTCTGTTGGATTTAGAATTAATCTGAAGTCATTTAGCAATATTTTATTAATTAACTCACTTTCTTGCTATAAAATAAATTACCGCACCGGTGTCCAGATGAGTACTTTAGGATGTTTACACATCCTATCCTATTGTACACAGTCATTCATAAGTAAAATCACACGATGATGTGAGTAAAACCAGTGCACTCCTTTTATATTTTATTTCTGCATCATGTGTAATGTGTACAGTTTGGGTTTCCATGTCAGTTTTCTTCATTATGAATTGATGGTTTCCGTAATTTATAGTCAGTTCTCAAATCTGATGTGAATTTGTTTGATATCATCAGCTTTGAAATAGATTTATTAAACAGATTCATTGACATACTGTGCTTTTTCCCTCATAACCTATTCTATAAAATATGATGAAGAGATGTCAGAAACAACTTGTTTGTCCCTTCCCTTCAAAAGCAGTGAAAAGCAAACCAATGACTGACGGGCAATATAATGTGTTATTACTAAGCTGTCCCTTTGCCCATGTTAGCTTGTCCTTGAAATGTAGAGCCTGACTGGGTGGTAAAGTTCAGTTTTTTCTTTCATGTTTCTTTATGTCAAAAGAATGAAAAATGTAGATGTCCGCACCGCAGAGCGGAACAGACAGGCTGAAGAAAACAGTCAAAACCACCTGAACATGTCGCTTGTTTGTAGACCTTTTAAAGGGTTCCTTAAACGTTTTCACTCTATCATTGGCAACTTTATGGCAAGAAAAACAGGTTTGACAGGTGTAGCTGGAGGGATTTTTCCATCTGACTTTCTTGTTTCCACATTCCTGGTAAGTTTTCAGCAGTCAGAATTTTAATGTCTCTTGCTGGGTTTGTACCAATAGTAAATTGCTACTTCTGGGACAGGGCTCAGAGCCCGGCTCTTACTTGTATTCCCCCTAAACACCTAAACATCACACAAAGGAGAGGGATCCAAAACAAGAGAGGTAGTTGTGCAGTTGTGATTTCCTGATTTAGGGAAGGGAAGGTTGGGAAGACTGAAAAGCAGCATCGGCCACATAATGAAAAGGAATGGATGCAGAAGCAGATTTAGTGAAATAAATCTGCTTGATATTTTTCTACAGTCGTTTCTTGTTTTTCTCTTACAGTATCAGGTCATGTTAGGTAACTGATGCTTGATCTCACAGCAATATGTTTTGTTATTGATAAATAAATGTAATAATTTGCTTTCTTTTTAGACTCATTCCCAAAGCGACATGCCTTTCTTCTTTCTTTCCATCTTGTCTATATGTCATTCTCCGTTTCCCCGGCTGGTCTGTCTTTCCATCCGTCATAGCCAGCGTGCTTGTGGGCTCGTGCACGTGCATCATCGTATTCTGGCTAAATGCTAAGAGGCACTTGCAGATTAAGAAAATTGCATCGGAACAATAGTCTATAATAGACTTTAGCTGCATGCTGCCGGGGGGTGACACCCCTATTATACAGACAAGTGGAGCAAGTCGCAGGGCTGTGTCAGCACAACAGAACTGCTCAGAGGAAAAGCCCCGCCACCAAAAACAGAAATAGAGGTGCCATGTGTAGAGATATGGAATGCAAATATGTTTTCTCAGGCAGAGTCCAGAAGGTGCAGAGTCAATTTTTTCTTTCTGCAAAAGGTGAAATGTGTTCTCTTCCAATAAAATGCATCAGCTTTCAGTACTTCAATGTACTTAGAAACTCTAATTTGCCGCCTGCATTAAAGGCAAATATTCAGCATTTAAATGATGACTACTACTTAAGTGGTTTAATCATTAATCTTGTGCAAGATTTTCTTTCCCTATTTACAGCTTTAATTACATTTTTAAAGCTATAATTGCATCATTAATAGCTTAAATGAAGTCACCTTCTTGATAAGATAAGCTTACGTCTTTGTGACCTTGAATGTGATAAGCTGCTCAGAAAACTGATGAATGGATGCATATTACATTTTCTATGAGGCATCTCAACCTTTAATAAAAACCTAATTTACCTCATTTTTATTGAGCATTAAAACAGCTGCTTTTAAGATTTAGGAGCTATTAGTCACAGCGGTGGCTGCTAACCACTATTAATTTTATTCTTGACCAGGGTAGGTAGCATTAATAATAACTTTGGACCTTCTACATTGGGAGACTATATTTCAATAAAAAAGTTTTTTTAAGAAATGAATTTAAAAACTAATTAAAAAATCAATACTTTATAAAGCAATATCATGCCTCATTTAGTTCTAGTAATATGACATTATTAATAAGCTGGCAAAAAAATTACACATGAATAATTTGAAATTAAATAAGAATCAAAACAATTAGTGGTATTAGAACATACAGAGAGGTCTAAATTTTGACAGTATGAACAACTATTAGCCAAACTCTTGGTTTTTCTCAGCATGATGTGCAGTCCCAAAAAAATGTAGAGGATACTGGACAAGTGGAAAATAAAAGAAGTGTCAGGCCTAAAAAACACTATCTAATCTAGAGCAAAACAACAGTGTCTGAAAGTTGTGCCCTTAAGACCTGACACAGGACCTGAAAGACTGATCAAGGCCAGTTCAGTTTTACTATTCACTGAAGACTCATCAGAAATGTAAGGGTGGCCAAGAAGCCATTCTTAAAGGAGAAAAACTGGGTGAAAATGCTGAAGTATGCCAAATTACACAAGAAATGGTCTCAAAACTTGACATTTTTGGTTCAAACCACTGTCAGTATGTACAGAGGAGGTCAGGACACGGGTACAGCAGTGAGTGTCTACAGCCATCTGTAAAACACGGTGGAGGCTCTGTCATGGTTTGCTGCTGCATTTCAGCCAGTGGTGTTGGGAATCTTTAAAAAATGGAAATATGAATACAGAAAAGTAGAGTCAGCTCCAATATTCAACACCACACATTACCGAAAGAGTGTGGCATCATCTTGACTGAAAATGGACCAAAAGGCAGCCGACATCAGTATTGAAGAGTAAAGTTGGTCATATCAAATTCTTACTTTTAAGCAAGTTAGAGTTCTCATGTATGCTGTATTTACATCATTTATATTTGCATAATAAATTACTGGACTAATTTCCATCTATCCCAGCAAAAAATGTGCAGGTATTGCATATGAATTGTAAAATACCAAGAAATTTGTGCAAAATCTGTGTTATTCTAGCATAATCGTACAATGTTCAAAAAGATTCTTGGGATCTTAGGAAAGACTGACTTTGCCTTTCTTGTGTCCTTCATTACATTTTCATTGCAGCAGTTGTGAAACAAAACCATGAGAGTAAAAAATTATTTGGTCTTAAATAGTTCTTGCAAAGCTTTAAGGTGTGTTTTGGATCATTATCCTACTGTAGCAATAATCCCCCAACAAACCAGTGAATGAAGAATGTCTCTGTCATTCTTTGTTGGCCACAGTGGAGCCAGTGAGCGAAGGTGTAGGCAAGTCATCTTCAGAAAGGTTAAACTAGTACTTTCCCCCCCGAAAAAGTGATTTAGAGTCAACTACTCATCTGCTGAAACTCCTTAAAGACACCCTGGACAAAAATTCTGAACTCTGTATCTGTGATGAAGTAGTTTGGATGAAGTTCTGAAATGTGATCTCAGACTTTTGAAACAAATTATATACATGAGTAGAGTCATAAACATAGTAGGCTGCAGGGAGAACAAATTGCATAATACTTCAGACTTTTGAGTGGATTACTGCATCAGCTCAAGCATGTATACTGTCAAATTCTCATCATTGGAAATGGAATGAATGTATGTGTTAGACCCTGATCTATAGCTACCTTTTAAAACCTGAACAATGATTAAATATGATTAAGAGGACTTCAGTGATTGACTTTAATGTTAGCAGGTATCTATAGCTATAGAAACAAGGTCAGCATGTAGATAAATAGCAGACATTGTATCTGCAGCTGCACTTACTGCTTCTAAAATCAAACTTATGGTCACAGACTCAATGAAATGATACATTTTCATTCCTCTTACACAAGACTGTTTACAGTTGTCCATGGAAAAGCAGTCTGTCCTCCTGCTGTAATGGTCTCTGTCACAGAACACATCATAGAAGTTGTCAAACAAGTTAAGAGAGAGCAAAGAAACACTGACATGCTCTTTCGTCGTGAGATGTCCCAGATTTTGTGTCAGTTGTCTGTTAAATCGGAAACTATGCTTCTAAATCTGAATTTCCACCCCTTCTTTGTCAGCTAGGGTCTTTTTCATGCTGAACTCATGGAGTCTGATCTCCGTGATCAGATGTTTAATATCAGTTAGGGTCAGGAGTCATGTTGTGCTCAGTGAACATAAGGCAAGGTATTTATTTTGTCATTATATGCAACTAAATTCCTTAAACTTACATTTCCCTTTACTCCAAAACTCGGGTCTTTTATTCAAATCACTGAGTATGTTTAAAGTTGATGTTCTTTTCAGACAACTTTATATACTCAAACAATACCAGACCTCCTCATGAAAGATGTAGGAAGAGAAGGAGCATCTCCGTGAAGGAAAATACCAAGTTAATGACACAGTGGAGATTTAAGCTGATCGCTACACGAAGAAATCTTTTGTAACTGGGAATGTTTTCAAGAAGCATTGGAGTGCAAATCAAATTGTAGGAGGAAGAAAATATTTGTACAAGCCTAAAATAGATCATCTTATCATACATAACAAGAGGAGAAACAAAGGCTGTAAGATTTACATTAATCTCATGCACACTGTAAGAGTGTCTGTGCATGTGTTCATGCGTGTAAGCATGTGAATGCTTGAGTTCAGTTATTTCTGTTTATTGTTTTCCTGCTGGCCATCCAACATGTTTATGTTGTCCCTCACAGGCTTCTTGGCACTGCTTCACCTCAGATGCTATTAACTCCCTCTGAGCACAGCTATTTATCATATGTAATATTTTCACTTTCCTTTTACTTTTTAATCAAAGGGTTGGATCCCATGCTGAGAGGCTTATTCAACTGTGAAACAAGGTCCTGTCATCCCCAGCTAACCATACGCATTCTTAACAGAGTGAGCTGCTTGCTGACAAATGAGTTCGGCTTGCACAGCGAGAAGACAGGCTGCTGAAAATAAAGGAAGGAACAAGAACAAGAAAGGAAAACAATACTTTATATACAAATGAATTGCTTCTTCATTTATCATATGCCAGTCTTTTCATGTTGCAGCATGGTTGCAGGGCTTAAAAAAGACAGTCTGTTTAAAATATTACTGATTACTGATTATATTACTTCATATGTTACAAGTGAGGGGAAAAATGCCTTCTACATTGATCAGCTACAACATTAAAACCACTGACAGCTGCAGTGAATAACCTTAATTATCTCATTACAATGGCACCTGTCAAGAGATGGGATATATTGGGTAGCGAGCAAACAGTCAGGTCTTGTATATCACTGGGGGCAGAAAAATGGGCACGGCTTAGGATCTGAATGACTTTGACAAGAGGCCAAACTATAATGGATACATGACTGGGTCACAGCATTTCAAAAACAGGTCTTACAGCAGTGGTCAAAAGTTTACATAAAGTCATGATGAGTGTGAATGTTATGGTAACTTGGAGCTTTTGATTTCTCTTTTCTTTTTTCAGGATAGAATGACTTTCAAAAACAATAATTGGGTGCACAAATTTGAATTTATTTAGATTTTTTTATGGTCAAAAGGGCCAAAAATATACATACAGACTGTCTATATAAATACATCCCCACTAATATTTGGTTAAATGTCCCTCAACGAGCTTTTGGATGGATATTTGACCACTCTTCTTGGCATTCTTTGAGTTCATTACCACCCAGGAGCCACTAAGGCTCAACCTTGCCATATTGCTGGCTAGTCCATTAAACTTGATTTTGGAGTTTGAAAGATTTTCTGAAATTTGCTGCTGCTCTCATGGACGAGCAGAATGCTTTCTGGAGAAAAGTGTTGTGGTCATATAAGAGAAAGACTGAACTATTTGGCCACAGTGACACGATGTATGTTCGGAGGAGTTAAGGTGAGATTTTCAAACCTAACAACACAGTACCAGCTGTCAAGCATGGTGGTGGCAGTATCGTGTTGTGGGGCTGTTTTGCTGTCAGTGGTACTGGTACACTGTGGAAAGTGGATGGAATAATGAAGAAGGAGTACTACCTCCAAGTTCTTCAACTTGAACTCAACTCAACAGCTTGTCAGTTGACAAGGTGACAACTATTGTCTGTTCAAACAAGACAATGATCCCAAATTTATATCAAGACTGGTTTTGGAACAGGTAAAGCAGACATTAATCTTCTGGATTTGCCTTTCCAAAGAAGCGACCTCAACCCTACTGACATTTTGTGGACTATGCTTGACAGCCAGGTCTGTGCCAGGAAACAACCAATATAAATGAATCTTAACACATCCTCCAAGAAGAGTGGTCAAATATCCAGCAATAATTATGCAAGATACATCTGTTAGAGGTGTATGTTTATATTAGAGCATATAAAGATAGAGAAAATCGAAAATTATTTCAAACGTATGTGCACAATTCTTGGTTTTTAAAGGCATTAACGATATATGACATACAATCGATCCACTCTGGAAACAAAAATAACAATTCAGACAAACCATTAAAAGCTTCAAATGACCATGAGATTCAAGCCCATGATGAATGTATGTAAATGTCTGACTCTGACTGTATGTAGGAATCTAAAGAGGGGTAACCAGTGAACCACTGACGTATTCATGTGTGCCCAAAACTCACTAAAGGACATGGAGAGCAAAAACTGGCCCAAACTGCTCTGTGGAGCACGGTCTTGAGGTTAAATAATAAAATGGAAGAAAGCAAAGTGGCAGAAATAGTAAGATGCTCTGAGTGCTGGCAAACCACAGTTCCTAAAACTCATGTGTATATTTATTTGCATATATGATTTTAAATTTATATCATATTTGCTAAATCACGCATTCTTTATTAATTTATTTCTTTAAAAAATGTATTATTCAATTTATTTCATCACACTGATGATGTAGAAGTCTCAAAAACTCTCAAAAACCCATATCAAATATGATAAACTGATAAACTTGGCTTTAAAGGGTTAAAAATGTCTTCAAATTACTTTAAATCAACACTCTGTGAATTTGCATTTTCTCACATGTAACACATAACAGGTAACAGTCTTCTTAAAATGCAGTCTTACCACAGAAAATGCACGTTTTGGTTTAGGGGAGGGTGCGCCTGTGAAGATCATGCAGACACCCGGACATTAATTCGCTGGCTGTGAATTTACTGGACAATTACCAGCTGTGTTGTCACACGCCGGCCGTTAGAACATCACACTGAATTTGTAAACGCGAGCAGGCAAATTAAAATTTCAAATAATTTAAGTCATGATTTGAATGACTTGGACAGTTGCATTTTCACACATACTTCTGCAGATGAATGTTTGGACAAGTTAAGAACTATATTGTAACCATAGTATTATCCTCCGGTGTTATGGGTAGAGTATTGTTTTATCATGGAGGTGCCTTTGGTTTACCTCATCACAAACCCAATTTGGCTTGGCTGGGTAGATGCTGTTACAGTCTGTTTTACCTTCCATGCACACACACAAAGCAGTCTGCTCTGGTGAAGCCTACCCGGACCAATGGAGCTCATACAACTGATAAAAGCAAATAAGGGTATTTGGTTAGGCTTGCTGCACATTCTGGCATGGCTGTATCTGCTGGCATCACGGAGGAAAATGGAGGAAGCAGCCTTCCCAGTTTATACCGCCAAATTCTGTAATAGCTCTCGTCAAAATACTAGGGAGGCAAACTCTACAGATAGTTTCAAGAATTTCAGTCCTACCTGCTGAGTTCAGGCACATTTAGTATTTTGGAAGATACAGACCATGTACATCATTACTACACTGGTCTTCTACTTCAGTTACTTCTGTTACTTAGTAATACTGCTTTTATGACTGTGTGGGTGTGTATGTATTTAATTATTTCTGATGGGCTGCTTGTTTTGCTGCTTTAACTTGTAAGTATCTTTGTTTCCTATTATGTTTTCATGCCCGTGAAGCCCTTTGAACCTCTTTATGGAATATAGGGCTGTACAAATAAAATTTAAGGGAATTGAACATTTTATGTGCTACATTTTTATATATTTGATATGTTCTTGTTCTATAATTCAACAATGAGCTTGTTATCAGCAACAGTACAATTGCAAGCAACAAAGGCCTTTCTGTGAAGTCCATGACTGATCAGTTTTGAAAAGTTCTTGCACTGTGAAGAAACACAGGCCTCAAAGTTATTAAAAAAAGATGGCGACATTAGTATTCTGTGAAGAAGATAGTGCAAACATCTTTCTGAAAATGAATGAGCTTGTTGACGCTCTCAGTGAATAATACCAAACCCTGCAGCTGACACTCTTCTGCCAGTCTGATATCTGCTGTTGTAGCTGCTTCAAAGAACACGCTGTTGTCTTGAGTTTGCAGAATTTGTGGACTCAGTAAGAATTTTGTCTTTTGTTGGTAGGAGTATTTCAAATGTTTTATTTATACTTATTTATTGTCAGTAAATCTCATGAGAAACACACCAGAAATATGTTAGACTGTCTCTCATACTCTCTGACTTCCCTGCCTTGCCTCTGGCACCTCATCCAAAAGCATAAATCTTTATAGACGTCACAGATATACAGTATAGTGTTTTTTGTTATTTTCTAAGGGAGAATTTTTTCTTAAAAAGTTTCCAATTTTCCAAATAAATATGGCTTTAGTTGTCGATACTGATAAATCTACAGCAAAGCGTAACCTGACTCTGCAGCTCCCCTTGGCATTACAGAACTTAGTAAATTTCATCCAATTGATTGTCTGTCTGGCCCACTATCATTACGGTTCACTCTTAATGCTCCTTTTGTGTTGTTTTTGGCTAACAGCCAGTATCAACAACTTAGTGATACTGGCTGGCAGAGGGGAATTGTGCAGCTAAATAACTAGATATTTTCCTGGGAAGATTGAAAAGACCAAAATCAGAGCTGAAAGAGGTAATTCAGGTGACCATAACACCTCCAATGTATATCGAGACTGGTGGTGTTACAGAGATTGGTGACAATCTCGACTAAAGTCCTTTATACACCTTTTGTGTATTAAAAATATTTCTGTGACTCACCTATTCTTATTGCTGCCTTTCACACAGGTCAATTTGTCATTTTTTGGATCAAGCTCCATTTAAGCTCGAGTAAAGCAACACTATTTTACTTTAGACACTATGCTGCTCTGGATCAATTGGCTTTCTAAATTACTTCCTCTGCCTCCTCAGATGTGGTCCCAACTCTGCCAACCACAGCTCAAATGCCCCTTTGACATCCTGAAATATGTACAAAAGCTGCCGTGATCCAGCTCCAACTCCTGGATCAAAGCATGAAATTCTCACAGCTGATTTTTTCTCTTGAGATTTGAGGAACCAGGAATCTCAGTTTCTTCCTTTTCTTGTTTAGAAACATCAGGAGCACCTCATCCTTGCTTTATGTCAGCTCCTTTTTTTGTTCTGGTGCATTTTTGAGGATGTTTCTTTCTTTTTTTTTTTTTTGCAAATTCCAAACCCTGTTCTGATTTTTTGGAATTTTATATCCTTTTTTTGCAATAACTTGCTGCCTGATCCTTAATTTCAGCATATTTTATTTCACTCTTGTTCATGAGTGATGGGAGAAAGGAGTGGGAGATTGGTGCTGTGGCTGCAGTGATGCAGATGCTGTACTGGTTCTTCATGGTGAAGAGAGAGCTGAGTGTAAAAGCAAAGCTCTCAATTTACCGGTCGATCTAGGTCCCTACCCTCACCTATGGTCACGAGCTGTGGGAAGTGACCAAAAGAACAAGATCACGTATACAAGCAGCAGAAACGGGCTTCCTCCGAAGGGTGGCTGGCCTCTCCCTTAGAGAATAGGGTGAGAAGTTTGGCCATCTGGGAGGGGCTCAGAGTAGAGCCGCTGCTCCTCCACATCGAAAGGAGCCAGTTGAGGTGGTTCGGGCATCTGAAAAGGATGCCTCCTGGGCGCCTCCTGGGCGCCTCCTGGGTGAGGTGGTCCGGGTATGTACCACCAGAAGGAGGCCCCAGGACATGCTGGAGAGCTTATATCTGTCGACTGGCCTGGGAACGCCTTGATGTTCCCTGGGAATAGCTGGAGGATGTAGCTGGGGAGAGGGAGGTCTGGGCTTCTCTGCTTAGGCTGCTGCTGACCCAGCCCCAGATAAGCGGAAGAAGATGGATGGATGGATAAAGATATAATTATACTGTACTTAAATTTAGGTAATGTGTAACTTATGTCAAATAAGTAAGACCGCATGTCAATAATGTGTTCAGATCATGCCGTTTTCTTCCAGTTACAAAAATAGATTTAAAGCACCAATTTTTAAGAGTGTATAGCTACAAGCTCCAGGAGCCTACAGTGTAATGCAAAGGGAATATGCATTAAAAACAACATCACTCTATTGGGACTGAAAGTTTGTCTGAGAGGGTTACTGTGGTAAATGACCTTGAGGTCACTAAAATCAATCTTTGTAGCATTAATGTGCTCGGGAATGTCATGGCAATCACCCTGTCAAAGTGAGAAGTTGGCCTTTTGGCCTTAAGAAAGTGCAAGTGGAAAACTAATTGAGTTCCTAAAATGAACAGGAGAGATCCTCTGGGGACACAGCTGGATAATGAATGCTGAAATCTTTCTCTCATATTTTAAGCACCTATCGTGAAACAAAAGTGACTCACTTCACTATTGAATTTATCTCTGGAAATCCTGCCTGCATATAAAACAAGCATTTTGTTTAAACACCAGTTCCTGTTTGCAGTAATCTTTTACCACGAGGGATGCGTTTTTGCTTTGTGAGTGTGATAATAATACAATGATATTTTTGTTCTGCACTTTGCCAAAGGGAGGGGGGGGCACTTTTAATCTTTTATGTGTTTAAATTGGAGATGCAATAAAGATTTCTGGTTCCTTCTTGGTGGATCTCCAGAAGGCTAATGTGCGCTAATATATCACTCCATAAAGATATGACAGGATTTATTACATGCTTACTGTTACCACATGGTGCTACTTGAATATTAAAGAGACACAGAAATTATAATTAAAATGTAGCCTACTTGTATGTAGTACCTATATTTGTAATTTGGATGTCTTTTTATACTTAGTGCATGTGATATTAAAAGTGTATTTAACATATTCAAAAAACAAACAACCGACAAAAAAATACATTGTTAGTATGACCTTTTAATGAGGGACAGTTTAAGGAATTAAATTTGTATATTCTTGTATTTAGATTTTTGTAGCATGCTTGCTTTTACTGATTTGTGAGCTGAAGAACCTACTAACCCATTTCCTCCTGTTCTAAAATGTGATGTCAGATATAGATTACTTTTATTACAGCCACGAAACTGTGATTTCTGTTTTAAATATGGGAAAACACTAACCCCAAGTGTGTCTAATGGCATCAAAATATACAGTACTATGATAAATCTTCGAGTCAACCCTCGTTTCTTTATACTTTTCTTCCAATGAGCCAGACTTTCTCATATGTAAAGTGGTGTCGGTCAATAGTTTTCCAGACTTTCTGAAGGTCTTAGCTGCTTTTTCACTCATTTTCAGTCCTTTCCTTGTACCGGACCATTTTCAGAGGAATGTTTTTTGTTTATTAAGCCACTTAACACTGACCTGCAAATAGGATTTTTGCACCAGCAAAGTGATTAACAAAGTGTTGTTAGCTGAAAACTTAGTCTCAGCATGGTGTTCAATGTTGTAAAAAAATGAGGAAACTGGAATCATGGAGGAAAAATGAAGGGGTAGGCCTACAAAAACTCTACACAGCAGATGAGCAGTACCTGAAAGTCGAGTCATTAGGAAAGGGGGAAAAAAATCTAGCAAAGCTCCGAGAGATGCATTTGGACCTTCAGTTGCTCGATCTACTGTTCATATCATGGTGGACAGGTGGTAGGATGGTCTCAGTGTAAAGAAGCCATTCTTCATGCAGGAACAGGGAGAAAAGACTGGGGTATGCCAAATTATCTAAGAACTGTACTACAAAAAAGGACCAACAGATCTTATGAAGTGACAAATGTTTGCTTCAAATCATTTACACTGTACAGAGGAGCTCTTGAGAAAGGTGAAAAGGCCATCTCTGAAGGCTCTGTCATTCTTGGGGCTGCATTTGAGCTTGAGGTGTTGGGGATCTTCTCAAAATTGAATTTTATAAACAGAAAAGTACAGGCAGATTTAAGTGACTGTGCAATGCCACCTGTAAAGTATGTGATTGGCCCCATCTTCACATATCAGCATGGCAATGATCTCAAACACACTGTCACTGAATTAAACGTAAACCTCGATAGAAAAAACACACAATGGGACTCTATCGGTCATGGTTTCGGCTCCCCAACATTATTACTGCAGTATGGGATTATCCAGACAGAGAACAGAATAAAAGGCAGCCAGCATCCAAAGAGGAGCTTTGTCCTTCAGGAAGTCTGACGATGTATTACTGAAGGCTACTTAAAGAAATTAAAAATAAGCTTGACTAAGAGAGTTCAGGCCTTTCTAAAGAATACAGGTGGTACCAAATATTGATTTTCAAGCTCTCTTATTTGCCTTATATAGTGTTTTTCCATGTTTGGTTGCACATGGTCCAATATGTAACTGCATCTGTTACCCATTTGCCTAGCAAAATATAAAAAAACCAAGTCGCGCCTCAAGGATTTTGCACCAACAACTATGTACCTCATCTTTGCTATAACAACAGTTTAAGGCCACTAATACTCTCCAGTTATGGAGAAGTATTCCACTCACACCAAAACACACCATCAGTTTTCATTGCTCTGTGTTTCAGAGAGATGATAAAATCAAAGTAAAAATTAAAATTCAGTTTTAAAGCTGAGCAGCTTTTTGTTCTGTGTAAAACATCGCATAAATCCTTTATGTACAAATGTGAGCCTACAAGCTCAAGTGATATGCTTCATTTCTTCCTTAACATTTAATGTAGATGAAGAGTCTGCTAATTTGCTTTCAAAGAGCTGGTATTGATTCAATTAAAGATAAAACATACAGAAGATGGGAGAGAAACAGCAGTGCACTCAAAGTACTTAATGAACTAACAAGGCTGTTCTTTGGGTGAATTAGTTTGGCTCATGTAAAATTATGTCGTTCCTACAATTTATCATGTAATTCTTTTGAGGCTAAATCCTTGATGTCAGAAGAAACCACAACTCTAACATGACGTGCTTAAGCAAGATGCAAATTTAAAGAGAAACCAGTTGCTAACAGGCAGATACTTTTACTATATTCTCAATAGCAGCCTGTATCACACCTTTGTTTAAAAATAATGTGACCACCTAGCATTGCTCCTTGGGGGCACTCTTCAATTTCAGCTAAGCTGTCAAAGTCCAAGTCACGCAACCTACTCTTAATGTATGTGGCCTCTTTGGCTGCTCGTTTTCTCTACAGTCTCTGAATCAATCCAAGCACAAGTTTCCCTCGAGGTCCAAATAATTTCCTTATGGCAGTTGCTTATTTCTCATTACTGACATCTGTGCTGAATTCCACTAAAGTTCCCAGGAGTTGGCAATGCCAATATAAAAATGGATGAGATGTGGATATATGATGAATAACGCTTTCAGCATACCTCCACTTTTGGAAGTTCACTGCAAACTGGTAAACCAAGTTTCTGCAAACTCATCACTGCACAGCCACGCTCAAGAGGGTATCTGAACTGCATGCTGCAGCTGTCCACACCAGTTTAAAGTTTTATTTTGATAGAAATCACACGCTGCTCAGGTAATCTGTTGATGCCCCATGTGGAAAACAAAGCAAAAACAGTACCATACGTAAATATATAAGACCTCATGCTTGTACCAGTTTTCACCATCAGATTTTTAACATCCTTTAAAATGATAGTAATATAGTATTTGTTTGTGGTGTAAAGTGCAAGCAAGTGATGATGTGAGAGTGATTTGTGAATTATGCATGCCCTCAACTATACTCCCTTTATGTCCTGTTTTACTCTACAAGAAATAATTTACAAAATAAACATGTTAAATTCAGTGACACATGAAATGAGCACTTTTAATGATAGCATGATTGGTAAACTGCTTCCTGTGCTAATAAAGCCAGTCAAAAATAGGTCAGTGTTCTTCTAACAGACTTGTATGCAATCACATTGAATTCAAACCAGGGGATTGGACCTCCGGCTGTGTATGAGAAAAAATACAGGTTTAAGGTATTGGCTTCACTTTTCAGACGCAGAAGCCAATTCTGTCTCTTTTATATACCTCTTGCTTTTAGCATGCTTCCAAATAGACTGTCTTAGTGTCTGTTTTCATTCCCAGTGAGATGCTCCAGCCCACACTCCTTTCTGGAAGAGCTTGGTGAATGACAGAGAGAAGTAACCAATTGGAAAGGCACAGCACATTTAGTTGACTGCATCGCAGCTGATCAGGCACAAATAAATCATCCTGTCATTTCCATCTTCCTCAGCGACTGATCATTTTCAATATAAATACAGCCGTTGACATCACAGCCTTTGTTTTATCGTGATTTTGTCAGAAGAGGTTGCAATAATAAAATTGGGGTTTTAGCAGTGCAAAGGAGCGACGCGAAAAACTGTCATGTAAGTCAGAACAGGTTATCTTGTAGTTAATGGTGATATTTTCTGACAACCAAGACAGGAAAATATGCCAATGAGATGAGCTTTATTGGGAATTTAGCTCTACTGAAATAAGGTACTGTATGTTATATGCAAACATAGAAGATAGAAACACAGAAAGCTACGAGCTGAGAAAAACAAAAACTGTCAAGAATATAAGCTTTTATGTGCTCAGGTGTGTCTGTGAAGGTTCTCAGTCATCCAGGTCATCGTAGTCAATCTTTTTGAGCTTGCAATCTTTTCTTTGCAAGCTCCTTTGACTGCTCAGGTGTGGTGCCTCTAAATGCGATCAACTTTGTGCAAACTTGAGAAAAAAAAGTCTTCTGATTCTGGTGTGTTTCCAAAATGAGAATCGTTTTCCATGTAACAATCATGAATTTTGAGTTCCATTTGAAGGTAAGTAGTAAATAGACTGGTACCTAAATAATGCCTTTCTACTCAGCTGAGCACTCAAAGTGCTCTCCCCAGTCACACATATTCATGCAGTGCTTTTATTTACTTTTCTAACTTTTGCAAACACACTCACACTCCGATGGATGCCTTAAGGTCACCTCAGGGTTCAATATCTTTCCCAAGGCTCTACCACTTAAGCCACAGTCCTCCCAACTAGATTGTAGCGTAATCTACACCATGCACTCACCTAGGTGGTCAGACTGGGCAGCATCACCTCATCCCCCATCACACTGAACACTGGTGCTCCACAGGGGTGTGTACTGAGCCCTCTCCTGTACTCACTCTACACCTACGACTGCACAGCCACTAACAGCTCCAACATCATTGTGAAGTTTGCGGACGACACTACAGTGGTGGGTCTTATCACCAACGGTGATGAGACGGCTTACAGGGAGGAGGTCAGCGCCCTGACCCACTGGTGTCAAGACAACCATCTCACCCTCAACGTCGCAAAGACAAAGGAGTTGATAGTGGACTTCCGGAGGTGCAGAGAAGTACACACCCCCATCACCATCAACGGCGCTGCTGTGGAGAGAGTGAGCAGCTTCCGGTTCCTTGGCGTACACCTGGCTGAGGATCTTACGTGGTCAGTACACACAAACAAAACAGTGAAGAAGGCCCAGCAGCGCCTCTTCTTTCTCAGGAGACTGAAAAGATTCGGCATGAGCCCCCGCATCCTCAGGACCTTCTATCACTGTGCCATTGAGAGCATCCTCACTGGATGCATCACCACCTGGTATGGCAACAGCACCGCCTACAACTGCAAAGCTCTCCAGCGAGTAGTGCGGTGCTCTGAACGGATAATTGGAGGTGAGCTTCCCTCCCTCCAAGACATCTACAGGAAGCGGTGCCTGAGGAAAGCGGGGAGGATCATCAAGGACTCCAGTCACCCCAGCCATAAACTGTTCAGACTGCTTCCATCAGGAAGGAGGTTCTGCAGCATCCGGTCCCGTACCAGCAGACTGAGAGATAGCTTTTTCCATCAGACCATCAGACTGCTGAACACTTCATAGACACCTCAGCTTCACTACTGGAACTTCAACATTATGCACTCCACACTGTATATAAATGCCACTTTTTTTGCACATATTCAACTCTGTATATTTTATATATTTTATTATTATTATTATTATTATTATTTTATTTTATTTTTTTACTATTTAATTTGTAAAAATGTGTATACACACACACACACACACACACACACACACACACACTTAGGAAAATATTTAGTATACACATCCAGAAATGCATACACTATTATATATTGTACATATATTTATTAGTTTCAGGTTGGCCATTCTTGTATTTTGCTCGTTTGTGTTGTTGTGTTTGCACATCTCTGTTGCTTGTGGGGCTCGCACACAAGAATTTCACTCGCATGTGCTGTGCCAGTGTGCCTGCACATGTGATGTGACAATAAAAAGTGATTTGATTTGATTTGATTTGATTTAGAGGCAGCAAGGCTATGAATAGTTCGAGCTTGACAACTATTGGTTCTGATAAAAATCTTAGGGGCTCGTAAAGCTGGACCATCTTCCAGTTTGTGTGTATGGTACAAGAATGTAAAGAGTAAGAAGCAACAAATTGCAATAGCTTTGATTTGACACCTCTGAGTTAATCTAGAAAGAAACAAACTGAAAGCATATGCATTTTCACAAGATGATTTAAACAAAGTGTATCACTCTTTCAAGAACACCCAAGGCTCCCAAGAATGTGCTTTTCTTCAATTTTAAATGAACCTCAAATATACTTGGTGGGTTTTTTGTAAATAGCAAAGTTTAGTAGCAAAATAGTTTTGTTCAGGTACAGTACAAAATAATTTTATATGATGTTATATGACAAAGCATGTAAAGAGTGAATTCAAACTTACAGTGAGGGTTATATTTTTATTGTAAATTGGGAGGCCAACGCATGCTGCATCAGTCTTGCACAGAGCTTTAAAAATCATCCAATTTTGATTAAGGCAATACATGCAACTGGAATGCCAGCATATAAGAATGCTCTTACAATTTTAGTCCTTAAAGAGCTTGGTGGAAATGTGAGTCTTTAATTTAGCCCATATGTGGATTTTCTCTTTATTTTCTCCAAAGTAATATTGTTTACTCTGTGATGCCGTCTTGGACCCTACACCCGGTCTGGAGCACCTCTAGCCAATGCTGTAACACTAACGGGGCGGACCGTCTAATGAATTACTTGGAAACGCGCCTGTGCTTGCAGCGGGTAAATTCGCTCTCAGTGCAGCCATGCAGCCAGTCTCAACTAAACCTTCTTAAAACGCAGGCTTGAATGCAACTTGTTGACGTTTCTCTAATCTTCCCGGTGGAGAATCGTTCGCATCAGATCCAGGAAGTCCCCGTGTCTTCCACCGGGAGGGTTAATAATTACTGGAGACACCCCACAACGATCTGCATCCTTGCGCATACAACGAAGGTTCGCCGGTACAGCAGTTTTCACACTTTTCAGACATAGTGGGGATTTAACTCTGGTAATAAAAAAAAAGAGAGCAGCTTTGCCAGTGACTGTGAAGAAGTCGTTGAAAGTGTGAGAAAGTGTCAAATATCAGATTTGAACGCTGACCACACGACCGCCTTAACTGTGTTTATACCCACACGAAGGATCTGCCTTTCAGATAAGAGTTGAAGGACCCTCAGCGCGCACAGCAGCAACATCTACAGAAGCAGATGCACTTTTAGTATAACCAGTCTGAGTTCCGACTGTTTGTACTGGACGTGCGTAAATAAAGGACGCCTCCAAAGACATTCCGGGATAGCTTTTATTCTTTTCTCCAAAAACGAAAGACTGAATATCAACAGACGAAGAACATCCACGGTACGTTTTGTTGTCTTTCTTTCTTTCTTTCTTTCTTTCTTTCTTTCTTTCTTTCTTTCTTTCTTTCTTTCTTTCTTTCTTTCTTTCTTAACCTCTGGGTAGACCGGTGACTGTTTGTTACCAATACGCATGGATCTGAGTGCGCAGAGCCGATGATTCAAAGACATCTAGTAAAGTTTATGTTTCTAAGTACAAAAAGAACTAACACAAAGACACAAGTAAAAGGGGGTACGCAATAAAAATTTAACCGCTCAGCGGAGAATTCTAAAATAATATATACAAAAGATACGACGAAGTGTGATAAGGTCACTGGCGCAGTTTACGTCCCTTTAGGATTATTTTAAGCGACACGGTAGGAAATGAAGAAATTTAAAGTAGGCTACAATAAGGCAACAATATGCTATAGACTAAATATAGAAGTCCCTTTGAGAAACCAATGCGATCTTAACATGAGCGATAAGACGTAAGAGATGTGAGATGAGAAAAGAACAAAAAACAAAACGCACATGTAGAAAACCTGCATGAACCTGCATGAAGCTCCAGTGTGCCAAAAACGAATTCACAGGGCGAGTAAGCCTGATCTTGTCGGTCTCAGCTGAAGGTTGTTGCAGCGTTTAAAGGCAAAAAACACAGTTTTGTTCAGGGAAATCAAGAAAACCCCAAAGACCTTTTAGCTCCCTAATAAATATCATTGATGTTGCAGAGTTATTCTTTTTAAACAATGGTAGCATTTATTTGCTGGACCTGACTTCATTTATTTATTTATGTAGAACGCTCTTTAAAGCTTCTTAAGTACGAGGCTCAAACCTACAGATCTCATGTATTACAGAGCATACGCTGCAGTGGGGGGACACATATGAAAACATGTTGTACTTTGGTATCTGTAGAAGGTTTGAGCACGACATTTAAATTAATTTCCGCCTCAACAACTGTTAAGGTGGATTAGTGAGCAGCAAAGTCAATTAGTCAATTTCAAGTTGGAAAAATAGACCTGTGTGCTCTGTTGCAGTCCCCCCCCCCCCCCCCCCCCTTTATTAGAACACTGATGTGAGAGATGATAAACAAAACGAAAGAGATTCACCACCACAGCGTTCTGATGAAATGTGTCTTTCAGCACAGAATGTAGCCCCATTTCACCACAGAGAGACACTCTCACACATGTGGAGTTTCCACTCTCACGTTCACCCTCACACCATTTTCTCCCCCATCCCCTCACAGTCAAGCAGAAATGTGACACACACACACACACACACACCAGGAGACACACACAGACTCATCGGTGCACATACACCTTAACTATCAGGGTGTGACTGAAGATGAAGAACTGAATCCACCATCTATTTATAACCAGGCATTGCTTAATAACACTGAATAGAAAAACAGAAAAAATTGAAGATTATTATATTTTTAAATGAGTAGCTTTACCGTATTGTGATAAAAGATTTTTCTCCTATTATTTCAGGCAGGAGACGAGCACAGACGGGCACAGACAACTCATTTGCAGTTTTTTAGGCATTATATAAAATTCTGGTTTATCAGTTCATGTTGCACGAGTGCAGATGTTTAATCTCCTCTTAAATTTAGAGAATATAGAAATTCAAGAATCACTGGCTGCTTTATGCCTCACTTGTTGGAGTCACATTAATTTTTCACCTATAAAATATTGAGCTATAATATATTGTGAGGTATGAGGACTTAAGTGAACGTTGTTTGTTTTGTGTGTCAGTTTCAGGTTGAATATTTATTGTGGGAAGTAAATATGCCCCCTTTTTTTTAGCTTATAGTGGCATTTTGATGAATATTGTCTTTTCATGTATAACACAGGATAGAAGAGCGGGATGGGCATCTGCTTTGGCTTTAAACTTTAGCAAAACATCTCATATGCAGCCATCCGTGTTACTGTATAATTATGTGTTAGCTTAAAAATCATCCATGCACATTTTTATCAAGCTCTTGGAGCATCACTAGCTAAAGCTAGAGCTGATGAAACCAGTACATGTCATTTGATATGGCCACTGGATACAAATGAGAACTCTGTCTTTGTCTACCTCTGAGATCACGAGGTGAATGGTCCACCACTTTCAGTGTTAACTTTACATTTGCTGTGAAAGAATGTAAAGGTGTAGTAATGGTAACTAAGAGAGACAAGCCTTATTAAATGTTTAACTGTAAAATCTAGGATTATATAATGAAATGAAAGTCAGTAGAGAGGAACCCAGTGAGACGCCAACAGCTTATTTCTCTCAGCTTCTTCTTTCTGGCACAGGGATTACCAAAAGATATGGACAGCAAAGCACAGTAATGAAGTAAATGACTGAGTCTTCCAGTGCATGTGAGTAACCACCTGAAGGTAACTACTTCAGCTGCTTCCCAGAGCTGAACATTTGAGAACTATAGAGCTATGGTTCACACTTTTAGTATGTAATATAATGCAAACTTTATTGTCCCAACATGTACTTTTCCAAGACACAAAAACACTGGAAGCATAGTGTCATCCTTACATAGTTTGTTCTGCAGTCCACTGTACTGTGCAGCACAAGTGCTGGCTGACTAGCAGGATTACAGCTAAGCAGATGGTGCAGCAAGCAGTGTCTGTGAAGAAGAGTTCACCATTTGGCTCTAAAGCACTCCATCCTGAGAACATATTTTTGCTAAAACTCCTGCAAATGTCAGGGGAAGCTATGTTCATTTGATTATTGCTTCTCTACCAAAGAACTGTCAGTGCCAATGTAATGACTGCTACTGACTGTCTGTGCTATCACTCATCCATCTCATCTCAGGATGAGCCCTCATGCCTTAGTCATTAAGTAGCTCAACTTCTGACATAAAGGAGAGCTAACTACTGGCAGATAGAATGTATTTCCCAAGCACTGTGAGACACGATCAGTCAGTCTGATAGCAGGTCTCAGTGGAGCATAACTTACAGACCAATGCATTAATGCTCTAAGCATAATGAATTTGTCACTGTGTGAGTCCATCGACTGTATATAAAAGGAGAGCAGAGTACCTTACTGCAAATGTAGCAACTTGTCAATCACAAGGCTGCACAGTGCTTTATTGTCTTTGATTATCAAAAGCTGACAATAGCAGAAATAAAAACTATAGTAACACAATGATAAAGCTTTAATTGTATAGCACTTTTCAAAAAATAGTTACAAAGGTGTTTTACAGAACACATTAACTGACTCAGGGCTGTGGGGTGACACTATGACACCTGTCATAGTGTGAGAGACTGGATACGTACTACACGTGTCACCAATTTGTTACATGGTTAACACAGAGATAGACAACCTTTCATAATCACATTTACACCTACAGCCAATCTAACCCCACATGCATTGGGGTTAGATTACCCAGAGAGAGCCCACTCAGACAGTGGGAGAACATGTAAGCACTACACTGGGCAGCTGTGGCTACAATGTAGCTTGCCATCACCAGTGTGTGAATGTGTGTGTGAATGGGTGAATGACTGAATGTAGTGTAAAGCACTTTGGGGTCCTTAGGGACTGAGTAAAGCGCTATACAAATGCAGGCCATTTTACACAGAAGGCCCCGGACTGGATTCAAACTGGTATGCAGTTTGGTACTGGGTGACTGTACTAACCACCACACCATCATGGTGCCTGTTAAAAAAAGAAAACAACAAGAAAAATAAATAATACAAGGCTAGATAAAATATGTGAGTAATATGACAGGTATAAGACTTGAGACAAACAAAACTTATGGGGAGAGATTTTAGTGAAGCATTAAATCTCGTAATAATAAAATTAAATTTCAGCTGTGATCGGTGGAAAGGCCATCACAGCAGTCTTGATGACAGAAACGGGGAGTGCTGCTTGTCAAAGAGGGCTCCATTACATTAGGGTGGAAATGTTATTAAAAAACACACGCATGCACACACATGCACAAATATAGGCTATATTTAGCAGATATTTAATATCAGCTATATATTATTGCTGAATTACCAGCGAACCACTCAAAAGTGAAATATTACATATAATTAAACTACTAGTTTAATTATATTTTATTAGTAACACAAAACAGAGAACAGATCAGTTGGGAAAGCTGTAGGAACTGTCATCAGATACATAAATATGCAAAGTGAGTCAGCATGTTGTAAGCACAGTAATCTAAGTGTCATAGAGGTGTTATAGGAAACATTTTTATCTGATGGAAAAAATTACTCAGACAAACTGACTGATTTAGCAAAGCAGCTGATTGGTTTGAGAGATCACATTGTCTGATTGTTTTGCAGTAAATAAGACAACAATGTAAGGTGGTGAGTTAGCTGCTGCAGTATTTTAACTACAGACTATGTTTTTAAAAGCTGTGAAAAGTTTAAAGAAACAGACCCACAAGTCAAAATCAGGTGTTGATCTCTAAGAAGAAAAATGAGCAGACTTTGTTAGATAAAACGTGCCAGCTCACAGTCGCCATTCAAGCTAAAGAGTAGAATTGAATCATTTCATATTTGAGTTCTGTGATTTGCCAGGAAGGTATATAGTATTAATTCAATTCAATTTTATTTATATAGCGCCAAATCACAACAAAAGTCGCCTCAAGGCGCTTCATAGATACAGAGAAAAACCCAACAATCATATGACCCCCTATGAGCAAGCACTTTGGCGACAGTGGGAAGGAAAAACTCCCTTTTAACAGGAAGAAACCTCCGGCAGAACCAGACTCAGGGAGGGGCGGGGCCATCTGCTGCGACCGGTTGGGGTGAGAGAAGGAAGACAGGATAAAAGACATGCTGTGGAAGAGAGACAGAGGTTAATAACAGATATGATTCAATGCAGAGAGGTCTATTAACACATAGTGAGTGAGAAAGGTGACTGGAAAGGAAAAACTCAATGCATCATGGGAATCCCCGGCAGCCTACGTCTATTGCAGCATAACTAAGGGAGGATTCAGGGCCACCTGGTCCAGCCCTAACTGTATGCTTTAGCAAAGAGGAAAGTTTTAAGCCTAATCTTGAAAGTAGAGATAGTGTCTGTCTCCCGAATCCAAACTGGAAGCTGGTTCCACAGAAGAGGGGCCTGAAAACTGAAGGCTCTCCCTCCCATTCTACTTTTAAATACTCTAGGAACAACAAGTAGGCCTGCAGAGTGAGAGCGAAGTGCTCTAATAGGGTGATATGGTACTACAAGGTCATTAAGATGGGGCCTGATTATTTAAGACCTTATTAGAAACCTTGAATTGTAAGAACTCTTGGAAAAAAACAAGGTCCTAGGACTCTTATGCCATCATTAAAAGACCCTTACTCTTATAATACCTTTATTAATACTACTGCAGTAATAGTTTAAAAAAAAGCGAGGCTGAAGTGCAGAGCTAGTGTTGCATGTTATTGCATGAGCACCGAAACAGCTTCACATTCTTATACTGAGTTTAGTTAAACAAAAATGGCGGTCACACAATGAAGGTTACATACATTACACTTCTGTTCGTGCTTCCGCTCATTAAGTCCAGAAGAAGTGAACAAGTCACTGATCGCAGCGTGCAGCAAAAGGTTGAATGAACTGCACTCAGACAGTTTCAGGCTGAAATGGACTGCTGATGGCCTATAATGAAAACAGTTGTGAACACGCTGTTAGCAGTCCAGAAGACAGTGGTCCGTTGAGGATGTCATTTATGAAAATATGCAGTTTTCGATATTCGAATATATCAGGACCGCTCACCCAAATATTTTGTGAGAAAAAAAAACGTTTTCATAGAACTCTATACAGTCCTGTCATAAGCTAAGTACATCTCATTAATCAGTAGCTTGCAGAACCACCTTTAGCACCAATAACTTTTTCTGTATGACTTTCTCAGTCTTTTGAAATTGCTTCAGTTCATTGAGGTTTGCAGTCATTCAATTATGCACACTCTCTTGAGATCCCATCACAGCATCGTAATTATCCTGAACTCTGAACTTTAACTCGAACATTGTAGCACCTTAATTGTTTTGTTTGTGCATGGCATTGTCCTGTTGTGTGACCCAGTTTTGGCTAAGCTTTAGCTGTTGGACAGATTTCCTCATATTTGACTCTAGAATATTTTGCTGTACAGATGAGTTCTTTTTTGATTTAGGCACTGCAAAGAATCTGGGTCCTGTGGCTGCAAAACAAGCCCAAATCATCACCCCTCCGCCGCCGTGCTTGAGAATCGTTATACGGTATAAGGTGTGTTTATTTTTTGCTAAACATGGTGCAGTATATTATGACCAAACATCTCCACTTTAGTCTAACCTGTCCATACTGCCATGTTCTTTTTAGAGAGGCAAGGCTTTCGTTTGGAAACAAGCCATGCTTTTTTAGTGTCTTTCCAATTGTGCCGTCATGACCTTTAACATTTAACATACTAACTGGGGCCTGTAGAGTCTCAAACGTAACATTTGTTTTGTTTTAGTTTCTCTGAGTATTACACAGTCTGACCTTTGGATAAATTTGCTTTGATATCCACTCCTGTGAAGATTGTGGCACAAACCTGAATGGTCCAAACTACCAAGCTGCAAAAAACTTGTGCCTTTAGAGTAGGGCTGAACGATATATCGCATTTGCGATAATATCGCGACATGATCAAGTGCAATTTTCTAACCGCAAAGGCTGCGATTATACTGCGATTATAAGGCTGTCCAAATTACTACCATATCCCAGAATTCATAGCGCGGCCCAGCCAAACTCCAGTTTCCAGCAATGGCGGCCGCTACTAAGTTTTAAAATTACTCATACTAATCTTTCTGGGTCACAAAATAAACTTTTAACATATTTTCAGGCGAGAAAGTAGTTGTGTAAACATCAAATATCTGCTCGGTTTATCAAGATATCCCATATTTGCAAAAGTGCTTCAACGTTTTCAGAGGCGTCTGCTACCCAGCTCGAGGGTTACTGATGCGGCCGAGAACGGCACAACTCCCGGCACATCATTTTCAGATCACCGCGGAGTTTCGCTGCTCGGGTTAAACGTAATATATAAGTCACTTAGACAACCTAAAAATGTTATTGTTGGGCTTTTTTCAGTGTTTTGTTTGTTCGTGAGTAAATCGGTTTGGCTGAGATTAAAGTTATTAGATTAGATAAAATAAAACTTTATTAATCCCCCGGGTGGGTTCCTCCTTGGTTTTCACACAGCTGACTAAACGTCAAACAGAAAACTTATTAAACAGAAGTATGAGACAGTCGAGAATTTACACCAGTGTCTGGTTATATTTTAGATAGCAAGAAGCAGACGGCCGAGTTTATTAAACTCCACCGAGACAGCGGTGACGCTAATCAGAACTAGCCTTCTGATTCAGAAGGCTAGACCGTCCAATTTCACGCCTTTAAACTTTAAAGGCGTGTTTGTGTGTGTGTTTATACAATTGCTATTATGTTTGCACTTTATGTGTAATGTTACTGACTCCAGAGATCAGTAAGATGTGTGTATTTTTTATTTATTAGTTTTATTTATTTAATATTATTTTTTAATTGAATGACTGTCTAGTAGTTCACAGATGTCGAAAAACTGAGTGTGGTAAAGCCACTGATTTTTTTTATGTATATTTCTGCAATCTGCACATTGTACTGACTTTCATTTTAATGTTTACACCAGGGTTCCTTGTCAGCACTTTATGCTCAGATGTTTGTAAGCTAAAAATAAACTATTGTGTATGTTCAAATATACTGTTGTGATTGAAGAAGTTAAATAAAAATGTCAGTCATCAATTCATGCATCACCTCATGTCATCATAACAGAGGTCTGTCTTCCAGGAAAGAACAGTTTAAAATTAATGTAATATAGTATTGGCCATACTATATGATGTATTGCTTGTCTTTGTTTAATAATACAGAAGACAAAGACCTTAAAAAATAATCGCATATCGCATCGCAATCGCAATATTGGGGCAAAAAATCGCAATTAGATTATTTTCCATAATCGTTCAGCCCTACTTTAGAGAGGTGGTCACACTTGCTGATGATTAAAAAATACAGTGCATGTTACTAGCAGCACAATGCTACTACTTAACCTCTTAATTCCTAATTCCGAAGCACGAGTGGTGCACTTAGTGTTTCCAATTACTGCACAGAGAGCTGTGAAAACTTTCTTTTTCACATATTGGCTGACCTAACAGACACGTGTCCACATTTATTCAGATATTCTTCCTTACTACTTTGATTTATCAACTCCAGGATCCAATATGAGTCTTGTTTTGAGTTTACGTGCCGTGTTAGCTTTCTATTTCAGTTCCTCAGGTGTCAAAACATGAAAACAGCCAAATGGAAGTTAGAAGTAACAGTGCAGTTTGTTAAACTATGCTGAAAAAATCTATTTTCATTTCTACAGATAGAAGTTATTCTAAGTCAGTCTTCATTTCATGGTACGGGTCGCTTCTTTCATTAAATCCTCTTGTTAGTTTTCATGCTGCTGGGTTTTCGCTTTACACTGGAATTAAAGCAACCCAGAACATTAATGCTGTATCACTGGTAATCCTGCTGGATTTACAGGCGAGATTATTTGAAAGGGAACGCAATCAGTGTGAGATTTTTTTCACTCAGGAAATGACACGCCTCTGTCAGTCTGTCCTCTTTTTCTGTTTATCGTTTTCCACATCATTTCTCCAGCAGCGGAGACAACCCACCACGTTGTTTCAGGCCTTGCAATGTTGTTCAAGTTTTTTTTTTTTTTCATGATGATTTCTAACCTCAGTCACCCAAAGTTTATGTCTGTTTTCAGTCTGTTTTCCTGGCTCTCTTTCCAGGCCCTTGATTTCAAATATTTTCTGGTCTTGACTCTTTTGCTTTCCTCACTTCCTCCCGGCCTTGTATTTTTTTCATTGCTGTATCCCTCCTCCTTCAACTAATCTGCAGTCAGGCTGTCGGTATAATTAGAGCTGATTCCTAGGGTTGGGCCCTCCAGATGAAAGCTGTAATTTTAAACCATGAGAATTTGTCACTTGCTATGAAAATGACTGCAGGGGTCATGTTTGATTTCACAGAAAGCTGCACTCCCTGCTCTCACAGCAGCAACCTATCAGGCCATTAGTGGTCAGTGTTTCAAGATGGACTACTTCTTGAAAGATGTCTATTTCCGTTACTTCAGCAGCTCAGGGAAATAGTTAGCTCACATTATCTCAGAGCCTGTAATTTGCTGACTGAAAGCTTCTAAGTTAAAAATGTCAAACAAGCGTAACATAATACACTGTAGAAAAACAGTTTTTAGGTTCACTTAAAATTTTCCTTTTGCTTGAAATTTAAAAAGACAATTTAGGGTAGGAGGAGGACCAGAAAAGTTTAAATATTAGTAGTTTTACATGTTACTTGCTATAATAAAAATATTTTTAATGATATTCAAGCCATAATATGACTATAATAGCTCAAATAATGAAATTCTATGTGTTTTGGCTTCTACAGGGAAAATTCATTTTTGCATGTTAATAATGCAGAAATACAACAACAAGGGCAGACTGAATGCTTTAAATTTATTTATAGGTCCAAACCAATCTAATAGAATAGATCCAAACAGATATATGTGACAAGCATAATTTAAGAGAATTTCCAAGCTTTCTTGTACTTTGAATTTTTACTTAGATACAAACAAAATGTCATAGCAGTCCAAAATCAGCTGGAAGACGCTTACCTTTGACTTCTTTCAGCTGCTCACTTGCCACAAGTGATCACCCCAGTGGGTAGCTTGTACACAGAGATGCTCCTCCTGATGTAACCCCAAAGGGGAATTGTGCTTCTGGAGACACTTGCACCACTAAGCTTATGAAGAGAAAAAATCATATTAAGCAGAACTGAGTTCAACTGATGTGGCCCAATCCAAGTTGTAATGTTGCACCTTGGGAATGGCAAATTAATTTCCTGTCTTAATTCCCAAGTAACACAAAAAATGGGTCACATTAGCATTTATGTTAATTCACGTATTCCACAAAGTCCAGCTCAGCTGATAGCCTTCAACGTATCCAAATGTATCCTTTTAAAGATGCTTTAGCCTTCCCACAGGGCAAGCTGCAAGTCTGCAAGCTGCTTTGCAACCCCCCTTCCATTCAAGCTCTGCCTTTCATGCAGCTGCAGACTTAATCATTAGGTATCATATTCTGTGTGCAGATGAAATGGCAAAGAGGAGTGCTCTTCCTTTCGTGTGCATATGCGAAATGCAGAAGTTCAGGGAGGTAAAGCCAAATATAAACAAATAATATAAACAAACGCCTTAACGCCCACTCACATCCTGGGCCATTCGACCTCAATAAATCACATGATAGGGTGGGGCTAGGTTTCACAGTGGGTTCACCCAAAACCTTGGCTGATTGTGACCCACACCTGTTTTCACACCTTGGCTCGTGTGATTAGGTAGATAGAGACACTCCATAGGGCTTCAAATCTAGGAGTCTCCACCAACTGTGCTTAGAGCTGAAGAAGCTTCTTGGATGAGAGGTGAAACGTCTTCAAGAATACTTAAAGAAGTCCAGACGTTTTTCTTTTCAAGCTCCTTAGACAACGATGACCTGGATGTCTGAGAACCTTCACAGACACATTTTTTAATTTTTTGCTAACACGTGACTGAAATTTCACCACAAACACAGTATAATGGATAATCTTATACGGCATTAATATAATGATGAAAACACACAAACACACCTTCTCATGAGCAGGTGGCACTCCTGAGGCTAAAATCAACTCCATAAGATTGCATGTTTGAGACAGTTTTTCATTTGGAGAATAAACTTGGAATAAGACTGAAGATTTAATTGCGTTAATGTCATTTTGATATTTAAAGAAATGTTTTTGCAGATTTTTTTAAGTTTAATGATTTAGCTGAAAATGTGTTAATTGACACCATCTTTCTGTTAGAAATGTTACTCAAGTTTTGCTCAAAACTACTTCTAAATTAGATAGTCAAGATGTCAGACTATACTGATCCTTTTACTTACAAATAGGCTTACACACATATTTTCTGGGGTTCTGCAATGCTCTATGGATCCATCCAGTTTAATTGACAATAAAATCGATATGCCATCTCTGTGAGAGCTACAGCTGTCTGGGTTTACTCACCAACTAACCGTTACCGCTCCTTTTTAGGCGCACTCCGAAACCATTGTTTTGCTGTCAAAAAGTTTATTTTTCTGCTATTTTTAAACACACCACAACTTGACCATTAAAAAAACTTTATGTACATTATAGGCATGTGTTGAGAGGCTTAAAAAACAATGAAGAGTAAACAAAATGACAAGCTATAGTGTAATAAGAATGAAAGGGATTGCAGCTTTTGGATGAATACGTCTGTAACAAAGCAGCATCACAAAGTCTGAATTCAGTAAATCAGTAGTCACATAAAGTAACACGAAAATAAATCTTTTTTTTTGACATTAGGTGTAATGTAAACATTGTTTCCCTTGCTAAGTACTGTACATTACTATTTGTATTCTCTGTCATGTTTCCCATAGTATTAGGTTATACTTTAGTATTTGGAGTTATGGTCTATCTTTGGCTCTCTTTGCTTTTTTTGCCTCATCCATTTTTTGTCACTATAGGAAGACTAAACCTACTATAGGCTTTCATGTTGTCCTCTTCAGTATCAAACATCCGCTGTTGTCTCCTGGATGGATCGTTGATCCTAACCTCTGGTGAATCACTACCTCTTTACTTTTATGACTCATATACACAGTCTAACACAAAAGATAAAGATAAAAGCACTCCTGTTTGTCACCGTCAGGTGATATGAAATCCAGCTTTAGTACTTCCTCTTGCACTCTCTGTGTGTGTCTGTAACACACACACACACACACACACGCACACACACACACACACACACACACTGCAAATTATACTGTTGTTACAATTATCTAGACAATTTTATTTATTTCATTTTTTTTTATGCCCAAGGTAACAGGCAAAGTGAATAACACTGATTATCTCTTCATCCTGGCACCTGTTAGTGGGTGGGATACATTAGGGAGCAAGTGAACATTTTATCCTTTTGACAAGGGCCAAATTATGATGGTTGGATGACTGGGTCAGAGCTTCTCCAAAACTATAGCTCTTGTGGTGTGTTCCTGGTCTGCATTAGTCAGTACTTATCAAAAGTGGTCCAAAAGAGGAATGGTGAGGAACCAGTGACAGGGTCATGGGTGGCCAAGGCTTACTGATCCAAGATACAAGCTTTTGTAGTTCAAATTGCCCAAAAAGTTACTGCTGGTTCTGATAGAACGATGTCAGAATGCACAGAGTATTGCAGTTTGTTGTGTATAAGGCTGCATTGCTGCAGACCAGTCAGGGTCCCATCTGTCCACTACCAAAACCACCAACAATGGACATGTGAGCATCAGAACTGGACCATGGAGCAATGGAAGAAGGTGGCCTGATCTCATGAAGCATGTTTTACAACATGTGGATGTGTGTGTGTGTGTGTGTGTGTGTGTGTGTGTGTGTGTGTGTGTGTGTGTAGCTTACCTGGGGAAGTCTTGGTACCAGGATGCACTGTGGGAGAAAGACAAGCGTGCAAAGGCATTGTGAAACTTTGGGCAATATTCCGCTGGGAAGCCTTGGATCCTGCCATCCATGTGGATGTTACTGTGACACGTGCAACCTTTCTAAGCATTGTTGCAGACCAAGTGCACCCTTTCATGGAAACATTATTCTCTGATAGCCTCTTTTAGCAGGATAATGAGGCCTGCCACAAAGCAAAAATGGTTCAAGAATGGTTTGAAGAGGACAATAATGTACTTGAGGTGTTGACTTGACCTCAAAATTCCCCAGATCTCATTCCAATTGAGCGTCTATGGGATGTGCTGAACAAGCAAGTCTGTGGACTATGGGGGCTCCACTCCCCAACTTACAAAACTTAAAGGATCTGTTCCTAACATCTTTCTGCCGAATACGACAGCATACCTTCGGGGGTTGAGTGGAGCCCATGGGTCAGGCCTGTTTTGGCAGCAAAAGGGGGACCAACACATTATTAGGCTGGTGATCCTAATATTATGCCTCATTGTTGTGGCCAGACTGCTTTGAGCTGATAGAAAGGCAACAGTAGCTCAAATAATAATTTTTACAAAGTATTTAGAAGATTACACTGTGTGGTCTGTGAGCTAAGGACAGGAAACTGAGACTATAATTTACTTGGGCTGACCAAGATTGGGAAATTGATTGAAGATTGGAAAAGTGTTGCCTGATCTGGTGAGTTTCAGCCTCTGCTGCATCATTCACAGGGTAGGATCAAACTTTGGTATAAACAACATGAAAGCATCGAGCCATCCTGCTTTATATCAGTGTTATGTCATTGATGTGCAATCGACAAACCAAGTGTGTGACACTACCATGGAAATATATACCACACTCTCTGAGGAATGTTTCTGACACCCTACTGAATCAGTGCCACAAATTCAGTTAGTTCTGAAAGCAAAAGGGGATCCACCCTGGTACTAGCAAGGCTGGAGTATACATTAAACTATAGTAAATTATTTATATTCACAGGACATTAGCTTGTCTTTATAGCCAGGCACAGGTACTACCAGTGCACTTCACAAAATTCGAATATACCAAAAGTTTTCTCAGTCTCAGTGTTCCTCCTACAGCATCCTATAACATTTGCATTCTGATAATCTCTGCACCGTGTTATTTTTTTGGGCCAGCTTTCAATGAAGGGCATCTAAGCTGTCCCAGATTTACACTCGTCCTGTTCCACTTTCAAAGGGTCACGTACATTGTATTACTGGTGCGAAGACTGTCTGCGTGTTGATAAAGTTTATTTTGTGCAGAAATGAGGAGAGTACAAAAGTCAGAATTTTCTTTTTTAAACCAGTTTTATGAAGCTGCTATGCAGCCTGTTAAAACTAACCATTTGGATGCCTTTAATTTATAGGAATGAATTTTCTACCATCTGTCACTTTCCTTCTCAGCTACTGTAATATGTCCTGAAGTAGACACAGAAAACTATCACCATACCGCGGGTTAACCTCCTCTTCTTTCCACACTTTCTAGTCATTTTCTGGCACCACACACCTCTCTCTCTCTCTCTAAACACACACATACATACATATATATATATATATATATATATATATACATATATATATATATATACATATATACATATATATATATATATACATATATACATATATACATATATATATATATATACATATATATATATATATATATATATATATATATATATATATATATATACACATATATATATATATATATATACACATATATATATATATATATACATATATATATATATATACATACATATATATATATATATATATATATATATATATATATATATATATATATATATATATATATATATATATATATATCGTGTCCCACTGATCTATAACTCTGTTACTGTTCTGCACTAAGCTGCTAAAAGACAGTTTTTCCTTACACCTGTTGCAAAGAGGTGGCTCATATAGGAGATCACTGGATATGCATAAACAATTTTTGCCTGTGTGCTGACTATAATGATAGGAAACAGCATCCAAATGCATTGGCAGCACACGCTTGGCTAGAACACAGTTAAAAGGCAGTTCACCTACTCAGAGCAAATGAACAATGATTATTGTTTGAAGCCAGGCACGTAGGTTTGAGGAGTGAAATCGAGGAACATAAAATGTATATTTCTTGTATTTAAATTAATCAGGGAAGTTCTTAATTCATGCATTTATTCATTTTTGACTTTCATTATTGTGCACAAGAAAACACTGACTGATGCTAAATTATGAAATCTTTAACAACAAGTGCATAGCTGTTATGTGTACATCTTCTAGGTCTGTGTGTTTTTGTGTTCGTGTCATTGTGCCAGGAACTTAATAAATTTAACTGAGATCAGAATGGCGTTGTCTGATCTATTCAGAGATGGGCAGTAACGCGTTACTTGTAACGCGTTACTGTAATCTGATCACTTTTTTCAAGTAACGAGTAAAGTAAGGGATTACTATTGCAAAAATGGTAATTAGATTACCGTTACTTTCCCGTAGGAACGCTGCGTTACTGCATTACTAAAACCGTGATTTTTTGCGAGAATGTCTCACGACAGTGACGTAAGCGAGTGCGACGTTCGTGACAACAGCTGTGTGCAGATCAACAGTGGATCACATATCGATTGTGGGAGAGAGTATGAGCGTGCAGCGTTTAAAGCGTGGAAGTACTGACCTTACTTTGAGTTTGATTCCATAAAAAGTGACAAAAACATTAGCGTCCATTGTGCGTGGGAAGAAAACTTCTTTTTACAGCGAAAAAAACCCTAAACTTCCAAGCAAGCACCGAGTAGCTACGACGTAATGGGAAACTCACAGAGAAACTCGCGGATTCTTCCATTGACCGCGGCACACCTGCACCAGGGTAAACCTCCGCCTACCGCACTCCTGCTTTACAGGTGAAAATAGAGCAACAGGACCGCTGAGTCTTTGACTTTATTTATTTTCTGCTGTGTTTTACTTGCATCTATTTGAAAGACTGAGTGTAAACACAAAAAATATTTTATTTTATGTGCTGGAATGTGTAGAAAATAGGTTTAAATGTTAAACTAATTTATTCAAGTCAGAGAATGTTGCTTATAGTTTAATTTTTACTTGATGCATAAAGTTAAAAGATTAAAACTAATAAAACAAGTTAAAAAAGAGACTTTTCCATCTGATTACATTTTGTATGATGGATTATGTAGAAAAAGTAGAATTGGGCTGAAAGATCTATCACTTTATCACCTATTCAGGTTGTAAATCGTGTTTTAAAAAAGTAACTAAGTAACTAAGTAATTAATTACTTTTGAAAATAAGTAATCAGTAAAGTAACTGGATTACTTTTTTGGGGAAGTAATCAGTAATTAGTTACTGATTACTTTTTTCAAGTAACTTGACCAACACTGGATCTATTAGTACTGAGTACTGATACAGTAATGTAGCAACACTCAGCGACTACTCATGGGTCAGATCGTCAACATTGTGACAGGATTTGTGGCTGGTGCAATCCCACTGTAAGATGATTTCTACCCTTGAGAAGGTTTCTTATTTAAGAAATGTTATACTGATTTAATGTGTATTTGTGATGCAAAAATCAAAGTTACTTTTGGTTTTACTCATGCCAGCAGCAGTAGCTTAGCCATGCTTACTGTTTTCAGGTCATAGTAGCTGGTGTGATTATATCAACATTTGTAATCAAATTAGGCAATCTCTCATCTGAATGGTCTGGGAATAACTGTGGTTGCTGGACAGTTTCCATGCATGTCCTGCAGCAATAAACTTTACCGCTCCATCTGTGAAACCAAATGTCCACCTACGCCAGAACTGATAGTAAATGGTCTTTAAGCTCTGGTCTCTCGTCTAATGTAGTACGAGCAAGTCCAGAGGATTCACAACAATAGAGTGGACAGCAAATCTTCTACCCACTGCACGATCCAACCTGTTCCTTAAACCCAAATAAAGGTCTCTTTCAACCCAGTATCACAGCAGACATGTAACAGACAAGCCAAATGAAAGTAATCATGGGAAAGCATCTAAACAGACATTACTAACACATTTGCGTGTAAATACATATTAGCCACCTATCTTAATAGATTCTTGCATTGATGGATCCTAGAATGGACTTCATACCCTTCTTTGTCACTAGCGACTTCTTGGCCTTAAATATATCATCTGCCCCTGCTGGTACATATACGTCTGCATGCCTGTCCTTTTCACGACTTGGAGAGGCAAAGCTTGAAATTGAAATGGTGGACCTGGTCTGTTACATGCTTTGCGGTGACATTGGGTTGACTATTTCCAGCTATGTGCTCGGACAAGTTCAGTTCAATTCAATTCAGTTTTATTTATATAGCAACAAATCACAACACTCACCTCAAGGTGTTTTATATTGTAAGGTAAAGACAAGTAGTAGAAAGAAACCCGAACAATCTGACCACCCTCTATGAGCAATCACTTGGTATCAGTAGGCAGGAAAAACTTCCTTTTGACTGGAAGAAACCTCAGGGTAAAGGAGGGACATTCATCTGCTGGGCTAAGAGAGGGAGGCAGGACGAAAGAGACACAAGTACAAATTTGGTCATTGTCTAGAGTTCATGTGCGATGCACCTCTACAGATACTGCAGATGCTGTCTCAGAATGTATCATTTTACACCATCACTGGGTTCCCAGATGTCTTTCTCTGTTGGCATAAATTGAGAAAGACATAACCCTCATAAGCCCACCACACATTCAGGCACATAGCACATCCATGCTCACCTACCATTTAGTGCATGCTTGAGTAAACACTAGACATTAGCTGACAGCAAAGGTAGCAATGGCTCTGCCTCTTGGTTAAATCAATTTGTCTATCTACACTGGGCCATACGTCATATGCAGGCCTGCTGCATTTGGAGGGTATTACCCTTTCACCCAGACCAACAACCAGCCTGCCTCACATGCTGCAGCATCTGCTTGGACTTAACTCAAGCCTGAAATTAATAAATTTCTGATTTGTGAATGGCATGTGGAGCAATGGCTCCAACTGGGCAGAGATGCGGTATTGTGGGTGCTTCAGTTCTGCTTTTTGTCACACCCACATGAGTAATTTTAACTTTTTTTTTTGCTTTTTATTATTGCAATCTTGAGATGTTGTTCCCACTAAGTTTTTTAAAGGATGATAAATGCACATTTCAGCTTAGCATCAGGCCTTACTGCATTAGACCTTCAATTTCAAAGCCAGATGTAGACATAATCGCTTTCACACAAACAGTATAGAGCTAATTTTAGGCAAGGTCTGGTCTTGATTGAAAATCTTCCCCTCTTATCCATTCATTATGAATCTCATTAAGTCATTGTGCTGTAAACCAGGCCCTTAGGAGATAAGCTTTGTCCTTCACTTGTCTGATGTGTAAACAGATAAGCTGTTTAATCATCTATCATACATGCTACTAGCACATGTGTTTGTGAGTGTGTAGGTGTGGGGGTGACATTCACTAGAAACATATTAGAGTATAGCAGCTTGCATCAGGGATAAGTGAATGAATAATTCAGCGTTGTCCACAACAGTCTTATTGCAGCCTCACTCTGTGGTGCATTCAGTATTACAACACTAGGAGTAAGCGTCATTACCAGACACTCTCCGCACGAATCAGTCACTTCTGTGCTGATGCAATGAAGCACTGGGATGACTCCAAAGTAGTCATGCTGTGTGAGCTGTGTGATGTTTCACTCAGCACCTCTGACATATGTGCACATCGTGTTTTTTTTGGTGATATTTTATGTGTACTATGAATAACAATATCTTGAGCTACTCTCATACACAAGGATGACAGCGCTGTGTTTGTATGCACATCTGGGAATGAATCTCCACTCCTGTCTCTGTGTTAACCATGGTCACTGTTGTTGTTCTTCTTCACCGTGTTACTGTTTACGCTGCTGTGTGGACACTGAGTGATGATGATAGGCAGAATGCATATGCAGTAAAGCCAGAAGGAGCCATCCTAACGACTCAGTATGACGGTTTTAACAGTGGCTGCTTAGTTGTGGATCATGCATGAATCAGACCTAAAAAACAAAACAAAAATTTGATGTAACCCACTTGGATTTATAGCCAAGGCTTTTGTAAAAATTATTATTTTAGTTTTCTAATTATTAAGCAGCTGGCTTATGCTTGTAGCAACGCTCACCCTGGGGTTAAAAAACGAAAGGCAAAAATGTTCAAAACCAGCAAGTACTTACCTTCACAGTACCTTTTAATAAGGATTATTTTAAATGAAGCTGCAGTGAAGATTAGCAGGGCTTGGTTACCATTCCTTGTGTGTCTGACTCAGTTTTAGTAATAAGCTTGTATGTACAGTGAGTACTCTGTGCCCTTTTCTTGGCTGTTTAAGTGTACACGTCTTTGATGGAGGAAAGCCAGTAGTCGACTGACCTCTCAGCTATTCGAATGTCATGGTCCAGGTTTGGAGCAAAACAAAGCAAGCACGAAGAATTTGTATTGTATGATGTGAGGGAACTTTAAATAAATTATCTCAGTTTACACTAGCTGCCTTGGAGTGAAAGGAGGATCCCACAGGAGGAGATGAATGAAGTAACTACAGGCAAGAAGACTGATGACTACCCGGGCCCTGAAACGGGCTAAAGGGTTTGATCAATGAATGGATGAATTAAAACTCTTATACTTGCTAAGCAGTCCATAGGACACTTATAATGACAAAAAATGAACCACAGACCAATGAATATCAAAGCTGTCGCCACGTTTAATAGCGGTCACAGCAGAAAAATATAGAAGGTTAAGTCACTATAAGGAAGGGATGAGATGTCTTTGTCTTTAATTTAAAAAAGAAAAACAGTGGCAACTAATGTGGTTAGTACATGGTTATTAACAGTTGTTAACATGTTCACACATCTTTTCCACGTACTCTGACTAGTATTATTTTTATTTTTTAAAACAAAACTTTTAATACATTAATATATCTATGGTTTTGTACAGTAAATATACAGTAGAAAACAATTCATTTATTAAACTTACTCTTGCTAAGAAGGCATCACGGCTATGTCGCCTCACATCAACGCTAAGAGAATATCCATGATGTTGAATCAACTTTCATTTTGGAACTGTTACCGAACTATACTACGATTAGATGCTGAGACAAGGCTGCCAGCTGATGGTTATTTGCCATCAAAATAGTAGTCCTCATCCCCAACCAATCACTACAGATGGATCCCCCTCCCTGAGCTTGCTTCAGAGTTTTCTTCCTGTTTAATGGGAGTTTTTCCTTTCCACTGTTGCCAAGTGTTTGCTGTAGGGGATTGTGTGATTGTTGGGGTTTTTCTTTCTAATATTGTCTTTATCATACAATACACAGCACCTTGATTGTTGTTTCTTGTGTTGTTTAGATGTTTTAGGTTGTTTGAACTTTTTTTATTTTTTCATAGGGGTCTAACCAGCTACAGTAGTAAATCCGCAAGTACGCCATTCCACATAGCTAACTGTGACACATTTACTGTTGTGCTGCGGCATTCGTTGAAATGTTGTTAAAGAGACACCATCAGTTACAGGAAAGAGAAACTGATTAGTAATGTATTTTCCTATTTTCCCATCAGAGGTAGAAAGACACAACACAGGAACTTCAGATTAGAGTCAGCTGACCTTTATTGTCTCAGTGTTTGGATATGATTCACTTTGAGTCATGCTGCCTGTGGAGCTCTGTGGAAGTCAGCGCTGGTTGTTAGATACACCATTCTAGTCTTGTTTGGAACACCTTAATAAATATTAGATGCACTGCCAATAAATTTGGTCATTCGTGGTCCTCAGATGATGGTTGTTTTTAGCTAAATGTCTCAATAACAACTGGTTTGATTGTCCTGAAATTCGTGTTCATCTAATTTAATGAGTGAACAGTTTTTGTTTTACCTGATGGTTCTTAAGAAAACAGCACATATGAGAGCAAACACTGCAAAAACAAACCTTTATAAATTGTACTGAGGATGAATTATAAAAATGGTCATGGCCGCTTGAGAGTTTGCAAATGAATGCATCAAGACTGGTGAGACTGGCACCGAGACACCAAGAATGTTTCCTTTGCTACTTAATATGCCAATTTATTGTCACAGCCCAAGCACAATAATCCCTCTCAAGAGCCCAGCTGCCAATCAACACTTCACTTAATGGAGGTGATTTGTGGAGTTGTATCAGGAACAAACATACACTTGGAAATCGGTCTTAACAGCAATAATGTGCAAGCTGAAGGATGTGTTAAATGTGAAAAGGCAAACATTTGTAATTAGCGTGGCAAACGCAGTTGTTTGTTTTCCAGCCACCACATTCCTTAACGCTTCGAAATCACTTCAAAGCTGGTTGATGTGTGAAAAATGAAATCAACAAAATCCCTAAAAATAATTAACAACTTTGTAGACTTTGTTCTGCTAGTAACTCCTCTCCCTAATCATTTCATGTTTAAATGAATAAAACCCACTTCCCACACAAAACTCAGCTGAGATTTTACAATGTGGCTTTTTCACAGTACCTGACAAGAATAAAGATTTACATGACAATTTGCCACATACGCTATAAGTGGTAAGTAAATCATGCTGTTGCTCTTCAATAATAAATGAAAGCAAACGTGATACATGGATGGAAAGCTGGAGGGTTGTGATTAGCAGACATTTGAAGTTTTCGTTCCTTCTGGGACATAACGCCACTTTTCCACATTTCAGTTCCTATCTCTTTTGTTGTATTTGAAATTGAGTCAGCTTCCATCGTGTGATAATGTTCTGTTACTGTTGCCTGGAAGAAATATTTCCCTTTGTACCGCTACACTCCAATTTCCCATCTCCCTTCAGAGTAATGTGAATAAAAAAGTAAATACTTTAAAAAGTATTGACTTTTGAAGAAACTTTTTTCATTTTTTCCATGAAATATTCATTTGTGCTGCAATTATTGGAGAGAGAATATCGTTTTTATGTAGTTGTTGACAATTTAGTCTTACAACTACACAACAGGAGTGTGGGTGTTAATCCATGGATCAAGTCACGATACTCCTTTCAGAAATCACAGTTGAGTTTGCAGTTTATTCACATGCGGTGATTCCAGGTGGTTTGTCTGTGTATGTCTCTGTTCATATAAATAATATGGTGCACAGGATGATGCACTGCAAAATACAACATTTCTAATCATTTTTCTCTCATTTGTCTCACCTAGGAAGAAAATGCCTCGGAAGAAGCTGGATGAAAATCTGACAAAACCTCGCAATCTTTACGGACTCTACAAGTGAACATCTGTCTGACAGGCGATGCTGTGAGAAGAGAGATATGGATGTTGAAGAATTACCCATGAGCTACATTTATAAGTTTTTCCTTGGTTTGATGCTGATCCTGTAACTGTAGTGCTTTGGCTTCCCAACATCATTAGAAATAGGGAGCAAAGCCAAGTTACAGTCAGAACCTGACTAAGCTTTCTTGTGGACTTCAGAAAAGATAAGGGAGAGAGAGAGAGAGCAAGCAAACCTTTGTATCTGTTGTCATCATCTTCCTACGCACAGTTCCCCGGTTTGCTTTATTGAAAAGGAGGAGCCCATTAAAGCATTTGATAGATAGGAAAAGCTTGGTCTGAAGGTGTGGTTGCTGGCTGGCTGCTAGTTGGAGATGAGATAAGAGCGTGGGGAAACGAGAGAGACAAGACGTGCCTTTCTGACGGGAGATGAATACAAATTAGGATTTTGCCCTCCTGCAGCTACACCAGTTAAGCGAATCAATACTGAAGTGGAGAAATGGTCAAATTCGTCTCTGATTCATGCCAACTAATCATCAGTATCATTAGTTCTAAACCAAAACTGTGGAATGAGTTGTTTGCTAACGGTTAATATGAAATAATTCTTTTGAATAAAAGGGTTGATGAATTAAGGAGAGATCCGTGTACAAATGCGGTTTCAAAAAAGTTAGAAAAAAGAACATTAAAAGACGGACTTCTGGTCAAAACCATCAGTGCCACACCATCATGGCCTTTTTCAGTGTTACACCTGAACTGATCCGTGTACAGTTGTAGATTATAGATATGAGACTGGATTCAAAGCAGGTTTAACAGAGTGGAGGCGCGATGGAGCTGGACAACAGCTCACTGGACTACTTCATTAGAAACTTCACAGAGATTCCTAACACCACTACAGCACCACCCTGGAGCGAGGCCACACTCCTCGGTTTCCAGGTCTCTCTGTCTGCTCTGTTAGCCATTGTCACCTTGGCTACTGTCCTTTCAAATGCCTTTGTCATCGCCACCATCTTTCTGACCAGGAAGCTCCACACACCTGCCAACTTCCTAATTGGCTCCCTCGCCGTCACAGACCTGTTGGTTTCCATTTTAGTCATGCCAATTAGCATTGTGTACACTGTCAGCAAGACCTGGTCGCTGGGGCAGATTGTTTGTGACATCTGGCTGTCATCTGATATCACATTCTGCACCGCCTCCATCTTGCACCTGTGTGTAATTGCGCTGGATCGCTATTGGGCTATCACGCACGCGCTGGAGTACTCAAAGCGCCGCACCATGCGCCGTGCAGGGATCATGGTTGGGGTGGTGTGGGTGATATCTATATCGATTTCCATGCCTCCACTTTTCTGGCGGCAGGCCAAAGCCCATGAGGAGCTTACAGAGTGTATGGTGAATACAGATCAGATCTCTTACACCCTATACTCCACCTTCGGCGCCTTCTACGTTCCCACAGTGCTTCTCATCATCCTCTACGGTCGGATTTACGTTGCAGCCCGCTCTCGCATTTTTAAGACACCGTCGTCGTCTGGGAAGCGTTTCACCACAGCGCAGCTAATCCAGACCTCTGCAGGGTCCTCTCTCTGTTCTCTTAATTCCTCCTCCCACCACGAAGCACACCTACACTCTGGCAATGCGGGAGGTGTGGGAGGAGGAGGGGGAGGGTCACCTCTGTTCATGAACAGCGTGAAAGTCAAGCTGGCAGACAACGTGCTGGAGAGGAAACGTCTGTGTGCAGCACGGGAGAGGAAAGCAACCAAGACACTGGGCATCATCCTGGGCGCGTTCATTGTCTGTTGGCTTCCCTTCTTTGTTGGCACGCTTGTCATGGCGATATGCAAAGAGTGCTGGTTTGATCCAGTGCTGTTTGACATCTTTACATGGCTGGGATACCTGAACTCCCTCATCAACCCTGTCATCTACACCGTCTTCAACGACGAATTCAAGCAGGCTTTCCAAAAGCTCATCAAATTCAGACGGTGCTCCTGAAAAAAAGACAAGCGTGGATTAAAACTGGCATATCCAGTGAAAAAAAATGGAGCGAAAAAGGCAAAACAAAAACAATAGATAATAGTCAGAGTGGAACTACTGTGCAAAAATGTACCATGTTGATAAATGTGATTTTTTTAAAAATACATTAAATATCTGTGCATAGACCTTTAGATACCTACAGTATTTCAATTATAAAGACTTGTGCATGCATCCTACAAAAGACCCCCCCACCCCCACCTTTCCAGACATTGCGATGTGCCAGAATTCCCACACCTAAGACGAACTAAAAAAGAAGTTTGGGAAATCTATTTAATATGAGAGAGACATCATTGTTATTTCTTGGAGCAAGAAAAGCTTCTACACAGATAAGGACCAGAGTGACTGTTTGGAAGGAGCAAACTCTGAGCGACTGAATTCAATCGAGCCAAAAAAGAAAAGCCATGAAATGTATGTTGTCTTCATCTCTGTGTCACACTGTACGCTGCTTCTCCTATGTACTGTAAAGTTTCTGTGGAACAGTAAAGTACTTAGAAAGACTCCAACTTCTAAAGGCTCAGAAAAGCTTTGTCCATGTATGCAAGTGTGCATTAAATGTGTGTGCTGGTGGTGGGAGCTCTGTGCACGCGCATGTGAGTAAAGGTAGACGTGTTTGAAGAAGAAGTGAGGATTTTGAAAAGGAAACTGCATTTCAAGTCCAAATATTAATTCAGGTTTTTGTGATGGATTACACGTGCTTCATTTCCACCAAGGCATAATAGCTATAGTAGTCGTGCATGTATTTCCCCATTCATGTTTTAGAAACAAACAAATGAAAAACAGATCTGACATGTGATTTGACCATGACGAAACAGTAAAAAGATAAAATAAAAAGATGACTAAAAAAAACAACTTTTTATGCACACTCAAAAGAAATTCTGCCCAAAATAATGACTTGAACTAATTTGGTTATAACTTTGCTACGAGTACAATGTAAAACGTTACATTTAATGGAATCTGGTTAAATGAAATTTACTAAATTGGTATACATTCAGTTTATACCAAAAACGTTTTCCTTAACAAATAAGCAGCATCAGCATCATTGCTTCATGTTAACTGAGTGAATAAAATTAAAAAGTGTAAAAAATTCAACAATGAGGGATTTCCTTGTTGATAGATGTGAAATTATGTGACTCTACAGTTTTATATTCTGTTTATTTTGTAATTTATTGATGAACACAAATACAGGCCTGATTTCCATGACTGATTTGCAAACTTTTAGAGAATCCCTGAGCTCCCTACCATGAGGAACAGCACAAGGTGGACAGACTGCTGGCTATACACGTACATATTTGTGGTAGCTTCACTTTATCTCTAGATCAGTCTGACAATGATTGGATGAATCGCCCAGCGTAATGGACAGTCTTTGAAGATATTATGCTGAACCACCAGCTCAGACCCTTAAAATGAATATATTATTTATGTGCAATTTATTTGTTTACATTTCCTAAGTGTGCTTTTTGATACTTCAGCTCATTGTGCAGCAGAGTAAGGCTCTCTTACTGCGAAATGTATTTTTAATGAAATGCTTCTTTTTTTGTTGAGCTCAGCAAAGGCATCTCGATAATGGTGTACATTTTCCTCATTTTCTGTTATTTACATACTGTTACATGCTTGGACATTCATATATTTTTGACATGGATGAAGTTAAAAAAACATGAAAACAAAGAAAGGCAACCATATGTATTAGGTTTGAACCAGAATTGAGAAAAAATCTGATTTAAAAACTATTAACAATGTTTGGTTGTCAAAATGTTTCTTTTACTTTTTGCTGTTTGGCATTTTGGCATAGATTTCCATATGTGGTAATTACAGGTTGGGTTAGAGGAGGCAAGGCTTATAGGCTCCAGTTTCTCTTTAAAGATGTCAGATGAAGAGCAGCCAATCAGAATATCAGTCAGTCGGTCTTTAGCCTTGTGTCACTGGAGGCAAATATGTTGATTGTTGTTTGAAAAGCTTCAGTATCAGACTGAAGGTCGCCCCTGCTAAGACGGTACGGTGTTATCCTAATAACAAACCGTGGGTAACACAGGAAGTCAAAGCTGTCCTCAACATGAAGAAGAAGGCTTTCAGGAGCAAAGTGAAGGAGGAGATGAAGGCAGCACAGCGGGAGGTGAAACGCTGCCTGAGGGAAGCAAAGGACACCTACAGGAGGAAGGTGGAGCAGAAGTTGGAGAGGAACAATATGAGGGAGGTCTGGAATGGTGTGAAAACCATCACAGGCCACAACACCAAGAAAAGCACAGTGGGGGGGACTGTGGAGAAGGCAAACGAACTCAACAACTTCTTCAACAGGTTTGACCAGCCCACAACCCCCCCACCCTCACCTTCACTACAGAGTCCAATCCCCACTCTCCTACCTCCCTCGCTTCCCCCCCTTCCTGACACCATGACACCCCCCTCCTCCAATCCCTCTCTCAGCAGCAAGACATCTCCCCCCCTCCCCTCTTCCCAAACATCTCCCAGTGTCACAGTGGATCAGGTCAGGAGACAACTGAGGAAGCTTCGCCCCAGAAAGGCAGCAGGCCCAGACAAGGTGTGTCCTAGGATGCTAAAGGCGTGTGCTGCTGAACTTGGGGAGCCGCTACAACGAGTCTTCAACCTCAGTCTGCGACTGGGGAGAGTGCCCGCCCTATGGAAGACATCCTGCATCGTCCCGGTCCCCAAAAAGAACCGGCCCAATGAGCTGAATGACTTCCGACCGGTGGCACTGACGTCACATCTTATGAAGACTCTAGAGTGGCTCTTCCTCAACCTCCTCCGACCACAGGTACAACATGCCCAGGACCCACTACAGTTTGCATACAAGGCGGGTGTCGGAGTGGAGGATGCCATCCTGTACCTCCTACACAGAGCCCACTCACACCTGGATGGGGGAAAAGGCACGGTCAGGATACTGTTTCTTGACTTTTCCAGTGCCTTTAATACCATCCGACAGACCACAGTACGTCAGGCTGAAGGACATCACGTCTGACACAGTGGTCAGCAGCACAGGAGCACCACAGGGAACTGTGCTGTCCCCTCTTCTCTTCACCCTGTACACCTCTGACTTCTGCTACAACTCTGAATTATGCCACATTCAGAAGTTTGCAGACGACACAGCCATCATGGGGTGTATCTGGGATGATCAGGAAGAGGAGTACAGAAGTCTGGTGAGGAACTTTGTCGCATGGAGTCACACAAACCACCTGCAACTCAACACCTCAAAGACTAAGGAACTGGTTGTGGACTTCGGGAGGTCTAGAGCAGGTCCACTGCCGGTTCAGATAGAGGGGGAGGAGGTGGAGGTGGTCAACAAGTACAAGTACCTCGGGCTGTGGGTGGACAATAAACTGGACTGGTCATGCAACACAGAGCACCTGTATAAAAAAGCCCAAAGCCGACTGTACTTCCTCAGGAGGCTGAGGTCTTTTAACATCTGCAGGAAGCTCCTGAGGATGTTTTACCAGTCGGTGGTTGCTGGAGTACTTTTCTATGCTGTGGTGTGCTGGGGGAGCAGCACAGCAAAGAAGGACTCATCCAGGACTCATCCAGGCTGGAGAAACTGATCAGGAGGGCTAGCTCTGTGGTCGGCATGAAGCTGGACACTCTGGTGACAGTGGCAGAGAAAAGGACATTAAAGAAACTGATGGACATTATGGACAATGCCAGGCATCCTCTGCACACGGCCATTAACAACCAGAAGAGTCTGTTCAGTGACAGGTTGCTTCTCCCCAAGACAAGAACTAACAGACTTAAAAACTCCTTTGTCCCACACGCCATCAAACTGTTTAACTCCTCTCTGGAGGGGAGAGGGAGGGGAAACAGGAGGACAAAGGAGGGAACAACTAAACTGTAGTGCCTCTTCACCTCACTGTGCAATACCTTTTGTGCAATACTTTTGTAAATAGTCAACGGTGCAATAGACTCAATACTTGAAATGTGCAATTCACTTGTATTTTTATTTTTATTCCTATTTATTCTATTTATCCCCTTCGTATATTTTATTTATATTGTCTCTGTATTTATATATATGTGTGTGTGTATAACTCTGTAACTTCTGTCGGTGCTGTGCTTTTTTGGGAATCGAATTTCCCAGAGGAACCCACCCGAGGGATTAATAAAGTTCTATCTTATCTTATCTTATCTCTGAAGTTGTGAACACCAGAAACAAACAGCTGATTCTTTGCAAATCAAGTAAATAAATATTAACATATATATAAATACATATTAGCTGTTTGTTTGTAGTTTTACACGTCCCACATGTTTCAGTATGTTCATCAGATAGCATCTATCATCTACCATTTAATGCTGGGCAGTTAGTACAGATGAGATTTGTTAGACATGAAAAATAGATGCATACTGCTATGGGAGCATTGAAATAGTAAAAGGAGGGTCAAACAATAAATGAATCAAGCTCATAACTTTATAATGTTCTGTAAAACTGACAATAACTCCAAAGCCAGGTGGTAATTGTATGTAACTTTATTACTGCATACATGCAGAAACGCGATCTAGTGTAAAAATGAGCAATCATTTTAGTCATTTTAATAGTTATTTATTTTATTTTTATTTTGCCCCAGTCATCAAAGCAGAAAAGGTTTTAGGTCAGAATTGCTGCTTCAATGCACACTGACGGCTAATAAGGGCAGAAGTCAGATTTTCCCTTTAACATTCTAGCTAGACTTTAAATAAGTAATCGTTTTGAAAGCTAATGGCCTTCACAGTGTCAAATTAATTAGACAGTGAATATACAAAGATCTCTGAAAAGAGGTCACATTTGCCTGAATTTGTCTGTGGATCATGTAATTCAGGATACAGAATTAAACATGCCACAATTAGTAAGATGGCTATGGCCTTTGGGATTTCTGAGGTCATAGATAAATGTTGAGCAGAAATCAAAACAAATCACAGAAAACTGAATTTCTGTACAAAGATAAGTTAAGATGCAAAAGAAGTGCTCAGACAGCTGAGATGCTCAGACAAATACCACATAATCTTGGGTTCAAATTAGGCTGCACGTGCCTCTTTTAACTGAGTTCTCTAAAATTATCTCCAAACATTTATATGGATGAAGAAAATGAGAAAGCCAAAAGTAGTCCTGTCACTCTGGATGAGCTTGGACAGGAGATGGCTTCGGATAACGAAAGGCTGTCTTAAGCAGTGAAACCAAAATGTCAGGATGCACTTAACCTTATGAGATGGGAACTGCCACTTCCCAACCTGAGCAAGGCTGAAAGGGAGCACAGAGGAAAACAGCTGCAAGAGGGTAAGTGGATTTAAAGCAAGTGACAGTCCTACAAGCTCACAAAATGAAAGTGTCCAACAGACTGTTGAACTGTTAACCAAGTCAAGCCAAAGTGTAATAAAGTACCACTTGGTATATAACATACACATTATATTACTTAGAAAAAAATCAAGTTAGAAGTATTTTGGCAGATTTTCTATAAAAATGTCCTGTAGATTTGTTTAAATGGCGAACTTACGTACATAAACTCAAATTGGATGTTTTCATAATGTCATGACAAAAATATTTGCACATTCTCTCAGCACCTTCCTCATGAAATGTTCAGATCAGCACAGTGTAAAAGCTAAAGTTGGCTGTTTGCTGATCTGGAGCATTCGGTTATGTGTTAAAACAGTGCCACAATCTTCCCAGGAGTGGACATCCTGCAAATTCACCCCAAAGTCAGACTGTGGAAATTGCAAGAAGCCTAAGAGCTGCATCGCAGACTCTCCAGCCTCATTTAGGATGTTAAAATGTTAAAGTTCATGACAGTACAATTAGAAGCAGACTGAGTGAGTCTGGCTTGTTTAGACAGATTACCAGGAGAAAGCCTTTTCTCTCCAAAAGAATGTAGTCATGAACCAAAGTCCTGAAATATAAAAAATACTGAGCCAAATGTGCCTGAAGACCACAACACATGAACTAGAAAGTAACAGCTGTTCAAAAGTCTTTGCAGGTCTTTACACACACACACACACACACACACACACACACACACACACACACACACACACACACACACACACACACACACATCTGTGAACCTTGAATCATAGCCTTATAAAAAGTGATAAACTAAGTCGACTGAGATTAGAGTCACTTGTGTATACTCGTGCTTTTCGTGTAGAAATAACTACAAATAAATAAGTAATGTGAATGGATTGTTTCAGAGATGATCTTGTTCTATTCCTTCTCTCTTGTACGTGCACAGAGACATACCTACAGATTTTTTAATTTATTTTTTTTACCTGAGCTGAGAATTCATGTTTAATGTATGAAGACAGAACAGCAGGAGTGTATAAAAATATTTATTTAAAACATGTATGAGTTTCAGACACATTTCTGCAGAACTCTGCCATGTGGCACAGGTAAGTTATTCTTGATTATTTCAAGTGGATTGCATTGTCAAGTATTGGCATCAGCACTGTAAGTTATCTGGTGGCAGTTATGCCAGACACCCAGTTTACCATACAACACCAAATGAGACTTTCAAATTCATATAAAGAGTACACAAAGAGTTAAAATCAGGGAGTAGGGGAAAAGAACGATTTGCTGAAGAAACTGCACAGACTGAAGGTTAACCAAGCACAAAAATGGGCACAGAGGGAACACCGGTGTACGGCAGATGGGCCAAAAACATGATAAATAGCTGAAGGGGCTAAATTCAAAAATGCGAAAATCAGTACAAAAAGTGAACAAAAACCCTCTCCCTCTCTTATCTTTGAGCTGTACAATTGTACAAGATCCGTTTTTTTACAATAAGATACTGTTGGTTTTCTGGATACAACAAAATGCCATGGTTATGGTATGACATCCAAAACTCAACCATGTACTGTATAGGTTGAACAAACATTTCTTGAACAAACTACCATTCGTTAAAATGCTAGTTTGTTTTTTAAATTTAATTGGATTGCCTTGTAAAGCCAGTCGTTGTCTTAATGTTCCAGCATCCCGTCTCACTGAAAGCTGGTACATAAATAGAGTATAAACAAAACACAGACTGATACTTAGCATAGTGCAGACCACCATAAGGATAAACTATTAATCTTGTATTAAGCTTGTCTTAGTTGTGCGCTTCAATTGTTTTTCTCCCTGTGGAGATAGGCACACTGCACAAAAGCATGACCAGCCTTAAAATGAGGAAATTACTGAATGCCACAAACACTCTTAAATCTCTCGTGATAAAAAGAACAATTGTACTGAGGGCCTAACTTCTTTTGAGATTAACAACAAACGATGCTATTAACACCACTTATAAAACATATAAACATAGCATCCTCGGGGTGCTGTTACACAACGGCAACATTCTGAGTGTTTCTGTGTGTGTATTCAGCTTAGAGGCTTCATCTATCAAATTCTATTTGTGATACTACCTGATATTTTCTACGCCCAGAAATCCAGGATTTGCAATCAGTGGAGACCACTTATCCTTTGATGTGGATTCTACAAACGCTACAAATCTTTGAGTAAATTTTCAGTAAGCACACCTTCATAGAGCTTTTTGAAGATCTTTTACTTCTTTGTACTGCTTTCCAAAGATCTGTGATACAGCGATTCATTCTCCGGTCCTGAAGGGTTTTCAGAGTTACAAAAAGTCTCATGATGATGATAACTCTTTAAAGCAGGATTAGAGTATAAAGAACTGCAGTGTAACAGTGCAAGACACACACACAGCTATAACAAATTACAGTACTGTGCAAAAGTCTTAAGCTTCAAAAAAGCCAGGCATTTTTGTCATTTAAGTCGTGTTGAGTAGTTCTCCAGGCTTTTTCTTTGGATTTTGGTTGCTTTTTTACTCATTTTCAGTTCAGTCCCCACACCTAACCATTTTCAGAAAAATATTTGTTGTCTGTTAAGCTGCTTAACACCAACCTAAGAAAAGGTACAAAACAAAAGGCAGATGCACACTGGGAAAAACTAAATGCTAAACACAATAGACAAAGAACAAAACCTTTAACATGGAAAAACCTGGAAAAACCTGGAGGCATGAAAGCATGGAAACATGATGAGAACTCAACAGACAACCTGACCAGGAAGGAATGAAAATACACAGACTAAATGCACACAGGAGATGATGAGGGGAAGTGGAAACATGGGGAAACAGCTGATTAGAATCAACAGAATGATGCCACAAGGGAAGTGAACCTAAACACAATGAACATGGGACACCAGACCTCTTCAAAATAAAACAGGAAACATAATGAGATGCACACATGACACACGAAGGGCAAGGGAGACTTAAACACAGGCGTGAAGACACAAGGGGAATCTAATAAACAATGAACTATAACAGGGCAACATAGGCAAAATAGAAATGAACTTAGATAAGCTAATGAGTTTAAACATAAACCATAAATATCAAAATATATTAAAACTCAAAATGCTGGGTCAAATGACCCAGGAGCGTGACATACACCTCACAGAAAAAATAAGCTTCAGTGAAGAATATTGTCCCTAATGTCAGCAATTACACATGCAGTTGTGTAATGGCATTTTTGTCACGGTCCCCGTGCCTCACCGGCTGATTCCATGTTAGGCAACATGTGTTTTGATCTTGTGTTCTCTCTCTCTCTCTCTCTCCCTCTTTCACCAGCCACAGCGGTGCTCACTGTGGGCTCCGCCCCTGGCCCACACACCTGTGCTCATCATCACACCTGGCGCTGGTTACTACAATCAAAGGGCTTTTTAAGATGGCAGACCTACACTACTCATTGCTGGAACTTTGAGTCACCCGCGTTAGTGCTTCAGCAATCTGCCTAAGTCTGTGAGTTTCCCTATGATCTAGTGCTAATTGGATTTTCTGTGTGTGTGCGAAGATTCCCCCCAGACCCGTCCCTGTACCCCCGAGTGAGCGAGAGGAGCGACTGGAGTGGGAAAAGAGTGGGATTGTTGGCTGAAAGAGCAGAGTGTGGTTTTGGACCCTTCCCCCCTGGTGACATCAGTTTCTGCAAAAGTCTCCTGGTCTGCGCCTGAGTCCGTTTACAAAACCGTGTCAATTTTTAAGTGTTGGCAATTCACAGACTTGAAGAAAAATTATTTCTGTTGCTATCTCAATGATAAAAAATTCCCTTTGTGATTTTCAGAACGGAGATGTCCAAAATCTACCTACCTTTAAGTTGTAGTGGATACGCTAATGTGGATCTTGCAGGTTTACATTGTCATGCAACAATTAACCTTTGATATTCTCTCCTCTGGATGATTCTGAGATGCAGGACAGGAAAAGGTCATGATATTAAAGGTGACTAAAGGTCACTGTAACATTTTGGTCACTGGGGTTTTAGCAATTAAAAAACACATGGCAGGTAAAGCCTTTCATGAAGGAATTGGACAGTCACCAAGGAAGTACACATTAACCTTATAAACCCCCTTTTTAAATCTACCCACCTGTTTACGCAGTGACGGCAATGCCAGACAGTAATGTCAGCTACCATAACAACAGCAAAGGACACCAATACTGAATACAGGTCACAGATACAAACACACAGTGAAGGATTGATGCACTTAAGGAAATACAAAAAATTCTCCAGTGACAGTGTGTAGGCTTGTGCTCCCAACAATGTTAATCACAATGAGGAGTTCCTGGCAGAGAAAATGCTGGGTTTTAAGGTGAGAGGAGTAGAGAGAGAAAGTGGAAGGGCGAAGGGAAGTCAGGAATACCACACATATATACAGGCACACACAAACACAACACAAGGGTTGTCTGTTCAAGATTATCTACCTAGATTAGAGCAGATGAACCACGGGTGAACCTAAACAACACGAAGCATGGAAATCATATTTATTTATAAGTCTGCAAACATGCTCATTTTTAAACATTTATCTGAACAAAGATTGACAAAGTGATTTATTTTCTGCTCATAGATGAAACTGTATACACACACAATTAACAAATAGCTTCACTAATCTGGTGTTGTCATTCTTAGACTGGGTCTCCTTATAAATACAAAGAAAGATTTTGCGACAACCAAAAGCAATAATCTTCATAATAGCATGTATTATTCAGAGCCAGAATCTCTGATATTCATATGAAAAAAGCTTCACCTATAGAAATTCATATTAATAAAAACTGATATTAATGATCACTCCAAAAATATATGGCTTTTGGCATTATTATAGAAAAATAGCCTCTATTATGTCTGTCTTTGCTAATAGCTGCTATAGTTTCAGCTCTCATTTAATTATAATAGGACATAATGCCTGCAACTGCAGTGCTGAGTGGACGACCCAACCACAGTGATCCTCCTACGCTGGACAGTGACAGCTCCAATAAATACTTCATTGCTGCTGCTGCTCCTCCGGAAAACTCATCCTGGAATAAAAATGTCCTCTTTTTCAGACCTCAGGCAGCAGCAGTTGGAAATTCATTATTCCCTTAGGCTTTCTTTTCAGAAGAAGATATCCTAGAAGATATCATATTTACATTCTTTTCTTTGCTACTTACCATGTCATGCAGATATATTTGAAGCATGCTACATAATTGTAGCATACTGACAGCCAAGATTTCCATTCCTATAAACACCTGCGACTAGTAAAAATGAGTAATTCAAATAACTGAGGTAGAAATAATGAATTTATTGGATGTTATTATTCCAGAAAATCTTCTTGTCTTCCAATTTTAAAGCATGCACACAAGACATCTCAGGAAGAAATATTCTGAACAGTCCTGACCATTTGCAGCCAAATTGCGCGCGCGCGCACACACACACACACACACACTTATCAGATCATTGCACTACCTAAAGGGCACACAAATCCTCCAAGAACTGCCTCTCTGCCTAACTTCGACAGAAAAAAAAATCCTCCTAATTTCCAGTCTTTGTACAGTGCTGCTATGCAACCATGGAGCGAGATAAAATGGTAAGTAATTTCCATACTCGCTGTATTGCCTGAAAAATAACTGAGGGACTAATTAGTGCAGAATGACAAAAGAAAACTCTTTTTTTTCTCTGCATATTTTGAAATACTCCATTAAAGGCTAATTAAGTGAATCCATACCTTGCAAGAATCACATTTTACATTTCTGAATCTGTGCTCAGGGCTTAGGTGAAAAACTCCCACAAAACAATTTCACTGCAGTGATAAAAGGTTTTAAGCATGAATTAACAAAACCCTCATTAGCGATCCACAACACCCACACACAATTATGCAATTACCCATTCAAAGAGCTGTTTATTTGCAGACAGATGATTGATGTAAAAAGGCTTCCTATTATTCTCCTGTTATTGGTGAATTTTGTTAACCTCAAAATAACCAATATACAGCATTATCTCTTCTGTCGGTCAGAGTCTTAAAGTCAAATTTAAATTTCTACTTCTACAAAGTTATTCTGAACTTCACATTCTGGGTGATAGAGTCTCTCTAGATATGAAGATGCATTTCTCTTTCTAACGGTCAAGCACATTTATAGGTCAGGTTGGATGGTATCTGACTTGAGGCATGAGCACAGCCTTTTATCAACCAGGAAAAGCTGGCCTTTCTGTCAACCTCTGTCTTGGTCTTCAGCTGCCTGTATTCCCCAGATTATAGCCTGGGCAGCTGGCTCATTTTCTGACCTGAGTAACTCCCGAGCAGAGAGGACGGGGCAGAGGCTGAGAGAGAATGCAGAGGATAGTGTGAGGAGGAGATAGGATGAAGAAATGTGAATAGGATAGAGGAAAACGGGAAAGCAAAGTCGCTCTGAGAGAGTCAGCGGTGCAGAAGAGAGGAGTCAGAGGAGCCACTGACTCACTGAATGAGACAGTGGTATTTCATTTCAGAAGCATGCTTTTCACTTGAGCTTTATCTCTAATGAAATATGGGGTATGAAAGCAAGATTGAAACTCCAGAGAATTGAGGCTTTCTTAAAAGCCACTATCATGAACCACACGTTTCCCCACTCATTTGTCAAGGTACCATTAAATCTAAAAGTCAAGTAATGAAATGAGACAATTATGAATGCTAAAGTCCATCCAAGCTGGAATAATATTTTACAAGGTGTTTAGGATCACAAAACATTCAAAGGCAACATTCAAGGGGAAATATGCAAGGCATCCTGTCTTGTCTTTTATCCTGTTTTGTTTCTATGGTAACACAACCTTCAACAAGTCCACGTTTCCCACCAACACAGCAGCCACAGATAAACCATCACAAGCTCTCTCTAAGGAAATTACTCAAAGCAGACTTGCACTACTTGACTGGAGCATATTTGATTTGCTGCTGTTCTCTTAAAGTCTGCTGTGTGCATTTTTCAAAGAATCAGGGTTAGGCTAAATGTTAGCTGTCTCTTTTAATTTGCACACTCGTGCGTTGCTCTCGGTACTAGTGTGTACTGAAACCATGAAAGCATCGGTTTATTTCAAATTAAACACCCGAAGGAAAGTGGAACAATGCCCGAAACTTCAAATCTTGTCATTGTTTACATTTCTGATGATGGAATTTAAAGAGATATGACTAATAGTCCCTGGAGAAGAGCAATATGAATGTTTTTAAGGACGTTTAGAATACGGTGCTTCACCCAAATTAAACATTTGATAGCAAAAGTGGGGACATTTCATAAAGTCAATTGTGGCTCCACAACCCAAAATCAGCGTGAAAAGGAAGGGATCATAATTTCAGCCAGCAGGAGGGAGAAAATTAGCTAATGCTAGCTACCTAGTTGCAGTGGGGCAAAAAAGTATTTAGTCAGCCACCGATTGTGCAATTCCCCCACCTAAAATGATGACAGAGGTCAGTAATTTGCACCAGAGGTACACTTCAACTGTGAGAGACAGAATGTGAAAAAAAAAATCCATGAATCCACATGGTAGGATTTGTAAAGAATTTATTCGTAAATCAGGGTGGAAAATAAGTATTTGGTCAATAACAAAAATACAACTCAATACTTTGTAACATAACCTTTGTTGGCAATAACAGAGGTCAAACGTTTACTATAGGCCTTTACCAGGTTTGCACACACAGTAGCTGGTATTTTGGCCCATTCCTCCATGCAGATCTTCTCGAGAGCAGTGATGTTTTGGGGCTGTCGCCGAGCAACACGGACTTTCAACTCCCGCCACAGATTTTCTATGGGGTTGAGGTCTGGAGACTGGCTAGGCCACTCCAGGACTTTCAAATGCTTCTTACGGAGCCACTCCTTTGTTGCCCGGGCGGTGTGTTTTGGATCATTGTCATGTTGGAAGACCCAGCCTCGTTTCATCTTCAAAGTTCTCACTGATGGAAGGAGGTTTTGGCTCAAAATCTCACGATACATGGCCCCATTCATTCTGTCCTTAACACGGATCAGTCGTCCTGTCCCCTTGGCAGAAAAACAGCCCCATAGCATGATGTTTCCACCCCCATGCTTCACAGTAGGTATGGTGTTCTTGGGATGCAATTCAGTATTCTTCTTCCTCCAAACACGACGAGTTGAGTTTATACCAAAAAGTTCTACTTTGGTTCCATCTGACCACATGACATTCTCCCAATCCTCTGCTGTATCATCCATGTGCTCTCTGGCAAACTTCAGACGGGCCTGGACATGCACTGGCTTCAGCAGCGGAACACGTCTGGCACTGCGGGATTTGATTCCCTGCCGTTGTAGTGTGTTACTGATGGTGACCTTTGTTACTTTGGTCCCAGCTCTCTGCAGGTCATTCACCAGGTCCCCCCGTGTGGTTCTGGGATCTTTGCTCACCGTTCTCATGATCATTTTGACCCCACGGGATGAGATCTTGCGTGGAGCCCCAGATCGAGGGAGATTATCAGTGGTCTTGTATGTCTTCCATTTTCTGATGATTGCTCCCACAGTTGATTTTTTCACACCAAGCTGCTTGCCTATTGTAGATTCACTCTTCCCAGTCTGGTGCAGGTCTACAATACTTTTCCTGGTGTCCTTCGAAAGCTCTTTGGTCTTGGGCATGGCGGAGTTTGGAGTCTGACTGTTTGAGGCTGTGGACAGGTGTCTTTATACAGATGATGAGTTCAAACAGGTGCCATTCATACAGGTAACGAGTGGGGGACAGAAAAGCTTCTTACAGAAGACGTTACAGGTCTGTGAGAGCCAGAGATTTTCCTTGTTTGAGGTGACCAAATACTTATTTTCCACCCTGATTTACGAATAAATTCTTTACAAATCCTACCATGTGAATTCATGGATTTTTCCTCCACATTCTGTCTCTCACAGTTGAAGTGTACCTCTGGTGCAAATTACTGACCTCTGTCATCATTTTAGGTGGGGGAACTTGCACAATTGGTGGCTGACTAAATACTTTTTTGCCCCACTGTAAGAGCGGAAGATTATTTTTTTCAGGTACTAACATGATGTATTGTGACACTGAATGGTTTTTATGCATAGTAACTTATGGAATTGGGCAAAGACGTGAACATATGTCATGAAGATGTAAACATTTATTTATTGAGCTGCCCCTGGAATCCCTGGACCCCTTTTCTCCCTCTCACTGTACATATGTAAATATTCCACCTGTTGCTGTAAATAAACCCTGTTCTGTCTGCACAGTTCTGACTCCTGCCCTTGAGTCCACCCTAGTCATCATGACACATAGTGTGTGAAAGTCTGTATTGGTCCAGATCTCCTCTGGCATTAACATCAGCTGCAAAACTGTGCAAGCTTCACGGCATGTTTCCACAGCCAACCTGCTCCTGTATGTGTAATGTGTATGTGACACAGTACTTTCGTCCATATAAGTAAACAAGTAATGTCACATACACGTAAGAAAACACTGAACTGTCTCAAGAGTGCCAAACAATCAACTGACTGTTGTGAAAAGAAGACAGAAAAACTTTTATGTTAAGTCTTAGCAGTTGAATCTGATTAAAATGTTCCTCCTGTCTTTACTCTGAGCCATCGCCTTTTTGCTCTTTCTTTCTATTTCTCATTTTATGGCACTGACAGCTGCAGCTGTTACAGCCTTTTTGATCAGTTTTTCTTTTCCAATTTTTTTTGGTTTTAACAGATAAAGGGAGCCAGAGGCAAAAAATAAAAGAAAGGACTGATCTGCATAATGAAAGAGAATTCAACTTTATTCGTGATGTCCACCATGGGGTTGAAGAACTGGCAATTTTCATCCCAGTGGAGAGCAGCGCACTCTTCTTTCGCTGAAGCAGTCGGAGAAATGACTCGGGACAGCAGGAACGTAAACTGAACAAAACGTATCTCTTTCATTACAAACAAAGATTGACAGTGTCAGTGTCTGTGTGAACGTAACACTGAGATGACAGCTGTGGCTTCAAACTGACCGCCCCTTTTAGAAGAGATAGCAAGTCACAAACAGTATTACTGTATGTGATTTTAGCAATTCAGATGGTGATGCTTTTGGAAATGTAGATACTTGTCTTTCCATTAAACTGACAAGGAGATTCTGCAGTAAAGTAGGAAACCTTGTTGCACTGTGCACCACATGCTGCCAGATATCAGTCTTTGCTTGTGTAACATGCAGGTTTGCTCAGTAAACTATGAAAAATCTAACTAGAATAACTGGTAATAAAAAAAAGAAAGAAAGAAAGAAAAGTGCCTCTGGTCTTGTGTGACAGTATTTTGCTGCAATAGCCACATTGCATTTAATCATTAGTTATTTTTAAACTCTGTCTGCCTCCCCTCAACCCTAGCTGGTTACATCAGATGGCTGCTCCCTACCTGAGTTTACTTCTTTCTGAGGTTTCTTCCTGTTAAAATGTATTTTTCATTCCCGCTGTCACCGAATTCACAGTCAAGGGGGTCATGGGAATATTGGGATTTCTATTATTGTAGGGTCTTGCAATATAATGTGCCTTGAGGTGACTTTTTTGGTGACTTGGTGCTATGTAAATAAAATGGAATTTAATCTTTCTTCTTTTGTTTTAAGTACATACAGTATAATGTAGTAAGAGAATGGATGGATGGAATCAGCTGCATTCTTCCCTTCCCTTCCCTTGCATCAATAGTATCAAAAATATGAATATGGTCGTGCAGTCCTCCCGTCGAGAGGTAACGTAGCTGGAATATATTTGACACTGACTACATACAACTACTGCTGCTAAGTAGCATAGACTATGGCTAAATAAACCCAAAATTTCTACACTATATATACACTAGCCAGTGTGCTAACCTTTACACATTTAATAGACTGATTGTGTACATCCATAGCTACAGTACAATGGCTTCTACTATCATGACATGAATGGCCATAGAGGGCTTTAGCTAGAAGGGATGATCATAGGCCCAAGTGTAGGACATAAAGCGATATGAAAATCATTCTGCTTTTGTCTTGTGTAGGATAGTGCATGTGTTTAACCTGAATCAAGTCCATTTAGACTGTTTTTGTTTTTATCCTTCATGTATGTGATGATGTTTTAAATGTTTTATAACCAGATATATTTCTTAATTCTTGCAATCTCTGTCATGCATTTGTCTGCAGCTCCAAAGTTCATCCATATCTTTTCCTCCGAAAGAGGATTCAAAATGTTTCTGGCAACCATTATTAGTGTCAGTATCTTTATTAATTAAAGCTGCATGTCGATTTCATATTGATTGTTTGATTTGGAATCTACTTTGGTGTTTGTAAAAGGAATGACAGACCCGACCACATATTTCACTGGTTTACACACTTTTTATTCCTGGTTGCTGCTCTTTGGGCCAATACTCAGCTGCAGCTTTTCAGCTGCCAGCCACACATCAACAACAACAAAACTCCTCCAGTCCTGACACGTTTAATATGGGAGGCATGATGAGCCGATCGAGGTCAGGTGTGTCCGCCTCCTCTGCAGCCGCGCCAGAAACCACGCCATGCCACGGTGGTGTAAAGGGACAAAAAAAAAGCCCCCAAACCTATGTATGTTACTTTCCTGCAATTAAACTCATTTCTGGAGAAAATGTTTTGCATTGTCTTCACTGAAAATGTCCATTTTGCTTCCACAAATTACAAACATTAATATTTAAATTTGTTTAAATTTGAGATTCCTTCCTTTTTAATGTCTTGACAATGTTGTTGTTGTTTCTGTTTATATGGCACATGCTATCATCATTACTTAAAGGTCCAGTCTGTAATTTTTCATCATATTATCAAAATCACCTCCTGACTTTTGATTTTTGTATCAATGTGAGCGTCAGTATTATTATTATCACGTTGTTTGTTTGTTAAAGCTAAATTTTTTAGATATAAAATCAACCAAAATATGTTATGTGAACTTTTCAGGCTGGCTGATAAAACCTGTAGTGTATAAAATCTCTGTAAAAGACAGATATCAGGCAGAAACACAAACGCAAAGGGTAAAGTCCAGGGAAAAGCTATCTGGAGAGCTCTCCAAAACCCACGGGAAAGGAAAAAAGGTCAACGCTGGCGCAGCATGAGCCATAGCCTGCAGAATATGAGTTGAGACCAAGTGGAGATGGCACGAAACAACAAAGTGACTGTGGAGAATAGCTACAGGTGAAAAGAGTTAAAGGTCACCTTGAAGAAACCAGAAAGTTGAATCCCGGAGGACGATGCTGAAGAAGCAGGTGGTACATGTTGTTTTTTTCAAAATCATCAAGCCAGTCATCTGCTGAAGCAAACTGAAGGCAGCGGGGTGCTACCACTATTCATGGTGTGAGAGCGCTGCATCATGTTAACATAAGTATGCCCCGATGCAATACTCTGGTTTATACATTATCGTTTTGCCATAACTACTGTCTTTCCTTTTAAGCTTTTTAGTAAAGGATCAACTAAAGACTTTTTAGTAAAACCTTCAGTTGATCCAAAATGCCGCAGTACAAATACTAACGGGGATTAGAAAGAGAGAGCATGTTTCACCCATATTAGTTTTTCTTGACTGACTTCCAGTTAAATTAAAAATTCAATTTGAAACCCTTCTCCTCTCATGCTAAATCTCAAATAATTAGGGCACCCCATATATTAAAGACAGCTTATCCCAACACCTCTCTGACTGCAGGTTTGCTTGTGGTTCTTAGAGTTTACAAAAGCAGAATGGGACGTTTCAGGCCCATCTTCCGGTGGAACCAGCTCCCAGTTTGGATTTAGGAGACAGACTCACTAATTTCAAGATTATACATAAAACTTTCCTTTTTGATAGAACTTATAGTTAGGGCTGGATGAGGGTATAAAAGTGAACCATGAAGTTGTAACCACTTTGCATTTAATCATTAGTTATTATTAAACTCTGTTTATAATACGAGTTAACTGGATAGCTTTTTACAACATTAAGAAGAGAATTCAGGTTTTGGTTTGAGGCACTCAACCTGCTGTGAAAGGGGAAATTGTGAGCTGGTGGTTGCACTTACAGGATCACAAAACTAATTCTGATTCATTCCAAATGAAATGAATTACCCACTTAATCAACCTGCTGAACAATCACAGTTCCCTTTCATGGTGAAAGCAAGTAAATAGACCAGCATATGAGTCCCAGCTTGTGTGACATAATCAATACACATTTGTGTGTTATCAATGGAGATCGTGCACCTGTGATAAAGCACAATGATTACAGTCAACCAAGCCATTTCTACCTACCGATTCGCTTTTGTCCTTTCAAGCAATCTTCTTCTATTATCACAAGCGGCCCATTTCTCTCTCCTGTCATTCTGTTCCCTCTCCTGGAAAAATAAACAAGCTTTTTGTTGATCAGCCCCCTAATTAGCCTCTTTTTCCAGGACAGTTTTCTTACAAAAAACCTGGTGTTATGGTAACTCTCACTTCACTGACTGTGCTACATAGCTCTCCGTATAATAGGTTCAGTGACTGTAGCAAATAATTAAATAATTTACATTAGGGCGATCTCACAAAGAGCTGTCTAATGAAGAGTCTGGAAAAGGGAGAAGAGAAGAGTGTGGCTAAGTTTTAAGTTGATAAACAGGAAGAGATTACTGGGAAGTTTAAAATGGAGAAAAAAAATCACCCTTTAAACTCCCGATAATTTGTCATTACAAGACTAAAACTACTCCACTTATTATCTTTCTTTGGGAGGAGAGGACAGATTATGCTTTCTCATGCACATTCATCCACCCAGGCACAAAAAGCAGACCCTTTTTCCCCTTATGTTGTTGCATTGCTGTTGGTGAGACAGGAAATGAAGGGAGCCGTATCATCGTGTAATAAAACTGTGATGATGAAGAAGCTCTGACCATGGACAGAGAGGGAGGGAGATGGAAATGCAATGATTCAGAGAACAGAACACTCTCACAACCTAATCAATACACGCCAGCGTGCCGCATCAACAACCAGAATAGAAAACAATCCTACTCTGTTTGTAGCCCACACATGCATTTATTACTCATGTCAATCTGCACTCTCTTCTCCAATCAGTCAGGATAAAACGCTGCGCTCACTGTATTTGCCCAAAAAAAAAAAAGAGGCAGGTGTCAAGAGAGGTGAACTGTATCCTCGCTCTGGTTTAAGTAGGAGTTTATAAGGTTTTCAGAGACGGGGAATGAAAATAATAAAACAAGAAGCCTAATCTCCCAGAGGTTGGCTTAATTTTTACTACAAGTTTACACTTAGTAATTGGTGTTTGGGTTGTCAGGGTTACATAAATATTGCTGAATTTTCTACACACAACAGAACACTCACGGATGAAAGAGTCTGTCCTCGGTTCAAATTTTATATTGATCTTCTTATTAACACCTGCTTTGGGGCAAATACATTTGACCAGGAATGAACGTTACACAACGTTCAAAAGGATGCACCACTGCCACCCTATGGACAAAAACGCCTATTACAACAACGTAGCAAGTTAAATGGGGATAAAAACAAGGGGATAATCAGCCAAGGACAGCTAGTTAATGAAACAGTTATATGCAAAAAGCATTAGTTAATTCCATTCATACAATGACTGAAGATAGCTCAGGTAAGGAGGAGGGGAAGTTGTATCAAACATGATTAGATAGACACAGTTTCATTCACGATATTTTCTGTTGGCTGAAAAACTTGAATTTCGTGTTTTTATATATTTATAGATGTGACGATTTGTCTTTGAGACCCTTTTAAGGCTAAAGTTTAAAAAATACTTGAAATTTGCAACGAGGCTGTGAAATTTCATAATAATTGTAAAAGTTATTTATTTTTTACATTTTGTTATTACTCAGTTGACTTATTGATTCGGAAGCTCAGTTACAATAAAGCATAGTGTTCAAACGTTGCATTCATGATTTAATTGTAAAAAAAAAAAAAAAGGAAAAATACAAGATTAAAAAAAAAAAAAAACTAAACTAAACTAAAGTACTATTTAGCCAAATTCAATCGGTATTTTCTTTCATTTAAATGTGTCACACCTTAAGTCCTGAGGATTTGTAGGAATGATGTTGCATTGTGGGCATAAATTGAAGAAACAAGTGCGCTTAATTATTATTTTTTATTTGTTATATGCTGTTTTCCAAAGCAAGAGATTGATTGTACTGACTGGATCCTACAGCAACTTTAGCCAAATGACTTAAAGAGCACACGGGGAGAGAGAGCTACCTCCGGTTTTCCATGTACAGCCCTGCCCTCTTGTGGCGGTGGTCCACTTTTACAAGCGACACCGGAGACACATCATTCGTTTAGGGCTGGAAAGTGCAGCTATGACCAGAGTAAGTTGGGTGTTGACAGCGGACATAGACCGTATTTGTTTCAGTTGTTAACTACATCTCTACAAAGGGTGAGTAGTGCTGTGCAGCCGTCGTAGAAATAGGATGACTGCTTGCGGCTCCGACTTAGTCACATGGTGTTTGAATGGTCAGTCGTGGAAGCCTCATTATTAGTGTATAGGAGCAGACGTGTTTTAACCAGGAGCCTGCTGTCAGTGTGTGGCCACACTTTCACTGCTGACACTGGGGATTCCCATGTCAGCATGCCTCACAAGAGCAAAAAAGAAAAGGTAAAGTGGACTTGGATAGGAATGCTGAATATTTGTATTCATGTATCTGTTTCTTTCTTTCTTTCTTTCTTTTTATTAATTCCCATGCTCACTCTTTAGGACTCCTCCAAATCTGGAAGATCCAAGAAATCTGGGAGTAAAAATGGGCCTGCAGGCGACCAGGACGTAAGTTTTTTTAAACTTCTCACTGTCCAGCGAGGATCTAAAGTTAAGGTTACTGAGCATTTGTTACTACATGGATCTAATGTCTGTAGGCCAAAACTTTTATTTTCTCTGATACTTTTACTTATTGTTTATTTATGCAATTCTTTGTACTAATTGTGTTCAAATGCTTTACCAGCATTAATAAGTGACAAAGAGGAGGTTTTCTGTTGATTTATGAGTTTTCAGACGTCATGCATATCATATGCATCATGAGCACATATTATAACGCTATCTTGACTACAACTGCTTTTACTGCTTTCTGTGAGCGTTGCATTTGTGTTCTTCAAGTATAATGGCTTTTTGTCCTCGTGAAATTCAGGCAAACCTACTCATGTGACCTGTGGCATGATCTTATGACTTTATTTTCTTTGGAAAATGCTTGCATTCAATCCCTATTTTTACCCCCACTGTGCCCTGTTTGACTTCTGCATGTAATACCAGCCATCGTCGTGGCTATTTTTGTCCTTGTCATTTGTACATCGGTGATGTTGAGTGGAGTTCGGAAAAGATCTGATTGATTGACTCCTGGACCTGCTGTGTGTTCCCATTGACAGCTGTATCCTTTCCATCTATGTTCAATTATTCTATCCACTGAGGTCCATCACAATCTCTGTCAGCAGATGCAGTACAGCACACCGCCGGCTGTGATCAGGTTGCTTAATTGAGAATCGCCCGATCTGATTCAGAAAGGAACTTGAGCCTTAACTGCAACACCCTCGCCCCTTCTACTCCCTCTCCCCCTCCCCCTCCCTTGGACTCTGCAGTGACACTTGAGAAAAATAATTCCTGTGCCATTTCCTTCGGGGCAGGAACTACCTTTCCCTACCTTGCTCTAGTAACAAGAGCCCTTCCTCTATGACTCTTATTTCTGCAGGGCTCCAATAAGAAAGTGCCTCCTGCAACTCAGCTGATGAGGGTAAAGCAGCCAGGGTCACAATCGGCCGTCAAGAGGGAGAAGAGGTTCAGCACTTCCTTTTTCCCCCTCAGTGCTAACAGAGAACTACACAAGCTACCCGAGCTAGCCGGTATGCCTCCTTCAGTATACAGTATCCCAAAAAGGAGCTGTCTTTCTTTTCTTCCTGTCTTCTACAAATGCAGCTCAACTACAGTTCGCTTATATGCAGAGATAAGCTACACTTCTTCTGGAAAACACAAGCTGACCTTTATCTTAGATTGCACGTTTGGCCATTATGGATGAAGGGAATCATATTAACAATTCATAGCCTTGGTGGATCCTCATAACCATCTTTTTAACCTTGAGGTCTCACTACATAATTTATATCTAAGCAGACTGCCCATCAGCTTTATCTGTAATGCAAATGATGTGCAATCAGCTGTATCTGCAATCGTACCTGGAAGAAACAGATATTACCCACCATGGAGGGCTCATGTAAGATAACACTGAACGAATGGACTGAAAGAATCTTTGAATCTGGGCCACTGGATAACAATAAAAAAAAGAAAGCTCCAAATCAAACATTTAACGTAAGCTTGAGCATGGCCCGTAATGTTAATCGTGTCAGATAAACAATGTTGCATAAGCTAATGTTATAACACAGCCCGGCCAAGCCATGTGGATAACTGCGATGGGAGACTTGTACTTGTTTCAGTGTCAGTTTAGTATTAATATTAAACAAACCAGCAAACAGACACCTGTAATTATAGCAAGCATGTTCCACTGTCAGTTTGCCAATTTACAGCATTGACTGATTCAGTTGGTACATAGTGCACGGATGCTGACTCTGAATTAGGTTGAGGTTTGAACATTTGCATCAATCTTTCATGGCTTCTTTCTTTACACCCCACATTACAGACAGGATTTGGCCTAAGTGGTTTCCTGTAAACTATACCCAGCTATGCTTTGTTCTCATACCTGGATGAGGTGGGTGACACTACAAAGGAACAATAGAGGCGTGCAGCACAGACAGGGGTGGAGTGAGACACGCACACGGTTGGCAGAGTGTGGCAGTTTATCTAATGATAATTTGAAAAGTAATAATTAGCTTTGTGTTTCTGTTACTGAATGTTCTCTTGAACCCTGCAGTGAGGTGATCTGATGGCTGCAAATCAATAAAGCTGTCTGATGACTGTGAAAATTACATAAGTCATATTGATGGCACTGAATACACATTGGACATGTATTGGGAGTTTTTTAATAATAATAATAATAAAAATAATAATAATAATAGAAGAAGAAGAATACATTTAATGGGATTATACAATTAAAACAGCAAACCTGAAATATACCATGACAGAGCATAGCTTAGCAGTTAGTTAAAAGTAGTATTTAAAGTTGTATCATAAATAAATTCAATAAAACAAACAGAATATGGCTAAGGCTAATATGGCTATGGTTTCAATCAAAGTGAATAAACTTGTTTAAAAAGTTTGAAGAGCAGTCTTAAATTATATCAATGAGTCCAGCGCATGAATGTGAGGAGGTAGAGAGTTCCACATGTAGCTTAAAGAAATGGCCCGAACACCCACGTTTCTGAGATTTAATGAGAGTTCTTGCAAATAAACCTGCTCATGAAAACCAGATCAGTGACATCTGCAGGGCAGAGACTAAAGAACTTTAAATGTTAACGTGAATATTAATGGAAATGCTAAAAGATATATGTACATGTTACACCTTGACTTACCGGTACATGAACTTGATTGGGATTATTATTGTTCACATTTTCATTGCAGATTTTTTAAACCAAGTTATTAATCAATGAATGAAAAAAAATAAGTGAGTACCACCCACACACTTTATTAATTACTGACTTACTCTGAGCAGGAGCTCACTGTGAAGGTCTTTCATTAGGACAATGTGCAGGAGCTTAGCCGAGGTTAGGTTGATATTCTTCACTGTTATTGGAAAGTATTTAAATGTTTTCTTCTATATTACTATATTATAAGATATGCCCCAAGATTACACTGAATCCCAATAAATTCACACAGTAATCAAATACATAAAAATAGACAGCTACAAACTACAGACAAAACTACTTTAGTCCTGTATGTATTTTGTTTGTGTGTGTATGCTTTTGAGAGTAATGAAAAGTGAAACATGTTACAAGTCTACAAAGGTCATGCATGTGTTAGAGCTGCTGCATATATGAAAGTTTTTGTCTGTTTCTTTCTTACATGGAGTGCAACCGTGGGTTCACATGGTCTCATTTGGTGAGATGGACAAAATCTTGTCAGTAGGACAACGTTGCATGTTTAATGAAGGCGAGTAAACAGCAAGTTGCTCCAGGTGTTAGTAAAACATTTAGTAGTAGCTTTGTGTTTCAGAAGCCTCTTGCACAGATGGCCCAGTCTGTGCTGCCACCTTTTGACTGAAAATGAAAGAGCTGTTATTTTGGGAGCTGTAATGTTGAGATTTTTCATTGAATTCTAGCATAATCTCAAGTCTTACTGCCCTATGGCTGACTGTACATTGAGAATAAAACAAGTAGCATTATTCAAATAGATTTCTTTTTCAACAAACGAATTACTTTTTGTATGACTTCACTGGACTTGTGACTCTAAAAAGGTGTAAATAGTATATCTGTTGAGTAAAAGACAATTTTTGTATGTGTGTCACCAAGTGCAACAATATGGCTTACTGTTGTGTTTTTAACACTTTTGTACAACAGTGGAGGAAGTAGGGGGGAGGCATAATGTATAATTGACCCATCAGACATGTTAATAGGATAAATTGTGCTGTGGGTTTTGAGTGGGAGTTTTAACAGTGAACTAATACGCTAGATCTCAGAAACCAGAAGTATTTCCCATAGAGTAACAGTGGTATTTGAAGCTTTTGAGTATGTCCAATTTGCAAGAAGTAAGTGGCAGCTTTCAGTAAATACTGGTTCCCGTTGTCATGGCTGTGGAATGTAATGGCACCTCTTGGAGAGGCTTTGGCCCCTGAGAGAGAGAACAACAAGAATAAAAACTGCAATACACTTGGCCTGCCTCGCCTCTGCCTTTGCTTTAATTGCTTAATATGTTCCTCTGTGTCACTGGGTGCTTCTTTTCAATGAGTTTTAATTCACACTGTAATGAGGTGCAGAGAACCCAAAGCAAACTTACTGTTGTACCTGCTAATGCAGAAATTACTTGCCAAGAGAAATTTTTACCTATTAAAATAATGAAGACATTTATTTTTCAGTTATAAGTGAAGCAATATACAGTGTTGTGCAAAACTCTTGAGGCATATATTTTGCTAGAAAAATGAGAAAAAGGTGTCGCGATTGATTGAAATATGTGCAAACATACATGGAATTTCAGTACATAAGGCAAATACAGAGTTTGTACAATTCTATTAAACTTGAAAGTGAATATTTGGTGTGACCACCTTTATTCTTCAATGCAGCCTGAACTCTCTTAGGCAGCTTTCTTGTCATTTCTTAAAGTAGTCTTCAGGAATTGTTCTGCAGGCTTCTTGAAGGACTTTCAAAGCTCTTCTTTGAATGTTGGCTGCCTTTTGTTCGGTTCTCTGCCAAGATGATCCCACACTGCTTCATTAATGTTAAGGTTCAGGCTCTGAGGAGGACAGTTCATGACTGATAATGTACCATTGTGTGCTTTTACTGCACTGAGAGTGTGTTTGTCAGATTAAGAAATTAGACTGTTGCCACTCAGACGCTTCCAACATCACTGGCTGGCATGCAGCCCCAAACCATGACAGAGCCTGAATGCATACTAACAATAATTTGAACCAAAAATGTCAAATTTCATCACTGTTGCCACTCATTTTGAGTCCAGTTCTTGTGTAATTTGGTGTACCTCTGCCTTTTCTCCTTGTTCTTTTCCTTAAGAATGGCTTATTGACAGCCTCCCTTCCACTAAGACCATTCCTGATCAAGCTTTAGGGAACAGTAAATGGATCAACTAAAGAACCAGATGCATTTATCCCATCTTGTGTCAGGCCTTTGCTTCATCTACTGTAGACAGTTTTTAAGCCATTTTGCTTCTGTGATCCATTTATTCAGTTTCCTCAAAATTTTTAAGGACACATTGCACAGCCTTGCGAGATATGCCAAAGATAAGATAAGATAACCTTTATTAGTCCCACACGTGGGAAATTTGTTTTGTCACAGCAGGAAGTGGACAGTGCAAAAGTTATGAAGCAAAAATTAGAATACAATAAGAATAAATACAGTACACAACTGTACAGAATAGAATAAAATAAAATACTATACACAGTAGAATAAAATATACAATAAGATAAAAATAGAATACAAATGCTATATACAACTGAGTAAAAATACAACGATGCCAGAGAAGATTATTGCACTTAGTGTTATTGCACATGTGTGGATGTGTGTGTTTGATCAGTTAAAGTCTTTATTGTGGAGTCTGACAGCAGTGGGGAGGAAATACCTGCGAAATCTCTCTGTCCCACACCGTGGGTGCCGCAGTCTCCCACTGAAGGAGCTGCTCAGTGCTGTCACAGTCTGCTGCATGGGGTGGGAGATGTTGTCCAACAGTGATGACAGCTTAGCCGCCATTCTCCTGTCACTCACCACCTCCACTGGGTCCAGAGGGCATCCTAGAATAGAGCTGGCCCTTCGGATCAGCCTGTTCAGTCTCTTCTTGTCCCCGGCAGAGATGACCAGAGACCACACCGTAAAAGATAGCTAAGGCCACCACAGAGTCATAGAAGGTCTTCAGGAGTGGACCCTCCACTCCAAACGACCTGAGTCTCCGCAGCAAGTACAGCCTGCTCTGCCCTTTCCTGTAGAGGGCGTCTGAGTTATGAGTCCAGTCCAGTCTGTTGTTCAGATGAACACCAAGGTACCTGTAGCTGTCCACAGCCTCGATGTCCATACCTTGGATATTCAGTGGTTGCAGTGGAGGATGTTTGTGCCTGCGGAAGTCTACCACCAGCTCCTTGGTTTTACTGGCGTTGATCTGGAGGTAGTTCAGCTGGCACCAGTCCACAAAGTCTTGGGTCAGTCCTCTGTACTCTTTGTCGTCCCCATCAGTGATGAGGCCGACTATTGCAGAGTCATCAGAGAACTTCTGCAGGAAGCTCTGGGTGGAGTTGTGGGAAAAGTCTGCAGTGTAGATGGTGAAGAGGAACGGAGCCAGAACCGTTCCCTTTGGGGCCTCCGTACTGCAGACGACCCTGTCCGACACACAGCCCTGAGTTCTCACATACTGTGGTCGGGTCAGTGAGGTAGTCCAAAATCCAGGTAGTGAGGTGATGGGCCACTCCAGAGTTCTCCAGCTTGTCCTTCAGAACCGAGGGAAGAATAGCGTTGAAGGCACTGGAGAAATCAAAGAACATGATTCTCACAGTGCTTCCAGCGGTCTCCAGGTGAGCGAGGGAACGATGTAGGAGGTGAATGACGGCATCATCCGCTCCAATGCCAGGCTGGTAGGCAAACTGAAGTGGGTCCAGTGATGAGCTTGTTAGGCGCCGAAGCTGAGCCAGGACCAACCGCTCCAGGGTCTTCATCAGGTGGGATGTCAGAGCCACCGGCCTATAGCTGTTGAGGTCCTTGGGGCGTGAAGTCTTTGGCACTGGTACAACACAGGGTGTTTTGCTAAGTTGTCTGTTATGTGTGGGGACAACTCTTTTTCATCCCTTGTGTTAGGGGCTTTTTTTATGCTTGAATGATTCATAGGTCAGTGCTAAGTGGCTTAGTGAAAAAACATGACCATTCCTTTGAAAATGGTCCTTTGAAAAAACTTTGAAAGACCTTCAAAATGCCCGAAGAACTATTTTTCAAGACCACTGTAAAAGTAACAAAGTCTCTCTCATTGGAAGCAAAATATACGTGTCTTTTAAATAAAACATTTTTGTGCAACAAATGTCCTTTAGAGTAAATCCATTTTCTTCTATGTTTGCTTAATTGTGATTTGTACATTATTTGAACGTGTCCAACATTCATTAAGTGGCATCAGGATGGGACGAACACTGACTAATAAGAGATTCAGGATAGCTGGAACATACTGTACATCTTGGCCTTTTTGTTGGACTCTTCATTAAATTCCAATTAATTGTCTGACTATGTCCATTGTTGCAACACAGCATGGTCCCTTTGTTTTTAAATGACTGTGAAAATGGCTTTGTGAAGCCCTTTCTGTTATGAAAAGCCTAGTCTGTCTTGTGGTGTGAATGTGGTTTCACTGTGTCCTCTGATAAATCACATGAAAAGCAGGACAGCCTCTTCATTATGTAAAGATGAAATGCAGATTAATCATTCAGTGTCTGCAAGAATTACTTGTGCTGAAGTAAACATTCCCAAAGTAATTATTCACAAACAAAAACATTTGTCACGTTATTAACAGTAACTGAAGAAATAAGCATAGCCGACTACTACATTTTACAGATTAATGTAGAACATGGCATACTCAGATATGTAGTATTTATCTCATATTTCTAATTAACTTTAACATTTGTCTGATCAGGTAAATTGTGAGACAGGAAACCACTGCTGTTTGGAGTTTCTATTCTGTGTCTCTATGCATTTAATTTTCTGTGTTCTCGCTTTCATTTCCTGCTTACAGCTAATTGTACTAAGAATGCCGGCATCACTCACAACATAATGCTGTATGTCCTGCCATTGCTCAGAACAGTGTGGGATTCGTAAGGCACTTTCACAAAGTATGTCAGGCACCAACTAAATTTTATTGTAGCTTCATCTTATTTATATTTATTTGATTTCACATTGTTTTACATGCTATAAATGGGTCTTTCATCTTGTGTGCAGTGCCTCCACTGGCTCTCTGTGGCTCTTCTTGCTGGAGACCACTGTTGTTTCAACCCTGAGCCGTCCAGGTCTCAGTTCTCATGTGGTTTCCGCTTGTCTGTGTTGCTCATTGAATCCAGAGCCCCATCTGACCCTCTTCTCCAGCTCCCTTTGATAAAGAACCAAGGAGAAATGACAGGAGGAAACAATGAAAGACTTTGAAGATTGAGCCAGGGCCTCTCTCTCTCTCTCTCTCTCTCTCTCTCTCAGAGTAAGTTATTTCCAGCTGCTTATCCTAAGTCAGATTATGCCAAACCCGCTGCTAATGGCTGAACTGTAGAAAAGATTCAAGTTAATCTGATCTAAGATCTGTAGCAGGGCCTGCTTTGCAGAGCGTCACAGGAGAGCAGTGAGTGGAAAGGAGGAGCAAAACCAAAAAATAAAAAAAATAAAAAATCCGACGTATGACCCACCTCCTATGCAAGCTCTCATCCAATCATCTCCCTTCTCTCGAAGCAGTCCTCGTCTCGATTGAGCCAGAGCAACATGGACTCAGCCAATCAGCTGGCTCCTTCGCTGTTTACGTCACTACCTAGCCAGTTCCCTCCAGCGGCACAGAGCTTCATTTTCTGATCTGCTTTTGTGCTAAAATGGAGGCTGGCCTCTCGCCCTGAGTGGAATCGCCTTCCTGGTTGAGGTTTAGATGTTGACATGCAATAAATCTGGAGACAGGATGGTTGTGGATGCACCCAATTCCAATGGGCCGTTTCAGCCGGTGGCTCTTGTGCACTTCAGAGGTATGTAAGGACAAATTATTCTTCCTGTATTGTCCTATGGAAATTAAGAAGAGCGAGAGAGAGATGTGTGTTGCTGCGCTCCTGTTCCCCTTCACTGGCCTGGTTAGTCAGCCGTTTAGTGTACGCTTATTGCGTCTTAGTTTTAGAAAGCGAGCGGTTTTATCGGAGAAGCAGTCGTTGCTTTTTAATGTTTCGGTGGTTAGCCGTGAGATCCGGGAGCTACATAAAAAAAATCTGGTTTTAGTAGCTAGCTGCCCATCCCCCCGCCAAGCTAGTGATGTCAAAGGAAGTGAGGTCATAGCCTAGGGAAGGGTCTCTTCTTTAGTTTTTCTTGTGTTTGGATGTAATTGTGTATTTCTGGGTTTGTTGTGCAGCTGGTAATCGCTGTCCGTAAGGCAGAGATAAGTGGAAGTCAGCTATTGTATGATGGCTTCACCTTCTCGGTGACTCTTAACTGGCCTAGTGTATTCTGTCATCTTATAGTGAGTGGGCTATAGGCAGCCACTGCTCTGCAGCAGGCTGCAACCCCTTTCTCCAGCTCCCCCACCCCTTTCCCTTGTTACCGGCTTGCCAGTGGCATGCTTAAAGGCAACCTTTTGCTCAAAACAAGAAATTCAAAACAGAAGGCATCTCACGGGTGCACGTCGTGTAAGCAAAACACTGTGACCCAGCCATTTTTGTCAGAGCATAGCAGCAATATTTTAGGATTACAACATCGGACTCTGCCTCTTAATGCCTGTACAATGTATTCAGTCATGTCTGAAAGGGCCAGCCTGTTACCACTGTACTCCGGGTGCAGCCCAGCGTTAGATGAAGCCTTAGGCAATTATTGATTACTCTCTATTGAGCCAAAGAGGCAAATGCCTTGAATGACAACAGTGTTGTGGTACAATCGGGCTTTCTTTCTCATTCTGTTTCTTCTCTTTGTGAGTCCATCGTTCCAGCCGTGTTCAGATCAAACATCTCTTATCCCAGCATTTGCAAATTTAATCCCGATCCAGCTGAAACTGATTGCCATTCACGCTTGGCATATGAATGAATCAGGCTAATTGCTGTGTTTCAATTCAGTTCTTCCTCTTGCGTTTTTTTGTGAGATACTTATTCTGTTACTAAACAAAAAACGTATTTACACTTGTATAGGTGTGTAAATGCATATGGTGACTCATCTCGGGGATAGACTTGAAGACTTGCATCTATGTTTGCCTAGTCTTAGAAGATTAACTGAGCCTTCCACGCACTACACTACAAGTATTGTTAGCAGAGCAAATGCATTCACACTATACTTTGACACAGTTAGCTGAACAATGGTAAATTAGGCACTCCACCAGTACTTTGACAGAAATGTGGGTTTATGTGCTTAGTTTGTGAAAAATAAGCCCAAAGTAAACAAATGAAATGTGTGATGATACATTTTGTCTCTCAAATATTCTGAAAACATGAACATGGTGCTCGATCCAAAGCTATGTTTATATGTGAAACTTTATTTGCCTCCTTGTCTGTTTCGTCAGACATTATTTAAACAGCAAGCGCTGAGACGCACTCCTCGCCATTATTAGTCACAGTGGAAGCTCGAGCTATAAATGTGTCTCAAGGGTGTCAATGATGCATATCTTTTAACTGTTACCAAACAATAAAAGGGACCTTCATCCGGGTGCTGCACTTGACAGCATCTATATCATGGATGTATTTTTAGGTGTTGCCTACAACCCATTCAAATTTGTTGAAATGGTAGAAAGTGGCCAAACTGGCTCCTCCTACACTGTCACACCTATGACACAGTTTCTTTCTGTGGTGCTATAAATAGTAATTGGTCAGTGTTTACATTGATCATATCGTACCGTCAATAAGGCAGGTTGCCAAACCCGTCCCGGCTTCAGACTAGCAGCTGTTCATTTGACCCATTTACAGAGGAAACCGTATTGACTATGGCTCCAATGTGACTCCCACTTATTTATTATCTTGGATTGAATTGAGGGGTATTAAGATAAATCTTTCTCTGTTCTCCACAAAACATGATGCTTGGGCTTGTGTGTTCATGCACATGCTTCTTCCCACCTAAGGCTTCTATGAGTTATATTAATAGAAGTCACACTATGGTTAACATCATTTTTGAGACCACAACACTGGGCCTTTTTATGTGTTACACAACAACGTGGTTTGTACATTAGGAGTGCACAGAAACTTTACAGTATAGACAGACAGACAGGCTTATGTAATCCGGTTGTTCAGTGATGACGCGACGAATCCTACTTCCGGGTCTAAAGTAGTCTGCGTTTAATATGGCTTTTGTGTTGTTAACATGTTTAATGTTTTGTATTTTCTTCTATTTGATCTCAAAAAGCTCCTAAAACAGTCAGTGATCCCTGTTGACCTCCCTCGGCTTTTATTACCGCTAATCATTTATTTAAGCTCAGTTTTTAAAACCTTAGGATGTAACTACAGCCCAGCCCATGCAGCAGTATATGAATGACTAACTTCGTATTGTGGATGGATTATCTCAGTTGTTCTCCTGGCTGAAGTTTGGTCCTTTTACAGCATCCTGCCATGCGATTACATTTGTTCCTGACCACCGAGAAAACTCACGTTAACCTTTATCGAGTGGAAAAAAAGTTAGCTTGTTTATATTATGCTAACATAGCTATGTCGCTAGCGGTCACGTAGCAAATCATTATATACCAGCTAGCCCAACTTCAGTAACCCTACAAACGTCACTGCTGTTTAGTTTTCTGTCTTCATTTATGCTGGAAGTGATAGCAGAGTTGTACGTTTTAATTTGTATCCAAAACCCTGCAGTCAGGACATGCTATATTGTATTTAGATAGAAGCTAGCGAGCTAACTCCCTGCTAACTTCTAACTCCGTTAAATGTCATAAACAGTGTTGGTCAAGTTACTTGAAAAAAGTAATCAGTAACTAATTACTGATTACTCCCCCAAAAAAGTAATCCCGTTACTTTACTGATTACTTATTTTCAAAAGTAATTAATTACTTAGTTACTTAGTTACTTTTTAAAAACACGATTTACAACCTGAAGAGGTGATAAAGTGATAGATCTTTCAGCCCAATTCTACTTTTTCTACATAATCCATCATACAAAATGTAATCAAATGGAAAAGTCTCTTTTTAAAACTTGTTTTATCAGTTTTAATCTTTTAACTTTATGCATCAAGCAAAACATTTAATTATATGCAACATTCTCTGACTTGAATAAATTAGTTTAACATTTAAACCTATTTTCTACACATTCCAGCACATAAAATAAAATATTTTTTGTGTTTTCACTCACTCTTTCAAACAGATGCAAGTAAAACACAGCAGAAAATAAATAAAGTCAAAGACTCAGCGGTCCTTTTGCTCTATTTTCACCTGTAAAGCAGGAGCAGGGTAGGCGGAGGGTTACCCTGGTGCAGGTGTGCTGCGGTCAGTTGAAGAATCCGCGCGAGTGTCTCTGTGAGTTTCCCATCACGTCGTAGCTACTCGGTGCTTGCTCGGAAGTTTAGGGGTTTTTTTCGCTGTAAAAAGAAGTTTTCTTCCCACGCACGATGGACGCTAATGTTTTTGTCACTTTTTATGGAATCAAACTCAAAGTAAGGTCAGTACTTCCACACTTTAAACGCTGCACGCTCATACTCTCTCCCACACTCGATATATTATCCATTGTTGATCTGCACACAGCTGCTGTCACCAACGTCGCACTTGCTTACATCACTGTCATGAGACATTCTCGCAAAAAAAATCACGGTTTTGGTAACGCAGTAACGCAGCGTTCCTACGGGAAAGTAACGGTAATCTAATTACCGATTTTGCAATAGTAATCCCTTACTTTACTCGTTACTTGAAAAAAAGTAATCAGATTACAGTAACGCGTTACAAGTAACGCGTTACTGCCCATCTCTGGTCATAAATTCCGTTTTCATGGATGCCTGGATGTTAAACTCAATTGTTACACCTGGTAGAGCAGAACGCTGATCATTTTATTAAAGATGAAAGACTTTAGACAGTTTTTCAACTCTCAGTAATGCCATAGTGATCGTTTGATATATGGACCTGCAGCGGAGTTTAGACCCAGACACGGCTAGTGACGTCAGACTGAACAACCGGATAGGAGTGCCACAAGCCTGGCAACTCATCCCTGGACAGCTTTGTGTCCTGCAGGTCCAATTACCAAATATGTTACAACACAGTTCTTATAGGCTATAGATAGAAATGGTTCACTTAAGGACTTTGGTGCTTAAAAAGATAATAAATGTTAATTTAAGCCTTCTTACAGTTCCACTTATCTCAGATTGGGAGTTTAAAATGCTGCTCCTCAAGTTTAGTCTACAGGCTTTTTTCTAAAAAAAAAAAAAATAAAACCGCTGTGTCAACTTTGGGAAATGGTTTTCACCTGCTTTTGACGGGATAATGAAAAAAGATGTATATCTTGGATGAAGCTCTCATTCCTTGTTATTTCCATTGACAGCCCCGTCGACTGCCAAATCTTTATGGAAGTGGCTGATAATGGCTGTGCACACACTTGCCCTCTCCTCTGGAATTCCCAATCTGTTACTGTCATCAAGATAAATTGGCCAACTTGAAACTGACACTGCAGAAGTGTGTGTGTGTGTGTGTGTGTATTTGTGTGTCCGAGCCAAGTCTCCATTATGTCTGAATAGAAGATCTCTCTTCTTACCTAGAATCTGCCTGTTTGCAAGAATGTGACACACACAGGCTTTGTGTGCACGCGTGCATGTGCACCATCCTCTATAGTGTGCTGTTGACTTAGTCGCTCTTTGTGTAGGTTCAGTAAAAGTAGGGCAAAGCTGAATATGTTTAGCTGTTTCCTCCTAAGTGTCTATCGAGTCGCAATGATTGCCTGCTTGTTTGTTTATTTGCTAATTAATTGAATTGTAATTAAAAACGAGATGGAAAAACATAATGAGACCAGATGGAATTAATTAATCTCAGAATAATATGATTATATGTTGATTTCAAGTAACCAGTTTGCAGTGCTCAGTTTAGTGTTATCAGCTGGTAGCTGGTTGGTGCATATGCACACCTTTTTCTCATTTTAGTCCTCTGCTAAATTCATAAATCATAATTTGCCTCACAACCTAATTTGCTTATCTCAGTAATAGTAAGCTCTAAGCCCACAAGTTGCAGTACACTCATGGAAGACAAATGGGATTCCCCCCTCCCCCCCTCCCGTTGCTGTGCATATATATGATGTACCTCTAGTCACCCATAGCATCATCAGCCTCCCCCAGTGCAGGCTGCATCCAAGTCTTAAGTGCCAGCCCTCAGTCAAGGCTTCACCTTCACTGATTAGTTCTTTTTAGGCTTGTCAGCATATATGGTGTATTTTGGGGGCATGGGGGTATTTTAAGGTGCATTTATTTGTTTGTTGAAAAAGTTGGACACTTAACTCATTCACTGCCATTGACGTCTATAGCCGTCAATGGCAGTGAATGAGTCAATGGGTTTAACTCATTCACTGCCAATGGCTGGCAGTGAATGAGTTAAATAATGTTAAGTCACATTTATGAATCCCTGACTTCTTGTTCAAGTTCACTTCAACAACAACATTTAACTATCATGGTTCTGAAAAAAAAAGAAAAAAAAGAGCTCCAGAAACAACCACACAAGCAGGGAAGGAATACGACAACACCACATAGAAAAGACAGATCAGGGATCTTGGGTTTGAACAGAGGACTGTGTTACTGCAAGTTGCTCATCGTGTATATTAAATTAGACTGCATTAAACTTCATACTCAAAAAACTACTATTTGTGATGCCACATGGGGTTACAAAAAAAGACTAAATTAAGAGGCAAAAGTTTTTTTTAAAAAGAACTTATGAGAGACAGACCACATTTTAGGCAAATAATTATTTTTTTGCTGTTATTTAACATTTATTTATTAGTGTTGCACATGGGCATTATGAAATCTGAGTTGTTTTTTCTTTTGGTACAAAACACATTAAACTAAATGTAAAAGCTTTCTGAATATGAAGGCTGTAAGTTCTTCTCAAGCTGTTGCATCATGCCAGACTAGTTTGCTGCCTAGCTTCAACAGTAATAAACGGTCACTTTATTATTAGCCATAGCCACTAGTCGCTGCCTTAATGATAGAGGCAGCTCATGTGAGTAATAGCTAATAGTTAAATGGTTAATTTTAATGTATCCACCACCCCGATAATGTTTAGTACTTAAGTGTTGTTGAAATGGAAGCTTTACTGACCTCTCAAATTATTTTAGAGCCCAGGCTGTCGGTCTTTAAGATGCTTCACCCAGTTATGCTAATATTCAGTGTTCAGCTGCTAGTGGGGGCGGAGCTTTGTGCCTCCCTGACTGCAGCATTGCTGTATGTCAGCTGGAGGAAGCAAAGATGCCACTATTGGCATCAGTAAGGTTGCAAGTGAATATCTAATACCACTGTAAGTTTTAGTAACTAGGTATGTTTATTTTATTTATTTATGTATTGCTACTGTAGATGCCTACAATATTTAAAAAAATACAGTTCTGTTTTCAGAATTTTGGTCTGCATTTATGGTTTTTGGATAAGCAGCTGGTTTCTGTTGGCATTGGGGTTTTGTGAAGACTTTTCTTCAGTTCTGACTTTCAAAGGTAACATTAAACATCATAAAAGAGGAAAAGAAATGGGCTACATCAAAGTTGTGTCAAGTAACTACATAATTATGGTGTCACTATGTGTTATTACTGCACCCCATGAGCAGGTAGCACTGAAAATGGTTATTTCCTCCTTGGGTTTTCATGTGTGAAGTGTGCACTTTGGCAAAGGTTGTTTGTTTGTAAGCCTGTGCTCTTGAGCTCAGCTGGAATCAAAGCAAAACAGAGAGTCCTCAAACCACCATGGACAAATGTAATGACTAGCTAAGGTTCCTTTAGACATCTCTCAGTGTGTGTGAAATGGTTAGTGTGACCGTTCACCTAGTTCCCAAATCCTTCTCCCTCTATCCTCCATCCTGTCTTTTCTGCTCTGCTCTGTTAGCCTAACCATCTTAGTCTTTCTCTCAGCGCCCTCAGTTTTCGTGACTCATTTGCTACTCTTCACTTTGTTGCCATTTTACATGTTGCAGTTTTAGCTGTCATCCTTGACAGATAAACCGCCTCCCTTCCTTTCTCTTGTGACCCCCTCACTCACCCTCATACGTCTCCTTTCTTCTATATTCTCAACCACTTTATTTCATCACCACTTTTCAGCCTTCAACACTCGTTCAGTTGTCCCAAGACTCTTCTCCCTCTGCCTTTTCTTCACCCACCTAATTTTTTCCTCCCCTCTCCATGTTTCTTTAGATGTGGCCCCTGCGGAACAGGAGAAGCTCTTCATCCAGAAGCTGCGACAGTGCTGCGTTCTTTTTGACTTCCTGTCTGACCCACTGAGTGACCTGAAATGGAAGGAAGTGAAGCGGGCGGCTCTAAGCGAAATGGTGGAGTACATTACCCACAACAGGAACGTCATCACAGAGCCCATCTACCCGGAGGTGGTTCACATGGTCAGTAGAGCTGAAGGGAGTTAGGTTTGTCCCTAATGCTAAAGATGAGGCAGAAACTTGGGCTAAAAATATTGATACTCTGCTAATGTTTCCAATAAGATTTCAGTGGAGCGTTTGTGTAGTACATCATGTTTTTTTTGTTTTTTTTTGTTTTGTTTTTTTTTGCATTCATCTGGGTTTTAAATGTTTTTTACGGAGGCTTCTTCCAGTATTTGTTTTTCCAGATAGGAAACTGAAAGGTTTTTTCTTTTGTTTTGTTTTTTTACTGATGACTTAGTAAAAAACGAGCAATGTGAGGTTTTTTAACACTATAAAATATATATAAAGAAAGCATCCTAAGTTGAAGGTGTAAATTTGAGTTTTTGCTTTCTTCTAGTATTAACTTTGCATTACTGATGTGTAAGCCTTTTCTAAACAAGAAAATCTCTTCTCATCACTTGTATGAGTTTTTTTTTTTTTTCTTCTAAAAGAATGAAGTAGGTTAAAGCCACTGGGAATGAGAGAGAAAAGGCACATGAAAGCTCTTACATTAAAAGGGGTCTTTTCCAGCAGAGGACTTTCTCTTGGCACACAGAGGGATGCATTTTATATTTTCAGGAGCTACAGCGGTTTGTTTAGGAAGTAATGAAAGAATGGCCTTCTCATTTTTTGCGGCAGCAACTTAACCTTTAAAAAGAATCAAAGTAAAACAAGATTGTTATGACAGGAGGAATTGTGCTAACTAGAGATGCACTAATTGATCAGTAAGTAAGTGAGCACCACACATATTCGATTCCATGCGGATCCACCACATCCTGAGATTTGCCTGCCCAGAAATGTTATTGCACGTCACGCCACCGCAGACAACAACTGTTGTCATTTTGCTTGATAGCATTATGCCAAACACGTAATCTACATGTTTGTTTACGCAATCCACTTCCTCCTGAAAGCAAAATGTAACATGTAAAGACCTGCATTGTATGTGGTTACATTATAGGGTTAATGTATTCACCAGTAATCGGCCATTATTTGTAACCTTTTCCTTATTTCTACAGGCGTGTCAATCTGTATATTTATTCAGCGGGTTGGTGGTCTAATGTCTATTTGACTTGTACCCAATTTCAGTTAAATTAACCATTTATTAGTTCATATTGTGCAATGTGACAGGTCCCGGGTTCAACTTCCGGAGGAGCCCCCAAATATGTTATGGCCTATCTAGGGGTGGCCAGACCACAAAATAAAGCTGTTTCATCCTAGGCTCATCCCAACCAGCAGACCTTTTATCACTTGCCCAGTGCTGTTCGCCTGTCCACCTAGGGATGGACTGCCTTTTTGTTTGATTATAGTTTTGTCATGGTTTTTCTTAGTTGGGGAGGCAAGTTGCTATCATTTGGTTTAATAACGAGTCAACATATTGTAAATAAACCATTATCAAACTTTACCACAATTGGTAAAGTTTGATAATGATTTATTAAACATCATTATCAGATTTCTGATAATGATGTTGCTGCTTGTGGTCTGACGAGGATGGATCACCCTTATGTTGTGGTCTGGCCACCCCTAGACGGGCCATAACACTGCTCATTAAGTCCTCATTGTTTGATGTACATGAAAGAGCTGAACATAACATGGAAACACCATTGTCAGCCAGCTCATTTGTCTGAATGAAGGCCCTGTTGAGTTGTCGGTGTTTTATGATAAATATGAATTTAAATTAAATTGTTTATGATGGAAACAATATAATTGTGAATTATTGTATCCAGTTGCATTCATCTGTTCACGTCAACAATAAAGCATTTAACTCTGTTAAATGGAGCATAAAAACAAAACAGAATATTTGAGTTTTACGCTCACTTGTTGTTTGAGAGAATAAAGCTCAGTTGTTTCATGAGTTTTATAACTTTGTTCCCATTTTGAAAAGATTACCTGTAATGTTCAGAAATGCATATAGAGGTTACATAAAATGCAGTGCCCTCTTTTTATTTGTGGCTTTTGTTCTTGTTGTTTTTTTTTTTTTTTTTTTTTTTTTTTTTTTCCCTCGTCTTTTTTCTCTTTTTCATCTTAAAATGAAGAAAGTGCCCTTGGTTATTGGTTGAAGTGCAGTGCAGCACAGCACAGTGCAGACAGTCTATCTACCTTGTAGCCTGTCTTTTCTAACAAGGCACTCAGTGTTTTAGTAGGCCACCTGCACTGTCCCATGATCTGCTTTGTGGGGAAGAAGCCCACAGGGGAGTCAGTTGACACTGAGAGACCAGAAACACAAGATACTTGGATTATTGTGGGCTAAACCCTTGGGGCCCAATTACAAGGACAAAGCTACCATTACCTAGAAGGAAAACATATTTTATGGTCAATCAGTCTTTTTTTCTTTTTTATTTATTTGAAATATCTTTTATAACTATGTTTAGTTTAACGGTGGGCAATATTTTATGTCAAAAATATCTCTTTATTATCCTAAAGTTGTAGTTCATATCGTTCCCTAACAAAACGACAAATGGAAGTCTGCTTAAATTGCATGCAGTCATTTACAGTAAACATAAACATTTACAGTAAGCTATCGTTTTCCTTTTTACTTGTTTCAGTTTGCTGTGAATATGTTTCGAACGTTGCCTCCATCATCCAACCCAACTGGAGCAGAGTTTGATCCTGAAGAGGATGAGCCAACACTTGAAGCTGCATGGCCTCACCTCCAGGTTGACATTTTATTCATTCATTTTTCTACACACAAGTCGAAAAACGTTTATTTCTAACCTAGAAGACACTCAGAGATTGATTATAATGTGCTTGCATATATTCTGCTTTTGTCTGTTGCAGCTCGTCTATGAATTTTTCCTTAGGTTTTTAGAATCGCCGGACTTCCAGCCAAACATAGCGAAGAAATACATCGACCAGAAGTTTGTTATGCAGGTAAAAAAGAGGGCCTAATATTTTTTTCACGGAACTCTGAAAATCTATCATGTGGTTAAAAATAAATCATGAGAATGGTAGTAACCAAAAAGTTTGTAAAGCAAAATAAATAATAATAATAATAATAATAATAATAATAATAATAATATTAACATTTCACTTTTCATCTCTCAAAGCTCCTAGAACTATTTGACAGTGAGGATCCCAGAGAGAGAGACTTTCTCAAGACCACCCTCCACAGGATCTATGGAAAGTTCCTGGGGCTGAGAGCATACATCAGAAAACAGATCAATAACATTTTTTATAGGTGAGTTCATTTTGGATAAGCTAATTGCTCCTTTATCAAGAGTTTGTTTATTGCTACTGAACAAGTCTGAACTTGTTCTTACAGGTTTATCTATGAGACAGAGCACCATAACGGTATAGCTGAACTACTGGAAATACTTGGAAGGTATGGCGCTGGTGTGCGAGCTTTGGCTTTCATAATAAGCACAAGGTGTCCTTGTGCTTATTATGAAATCTGAGTTGTTGTTTTTTATTTTAGTACAAAACACATTAAACTAAATGTAAAAGCTTTCTGAATATGAAGGCTGTAAGTTCTTCTCAAGCTGTTGCATCATGCCAGACAGTGTTTTAGATGTTCTAATGATTCTTTAATGGGTTTTTCTTTTTTTCCCTCTTTGACAGCATAATCAATGGATTTGCCTTACCACTAAAAGAAGAGCACAAGATTTTCCTGTTGAAGGTTTTATTGCCTCTGCACAAAGTCAAATCACTCAGTGTCTACCATCCACAGGTAAGCCATACAAGCTTTTTTAATATTTTTAATTAAAACTTTTTAAAAAAATATTTACGTATACATATTTTCTTGTCCTTATATGATTTGTGTAGAGACTCCTCTTTTCATGAGAGCAGCAGGTCATTCAGTCACTACATGTCTCAGCCAGTCGACTCGTGTCCCCTTTCCTTTTAATTTGCTTGTGCATTGGTTCAGATACTTTGACTGTCCAATGAATGTATTTGTTTGTGAATTGCAGCTGGCCTACTGCGTGGTGCAGTTTTTGGAGAAGGACAGCACTCTAACTGAGCCGGTATGTCTAATAAAAACATGCTAGGGTAGTTCTCATTTAGCTTTATGCTGTTTGTCGAAACTTTGTAATTTATGCGCCTGTTTGATTTTTACACTGTGATGCCTTGTTTTTATTTCAGTGTATTTTCCTTATTTTTAAGCTCAAATCTGCTATCTGTTTATTCTTCCTGATTGGTTATTTAGGTGGTAATGGCTCTACTAAAGTACTGGCCGAAGACTCACAGCCCCAAGGAAGTGATGTTCCTCAATGAGCTGGAGGAGATCTTGGATGTTATTGAGCCCTCTGAGTTTGTTAAGGTGCAAGAGCCTCTCTTCAGACAGCTGGCCAAATGTGTTTCAAGCCCCCACTTCCAGGTACCGGATGGATAATCACAATTTTCATAACCCTGCAAAGAAGTGCTTAAGTTGTAGTGGCTGTGACTCCTAAAAAACACTGTATATGTTCTCTTTAGGTGGCTGAGAGAGCTCTGTACTACTGGAACAACGAGTACATCATGAGCCTGATCAGCGACAACGCAGCAAAGATTCTGCCAATTATGTTCCCCGCTTTGTACCGCAACTCAAAAACCCACTGGAACAAGTAAGCTGCATCTCGTGTGGAGATGGTTCTGTGTGTACTTTTGATTACACATAACATCAATCTGACACGATGCCTGGCACAGTAGTTCACATATTTCCCTCAGTTACTTTTCATCTGCTGAACTTTCATATCTCAACTCTATTCACATCACTCTAGACTCAAATTAAAACTGGCTTAAAGGGCGCGTAATCCCTATATATGTTTGCACTCATTCTGTCAATATGCTTCATTTAATGCCACCTGTTTAAAATGTATGTTTTAAATTTTAAGTCTGTCTGTAGTAATAATTTTAGGTTTGATCCTCCAGGGCAAAAGTGACCTTTACACAAATGCTGCTGCTCTTATTTGACTCTCAATACCTATTCCTTGTGTTCATAGGACCATCCACGGCCTCATCTACAACGCTCTGAAGCTTTTCATGGAGATGAATCAAAAGCTCTTTGATGATTGCACACAGCAGTACAGGGCTGAGAAAAACAAGTAAGCATCAAAGTCTCATCTTCCTTCAGTCTTTTAAAGCGATGCTGAAGTGGGGCATAATTACAGTAAGCCTTAATGCTGCAGATGAATTGTTGTGTTGGATTTCACATTAATCAGAGGATTGGAACCGTTTAGTGACAGGAGGGTTGGTGCTTTGTTAAACAGGGAAAAGGCAAAGTCAAAAGAACGCGAAGAGGCTTGGCTCAAGATTGAGAACCTCGCCAAATCAAATCCACAGGTGAGCAGTATGTGAAGTTATTTAAGCACAATCCCTTCTTAACTGTTTGTGAGTCTGTTTGTGTGTCAAACTATATGATATGCACTCCTGACCCTAACTGTTTGGACAGATAGTCTCTGTGCTGAAGTGCTGCCGGTAAATTGGTAAATAAATAATAATAAATTCAAGGACCAGATTCAGTCTCATAATATGCAACTGAAGTCAAAATGCATAATATGGCTTAAAAACAAATGCTACATATGTTTTCCTCATAAAGAACTAAGGCCAGGTTGTCCTTTTAAACCCCTAGCATTTTTTGTAAAAATAATGGTTTTGATTGAGTGAATGGACTGTTTTAAAACAGTCAAATACAATGTTCTTTCTGTGCTAGTGCATACACACTCCAATTAAGCCAATTCATTGGAATTTATTTTACCATCTGTGATGTCATTACCGAAACACAGAGCCTAAAGGAAAAACTGAAAATGTGTAAAACTGTCCAAATACTTGGGTCCAGGTGTGTTTTCTGCGTGTCCTGTGTGTAAAATTGTGTTGCTGAATTGTAGTTTCCTTTCTGTTCTTTCCTGTTGAGGTTTTGTTTAGTGGTATTTGTTTAAAACCCAGCTTAGAGATTCATTTTTCCCTCCCTAGTAATACCACTAGTAACAGTGGAAAGATCTTTGAGGAACAGTGTGTAGTTGTGGTGAATGGTTGAATTGGGAATTTCTATCCTTCTACGAGAGATCTAAAAACTATGGGAGTCATTTTAATTTGGCTAGAAATGTGGTGTTAGGAATCCAAAATAATTTCTTTAAAACTAAAATCAGCATGAAATACGATGGTGTTTCGTTGTTAGGCGTCATTAAAGGAATATTTCAGCATTCAAGTGTAAAAATTGATATCACTTTTATACCTTTAGACTAAACTGGGAACTAAAACTAGCATCTGATTACATTAGCTTAGCATAAGACTGGCTAGCGGTTTCATGCTAAGGTAGTTGCTACAAGCACCTGCTAGCTGTAGCTTATTTACAACATAGCCATGAGAGCTGGTATTAATATGAATGAGTATATTTCCCAGATACACTCAGCAAAAACTTAACATTTCCACCCCAAAGAGCACGACTTGGCTTCATTGTGCTTCAGGTACAATCAAATATTTAGTTTAGTATCTTTTTTTTTTTTTAAATTTTCTAAATCTGATACAATATTTTTCATATTTCCTTAGTAAAAACTCAAATTTCTAAAATCATTACTTAATGTTTTCAATCATTTTGATTCCGACACACTCTTATTCCTTTTCTAAATCATTCACTGACTTTTGGATTAATTCTTCTTTGCATGCAACTGAAAGTCTTTTCTCCATTCTTTTTGTTTCTTTTTTTCATCATAGTTCTCTATCTATGTTCATTCCTCTGACCTCAATAGTCCTGTAGCAATGGAGACGGATGTCCCTTTGATAGAAGATGTTCAGAGGTTAAAAAAGACAGTTGAGGAGGGCGCAACTCAGGTAAACCTGACTTTCTCTCTGTCTCTTTTTCCCCTTAAAATTACCAAATACTTTAAACACAACTAGCTACAGATAGCAGTTTTATTCATTATTACTATTGCAACTCCAATTCAATAAAAGTTGGGAAACTGTAAAATGCAGATAAACCCATTTTTTATTTGCGGTAGAGCACAAAAAATATTAAGTATTTACACTCAAGAAATATAATGTTAAGAAAATTTTTATTTTTTTTATTTGATGGTAGACATCATTCATCTCAGACAGTTGGGAGAGGGCCATGTTTAACACTCTGTAGCCCCTCCCTTTTTTTTTTTTAAACTGTAAATGTGAGGCGACCCCCGTTAATGGACTTTCAGGAGAGGAATGTTGTCCCATTATTGTGCCTTATAGGATTCCAGCTACTGTCCTGGGTCTTTTTTGTCTTTTCCTTTTTTTGTGTGTTTGTTTGTCTTTTTGTTTCATGGTGCACCAAATGTTTTCAGTTGGTGAAACGTTTAGGCTGCAGGCAGGCCAGTTCAGCTTCTACTATGAGCTGCGGTTGTATTCGAATGCAGTATGTGGTTTAACATTGTCTTGCTGAAATATGCAAGGCCTTTACTGAAAGACATATTCTGAATCTGACCACTTGTTACTCTTTTAACATTGAGATTGCCTTTTCACATGTGCAAGCTGTTCTCTAAAAAGAATGTCACATTTCGATCTGTCTGACCATAGAGCAGTTTTCTGGTTTTGGTCCAGAGAAGACCATAGTATTTCTTGATCATGTTCACATATGGCTTCTTCTTTGCATGATAAAGCTTTAATCTGCATTTGCGGCTGGCACGGAGAACTGTGTTCACAGACGGTGAATTGTAGAAGTGTCCCTGAGCTCATGCACTGATTTTCATGGCAGGGTCATGTTTGTTTTTAACGAAGTGCTGCTTGAGGGGTCAAAAGATCCCAGGCATCCAGTGTTGATCTTCAGACATGTCCCTCGCACACAGAGAGTTCTCCAGATTCTGTGAATCTTTTGGTGGTATACACTATAAATGATGAGATCTCCAAGGTCTTCACAATTTTACAACGAGGACAATTATCCTGAGATTGTTCACAATTTGTAGATGCAGTTTTTTTTGCAGATGTGCCCATCTTTATTTCTAAAAACAAAACAAAAAAAACAACCCTCTCTGTTAGAGGCTTTTTTTTTTTTTTTTTTAATGCTCAGTCATGTTACTGATCTGTTTCCAATTAACCCAATTAGCTGCTAAATGTTCCTTCAGCTGTTTCTTTTGAAGTACCACTAAGTTTCTAGCCTTTTGTTGCCCTCTCCCAACTTTTTGAGGTGTTGCTGCCATCGAATTAAAAACAAGTCACTTTTTTTTTTTTTTTTCTTAGCATTATCCTTTTTTTTCCATTTGATATGTTTTCTATAGTCTACTGTGAGTGAAATGTGAGATCAGCAACATTACATTGTTTTTATTTACATTTTCCCCAGCATCCCAACATTTTGGAATTGGGGTATCATTGTTGTTATTATTAGCTACAATAGACTACTGGAAAGTGTGTGTGTGTGTGTGTGTGTGTGTGTGTTGTGATGGTAGTTTAGAGTTCAGTATTATGCAAATGACTAAAAACTGTATAAAGTATATTGCATTAAATCTTAACTCAGCTATTGTGTAGTTTGTAACTTGGATCATGATATCTGTCGCTGTCCTGAAGATTATTTAATAATCCTGAAAATAAAAATGAGCCCAACTTTTCGGCTATTGTTCTTTTCTGTTATTCGAACAGTTGCAGCATGAGCAGCGGAAAGAGCGACCCATGATGCGACGCAAATCGGAGTTGCCTCAGGATATCTACACCACAAAAGCCTTGGAGTCCCACCGCAGAGCTGAAGACATGTTGACCACCCACGATGGACTCTAGGTCCCACAATCTGCTGGCTCTTGGTTCAACTAACCCTCCTACACTCTACAGCCATGGACATCTTTTATGCCCGGGTGCCAGAGTTACACTGGTGATCCAAGCTGGGCTTTCCATCCCTCCTGTCAGTCCCCTCCCCCAGAATACTTAGTTTTCCTTATTCCTGCTGCTCCAGCACAGAAAACCTGTATCCACCTCCCTCCAATTTCTGCTTTCTCAGGTTTTTTTTTTTTTTTTTTTTTCCTTTATTTGAAGAGGAGTAGTAGTATATGTGTGTGACTTTTAGACTCGTATTTTCTCATCATTTTCCTCATTTGTTCACCTTCCATTCTCCTCTCACGTCACGGTGCGCTCACTGTAAATGTGGAACCTGAGAGTACAGACAGCACAACACAGGTTCTTCATTCCTTCTTACAAATGTGTTCACAATGGATGGATACAAAAAATTAGGAACTGCCTGACTAAACGTCTGAGGATCGTCTCTTAGTCTTTTCTTTGTTTTCTTTCAAAGGGAACAAAAACAGACCCGATTGGTTCAGATAGAAGATGCAACTTTCTGTTACCTGTTGTATGTTTTCTTTATTTTTGCTGTAACACGCATCTTGTCAGTGCCAAGACTGTTGTGTTCTGTTCGATTCATGTTTGTATCTGTGACTTTAACAGGGACACCTGACGTTGTTTCCAGTCACTGGTGTTTTGGGGTTTGTTTGTTTTTTTTTATTTGTTGTTGTTGTTTTGGTTTCTTTTTCCACTTAAGACCAAACTGAGGCCTGTCCTTAGCCTTGCAATCTCCCGAAAAGATGGATAGTAAAGACTTAGTTGTCCTGTGGACATCTTGACACTTTTCATTTATTGTTTTGTGCCATATGCCGTTCTTTTGTATGCTTGCTAATTGACATTCATTGGCAATATTTAAAAAAACAAAACAAAAGCAAAACAAAAAAACAGACCATGGTGAAGCCTACAGTTCAAACAATGGTACTGCATGAAAATTGTGTATTTGCTGCCTATATTGTTGGAATTGGTTGTAGCAAGGTGTTGTAAGCTCTCAGTCACATGTAACAGGTGCCTGCTGACTAGAAATGCAGAGCATGGTGCATTCATGTGATGATGTAAGATAGGGTATGAATATATTTATATAAAATAAATGGGGAAAATGTAAAGGGGAATGCAATAGAGGGTGAGTTTTTCCTGTGTTGAATAGAGAATTTACACCTGCAACTCAACTTGTTGGTTTTTAGCATTACTCAGAACATTTGCTCATTATGTTTATTGAATAAGTTGGTTTAATATCCTCCAAGAATTAAATATGGAATTGGTTTATTATCGAACAGAAGTTATTCCGATTTTTTTGTTTGTTTGTTTTGATTTTTCAAGCCCTACCACAAGAGTTACCAAATGTAAAGACGTAGCATGTTTGTTTTGCTACCAGTCCTACTTTCACTTTTCTAGTTTGTAGGTTTTATAATTTGTGTCCTTCTCAGCGAGGAAGATTTTAAAAGTTCAGGAAATATTTTCCAGTCAGTACCATTGTTTAAACCAAGGTCTGCTAGAGGTCTTCATATTCGATGTGTTGTATTTCTTTGTATTGTCTCTGGAGGTTAATAGTGTGGATGTCAAGTTCTGGATTTTTTTTTTTTTCTTTCTTTTTTCCGGCCGTTCGGATTGCTCCGCGCTGAAACACGCCGGCGTGAAACGGCCGCAAAAATACCAGATGCTGAAAATAAACTGACATTGTGACTTGGCTTGTTAACTGTATTAATACTGTATTTGCTTGAATGCAAAAAGATGTAAATTAAAACTACCATGTTAAACATGTACCTTTTACCCTGGAGGAATGCCATTCACCAAACTGATTTCTGTTTATGAAACAGTCCTGCTTGCTGGGAGAGATGTTTTAATGAATTTTAATGAGTTTGAGTCAGAGGTCGGAGGTTTCCTTTTAGTGCTGAAAAACAAGTCAACCGTGACGAGAAGAGATGATTTAAAAACGATTTGGTGGCTTGTTCTCTCTGCAGGATCTTCTCAGATCTTTTAATTTTAACATATTATTTCCAAAACATAACTTAAAGTGTCCTTTTTGTATGTCACCTGTACTATATGCTTCATTTAATATTGTATATATGATTTACCTTGTTTCATGTAGTGTTATATATATATATATATCTAGATTAATTTTGTACAAATTGTCCCTCTGTACAGAATAAAACATCAATAGCAAGTGAAAGAAGTCAATCTGGCACATACCGTCTTATTGCTCCTCTTTTTGGCTGTACTTTCAGCATCATGAGAATTTAGGAAATGGCTCTTATTTTTATTAAAAGTTTCCTCCTCCATCAAATAACTGAAAAATATCCATGCCCATTGTGTGAACCTATCCCTGTCTTTAGTGGTGTAAAAATTCAAATGAATAAAGAGATTATTTGAATATATATTTTCAACCATGCATCCATTCTGACTTTACTATCCAGACGTCTTGAATGAAATACACGTGATATGCACATTTACCACAGCAGCGATGAAGAGTATCGGCTCACAAAAAACTCATTGATTAATCAGGGTGTTGCGTTACTTATTCTTTTTTACAAATTTACAATCATGCGTTTAAATCTATACACATTATAATAGTGTGCCACACAGGGATGCGCTTCCAAACACCAGATTCAGCAGCTTAAATTTCTGTTACTATAAACTGAAATGAGGATAAATCTGAGGTAATACAAAATATAACTAAAGGCACAATTTGGATAACTTTTATATAGCATAATAATATATATTGAATACTTTTTGGCATAAAAATACATATTTTACATGCATAAGTTTGTGTCAAATGCAGTGTTGGGACTAACGCGTTATTAAGTAACGCGTTACAGTAGCTACGTTATTATTGTGGTAACGAGCACTGTAACTAGTTATTATGCCAAAACCGGGAACGCGTTACCCGTTACTGGGATTTAGATAGGCTCGTTATTCGTTACTTCGTGTGGTGTCTATCGCGGAGCTTCCACAGATTCAATAACATTAGCAAGTGGTGGAGGCCAGCAGGTGGATGAAGGAAAAGGGAGGCAAGAGGAGAGACCCGAAGCGGCCGCTGGTCCGAGAGTGTCAGGTGAACTGAACTTCAGGTAAGAAGTTATGACCTGCAGTGTATCTGAGTCACATATAAACCAAGTTTAGGTGGAGTTTATTTTCGTTATGCTGACTTTTTCGTACTGCGTGCTAGCTAGCATGACGGAGTTTCTATACAGCTGGGTGGGTGCTATGTTACTGATGTTGAACTTTATTTTGTTCATACGGTTAATTATTAGAGTTGCCAACCCTCCCGTAAAAAACGGAATCGTCTCGTATTCAGAGAAAATATCACGTGTTTCGTATTGAGGTGACATTTTGTCCCGGACTTCAGCTACAATGGAAAAGGCACAAAGCTGGAGTTATTCTGTGTTTACGCTGCACAGCTGCCTCTTCTTCTCTCATTCTCTGCCCCTCCCTTTCCTGTTTCTACTTCAATCATGAAACTGATCAATGATCAGCTGATCGGCTTTTCTCTCTTGTTTATTTATCGCCCACTTTGCGCCAGAAAGAGGAAACCAGTGGATGTCGCGCTAAACAACAGCAGCACTTTTAAGCTTGATCAGCTGTTGTTAGAATTTATTTAATATTAATTTCTAGTATCAGCTGATGTTTGCTGGAGCCACAGCTGTAAAGCTGCTGGTCATGATGTCGGTTTGGTTATGTAGTGAGAGGGAAACATGAAGATGAAACCAGGAGATGTCCTTACTGAATCATCAGAGCTGAAGAGGTGATGGAGAAACAGGTTTACCTTTTAGGTGACATGAATGAGTTGAAGGGAAGTTATGAACTGTTTCTGAGAGACAAATAACCCCAGGATCCTTTTTTTACTTAGCTGACAGCTGGTAACTGTGCAGGGGCGGATCTAGCAAAGTGTTGCCAGGGGTCCATGTAGGGCATTAAAAGGGGAAGGGGGGCACAAGGAAATACTTTCTTATTCTCATTTAAAATGTCTCACTTTTAAAAAAATAATTATCTGAGTCTTGCAACAAACAATTGATAGATTGATACATATATACCATCAGAACAGTGTACATCACTGTCACAACAGGCTTTATGCTTTTTCCTATAATGGTGGCCGGTCTCTAGTCAAAATGCCCAGGACGATTTTTTTGTCCCAGTCCAGCCCTGTAAGCAGCTCATCTGCAGTTGTCTGTTACTTACATCTTCCTATTCAGAAGGCAGGATTTCCAAGTTCTGAGTACAATCGAAAGCACCACGACTGCAGTTTTTGTGTTGGATGTACAAAGCAGGCTAGGATAGAATCAGACGTGGGATTTCTCTCGTGGAAATGTGCACATTATTTTTTCCTTTCTATTGGTAGGTGGCACAGTGCACTTGTGGCAAGTAAGCAAGTTAGAAGACTGTCAATCTTGCTGGGTATCCAGTTACAGAAGCAACACATTAACAAGAGAATTCTGAGTAAAACCAAAGTTACTTTCCCTAGTAACTAGTTACTCTGAAAGTAAAGAGTAACTTGAAGTAACTGAGTTACTTTTGATAGAAGTAACTAGTAATGTAACTAAGTTACTAATTTAAAGTAACTTACCCAACACTGGTCAAATGGCATATAGCTGTCTTTAATTTTCCTGCATGTTCTATTTAACCCTTGTGTGGTGTTCATATTTTTGTTACTCAGCCAGTGTTCATGGGTCTGGTGGACCCGCTAGAGTTTTGGCTTTCCAAATTAACACTATCAAACAATTTTATGTTAAATTACTCAACAGATGTTTACTTCATCCCAATTACAAGCCATATGAACAGCAAACATGGTTAATTTTTTCCCTTTACCTTTGTTAGATCACATTTATGAATCAATGTGCTTCTCGTTTTTTGGTTTTTTTTTTTTATAAAATGTTATAAAAAAATAAATCAGTTATAATCAAGTGGAGTGAGTGGAAAGACACAACACATTTACACGTGAAGCAATATGTTTCACAACTAAATGGGATCAGCTGCTCATCAATGGTGACATTAGGCCCAGGTTTGTAAGACAGGGGGAGGTGGTGCACACACTTATCCCACACTGTCCTGATGGCAGCTAGCTTGTCTCTCTGCCGTCGAGCTGGTCTGTCGTCTCAGTTATCAAAACGGATAATCCTGGAAATTTTGTGGAAGTTTTCCAGAAACATTGATGCACGGAAAGGTTCTTGCCGGTTTCTGCATCCCACAGGGATTCTGTGGATTCCCCTTTGGACCTGAAAACTCCTGCAAGGATAAGAACCCCAAAGTAGGCCTTTGGGGTTCTTAGATCTCCTTCCACCTCTCTCCAAAAACACACCTTCCTTCTAGATTACTGGAATCTAGAATAATTTTCTGGATGGAATCTGGGATGAAAAGCTAAAATGAAGACTTGATGTCCTGCACATGAGTAACTGTCAGCCGTGTTGGCCCTGGCTTATCACAGTAACAGCTCTGCAGGGTGGCTCATTTCTTGGGCAAGAAGACCATTCAGTTTCACCAGTTATTGACGTCCATATTTCTTCACTTGCTGTCTGGTGGGCTTGTTCTGGTCCTGGAGCTGGCTGCAGATGGGGTACTCGTCTTCGTTTTGTTACTAAATGGTGCTCAACCTCATCCTCTTCTTCAAAATCACTGTAAGACTCTGAATTTTCAGAAATGTGAAATATTCTGAAACCTCTTTGTCAACATCATCATCCGAAGCCCCTCTCTCTTCCAAAATTAATTGGATGGCCCTCGCAGCAGATAATCTTTTGCCATCTTGATCAGTTGTGATAAAGAACCACACTGGCAAAGTCTTATTTATAGTATTATGCCCCTAATTTGCAGGAGGGACAGGGAATGATAAAATAAAATTTGGATCCCTCAAGAAAGAGGGCAAAATGTGTGGGAATGTCAGAGCAGACGGTGTTGATAGTTGAATTTTTAACAATGTTGCAACTTTGTGCGGAGCAGGAGGGGAAGAAAACACTATCAGCAGCACCAGAAAGGAGGAAGACAGAGTGTGGGAACACAGGACATACACTTTCAACACTTTTATTAGACCTGGGTCCAGTGGACCCGAACACCTTGTATGTAATGTAAATGCGTGGGGGGAGGTACAGTATGAGGTCATTGAAAATTAGTTCGGATTTATGTTCTTCACAGAAAATAAGCCAAAGCCAATGAATTTCAGGTTGAAAAAATAATTAATTGTTGAATTTTTCTTTTGAGAAAAACTGAAAACGGGTCTCACAGACCCGAACACCATACAAGGGTTAAAAGCAAAAAGGGACAAAATTACAGCCAGCATCAACTTAAAACATGTTGATTAAATTTTTACGTCAACAGGCAAGTAAAACCTCTGGCAGAGCGTTGTTTTGGCCACAAGGGGGAGGTAGATCACTGAAAATCGCTTGCTGTAGTCGAAGAAGATGCACAGAAACATCTGCAGTACCACTTAAAACTATAAGCATCTCAGCACTGATGCAGAAGTGCAGGCCATCCAGACTGTCTGGATGCATTCGCAGTAAATAAAAGCCAATATCATTCACATCTCAACCAAATAGAAATTTCTCATAATCAATCCCTCACACACACATTGCAAAGAAAATGTCGGTCTTGCTTCAAACAACAGCAGCACCGCAATACGACGAATTTATCAGTGCTTACTGTGAAGCATGTTTGCAATCAGTGTTTGTCATTATTATCATTATTATTTTTATTGATGTTTTTGTTATTTTCCAATATAAAAACTGCAAAAAGAGAGCCAATATATTACCTGACTTGATTATGTGGAGATTGTTTGTTTTTCCTTGCCAGTTGGCTGTGTTGCAAACGCACATATTTTCCACTTTGCAATTTCTTTAGCTGAAACAAAAACAAAAAAGCCAACTATAAAAGTTTGACAGGTGTGATTTTTTTTTTTTTCACCAACAACGTGATTTCCAAAAAGCTATTAGCTGACAACTTTGGATATTTCAGCACGATGTGCAGTATGTCATTAAAAAATGAAGGAAACAAAACAAGAAGTGGCAGGCCTAAAAAGAAACTACAGTATATAGACTAGTACTAGTAATGTTAACTAAAGCCTCATCAAAAATCATCAGGGAGAAAAGGCTGAATTATACAAAGGCCAGTTTATACCAGAATTGGACTGAAAAACCAGTGACAACAGTTCAAATCATGGTGGAGGTCACGAGAGAGGTAAAGCAATGAGTGTCTACAGCCATCTGTAAAACACTGTGGAGACTCTATCATGATCTGTGGCTCCCTTTCAGCCAGTGGTGTTGGTGTTATTCCCAAATTTGATGGGGTCATAAAAAGAAACGTATCAGATTTTGATCCACCGTTGATACCATCTGATATTGTATCTTATCTGCTATATTTCCATATTTGTTTACACATCTTCCAATAAATCACTGCATTTTCCAGGTAAAATATGATATCATAAAGAAATGAGGGGTGAGTTTTTACAGCACTGTAAATGAATACCCAAGATTGTGAGAATTTATCATATTTAGGTGGCAAGTTTTAAATATTTTCTATTTATATTAAGTAGATATCATACTTGTTTTTTACTTAAATATATGTGGCATCACATCAAACAGTAATAAATGAATATCTTTGTTAATAGAACAGAATAGAATAGAATAGAATAATCACTTCTAGGATATAGAATGTATAAGTTATGTACACTTAAGAATATAAATGAAATTTGTCTATATTATTAGTAATAAAAAACAATTTATTGTGTAAAAGTAGGTTAATACTCGAAATTTAACTGGAAATTCTGTAACTAAAAATCAAGAAAATCTTGCAGAAAGAGTCAACATGTGATTTATTTCATTATTTATATCTTATTTCATCTGCCAGTTTTAGTTATGCAGTTATTCAGTGTAGTGACTTCATGCTTCTGCACTGAACAGATTGGATTTGAGAAAGTGGTGTGTACGTATGTGTGTGTGTCTGTCTGCAAATTCTCTTCACTTGGAAAGATAGAGAGAGAAAATAGGGACTCACTCTTTTTTTATTACTGCACGTGCTTTCTGGAAAACTTCCTGTTAGTAATGAGTGTTTTGTTTTTGATGTCATTGTCTTCCTGTAACAGTTGGCTGTAGTAGCTTATCTCCCTTTGCAGAAAGAGTATTAAATCTTGATCTTACTAAAGGTGAAGATGAAGTCACGAAGGATTGGTGAGCGGAAGGCCAAGTGTAAACAAGTCTGTTTGTTTTTCGCAAGAGGATGATTTCAAGGAAAATAGACATTGGTTGTTCCCCAGAGACATTTCGGGAAGGATCTGCTGCCTTGTCCTGAGCTGACACCGCTGATGAAAATAACCCCGAAGTACAAAGTTGGCCCGAGGGTCCAATGTTGTAAACTCAGACTAACTTCATTAATAGAAGGTAAGTTAGGTAGAGAGCGAACAGGGCGCTGATTGTACTTCAGCATTTTACTTGTTGAGGATGCAGCACTAAAACCATCGGTACATAATCATCAGCCTATGTGTGTCGTCTCTGTGTGACTGATGCGTTTATATGATTACAATCTGATGGGTCATGATCGCAGTCATGCACAGTTTATATTACTGCAGCACCTCCAGAACAATTGGATAATAAGGTAAAATTAGATTTTTATTACATTAAAAGTTACCAAAACAATCGACTTGGACAGTTTACATCTTCTCACAGTATGTTTGACGTTATTCTGTTGTGGTTGCGAAGAGCCACAGGCACACTTTTACAAGCTCTGCGATATAAATACTTCCCATGTCCAACAATAAAAGTATGACAAATGTAAAACATAAACATCACATTACAATACATATGTCTGCATTATTGTATTGCATTTTATTATTAAAGGTAACCACCAGTATTCCATTTTATCCAATCAGTTTAGCCCAGATTTGATGAGATGAGACCCACTAAGGATATTTCCAAGGGACTTGTGACCAAGTAGGCAGCAGTAAAAGCTGTAGACAGTATAATATATTATACAGTATAATATAAAAGATACAAAAGCAGATAATGCTAAAACAAACATGAGGGTAGGTTAGATTACAGATGTAATATATTACTTATATGTTCAGGTTTTGTACATAAAAATGCATGCTGAAACATAAAAGCATCCCACGGCTGCTTGTAATCCTATTTTACGTCCGATGGAGACTGCAGGAAATTGAAGATTTAAGCCAAAACAGCAAGATTACAATTACATCCAGATGATACGCAGTCACGAGCCGAAATGCGAAGATCTAAATTGTCACATGTCAACATCAAACTGTAAAAAAGCTAAATAAATAGGAGAGCTTTAGTGTTTCTCTGATGCCCTTATTTGGCCTGGAGAATCAGTTGTTTTAGTGCAGCTGCCAAACACTTCTAAGCAGAACGCCTTAATGTACTGTGACTGCAGTTATAATGAAGGATTATCGGCTCAATTTCTGTGAATGATTCTGTATATTAACTGTGACCTGATGAAAACCTGCAGTCTGGGTGTCAGCCTGCTTCTTTTCTCGGGGCTTATTCAGCGGGATCATCGAGGGTTTGCTTATATCACCAGTTCTCAAAGTGGGGTCTGGGGACCATGACGAAAAAGATAATTTTGTAGGAATGGTAACAGAAAGGGACCATGTACCAAAAAAAACCATCACTATCACTTACCTCTGAAGTGTTTTAGGTTGAAAGGGTTTAGAATGCAAAAAGGGTAAATGGCATGTAGGAATACAAAAGTAGTAAGCATTTAGAAAACAGATGTCAGGATTATGAGGGGATTTGTACATTTTACCTTCCTTGCAAGAGTCCCCATGTCCCCTTAAGTGCAATCACTGATCAATTTCTTAACCCTCTCAAGGCAGGCGTTGCCGATTTACAACAGTTAAAAACTAACAACCTGATTACCCCACATACATATTTTATGAGTTCTTTTTACTCAGAAGTACCGCTGCAGGACTTAGTTGTGCATTAGCAACAAAAAGTTTAATTTGAGCCTGAGAGGGCTAAAGACAAAGATGTTTTACTGACGGTCCCAACATTATATGCTAGAAACACAATACATTTTATATGTCATCACATTTGGTTTCTCTGTTTATATTTCTAACTTGACCAACATTCCATAGACTCGCCCATAGGGATTATAATCTTCTAGGTCCAGTCCTTGTACAGACTATGAATGCAGAAATTGAGTGAAAACCAAATTGAAGTCAAAAAGCAGCAGAACACCTTCACAAAAGGAAAAGGCTGGAATACTGCTTTATATTTTCAAGGAATTTAACATTGCACTAACTGATACTCTTGTTTGTAAAATGTATTGCAGGAATAAAGCCAATGCTGAAATTAATTCTTACTGATCCCGGTCCTCTGTCAAATCCCACAGCTTCTCCTGGGATTGTGTATCGCAGTGTGTTTTCCTGCCAAGTTGTCCTCACCTGCCCCTACCTTACTCACAGGTGGCTCGGAGCCAAGCCTGACAGACTGCTGGAAGGGAAACTAGCCACCATCTGGAATATCACAGCCTGCCAGAAACAACTGAAGCCAGCTCACCGACAAAAGTTACATTTACGTACTATTGTGTGTGGACCAGTATGCGTCTTTTAAAAGTAAAGCTATTTCTTTATTATTTTATCCACACGGAAGAAGTGATATTAAAATCCATTTGATGTAAGATAAAGTGTTAAGTAAATGCCACATATATGTAGCATTTACTACATATATGTGGCATTTACACACATGGAAAAAATGCACATAGGGAAAAAATGCAAAGCTTAAAGGGAATACCGTACATTTAAACAAGCACATATTTCTAATACCTTATGACAGAAAACACACTGTAGGGGATCTGAAGTGCTGGTTATGATTTCTTTCTCAAGCCACAAGTTGCCATGCGCATATTTTGTGCCTCGTTAGTATGTATAATTTTCTTTTTCAGTCCCCTTTTTGTTTGCCAGGAACTCCAGGCTTACAGTGTAAGCTATTATGCATGCTTTTTTGGCGTAAACAACACTTTTTTTTCTAATATAGAATATCTACTGTATAGGAGCCACCCACAGAGTGTCATATCCACGGATCTTCTTCTGCTTGTCTCTTGGGGATGAGACACTTTTTTTCTTTTTACTTAAATTAGCATATTCAAGCTATTACAATTCATATGCACTCTTTTATGTTTGCTTGTTTCAAAGGTGAAAGGAAGACACAAGAGCTATTATGCAGATGACATGGTTTGCATGTGTAAGGCTGCACACATGCAATCCTAAAATCTCCAAATATCAGTGAAGCTGAAATGTTTTACAGGAGCGAGAAAAGGTTCAAAAACAAGGTACAGTGCTGTGGGGCTGAATAAACAAATATTAAAATAATGCCATGAGTCCATCCATTTATTCTCTTCTGGGAGAGCTGGAGCCTATCCCAGCTACCATAGGGTGAGAAACAGGGGACACCCTGTACATGTTGCCAGGCTATCGCTGGGGCTTACAATAATGCACTGTACCATAATCTGGTGCTCTACATTTCTCTGAACATGTGTAATGCAAAGCAATACAATACTGTACACCCACAGACACACATGATACCAGTAGGTTTTTTTTTTATTCTTTTTCGATTTTTCTTGCTTTGAGCTGATGTAACCAGTACATTTCCCCAGGGTGGGATCAATAACATCTCATCTACATGTCATTATGTTTTGAGTTGACATAGATCTTTCACATTTGATGACCCACATAAGTATCAGACAGCTTGCATAAATAAAAACAAACAAACAAAAACAAAGAAAAAATAAAACGTATGAATGAAGCAGAGAGAAGAAAAATTATGCTCATGTCGAATTTTGACTTGATTAGAAATGCAGGATTTCAAGTGGATAGGAAAACCTTGAAATTATTTGAATGTCATGTCACAAATAAGCTGTAATATTGGAATGTTTACTCATCAATAACCCTTAAAATACCGTCATGATAACTTAATTCGTGACAAATGAAAGAAAATTGAATACTAATCCATGGAAAACATGCACGGCAGCATTTTACTTACCTCAAAAGCCTCAGTGAAGCCTCGATGAACTGCAGCCAGTAATTGCAGATAGCTCAGCGATTTTCCTGGCTTAATCCTACAGGGGGAGTTGTTACTCTACAGGTACTGGAGCACCTGGATGAAGGGAGGAAGAGAAAGACGAAAGAGGGAGGAGAGTGCAGCTGAGGTGAATGGCGAGATGGAAGCCACAGCCCGAAGCCTCAACACAGTCTGGAAGGGTAATCTAATCAGGTTTTTCCGAGACTCTCTTATCCCCATCTCTCACACACTTTCTGGGAAATAAGATGAGCTTATTCTTCATTTTTTAAGTGATCTTTTCCGTTTCATTATCTTCAAATACTTATGTAAAGGTATGAAAACAAGAGATAAACATGCCTGGGTATCCCCTGCAGGAAGTCTAGAAATCTAGACAGGTTTCAGGATATTTACTGGCACGAAAATCACAGAATTAAGGTAATTTAATTTAATGCTGATAGCGAGTCAGGACAATACTGTGTGTTTTAGTGTACATGTAACAATTTCGGGTTGGAGAATGGGTCATATACAAGCTTCTACCAAATAATATATCAGAGTATCTAGAAAAGTCTTTAAGAGACAGCATTTACCACAAAGGATTCAACACTTTCTCCACACTGTGTAGACAGAACAATCCCAGCGGGAAAGACTGACCCACAGGATAAAGACATTATCTACTATTTTACACCAGAAATTTCATATGGTGTACTGAAGAGTGCGGCTGTTAAAGCTGTCATAGTTACTTCCCAGCAATAAACCACTTTACTGTTCATCTCAAAGCAGTTAAAGAGTATAACACCAAAGCAGACCTCTTCATACATTTCTAAGACCCACATTTCAGTGCTAGTTGCAGAATTTAGCAGCTGCAAAATTGCTGCTGACATGTCCACTGAATTTATATGACTGACATCTTCTTACATCCTTTTTTTCTGCAGCTGTTAAAAGATGGAAAGGTTTTATTATAAGTTGTGTAAAAACACAAGATTATCCAGATAATCAAGAATAAGAAAACTAGTTGTAATTGTTAACAGTTAAAAATTTCTGCTATTATTTTAGCATTGCAAACAATATTACAAAAGTATAATACTGTGTTTATTATGTGTTCTTGACAAAACACAGACTGGATTCTTGTTAACTTATACATACAATCTTGTCCTTGTTTAATACTTTTTCTTATATAAAAACCGAACATTAAAAGAAATTTAAAAAAAAACAACCTGTGATTAGTGTTTAACTGTGATATATCACCAGAGCTGAATTATCATTGGATTTTCTTGAGAAATGAACAGAAAATTCTTCAGAAGCCAATTTCTATAATTGCTTTGTTTTCAGATCTAACTTATTTTAGAGCAAAGCTGTCACGGCTGCCGGGGCGAGCCGTGTGGTGTAGGAGGAAAAGGACCCAAAATGCAGGCAGTTGACTGGTGATGAGAGTGACGTTTATTTACAGAAGTGGCAGTGACAAAAACAGGCAAAGAAGGGTGGGGAGCTAACCGAGACCTAAACTTACTGCACATGTTGTGTTCTCATCCATGTCTCGCACATCTCCATCACTTTCCAGTCAGAGATGAAACAGAATGGTAATGGACAACATATTTTAAAGCTACTGATCAAGCCTGCTTCAATCTGTAATCATATGAAGGCTCGCAAATTTTACGAGGCATCTGTGGCGAACATCTGAAGACATTCAATGTAAATGCATACTGCTTCATGTATATGTCTTGATTACGGGAGGTTAATGGGCTGAGCTATAATTATCACGTTGATGAAAAGGTAAGCAGTTCATACTGACACTCCAGTAATGACCATGTTTGTAGAATTATATACATCCACATCCTACATGACGTGACATACGGATAATTTAGGTTTGGCTGGGGAAGCTGAAGTGAACGTCGGAGTCATTCAGTTATTTAGATGCCCTTCCATAACCTGAGGATGTGGGTTCATTTATGTCTTTTATTAGGTGAGAAAGGGTACTATTTTCTTTTATGAGCCAAATATCCTGGAGATTTGAGTCAGATTCAAGGCACCTGGTGATGGGAAGGATGAAAACTTTATTCATCTTTAACTATCTTTTTTAGTCTTGTGTATAGTTATTAGATGTCTATATTCCTCTTTGAAGAGGCAGGGCTTTAAAGGGAAAACAGTACAGATCAGTAATTGCTAGAAAGTTGGCAATAATCTCCCATATCCATAATGACAGAGAACATATATTTCTAGTGTTTTAAAAGTTGAAATCTTGCAGCAACGCAAACATCAATGTACAGAAACCTATTATGACCAATTAACTATCACTGGAAGTTCTTTAGAAAAGAAAAAAAAGCAACATTTAACAGACAAACAAGCCTCTTGGGTGGTATACAGACTCTGAGAACACATGACAGAAAACCTGCTAAAACATAACATGTAGTCATTGGTGTTTCGTATGTTTATGTCAAATTAATGAGCACAACTGCCAGTAAAGTCCCAATAAAATTCGGCTTTCTCTTCTTAGACAGATGTTGAAGATGATGGTGCAAGCCAATACCTGCATACTTATAAAGTGTCTCCTGGTGTGCTCATTTAATATCCACGCCATCATCTGGTGCAAATATTGATACCTTATGTATAAACTGCAGGAAGCTGATAACAACATCAGCATTGGTTCATTATCTTAGCAGTCTTGAAGATACATATATGCAGCAGCTTAGAATAAGAAAATGTGAAGAAATTGTAGGTTTCTTGTCACACATGCCACACACCAACATAGTCAGACCAGACATTAGCCAGTAACGTAACCTGCTACTCACTAGTATAAAGTCTCTGTGATGGTGGATTGTGCCGTGTAAGAACAGATCATCTGATTTTCTGTGCACTGACCATTAACTAGCAGGCTTTCTGTTTGCTGCCTCCTGCACGCTCCAGGCAGCTCCCACACCTAACCCACACAAAGTATTCCCAGTAGTGTGAACATGTCTAAAACAGACTATTTCCTGCTGTGTGCAACATGTGAGAAAGGACAACTGTGCAAAACAACAACCTTGTTAGCTGAATCTTTATGTCCAGTGGCTTTTCCATTGTAGCGTCTCTCATTATTAAACAGAGGTGGCACACCGAGTCAGAAGTTCACAGTGAGCTTGAATTTTGTGGCCAGATCATGTATTTCTGTGTTCATCTTCATGTGTGGGGGTTCAATGGCTCCACTTAATAATAATGGATTGGATTTATATAGCACTTTTCAAGGCACCCAAAGCGCTTTACAATGCCACTATTCATTCACTCTCACATTCATACACTGGTGGAGGCAAGCTACGGTTGTAGCCACAGCTGCCCTGGGGCAGACTGACAGAAGCAAGGCTGCCATATCGCGCCATCGGCCCCTCTGGCCAACACCAGTAGGCAGCAGGGTAAAGTGTCTTGCCCAAGGACACAACGACCAGGACAGAGAGCCCGGGGATCGAACCGGCGACCTTCCGGTTACAGATACGCTTCCCAACCCCCTGAGCCACTTGCTGGTTAACTCTACTGATAAGTTGTCATCAATATGATTGAATTCAGAATTCACTTAAAGATCTGTTGATTCAACATTAGACAAGAAGACTGTGTGAGTGATTCTAATGACTATTTTCTAGACATTTTGTTCTGACTTTAAAAACAAATTAAGGTTTTACATTTTGACGCTAGTCATAGATAAGAGTTGCCTCACAAATTTTGTTTTAACTGTCCCACTTTTAAGTATTTTGAGTAACTTGCACATCTTTTCAACGATCACTTAAATACTTTTTCCTCTTATTTTCATTATACCCAACCATATGGTGTCCTTTTGCTGTATCCTTATCATTTCTAAAACTCTGGCTTATTTGAGTTTTTGTAACACCAATCTGAGGTTATATCTTAGTGTCTGTTTTTATTGATCCCATGACTGTCACAACCAAGACAGGACACCAAAAAGTCAAAGCCTTAGACATGCAAGACTATCCATAAATGCTGGGTGATGTTTGGTGCTTCAGAATTTAAATCAAGTTCACAGGAGCCAAGCTGCCTCTCTATGCAGCCGCGCCATCACCCAAACAGCAGGGGTATCGAGCCGACATTCACTCTAATTATAAATCAACCTCCTGCTTAGTCTCCTCAGATTGCTCACACTGTTCTTGCTCTCTTCCTCTCTGACACTCACTCTTTTTTTCCTCTCAGTCTCTCTCCTACACTCTGTCTCTCTTTCTCTCTCTCCCTCTCGCCCACGTCTATCTGCAGCCAAATGCTGGTTCATCCGAGGTAAATCTGCACCGGATGAACAATCACCACCACAGTGGATGCAGTTTAGACCAGATTCTGAAAACTTCTTTTGAACAAACAGGTGTTCTGTCTGCAGATGGACCCCTCAAACATGTTTCTAACATTTAATTACAGCTGGTTGTATGAATGTCACTGACAAGTAAAGGTCGACATCTTTACATGGTAGCTTCGCAACCTGTAATTCTCATGCCTTCAATACCCCGCCTGACAGTAACACGCAGAACTGGAGATGTACCCTGTCATTATTAGTATATTGATGACGCACTGAACCTTCCATTAGTGGGCACATGGAACACATTGTAAAGTGTGACCTTAGGATGGCGCCAGATGAGAGGACATTTCAGATTTGACTCATTCCAGGCATACCTGTCAACTGCCATGAGTTTATGAGTCCTTAGCCTCACAAGCATCGCGATATTGTGGTTAACATATCATCACAAAACTTCACAGCAATCCCTTTGTGGTAATTCTCTCTGGACAAAGTTGTTTGATAAAAAAGCACAACTGGTTGATAATCTCATCCTTGCCCAATCCCAAATGATTTCAACATTAATGTAACGTTCAAGTTAAAAGTTCCATTTTTTTAGGAGTTATTTATCAACCATACCACTGAGTGTTTCTATTTCATTTCCTGCTGTTGTGAAGGTAATAATGGGGCACTATGTCATGTTGTTAAGGGATTCCCTGGATGCCTAGTCCACTGACCTGATCTGTAACCAGGTCACAATCCTCCTGACCCTGGTGATTTGGCCTGTAATGCCTAGTGTCGCAGTGGAATAAAATCTGCATCTCACGTTAATCTGTCCTTAATTACGGCAAACGTGAGCTTTGCAACGTGGCACAGGGTGTCACTTAAGGACAAACATCTGATGATTCAGTGTTGATACGTGCATGAGGGTTGCTCATTTGAATGCGTGCATACTTCTTCTTATTATAATAAAGACCATGCAAATCTCAACCGTTTTAAGGGAAAAGAAAATCCAGAAGGGTGGTGATGAGAGTCCTACCAGTTATTAGTGACAATCAGTGCATAGATAAGTCACATGAGCCAATGATACTATACAGCATTTAAGCCCCAAGAGTGTGCGTATAACCCGAGATGACCCTTCCAAACTGGAGCTCTAGTAAACAAGTTTGACTAAACAATTAAGTCAAAACCAGTGTACCAAAACCAAACCAACCACACTTACTGGTTTTGGGACATGTGGGAAATGTCTGTCTACAAATCCATGAGGAAATAACTGACTTGCATATCTGTTTTTCCATAACTGTCCCCTTTGCCTCTCCAGTTGTCTAAACCACAGTGTGGGGGGCCCTGCATTGTGGTGGCTGAGCTTAGGAAGGATTTAAACACTACTACTTAGCAGCTCTTAACCCCACTGACCCTTTTCGAACTAATACAAATCCTGTTGTGCGAGAGAATTACATTAAGCCCTTGCTTTGAACCCAGGCTTCAGTAAGCACATGGACAGGAACATTTATGCTAGATTGTTAGCTCTTAGCATAACTTGGTAGGTTAACTATGAGTTTTCTATTTTGATGTGTGCCGCTGATGTTGCTGTGCTAGACTGAAATGAATTGGTGGAGACATGGACCACACTGAGTTTTGTTTCTTTAAGATTTTAATGATGGTAACTTTTGATGTTTACTGCTGGCCCCTGATCACTGAAAAAGTGATATGAAAATGCAAGTGTGCATCAGTGGCTTACTCAAGTTGTCTGATGGTCTGTCATTTTGTTTATAACCGTATTTCTCCCCTTTACACACAATCTAAACAGAGAAGCTCAGCATCATGAAGTCATCCCATAAATTTCCTGATCTCACCTCTTTTAGCTGGGGCTGAAACAAAGTGGAGCCTGTGCAACAGGTGCTGGAAGGGATTCTTTTTTCCCTTTTTCTCACTTCTGAAATGATCCAGAGCGCGTTTTGTGAACAGAATGCAGTTTTCATACACAGACAACTGGCAGATGTAGTGCTGGGGCCTTTAACAATTTACATGACAGCAAATTAATTGTAAAATATAATAACAGCCCTGTAGACACACACACATCTTTTTGTTCCATTTTAGTTACACACTCTAGGCCTTTGCAATACCCCTGTGACATCATCCTGCTTTGAAACCTGGAGTTCTATTATGTTAACATCTTTTGGGGGGTTTTTTGTTTTGCTTTTTGGGATGTTGACATTGATTAAATGATTATGTTTAGTTAGAAAAAGGCATTTCTTTCTTCAATCCTAGAGGTTGATGTGCATTTTATACATTATTTAGATTTGTCATCAAGGTGGATGCTTTCATTAATTTTGTTAAGCAGGCCTGGCTGACTTGTCAGCCCATATGGCATGCCCCAGGTGATTATGAATAGGAAGTCTAATTTTTGTCTATGGTGCACTTCTGCATATGATACAACCACGACCCTTGACTTTCATTAATCTTCACATAAAGCGTGATCAAACAATTCTGGGGTGCGCCTCTTACAATGAAAAAACCTGGTCAGATTTAAATTGTGCTGATCTCCTACCATCCCATAAACAGTGTGACTGCATTGTCTGTTATTTTTAGAAGTCCTGTTATGTCCCCTCCTACTTGTAATGCTTGATCTTCTCCACTCTGCCACCACAGAAAACTTTAAGCTTGACTTTTGTTTTCGACAGGCAATTTGGGCTAAATAGAGCAGGTGGCAACCAAAGATTGAAAACCAAAGATGGCATATGCAGTAGGCTCTGTGCCTACACGCGTTAGCAATATACACGTTAGCATCTTGCTAAATTAGGACATTACAGGAAAAGTCCACATTGACAGTTTTACTGTTGTGTTTATGGTGCACATGGTGAAAAGTGACAGGTTGCAGGTGGAAATCGACTCAAAAATGATTTGGTTTAAAGAGAAGCCAATGTTTCACGTTTAAGCCCTCTAGAAGTTAGCGCTCCATGTAGCCAAACTGGAAGCTGTCTGGACATAACAGAGAAGATGGCCTTGAAGGGGAGATTTAAATTAGAGTTTTTTTGTTGTTCTTGTAAATTTTTTATTCACACCTTTTATATGACGTGTGGGCTGAGTCTCATAGTCAGGTAAACACTTGATTGTTATGATCTTTGTTTCTTTCTTTGTTCTATTTCTTTCTGCAAAATCAACAAATCCACAACCTCTTTTTTTTCACTTACAGCTGCCAAAATAAATTAAATCAATTTTAGAAGAATTTATGCAAATTCAGTAACTTGGAGTCAAAGAAAACGAATACCAGGTTGACTCTTAAGCAACCACGGTGTTATACCGGAACCAGTGTTGTTATAGCTGAACTGAGTCACTGCATTTGTTAACCACTTGCCGATTCTTCCAGTAACAGTATCTTTGCATTACGTCTCTACTGGAAATGCATGACTTCAGTGTAAGTTGAGACAACTCTGATGCAACAGCACATCACAAAAGCATGCCTGTTTTCATGAAAACCTTATCCCAGACACTGAAAACAATTAGTCACGAGCCAGACATTTAAAATAAAATTTCCTGTAAATCGTGATGAAAGAGCCTTATGTTGCACAAGTAAACACTAAAAATGAAAGAAAAAGGTCCATCCAGCTTTTTGTACCAAAAATGATCCCTGTGACTAAGTATCTCGAGGTATTTACTTGCTCTTCCTGTCTTTTACAGCAATTAAGTTGTACAAGACAGCTTTGAATTTGTGCAAGTAACTATAGCTGTGCACACTGGCCGTCTTGTTGTTTTTTAAACTCACCTCACAAACGCAAACCTGAACATTTTGGCTAATGTGAAAATCAACCATGGTCTCTCATTCACTCCATCTCTTCAAGGGCAAGCTGTTGGGCTGACATTCAAAAGTTCTTTTTTTCTGGCAAGGGAAAGCTGTTTTAGGTTAACACCCCCCCAGATTCTTGGAAAGCTTCATATTGTAGGCTATAGAAAGAGGGCCTCACTGCATAGTTTATGGAAACCTCAGGGAATAGTTCACAGTAAATGGAAGAAAAACAACAGAGTGCATAGGCCAGGACACAGAATGTGCAATTTTCTCTGTCAATTTGCATCAAACTCCAACATTTAAGACAACATTAATGAGAAAATTAAGTGCACTTTGAGCATCATCTGATAAACACAAAGAAAACTGAGAGGCTAATCTGTGGGGAGAGAGCAAGGTCTAACATAAGCTAGTTAACAAATATGCTGGCTCTCACACATGCCGAGCACGTACCCTCCACATACGCTCTGCTTCTCATTAAGCTCACTTACATGCTTCTCATTATGTTTGGGCCATCCTTTCCCTAGGCCTATAGCCTTATAGCTATTTATGTGTCAACTGAATTACCACGGAGAAGCATCTCTGTCTCACATGAATGTCTACTTCTTCTTCAGCCCGGTCTGATGTGTAACTCAACATGTGATCCTCCCCTGATCCTCGATTAGCCTTAACTGTCCCCTTGTGCTGCCTATATACTCACCATAAACTGTTAATACATTGAGGGCTAAGATGGTCGAAAAAAACATGACCCGGATTAAAGAGTTTGCTTGTGCATCGTCACATGAAAAGGGCAAAAAATGCCTAATTTTAGAGATAGGATTCATTTTACATGGTTGAAGTTCAGTTCTTTCTCATGACTGTTGCACCCCCCCCCCCCCCCCCCCCCAAAAAAAAAAAAAAAAAAACAAAACTGGCTAATCTCAAGGCAGCGAGTGTACGAGTCTGTCCTCGTCTGAACTTTGGGGTGGATAAAACGGCGAACACACAGCTGAGTCCTGCTGCTGCGTAGCCTCTCTCTCACTCTCTCTTCCTTTCTTTCTCTCTTTCTGCTCAGCATTAGCTTTGCTTTGCTCCATTGCCACCCGCTTGCTCTCAGCATGTCAACAAGTTAGATCTGAGATGTGACTGTGTCAAGTTGGACTCATGTCAGGTCTAAATATATATAAGAAGAATGCTATTTGGAATTCAAAGGAAGAGATACTAAAAGCGTTAATCAGGAGATAAGCGCACGTATGCAGATGCACACACAGACAAATAAATACGTATGGATGCCCATGCATAAATGACATTCAAAGCTATCCAGTTATCTAAATCCTAATGAAAAGTACAGCAATGACAAGGGTGTAGAAAAAAAAGGAGCTTCATTTCTGTGGCAACCAGGGAAACTGAAAGATGGAAAAACAAAAAATACTGCATTGCGTCGCAGTGTAAAATCTGAGTGACTGGTTCTTGCATAGCTCCAGCTTTATTATATCTTCCCACTCCGGCTGAATAAAGTCCACCACAAGAATAACAGTACAATAACAGGACTTTTTTCTTTTACCCCATGGCTTTTTAACCTACCAGCAAACTCCAAATAATCCTTTGCACCTATAGTTTCACAGAGGATGTGTATATTTCTCATCAGTGGTTTGTAGCCTGGCTGTGTAAATATTTAGGAGTGACCTGAATGTGGTCCAGATGTTCTTCATGAACAGCATGGGATGGCAAGGAGAGTGTTTCTCCACCATCTGTCCATAAACTTAAAGACTTTGATCAGAGAAGTTCTTGGATTTATCAACAAAAGGCTCGGCTGTACTGTGTAAGAATCGAAATGGTATTGTTATAGAGACTGCTTTTGCCCTATGAATAAATATGTCTGTGTCTCAGTACCAGTAATAACTACCATCGTCCTTTAGTGACTTTATAATATAAAGTGATCTGATACCCCAGCTGTCTCATTGCTCCTTTTTTGTTTTGTTTTTTGCATACTCCAATTTAGTGCATTGTTCCATTTGTCACTATGTCTGTTTATATATGCTGGAATTGGTATTGTGTTCATTTTATTGTCTGGTCTGACCACTCTTAATGATGTTAGTGCGATTGTGCCCTAAGAAGGAAATCATGTGTTTTGTTGAAATAAAATTGCAAATGGTCTGCCTTTACTGCCTGTATCTCCTTTTACAATTAGCAATCACCTGCCATAAGTGACATATTGGCATCTGCAACCCCTGCAACTTGGTGGGCAGCTGTCTTCATCACCACAGCCATCAGAACCACAAAAAGCAATGACCCAGCTTTTGCTATTGTTATTTAATTAAGGTTTTAACTGTTGATGTATCATAGCAAGATTAGCAGTGTGTGCTACATTGTTCACTTAAGAAAAATTTGACAAATAAAGCAAATATTTAAAGCCATTTTCCAGACAATGTCAGCAGAGTGCCTAAAGTTACACAATGGGAAGTAGCCTAGTATTCGCACTATTGCATTTGGTCTTGATGACTGGAAAAAATCTGCAGTCTAAATATAAGAAGAAAATTTTGCGAAGATCCAGACTATAATCTGCCAGCGTAGCAAGATGATAACACAGGGTAAAATTTCTTAAAATAAGAAAAAGGTTTTAGACATTTCATTCAAACTTTTTTAAGCAAAATAAACTCAAAACTAGCTCATAAATGCTTCTTTCAGTGACGCTTCTTTCTCACTTTGAGCATACATGAAGCAGGACCCTGTTAGTTCATCAACCATGAAGTATATCCTGCGCTGTTTTCACACTGGTGTAATCGGACATCCCACAAACTTTGCTTTAGGAAAGCTAGCGGCCATGTGCCAGGCTTGCCAGGCCTGTCTAGGAAAGGTCAGGCTTCCAGTGCGTGTGGGAAAACACACAGAGTTACTTAGACAAGACTCAGAGTGATAAACTTCACACCCAGGACAGTGCTCGAAATCACTTTGAGGTTGACAGTTTTGCTAATTGAGCTATCGTTTTACTGCGACACATCTTTATCAAGTTAGGACGAGTGCTACATTCGCCAGTGACAAAAACACAGATGAGTATCTTATGAAAAACAGCTTTTTGAGTGCTCATCAGTTATCTTGTAAGCCAAGTGTTGCTTACAAGACGTCAAACACATTAGATAGTGGAATAAACAGCGATTAATAGCGCTCTCATTACGCGTCTCAGTTTTCACCACAAAGTGCAGCATGAGTGTTTCACATCCAGCAATTCAAGAAAATGGTGCTGAGATAGCATACTAAACTGAACTAAGACTGGATTAAGAGGCAAGTGTTTTGTTTTGTTTTTACATTTGTACTTTGTGTATAAAGATCTTAAACCGCAGCTGCTGCTTTTCATTTGTTTGTGGTTTGTTACAAGCAAACTGCTTCTCAAAGAATCGTCTCAATTGTGTCAGCGTTCAGTTTGAAGTGCCAGAAATGTCTTTAATCTGCCATTTACTGTTCACCGCGCAAGCTGTCACAGAAATTCCTACATATTCCAAAAAACAATCTCTTAATGAATAGATGCCACAAAACCCCCCAAACCTTGTAAAATGTGTCAGTGACAATGCCCAGAGCAGAGGGGGTAAATTTAGGCCGTGCTAGTCCCTACAGTTGACATTGTATAGCCTGTATTTTCTTTCAGTTTGAGGCATTAGATCTCAGGTTTAATGACTCTTTTGCAGAAGAAAAAAACAATGAAACAATGAAAAGTAATTTGTTGCCACAGCTGTGTCCCCATCACTATGGGAAAAAAAATTATGGTATGTGGGGATTTTTTTTTAAACACACATGAGAATGAGTTATGACCGATCTACTTACTTACTCGGTTAAAAATGTAAGAAACACACTGAATTGCATTGCATTAAATTACACCTGGCAGACAGATCTGATCACACTGTGAGCCAAACCACCTCTGGAGGTCTGGCTGGCCTAACCACTTACCGATTACTCTTAGATGTAGACTCAAATAGTTCTTTAATACCAGGCTTGAATGTGGTCAAATCTGGTTTTTCTATTATCTTGTTCTCATCAGAAGTTTGCCAGGGCACATTTTGGGTTAATGACCTTATATTACCCACTCTGTTATTCTTTAAAAATGCATTTGAAAAGTATAGCTGTTTTGTTTTACACATATAGTCGGTGTGCTTGGGGCAAAATACTTGTAGAGCAGATGTGCTGAAATGGGATAGTGAGATCAAGGCGCCGGAACACAACAGCAACTCTACTGTAGAAATATGCCACGAGTGGGAATGTCTCAGACACGGATGTGCAATCAATTTTCCCAAGGGGCCGCATGTTGTGGAGGGCCAGACCTGATTTAAGCTTACACATTATTTTTAAATAACTGAGTGATAAGTTCACACTGCAGGTCAGTCTGTTTGATTGTCAATAGAGATGAATTTGCAGAGTCTAAATTGTTCAGTAGTTTCGTTTGTTTAAAACGTCTGAGTTTGCATGTTTCCTTATGGCCTTTTCCCTCCTTCCAGACGGCTCTAACACATTGGGTGCTACGTAGGTAGGTGTTTACTCCTTGAAAAACCTCTCACTTCCCCCACAAACACATTAAATATGGAACCATAAATTGAAAGTGGACTCTTTGCGGGCTTCTTATGTAATGCCACCGTATGATGGGTATGGTGATTTGAACAAAAAGTTTCTCAGCCCCGTGTAGGAGGAAAAGGACATTAACAACAGCTTTTTCTAGACAGAAACTCATGTTTGCAAAAGGTTTTTTTTCTCTCGTGAAGTCTTACTGCAGAAATAATTGTTATGAATTTATATACAGTTGATAAAATACTGAATTTTCTTTCATTTCCCTTTGGGTGTATCTTTAAAAACATGGGCAGGACAAGGGTTAGGGAGAATCTACCTACTGTATACACTGTACAGTATATTGTAGTAGCATTAGATATATTGGGGATGTAAGGCTGCTTGCTTACAGTCAAATCAAATCCTTCTGCTTAAAAGATTAAATTCAGTGGCAATCATGGCAAGGAGAAAGCACACAGATTTAATGTTACTGAAACGGAGAAGACAACTTAATCTTACTTCAACTTGCGCATCTTCACTGTAAACAGTCTCTACCAGCACTGAAAACTTGGAAAAAGCACAAGAATGCCAAGCTCTGTGTGTGTGTGTGTGTGTGTGTGTGTGTGTGTGTGTGTGTGTGTGTGTGTGTGTGTGTGTGTGTGTGAGAGAGAGTGAGAGAGAGAGAGAGCGAGAGCGTAACCCAGACTGATGTACCGATGTGCTGTAGCTGATTGATGGACACCTGGTGCACATCAGCTACGCGCATGGGAAATTTCTTAGAAATCCCTTTTAGAATGACCTAAATCTACATTTTTGTAAGGGCTGGTTATTTCAACAATGAAAGTTCGTGCTCAGGAGAAAAACAATCTCAAAGAATCAGACTGTGGCAAGTTTTTATTTATTCTATTATGGTTGCTTTTAATGGTAAAGGTTTTTCAGAGCCTCTCTAATCTGATGCATGATGGTATTTAAAATGCACCTAAGTAGTGTGTCTATCTTTGACTCTTCATTGTATGTGACTGAACAGCATACAGGCACAGTCTTAATTAACTGTGTATAATGACACTTTCTTTGCCATGCTAATTTTCTCCGGGCTTTTTAAGCACTGTTGGCTACCTTCCCTTCAGCCTATACAGGCATCTTTTTGTGCACTCTTTGCTTGTTTCTTTCCCAGTTATCTCTCCTTTCAAATCTCTTTAACCTCCACTTTATTGCTCCAAAGCCCTTATCCAAAACGCCTCGCCCTTTGCATGATTACAATACATAATGCGAAACAAAAATGATCTCCCATGTTGCCCAGAGTCTTAAACTGCATTGCTCTATTTATTTTGCATTTTGTATTTTGGCTGATACAGGCGCCGGTTCTTATTCATTCTTCCCTTTTAAATATTTAGGGAGCTACCTAAGATTAGCTGAGGGCATTGAGTTAGAGAAAAGTTTATTGTCTTGGTGTAATACAAAAAAAATTAAAAATGCAGTGACGCAATCAGCATTTACCTACAAGTACAATCTTTTCCTGAGCTTAAGTAAAAGTGCATCGTTCCCTAAAACCAAACACAGGCAGAGCTCGGGATAGAAATCCTAGAAAAAGCCTGTCAAACAGGCCTGAACTTTCTACTCCCTCTGTGTTACTTTTCCTCTATGTTATGCATGAATGCTTGGATTCATCAGCCTCTTCTTTTCTCAAGTGGTGAGTCACATACACCTGATTATGGCACAGAGTGTCCTGAGAAAACAAGGCCACTAAAGCAACAAATGCACTGCAAACACAGTGACCTCAAAAAAATCACTGGCGTCACTTGCGGTTTCTCGGTCACTACCTTGTCTCTCATACTCGCTCTAATTTAATCGCTCAGTCTCTTTCTGCAGTCTGAAACGGGACCTGAAGTGACCAGCACACGTTCCCACTGGGGGGTTCAGACTGATTCATGTGGGAGCTGCTGCAGAGCTTCGCACTTCTTGTCTTAATATGTCCAGGCAGATGAAAGGGGGAGCAAAGCAAACCGATGGCACAGACCAGTGCTGCATTTTCATTCCTTTGAAATGGGAGTGTGATGCCAGGATCCACCAGGGGGTCTTACAAAGCCAAGGCAATAATAAAGAGGAGAGGAGGGTTACGGGGAAGGGAGGAGGTGTAGTTGCAGATTGGTGAGAGAGAAGGGAAAATAAGGAAAACGAGACAGATGGAAGGGAGATGGTGTGAAAAAAGAGGAAGGGGAAAAAAAGCAGATCAGAGCTGCAGATGACGGCAAATGAAGTAATGTGCAACAACAGTCTGTAATGTGAAAATCCTTTAAAAGACTGGCTTTATTTTATAGCCTTTAAAAAGAGCATGAAATCTTTTGAAATAAGTGGGGGAAACAGTTTCTCTCGGTCCACACCGCACATAAATACATATGAATGAAACACCTGCGATCTGAAAATTCAAACACAGCTGGACTCAGTAAATTATCCCATTTTGTTGTTGGGTTGTTGAACACACTTATTTTGATCAACTTCAGAAGAAAACTAGAGAACAGAGTCTGACAGAGAATTCCAAATATTTGTAAGACTTTAATCGCCTGTCAAACATTTGAAGCACACCTCCCCCCGATGACACACAGGCATTATATAGCATTCTGCATTTCTGATGTAATATTATTTTTGGAACGGCCGCCGACAATTCACGCAGGGCACAAAAACAATCAGGGGCATATTTCACTAAAAAATGTTTTGCAGAGAAGATGTTCAGAAAGTAAATACGCATGTTTTATTTATTTATTCAATTGTATTTTGCTTACGCTTGAACTAAGATGTGCTTTTGACATCGTATTAGTCATACAGACGCGTGCTTTAGCCTCTGTTTAAATTTTTTAGCAGTGTATTTTCACACCGTAAAAAAAAGTCAGCTCTGAAAATCACAGATTTTTTATGACTCGGTTTCTTTTCTTAGTACAGTTGGAGAATGTAAAGCAACAGAACATATTATTCTACTGTGAATGAAAGAAATTCATCTAAATAATGACAGTAATCTTTTAGCTCACTTATTTTCAAATTTTCTCATATAACTCACATTTATTGTTCTTAAATTATGTTTAATTCAAACAATTTGTATTGCACAACTGGATCAATTCAGATCAATTCATTTCTACATACAGCCACACAATCTCTCCCCGACGTTGCCACAGATCTTTTTGACAAAAAGCCGACGTAGTTAAAATAGTTTCACAAATTTCGTTTTTCTGCTTAATTTAGGCAAAGCAAGTTTATTTATATAGCACAATTCAACAACAAGGTGATTCAAAGTGCTTTACAGAGACATTAAAAAACAAAAACAAATAAAAAGCATGATTTAAAATTGATTAAAAAAACAGTAGATAAAATCAGAACAGTAGATAAAATCAGTAGTTAAAATGTAAGTTTTGAAATTTAAGCTTAAACATGTGGATTAGGTGTTTTATTCAAATACAGCTGAGAATAGGTGAGTCTTCAACCTGGATTTAAATAAACTGAGTGTTTCAGCTGATCTGAGGCTTTCTGGGAGTTCAAGTTAGGAAAAAAAGTTTAGCTCAATGCTGAAAGCACTGTTTTTGGTTTCAAAGAGGCCCATTAGGAGCAAAAGAATACATGACAATGAAGCGCTTACTTAATAAATTCAGAAACATTTGAAAAAAATAACAAAAAAACTCAAAATCTTCAATAAAGTCCTTATAGCAGGGTCCAGAGTGCAAAAACGCCATGCCTCTGGGGCATAAAATAGCGGTATGTGTCTGGACGTGCACAAAAGAGACAAACAGAGCCCTTTGTGGTTTTATGTAGCTTTCCTAGTTACATTTAACCAGTGATGGGAATAACGACGTTACAAGTAACGGTGTTACTTTTTCCAGTAACGAGTAATCTGACTAATTACTATTTCTATCTTTACAACGACGTTACTAACAGGAAATTGCGGTCGCGTTACTATTTTTTAACAAACAGACGGTTGAAGCTGTGTTCAGCTTACTGCACGTAAGTAATCTGGGCGCTACAGCTTTAAGCAGCTGCGCGCGCTCCCGCGGACGGTAATCACTTTCTGGCAGACGATCACTTTTTGGCACAACACCTGTAGCTAAGGGGGCAAAACAATGGCATGAGTTTGACTGAGGAAGAATAAAGTAGTCGTGGTAAGCCAATCACATGGCCACTTCAAGATGACAAAGCAACAAGGTGATATATACCAGTTTTTAAATTGTGCTGATAGGCCACGTAAAACCAGAGTTATGATAAACAATATATACATGTGTTTTTTCCTCAATAGTTTTGTTATTGTCTAAGGACAGCGCTAGCAAGCACTCTCTGCTTGTGACCAAAAGCCCCCCCCCCCCCCAAAAAAAACCCAGCCCTTTCGTGTTGGTGGAAAAATGCACCATGTCGACCAATCAAAAAATTATATAGTAACATGACATGTGGTTGTTTAGGAAGAGGGGAAGTTTTAGGAGTGACTGCGAGAGAGAGAGACAGAAAGAGCAGAAAAAGAGAGAGAGCGAGTTTTGAGATGTGAGAGATTTGTGACTTTTAGTGTGTTTGGAGCGTGTAGTTAATGTGTTGTCTTGTGTAGTTAGTGTGTAGTGTTGTGGATAGTTTTGTGTTGTGTGTCAGAACAATGAGGCCACTGCTGTCTCCAGGTAGAAACCTGCTGCTGTCAGACCTGCAGGTATCAGGCTGTGATGTTCTCCTTTATTGTGGACAGAAATTGTTTAGGGTTTTTTTGGAGTGGCACAAATAATTTGTGTGGCATCTTATTGAATGCAGAACAGCTGATGGTTATGTAAATAGTTTGAAGTGGTTATTTTAAAAAGGGTCAAAGGTAAATGGCTGCAAATAACTTTGTTGTTTGCAAAACTTGTGCATAGGATTTTAAAATTGACAATTTATATTTGCATTTAAAGTTATGAAATATGATTAAATAAACATGTTTGTGGTTGTTACAGTAAAAAATATAACGTTTTCTACTCTGATTTTATGTTTTTTGTCTGATTTTAGATCAATTATGCTAATAAAGTATGTAAAAATGAAAACATAACTGTAATTTCAGACACGTGAGGTTGTGCTGAAAAGAATGATACCAAACAAGTCAAAGTAAATAGTTTTTAAAGGTGAAATCCATCCATCCATCCTCATTATCCGAGGCCGGGTCGCGGGGGCAGCAGCCTAAGCAAAGAGGCCCAGACCTCCCTCTCCCCAGCCACCTCCTCCAGCTTATCCGGGGGAACACCAAGGCGTTCCCAGGCCAGCCGAGAGATATAATCTCTCCAACGTGTCCTGGGTCTGCCCTGGGGCCCGGTGGAACATGCGTGGAACACCTCACCCAGGAGGCGCCCAGGGGGCATCCTTGTCAGATGCCTGAACCACCTCTGGTGGCTGTAGCTCAGGTGGCAGAGCAGGTCAGCCACTAATCAGAAGGTCGGTGGTTTGATCCCAGGCTGCATCCTGGCTGCATGCCAAATATCCTTGGGCAAGATACTAACCCCATGTTTGCCTACTGGTGGTTGTCAGAGGGCCCGGTGGCGCCAGTGTCCGGCAGCCTCGCCTCTGTCAGTGCGCCCCAGGGCAGCTGTGGCTACAATGTAGCTTGCTATCGCCAGTGTGTGTGAATGGGTGAATGACTGAATGTAGTGTAAAGCGCTTTGGGGTCCTATGGACTAGAAAAGCGCTATACAGATGCAGGCCATTTACCATTTTACCTCAGCTGGCTTCTTTCGATGTGGAGGAGCAGCAGCTCTACTCTGAGCCCCTCCCGGATGGCCAAACTTCTCACCCTATCTCTAAGGGAGAGGCCAGCCACCCTTCGGAGGAAGCTCATTTCTGCCGCTTGTATCCGCGATCTCGTTCTTTCGGTCACTACCCACAGCTCGTGGCCATAGGTGAGGGTAGGGACGTAGATCGACTGGTAAATTGAGAGCTTCGCTTTTACACTCAGCTCCCTCTTCACCACAACGGACCGGTGCAGCGTCCGCATCACTGCAGCTGCAACCCCAATCCGTCTGTCGATCTCCAGCTCCCTTCTCCCATCACTCGCGAACAAGACCCCGAGATACTTGAACTCCTCCACTTGGGGCAGGAACTCATCCCCGACCCGGAGTGGGCACTCCACCCTTTTCCGGCTGAGAACCATGGCCTCAGATTTGGAGGTGCTGATCCTCATTCCCGCTGCTTCACACTCGGCTGCGAACCGTTCCAGTGCGAGCTGGAGGCCCTTAAAGGTGAAATGTGGAGGGAAAATCAAAAGTAGCTAAAAATGGCCAATTATACTCTGGACCCCAGAGGGTTAAACTTTTTTTTTAAAGTAACGCAATAGTTACTTTTAAAGTAATTAATTACTTTTAGAATCTTGTAACTCAGTTACTAACTCAGTTACTTTTTTGAAGAAGTAACTAGTAACTGTAATTAATTACTTTTTCAAAGTAACTTGCCCAACACTGCATTTAACTGACTAAAATTAACTTGTTTCACACTGAGGGAGAAATCTGTGAAATAATAGTTATAATAGTGATTTAAACATGACTACCTTTAAAAGAGGGAGGAATTGTTGGTGCAGGGATTTCATGCATACGAAGAGATTAGTGAGTTTGTGGCTTGAGCTATAAAATCAAAAGTTGAACGTCTCCTAAAGTCTACAGAAAACTGATCCTGATGGAGATGAGTGAGAAAATGAAAGACTTATATTTCAGATTCAACTGGATCATTAAATGACAGAATTTTAACTACTAAAAATAATGTAGGAAAAGCAATTTGACTGTTTTTCACAAAACAGGATAATGTTGAGTAAACAATTTGAAACTGTTTAAATTACCTGGGGGGGGGGGGATAATTAAGTAAATAGGTAAAACCTCCATGAGCAATCACGTTTCACAGGTCATCCCAGTTAATGTCTGCGCCTCAGTTTGTTAACCTAGTCTGCCCTCAGCTTGCCTGAAAATCAGTGTTTTGCTTCACCTTCCTGTCCAGCATCATAAATGCTGCCAGTTGATGTTTGTCCCACTGCTTTAGCGGTATCCCGCAGAGACAACTCAGGGCAGAAAACACATCCTATTAAACACTGTTGAGTGCACAATGACCTTATGAGGACAGCAGTGCTTTAATTCTCCAGGGATTTGGTTTTTGGTAAACACATAAACCTCGCATTAACCTTTTCCACTCTTCAAAAGCAGCTAATTCTGGCTTATTTAAAACTGAAAGGACACATCGTTTGTGGATGGAAAACCAGGATTCAACATTCTTTCCCAAACTGTGAAAACTGAGTCACACTAAATGCTTTGTACTGCACCAAAATGTCGTACATGGCTGATTTTCAAAAAAAGAAACATCTGATCCCATTTCATCAAAAATAACAATTCATAAATGGACCAACATCACACAAGAGAACATAAAGAAAATTGTTTACAGCAGCTGTGAGTGCGCCTCAGGGGGCGAGAGACATCGAGACAGAGAAAGACAGACAGAGAGAGAGAGCGGGAGTGTATGTCAGAGGTTTTCTCACTCACCCTGTCTTGCCACCATCTGTCCTGAGGACTGGCATCAGTGTTACAGTGCACAGAAGGGAACTCACTAATAAGCTCAAACAGCAGTGAAAGAAGCCACATGAGGACATCGTGCGACATGCACACCATCATCATTACTTGGAGAGTGCAAATAAGGCCAGGGAACACTAAAGACTCTAGCCTGTGTGGAGACCTGCCAGAAACCCCTCAGACTACAGATAAAATATCTGTGAGAAACAAGCAAAGTTGCTCTCAAGGTTTTTTGTAAATAGCTTTGAAAGTATATTAACACACAGTAAAAGGATTTTGCTACAAATGAAAAGTAAATTGTAATAAAACCTTTGTTAAGTAGGTCAATCAGAAGCACTTTTTTCACCCCTCCCCCCAAGAAATATTAAAGAAGATACACATACATTTAGGCTTACTTTTTAAATGTTGTGCTGAAAGCGGACTGTTACGAGGATATGAAAATAAGTGTAGACTTGTGATGCTGCAACACAGACGGGCAGAGGTAGTGACGTAAACTGGCCAAATCTAGGCCAAGTATAGACTCATTCAACTGCAGCCGCAACTGCAGAACTACGCGAGCTGCACATGAAAAGAAAATGAAATTGGCTTTAAAATTGCAGGACTGCACCATTCAGACGTGCATCATCTATTGGTGGAGAAAGCGAAAGTTCCTGCACTTCTGGCACTTGTGCCACCTGCAGGCAGTGCGCGTTACGGTGTGTTCAGACAAGCACGGAGCGCGTTTTCACCTTGTTTCAGTCGAGAAGATTTGCATGCTGAACGCGCCATGCAGTCTGGCCATTTTTGCCCTGAGCAGTAAATGTACGAAATGTAAATGACTGTATGTCTAGAGTGTGTTCAGCACAGGCTCCGACACTGCTGTTCTTTCTGCTGTTTTGCTTCTTTATTCTTTCATCTCTGGAGCTTTAACCGCCCCGCAGTGAGCAAAAAGCTGAAAAATAGTTCCAAATATTGTCTTAGCCTCAGCTCGCACCACTCAGAGCAACTATGCATCAGTAAGTTCTCACCTTTTCATTGACTTTCCACTGCATTTAAATTTACGACGTCAACACAGCAGCCCTAACGGCTCCTTCTTTTGTGCCGCTTCTTATATATTTTTGTCTTTTTTTCCTACTCGCAGTTTAAATCCACAAGTGCAATTTCATTTGCTCAAACTAGCTGCGTCCTAATGGAGTTATTAAATCGTTTACCTGATGAAATGTTGTCCTCTATCCACAGACAATGCCCACAGCAGCTCAGATGTCAGCACTTCTCTTGAGATCTGGCGTGGAAATGCGTTGTTTTGTTTAACGCCAGACAAAGAGAGACAGAAACTAATATCAGCTAAACCATCTAAACTTCAACAGGTTGTATTTTTGAAACACTAGCACAGACCCTAAAGGTATACTGCAGAGACATCACAATGCCATCAAAGTTAAAGACTGTATAGAGTGACAGTATCGGTGACACCTTGACAGTCTCACAGAAGACGAGGATTTCAAAAACATCAAGCATTTCTTATTCTTTCAGAAAAGGTAAAAGTAGGTTTAGAAAAAAGAAAGAAAGAAAGAAAGTAAATTGTTAAAACGCTGTTTCTTCAAAGACTTCTTTTCTGGCGTGCTTAAACTGAAGGACTACTTGAATCGTCTCGTGAGCGATGTGACCAGCAAGATGAAACAGATTATTATAACACGTTGGTTCACTCCTCATTGGCTCGCCAGTTGCTGAGATACAAACAGCCCATGGGACAAGCAACAGCAGTTCATTCAAGTTGAGCGTGAACACTAGTTCTCTTTGATTTAGACGGGGTCAGGGAAGGTGAAGCAGAGGATGGGGAAGAGGTAGATTTTTTATCCTCTATTCAATTCAGTGCAATGAGAGAGAGATATCAGTGACTTGAAAGAGAAGGAGCAAGCATTGAAACTTATCATAAATCTGTTTTGTGGGTTAGTCTTTATGATATTTCATCAGTTGTGGTTTCTGGAGTTTCGCCAACTCAACAAGTAAGCAGCAGAAAAGGGCTGTTTTCCCAGATCTGCATTGTCCTCAGATGAACCTGGAGCCACTGCCAAGAATCCAGCAAAGTTTATAGGAGGTAAAAGTAAGTAGGTTAGAATACATCTCTGGTTTTCAGCAGCAAGAACAAAAGAGTAATTCCTCAAAGCAAATTTAGGCACAGTAGGTGAGCCTTTTTTCCACCAGCACACTTCTGTTTTCGCGCTGTGAGAAAGTAAAGAAGGTTTAGATAATAGAGTGTTAATACAGTTTCAGCGTGGGGAGGAAGCAAAGGGGGAAGGAGTAGGAAGGTTGGCGGAGGGAGAAAACGGCTCCGAAGTGAAAGAGCTGGAGGATTAAACGACGGCAGATATGTTAAAATGTCTCCCAAAAAAGAGAACGGCAGATTGAGGAATGGTGAGTCAGCTGCTGAATTCATTACAGTCATGTTTCTGCTTCCCAGTCTAAATGAGACGCCCAATAAAGAAGCAGCCTGTCATCACACGCATCTCTTGTAGCAGTGAAACATACCAGGCACATTATAAGCAAACGTCCCATTTATTCTCTTTAAGTCAAACATCAGGTCTGTGCAATATGAAGTCTGATCAGATGCCACTGTCCACGCATATTTGAACACTTTTAAACACATCTAACAGGATTTAATTTGTAGGTACAACACGCTATCGATAATGTTACGATTACATTAACAACGCCGATGTTTCCTGTTATTAATTTTTTGAAATGTCTGCCTTTGTTCAGGTCATTGAATTGGTTGTTTTTGCTCAGCCTATAATCAAACAAATTAAGATGCCAAAAATTTATCAGGTTATACTTGAGCTTAAGAAACATTCAGTTTTAGGTGTTAGATCAAGTGGTGTTTAATATTTAAGGAAAAAGCATGATGCAGAAAATATGTAGATACAGTAACACATACTAGTATTTCGTGAGTTTAAAATTTCCAAAGAAACAAAGTCAGATAGAAAAAGGAAAAAGGCCAAAATAAGACAGTATACCAAATGAAATAAAATTAGTCTAATACTACAGCCTGACAATAAATCCTGTATTCATAAAGGTTAAAATGTTTGATGTTAAAATATATTAAGATGGTATTTATTGTATCTTCAACATTAAAACAGCCTGTCGAATATCGTGTGGTTCCCACACATGTCTCAGAAACAACTCGGACCCATTTACGCATCAGAATGAATCCTCTGCAGGGACTCTTGCGGCATTTGGCACTGAGACATTGGCAGTGAAGCTTTTGAATTCGTAGACTGTCGAAAGGCTTCTCTGGGGTTTAGGCTCTTCTAGTGCATCCTGCAGGTGCTCAATTGATAATAATAATAAAATTTTGTGACCTGATGTGGGGTCAGGTCATGCTTCTTGCTTTTTTGTTGATTACCTCAAACCACTCTTGGGAAGTTTTAGTATTGCGGTGGGACATGTTGCTCTGCTGCTGGTGGTCCCTGCTGTCAGGGGCTGCCATTGCCTTGGGGGTGCGCATTTGATTCGCAACAATATTTAGGTGGGTGGTACCAGTAAATAACGTCCACACGGATCCCAGGATCCAAAAATTCCCAGCTGAGTATAGTATTTACGAGATACAACATGATGATCAATGTTATTTACTTCTGCTGTCGGTGGTTTTAATTTTGTGGCTGATTGGTGTAAATAGCATCATGAAACCTCACCATCAACACCTGCCTGAAACAGTTTGAACAAAGCTAAACATTGTAATTGTCATGATAAAGTGATGACTGACTGTGGAGTCAAAACACAGATACACAATCTTAGCAAAATGGTTTGAGGATTTCTGAAAAACTCATACGTGTCTCTGTCGGATTACATAATAACTGATATATGATCTTGAGAAAAATCCTTTTGTTAAGCTGATGAACCGCACACACACACAAAAATTGGACAGCGATATCAACTTACAGTTTCTCTTCCCTCCATCTGCTGTCTGACTCATCAGAATGACTGTGACCCACAGACAAATGACATCTTTACTTGTGTGGTTTACAGACGTCTTGCAGTCATACATGACATGGATTTACCGTAACAGGAGATTAGGGCTTAACCGATATACCATGTGATCTCTAGACCAGGAATGCTTTTGTTAAATAAGCACACCAGACCGGTAAATGGCATTTTAGTCTATAATGGCTAATATGTATGACCAGATGTTAAATCCCTGTGGAGCACAAAAAGATTTTAAACAGAACACCCTTCAAAAAGCACGGTCGGTTACTGAGTCATTAACATTGATCCCACAGATTAATGGACATGGATCTGATGAGGATATATGTACTTCCTATGTCTAATCATCTCATGTGTAATAATATCTGCTCTGCATCAGAGGGGTGAGAATCTCTGGCTTAAAATGATGTCATTCAGTTGCTTTTATTAAGGTGTAAGTTGGGTTAAAATCATTTTTCTTTGTCTGTCATTCTATAAAAAATCCCATGTGATTAGCAGCATACATACAAGAAGAAATGAAAGTTACTGCTTTCCTTCCGGAGTTGCTTAATTTGTACATTTGTTTTAGCGTTGATGCAACAAATGAAGCATTACTTCCCATGAGAAGATATTTTTATTTTATTCCCAGTTGTCACATAACACATGCAAAATATTGCTACACCTTCACCTGGGATGCTTCAAATTACAGAGGAAATAAAACATGCACATGTCTTCTTCTTCTCGTGGTGATTCTGTTCCTACTCATACCTTATGAAATTTTAAATAAGAATTTGAAAACACATTAAACACATACATGGTACAAAACATATAGCAACTACTGTAAAGAAACTTCAGTTTTTTATTGCCAGAATGTGAAAGAAGTTTGTACAAACTTATGAACTGATTATATTATTTGACAATGTTATGCTGCAGTGTTTCCTGATAATCAAACTAGACAGGCTCTAAAGGAAAATATGACACTTCTAAAACAATCTAACCAACTTGTATTTTCATAACCGTTAACTGTTTGCTTGTGTTTTTGACAGAAGCTACACATCTAGTGTCTGTTAACTGTCCGATGTGTCAGCTCTGCTTTAGCTTAATCCACAGGCTGTTTAGGTTTTTAAAAAAATCCATAACATGCAACATTACTCCGAGAACCTGCCTTTAGTCGTAGTATCATCCTTCCCTCTGGAAACGAGTTGGTGTCTTTTTTATATACGTGTCGCACGTGTGGCTGTTTATTTCGATGGGTGAAATCTCACTGGTGTTTTATTGTCCTTCCCCGGTGAGAATGCCACTTTATTAAAAGTCTTTTAAAAGTTTCCGATACCTCCTTTAACTTGTGTTCTTTATAATTTGTCTTTCAATTTCTAAGGCTTCTTCTAAAGGTTTATTTTTGTGAAAGTCTCTAACAGCTGTGGTGAGAAGGTTTGGAAGGATTTTGGATGTATTGTTGAAGAAATCCCCCAAAGTCTTGTTCCAGTGTTTGCTTTAATGGGGTGTTTATTGATATTCCGGTATACAGCTTAGAGACACAGACAGTGGGTCTGTGCAACATGTTGTAAGGTTGATGAGATCGCGATATCTGGCAGACAGATGACAGCAACAACAGGGTGATGAAATCAAGGAATCAAAACACTCGAGGAAACTGTCTCCACTGCAGTGTTAAAAACGGGGATAGGTTGCAGGTTAGTAGATGATGTAGAGAAGTAGTCACATTACATTTTTCTGTGATGAAATTCAGTAATCACATTACAGTTACTGAAATTATTTATTTAATTTCCATTAGTCTTTCAACTACTTGCATGATGTGTGGATAACAAAAAGAGGGGCCCTTTCCCTGCATCGTTTTGCTACTGGCAGTGTACTTAATTCCTGTGGCGGGAGAGCATTTGCAGCATTTCACTAGTAAAAATATGAACATGACTTTCAGTTATATTAAAGAAAAGGACAAAAACATGATGGCAACGTGCAAATTACACAAAGGCCAGAGACAAGTCTGCATTGCTGCTAACATGACATCAACTTTTTCCAAGCATCTGCAAAGACAATGTGCTAACACTAAGCTAGCAGCAAAGAACCTGAAGCTGAGTGCATACTGAGTTCATTCAAGCAGCCAAAGGTTGATTTTCAGCAGGTAACAAACACAGCGATCAGCAGGTGAGCTTGTAGCTTTGTAGCCTCAGTTTCTACCTGCAGCTGTTTTTTAAATTTGTTTTGTGCATGTGTGGCAGACTTCAGCTGTTTAGTGCAATGATTTGATAATCAGACAAGACGAGGTGTGAATTCCAACACCATAACTATTCATTATTTGAACCTTTATTGTCATATGAATTGAGTCTGTATAGACAAAAAAAATAGCTAACTGGCACCTAGCTAAACTCTGGGCGGGACAGAAACCCTAAACCAAAGTCTGATGAGCACCTCTTCAGTAAAACAACATCTGTCATTGTTCTTCTTGGGAACAGGCATTGCAAAATCAGTACACTGATTAGAATAAAACCTCTGAAACAAAATAAGGCTGTAAATGTATCTTGCCTGTTCACAATGCTACACGAATGACCAGTGTAGACCTACGGCATTTTATCTTTCAGTCTGTGCATAGATTCAGTAGATAACTCCAGCATGGTCTCCCTATCTTAACATGCTATTGTTGGAAGCACATGAAGAAACTAAACACAGCCTAGCCCTAAAACGACATCAGCTGGTTGTGGAGGCCACAATCTAAGCTGTGTAAAGATTCAATAGAGTACAAATGAAGCTTAAACCATCCTTTCCTCTGTGTGGTTTTCCCCTCTTGATGGTTGCCTACCAGCTTTGCTCAACCATGTGGTCTGACAATACAACAGGATAAATGGAATATCAATGAAATTTAGAGGTGATTGGTATAAAGCATACATGGTGAGAGGGTGTTGCAGGCAAAGCAGTGAATCAGTGAGTTTAATTTTCTGTATCGATGGCATTTAATTTTTTGAGTTCAGTCAGCCATGCCCATCCGATTATCTCAGGCTCAAAAAAAGTGTATTTTCTTTTTCAGAAATGATGTCAGTGTATGTTATCTATTCAACTAAATGACTTTTCCCCCCCTAAATTGTTGTTATCTGATTATGAGTATTAAAAATTGTGATGTAGTTTAGATAGTCTGAAGTCTACTTTGAACTAGGCCATTATTGGCTGTCTGCGTTTAACAGTGTGCACATGGCCTGCCTAATCTTGTTTTGTGGTACAGTCCGCCCGACAATGCCGCACAGTCTTTTTACATGTGGCAGATATTTTTGTTTTTTGTATCAGACAACTGGCACAAAAACAGTGGAGACCTCAGTCCTTACACCAGGAAAGAAAAAAATCAAAACAAAAACCAACAAGAAGAAATCAAAACAAACCAAAGGTGTTCCACATTTTTGGAGACGTCTGAGTGAGGCGAGGAGCACTGGCACCCTTTTACTCAACAAACAGATGTGTCCACTTGTGTTGTGATGGAGGACAAAAGAAAAGGATTTGGGACGCATGAAAAACAATTTTGGCTGAGAGTGATTTGAAATGTAAGACCTCACAATTCACAGCAGGAATGTGTTACTAGTTTGACTTTGTTTTTCTTCTGAGTTTAAGTTAAGAATTATGAGAAATAAAAGCTTTTTTTTTCTTTTTAAAAAAAGTGTTTGTTTGTTTTGTTTTTTAAAAATTGTCTTTTTTGTTTTCCAGAGTCAGCCTTTTAAGCTCAGATTTTTTATGATAAAAATTTCCTCAAATGTAACTGCTCCCCCCCCCCCAATGTCACATTAATGATTTTGCATATCCTTATATTTCTCCCACAGTTGTACCTAAGACTTGCTTTTAACATCTCTTTTGATATTCTGATGATTAAAAACAAAAACAAATTATATATGAGAGACTGCCCATAACGCAGCGCTTTGGTGCACCCTATCCAGCACCGTTGGCTTTTGGCTGTGACTACAAGCTGCGGAATTGACAGAAGGTAATCCCCGCCATGTGAGGCCTCGACCCCGGTTTGGAGGCGGGGTGTGATTCATTCAAATCTGCCAGTGCTATAAAAAGAGGGGAAGTTGCAAGTAACCCAACTTCAACTCACAAGATCGTGGCATAACGCTAGACAAATCGGGTTGTTATTAGAGGTGATAATGAATACTCTTAAAACTATTAAAAATGCAATAGTTTGTTTAGTCCTGTTGCCTCGTTTTTTGGTGGCAGCTGTCATGTTTTGGCTGCTTGACTTTTTATGCATAAGAAAAAGAGTGTTCTTCAGGATGAAGGAGCAGGAGGGCGATGCCATTGATCCTCCTCTGTGCATATCGGACTCCAATCGGCTCTTCAGCCTTGAGTCCCTTAAGGCAGTCTGGCACGGACACAAACTGGACTTCCTGAAAGCAGCGCATCTTGGACAGGTAGCGCCCAACACCGAAGTTGTCCAGCTGGAGGATCAGCGGCGCAGCCGTATCCTCGACTACGCACAGGACAAGAGACCGCTTATCCTCAATTTTGGCAGCTGCACCTGACCACCGTTCATGGCACGTCTGAAGGCTTTCCAGGAGGTTGTGAGGGAGAATGCAGACATAGCAGACTCTTTAGTTGTATACATCGAGGAAGCACACCCCTCCGACGGCTGGATGAGCACCGACGCGCCATATCAGATCCCCAAACACCGGTGTCTGGAGGACAGGCTGAACGCTGCGCAGCTGATGCATCTGGAAGTGCCCGGCAGCCTGGTCGTGGTTGACAGCATGGAAAACTCCTCCAACGCTGCATACGGAGCTTATTTTGACAGACTTTATATCCTGCAGGAGGGAAAGATAGTTTACCAGGGTGGTAGAGGACCTGAGGGGTATCGGATCTCAGAGCTCAGAGACTGGCTGAATCGATATAGAGACGGGCTGGACAGATCCAATAACCAAGTTATACACGTGTAGATTAATTTTCACACTTTTAGAGCTGCTACTTAAAAATAAAACAACATATGCTGCATTTTTTCAGTATTGTAACTACCCTTAGATAGATTTTCATTAATGGTGTATTTATTTTTTCATAAGGGACTGAATTAAAGAAAGGTGCTGTATAGGGTGTCCTCCTTCCTTTAATACTGGACATCTATACATCCTCTTAGGACCCACCTACAAAAGGTTAGTTTGTTTGGACTTTGGTGCCGAACACATGCACTTTGTATATGTCTGTATACGTTCTTTTTTCTCCTCGTGGAAATGCGCCTCTATGATTTTTTTCCCCCACTCGGGACTTAGAGATGTGCGCATCACTTTGCTCACCAGTATTGTTATGAAGTTCGGTTTTTAAATGGGATAAATCCAGAGAACCGATATTGATGTTTTCCATACTAGTGAGAAGAGTGAAGATGGTTCTCTCTGCCTTGCGTGGCGCAAAAAGACTTTGTAAATGTTCCGTTTTATGGATGGCATTTTATTGTATCCAATAAATTCTTTGGTTTACTCCTTCTTTTGGCCTTTTTTGTTTATTTGTTTGTTGTAAGCACAATACTTAAAGTGGACAAGTTAAATTATTGGTGCCTGCATGCAAGCCAGGGTTATGGCATGCGCGCGCGCGTGTGTGTCTTTATATTTTGTTTTTACAATGAAGCATGCTGTGTACAGATTTAACTGCCATTCGGTCTCGTAGAAGTGAAAGACGATTGCTCATCTGAAAGATGTTTTAGATTAAATCTTTCTCAAGAGCATAACGGTAATTTTGTTTAAATTGAATCAATTTCAATATTTTTTCTCTAAAATCAGCCATTTGCTGCAAGCAAGTTTTCTCTTTGCAAAAATGGTGAAATATTGCATTTGTAATTAGTGGTCAACCACTTAAACTATATAGTTGGTTATGGTGGGATGGCTCTAGGAAAAAAAGAGAGAGAGAGAAAAAATCCATTGTTCTCCACACCCCCACCTTCCTAAACCTTTGACCTCTTACAATTAAATGAGGATCATCAGAGTTTATCCTATTATGCTAAGTGATACTTCCACCTGCAAGGGTCTAAATACACTAATGTTTTCAGGGTTAGCAAACCAATCCCACATCAGAACACAGTCCTTCAAAACGTCAGACGTCTGCAGCTAATACTGAATATCAATGCCGTGGCATCACCCGGTCTAAAAACATGCATAATGATTTGTAATGATCTAATGTGATTTAATTCAGCCATGCAGCGTAAAAAGTATAAAGCTGAAGAAAGAGCTCTTCTGATGCTTCAGACACAGGTCACAACGCAATGAAGACACAACAGTGGGCAATGGCTTGGACACAGATGACTCAGGAAATCATATAATAACTGTGACACAGCCCTTACATGGAGCAACATCTTGTCAGATGATTTGGTTCCCTGTGTCGTTATTATTCATAGTCAGCTTTGGGATACAGAGTCCTTACCTCCAGCAAGGAGTCACAACCAGGGGCACAAATCACTGTAGACACAACACAACAAGCTTTTAGAAATGTAAATGTATTGACGACACAAGGATGCTCTTTGTTGTCAAAGTGGGTTTTTTTTTTCCTTTGTCAGAAAACGGTTCTTATGAATCACTGCTTTGAAATGAATCAGAGTTTGACTAAATATCACTTGGTCTGTGAGATAAGTGGGTGGAGTTGATGGAAATGAAAGGAGGCTTTTGTTATGGTTCAGGAAAACTACATCGCTCTGATTTCTCTTTTATCCAACAAATTATCATTAAATTTGAATAAATCTAAACTTATGTTATTTGGAAATAGTAGTTTAAATACAAATGCAAAGATTCAAATAAATGGTGTTGATATTGAAAGAGTCAGTGAAAATAAATTTCTGGGGGTAATAATAGATGAAAAACTTAACTGGAGAGCTCACGTAAGATATATTCATTCCAAAGTATCACGAAGCATTGCAGTACTAAACAAGGCAAAACAGGTATTCGACAGAACATCACTTCATATTCTCTACTGTTCACTGGTTTCACCATACTTAAGCTATTGTGCAGAGGTCTGGGGCAATAACTATAAAACCACATTACATTCACTTTTTACTCTTCAAAAGAAAGCAATTCGAATCATCCACAATGCAGGTTATAGGGAACATACAAACTCACTATTTTTGCAGTCTGAAATATTGAAAATTGACGATATAGTGAAATTCCAAACAGCACAAATTCTATTCAAAGCAAAAAACAAAGAACTGCCAGGTAATATTCAGAGTATGTTTTTTTTGAAAGAAGGAAGTTATAATTTAAGGGGTTTTTGTAACTTCAAAACAATGAAGGTACGTACTACAAGAAAAGGCTTTTGTGTTTCTGTTCAAGGAGTGAAACTATGGAACAAACTGAATATGGAATTAAAGCAATGTCCAAACATAAAACTGTTCAAAAAGAGTTATAAAAATATGATCTTCTCGATCTATAAAGAAAAGGAAAATATTTAAATTAAGTGAATGTCTCTATTTAAAAACAAACAAACAAAAAATTCATGATGTGATATTATAGTATATAGTATATCAGAAATCTGTTCACTATTTTTATTACAAATTATATCAGTAAGGAAGCTGACTAAATATTCACTGATAATTTATGGGACAGGGGTGGGATTAAATAAGTGTATACTTCTTCCCACTCCCTTTCAACATGTAAATTAATCAGAATGTTTTTTTGTATGTAATTTGTCTAGTATATTTTTTTTCTCTCATTTCTTTTCTAAATGTACTTGTATATTGTTCACATGTTGAAATAAATTACCAATCAATCAATACCAATCAATCACGGCAGTAAAACAGACAATGCCCTTGCAGTTTAAAGTATCTGGCCACCAGACCTTTTTCAGTGTCTGTGGTCCCAGGATTAGACACTCAGCAGCCAATTGACACGCTCACCCCACATTAGTCTCCCATAATAAAGAAATGTACTAAAAAAATGTTGTTGAGCATCACAAGAGCATAAATATTGCACAGATAAAATGGAACCCACCTTGGTTGACCTGACAATAGTTTATAGCAGACATCTTTTTGTTTTAGGAACTCACAAGCCCAAAACATTTGGCGCCAGAGTAACAGAGAGGAGAATCAACTCCAGCACTGTTAAAGAACATGTTGCTGGTCTGACTACAGAGGTTTACCAGTGACCCGACTTTACGGCTCATCTGGAACACATTTAACACACAAACACACAGTATTTATGCGGAGCTGACAGCTGACAGAGGGGTACCTGCCTGAGTGAAATATAACTTTCAGTGTATCCAGTGTGCACCCCTCAAAAGAGACCCCAACTGGAATGCTTTAGATTTGGATTCTTTCCATGTGTGATTTTCCATATGCTGAGTCTCATCTCTCTGCGGAGAGGCAGACAGGAACAAAGGGTTAAGGGTCTCCGGCTATGTGGTGAGATTTAACTTTTGCTGCTCTGTTTTGTTTTATGACTTGAAGGGAGCAGACTGGGTCTGCTGAGGTGGTTTTTTTCTGCTTCCCTGGTCAGCTTTGAAGGTGAGGGCCCCTCTCTCCCCAGGGTCATAACTCCACAAATGAATGTCTGGTGGTGGGGAGCGAGGGGGGCCTCAGCACACACAAAAAGGTTTCAGGGAAACTAGCGTGTTACTACTTAACCAGCTTTTAAACCATCTATTTTATAATGGTCAAAAAGAAATCCAAATTCTGAAGTGAAACACACAAATAGAATAGAATAGAATAGAATAGCCTTTATTGCCATTGTACAGAGTACAACGAAATTGGAAATAGAGGCACTATATGGAAATAAGAAGTGTTGCATTATTAACATGAACTCGTTTCATGTTTTATTTTTGCAGTACAGATGCTAAAAGATATTTCAATTTTCTGTTTAAGGATAGGTTTAGTATGTGTGTGTTTGTGTGAGTGTGTGTGTCAGATGAGGGATATGCAGGAACACAGCAGGAGTCCCTGAAACATTTTCCAATGAAGCTCAGTCAGCAGTGAAAAATGGCTGGTTGTAACTTGGAAAAAACACTGATTGTCACCCCAATCGTGAACTGAAATGGCCTGGCAACAAAGTGGAAAATGAGCTGTTATGTGGGACAGGCAGCACTCATCCCCGAGTCTTGTGATGGCTTGCATTATTGTGCAGAACAAGAGCAGCGGAATGGAAGCTGCAAAACATAACCTACATATTTTTACAATCTTACCAAGTATGCAGTTTCCATACATTACAAATATATATTATATATAGGAAATATTAAAATACTAATCAAGCAAAACATTTAAAAAATAATGGTTTTGTATAGATTTAAATGATATAGTGGCAGCTGTCTTGTTTCCAGATGTATAAAAACTGTGTATAACTTATAATTAACTGATGAAAGCAAAATGCAGTGTTCTCAGTGCATTGAAATGCTGCACTCGGTGTCCAGCTTGTGGCTATAGCCTTTCCTCTTTCTTTAGATGGATGACACCCTGTGGCCATACTTGGTGACTGCATAGCTTTTTTTTAGAGCAGACTGAAGCACAGTGAGTGGAACACAGCTGAACTCTTGATGTTGGAGAGCCTTAATGGAAAACAGAAAGCCTCCGACTATATTGTTAAAGAAATGTCAGTCCTACTTGAAGAACTGACGATGTGTTTATCATTCTGATATTGAAATGAACAACGCTTTAATTGAATGTTTAGTGCTGGATTCTTTAGATGTTATAATAAAGTTCTATGTGATGAGCTTTTAATGTTCAAAGGAAATTTGCCATGTCTCTGGCCCACGATGGCAGTTAGAGGAAACTGTTTTAAATATTTAGATGTTAAAGCCTGTGCACAATTATTCTCCACTTATACAAGTGTTTTCACTTACGCACCTCTTTGGGCCTTTTCTGGGGACAATTTAGGAATGTAGAAGTGCTCCATAAAAATCTGCACACTCCCTGCTCTTGGTTTTGTTGCACCTGTCAAATTCACAATTTCTCCTCACCTACAAAATCATGTGTAGTCGGGCCTCGTCATATCTTAATGACCTCATTGTTAGCATGTTATACTTCGTTATGCTGCAGTAAGCTTAGATTTCTGTGGCTTCCCATCATGCTAAGCCTTTCTTCTTTCACTCTTGATATGTTTATACATCAATATTGTTCAATCTCCCCCCACCCCCAGTCAGTAGCTGCAGATGGCCGCTCCTCCCTCAGCCTGGTTCTGCTGGAGGGTTCTTCCTGTTAAAAATCAGTTTTTCCTTCCCACTGTCACAAAGTGCTTGCTCTAGGGAGTAGTCTGATTCTTGAGTATTCTAATATTATAGGGTCTTTATTTTATAATATAAATCTCCTTGATGAGTCTTGTTGTAAATGTATGTTATGTGAATAAAACTGGATTGAATTGCAGACATTAGATTAGGAAAACTTCATCCGGTTATACACTGTTTATAGTTTACAGTCTGAAATGTACACACGGTGGATCAAACAGCAAGTTTGAGAGGTTGTAACTTGGAACAAGCTTCTAGTCACTACAATCACTTCAGCCTGGCACTTTCCTGCTATCTGTTCTGCTTCTATTCTTTAAAATGGTAATAAATGCAAATTGAGAGTTACTCTATTATATCAAAATTAAGTCAAAATGAACTCGACATGAAACAAGAGAGGCAGGATCTACTACTCTACTACTAACTTATTATTCTCATTAACACACAGTTTGAAGAAACTGTAATTTCACCTTAAACTAACCGGGCACATAAACACAATTTGACTGAAACAATTTGAAACTGTCTTTTTCCTGTTTACTGTCCTTTGCTACAGTCTCCAACATACACTGCACTTGCTATCTTTTCCAGCCATGGTTGATAGTATAAAAAATAGCAAACACATGATCAAATCCAAAGATCTAACAGAGAAACAATGTATCATAAAAAAGAACTTATAAAAACATCTTTATTACAATTTGTAGAACATTTTAGGCTTTTACGAGGGGTTGACCTGCCAGATTTGACATGGCTGTCTGGAATGGTGCCGTAGAGGAGTAATGTATAACTGTACCAGAAGATGGAGACACAGACTGTTATCTGAAACCTTTACAGCCAGTGGAGGCGTGTGGACAGAGCCTTTATTATCACTCTGCTGAGAACCATCAAGACGGCCTTGGGGAAAAATTTATGAAGGAGATCAGAGCAGGAGAGCAGATGTTTGTATGATTTTAGAACAGGTGGTGGTGGTGCACTCGCAGCATGTGTATCAGTTGGACTTTGCACTGTTAAACAGCTGACGCACTGTATGAGCCTTGGGGAGGATCTGATCTTGTCTCCAACTGTCTGTTGTGTGAAGAAAACAGCAGCTAAAAGCAATAAAATCAAGACCAATGACCAACTAAGGTGGAAATCAAGTCAAATACAAGACTAAAGTCACCTTTGTGTACAAGCATGTGACACTGCAAGCATTTTAGTTAGGCGGACACATTGTGGCGTATTTTATTAAAAGCGATAGACAAGCAAACGTTTTCAAAGTACAACAGTGAATTATCTCAGAATAATACAAGTCCTAAATGACTGTAATTGCAACCTCCTGCTAGATAAACCACTTGTACATCATTATGTTTTACTTCTGCATGTCAGAAAATGAAATGTAGATAACCAGCCAATTAGAGAGTTATGATAAACAATAAGGAGGCTGAAGGGGACTTACTGAGAAAGCGACAGAATCTTTAACCTTGAAATCCCAGCAATCCTCATATCAGCAGTGATGCTTTACACACAGTACTATTCACATCAGTCTGCATATTTCCTGTGTAACAGACGTGTATTTTCAATATTTTGACATATATTAGGTTTTCATGGGAATCACGTTTCCTCCATTTAGAGTGGATGGCCATCTCATGCGTGAAGCAAACTAATAACACTGAAACAGGTGTTGCAGTACCAATTTCAGAGCTCATTGATGCATAATAACACTGACAGTAAGACGCACTAGTGGAAAATCTTATAAAAGCTCATGGAACACGAGTTTTAGAACGACCAGGGATTAATCATTGATATAAATAGGTGAAAACGAGTTAGCAAAACAAATAATGTCATTATATCAGACTCGACATCTATACTTACTTTTCAAATTAATGTCTGATATGATGCAGTGGGTAGCAGCTGTGTGGTATATGAAAAAGTAAATTACCTTTTTAGACATCTGAAATACATTTATTACATTAAAAACAACATTTTCTGTAGAGTTCATCCCTGCAGGATTTGCACAGCTGTTTGGGTGGCATGTAACACGATCTATAGCCACGTGTTATTTGCACTGAAAACACTCACAATATGTATTTTTGCATTTATAAAGAATCTGGAAATTCACAACATGCTGTATGAAGGAGGTTTGGGCTACAATAAACGATGACGTCTTATTGGCTTATCTTTGAAATGAGAGATTGCAGCTCTGATGGTGCTCATGAAAGTACAAACTAAAAGTCAGCAGCTCAGTCACTTTGTACCGACTATTATGAATTCAAATATATTTTTCATTTTCTTAATTAACCCCACTTCCTAATTAGATCAACTCATGAGAAAGAAGTAAATAGAAAGAGGCCACACAATGACATATTTTTAACAACATGCTATGTGAGAGAACATGTTTCACATAATTATACATTTTAATGGTAATTTTGGATTAAAAATACATTTACAAACCAGCGTCATGTATATCCATTTGGTCCAGCAGACTTTACATTCAAACATGTACCGGGATAGCCCACCAGCTCTCGGTTATACACACTTTAAACACAACTGCACGACAGTCATAGCTTTTTAATCGCTGCTATTTTTACACATTCACATTCAACTTCTTCCAGGGGGAGTGTGGGTGAGGACGAGATGATATTATCAGATGGAGGTGTAGTGCCTCCCAAAGCTGGTGAGTCTAATCTTCTCTGGCAGGATGATGTTTACCGAGTGTTCCGCCTCTTCCTGGCTTGTGCTGCCAGCTTCTCTCAGCAGGTGCTCCCTTTGCTGCCGGACAAGCTGGCTGTACTTGGCATTCGCCAGCCACGTCTCACAGCGGCCAAAAAACACAATGCCTGTAGTGCCCAAGATGACCAGGCAGGTGAGCAGTGCTAGCAAGCTGAAGCAGACAAGCTGACCATGCGTAACGAGGACACCGGACGAGTGAACCGTCTCCTTCAGGGTGATCTTGAGCAGATCTCTCTCAGGTGGTCTCAGCAATTTGTGGAAGGCATGAGCGGGGAGGGAGTAGTGCTGTGGAGTCAGAGCAAACACTCTGTCCACAGGCTTGGCAGCAACCGGCTTGGATCTGTTTCTTGGTCTGTGCAGCAGGGAGCATGTGGGACCTGTAAACCATTTCTGGCAAATGCACCGGAAGGTTCCATCAGGTTGACCGACACAGGTGCCCTCGTTGGCACAGGGCCGCCCGGCGCAGGGAGAGAGGCTGGTGGTGTCATTACAAGTGAAACCAGTGAAGCCGTGTGGACAGACACATGTGAAAGTCAGGCCATGGTTTGTACAGTTGCCACCGTTGAGGCAAGGGTTAGGCTGGCAGCTGTCAATGCCGATCTCACAGAAGTCTCCGGAAAATCCAGGGGGACATAAGCAGGAAGAAAAGGCTGCTGAGCCCTCGGCATCCATACATGTGCCTCCGTTCTGGCAAGGAGAGCTGGAGGACAGGACATAAGAGACATAAAGGAAAACAGAGTGTCCTGTGATTTACATAAATGTAGAGCAGTACAGTGCATGCTTTAGCCTGTGGTTATAAAACAGCAATAAGCAGGGGGAAATTGGTTTAATCATACGTGTCGATTTCAAGGTAGAGATGTTAATGGCAAATTTACAGGAATAATAAAGGAATCAATATTCCTCAACAGGGGAGAAAATTCCTCTAATCTTAAAGCTACAAAAAAATCTCACTGAATTACCAGAAATATGAGTTTTCACAAAGCTGGAATAAACATTTATTGTACATACATGGTTGTCCTTTCATTTAAGGATTTGATGCATTTGATGTTACATAAAATGTAAAAGTTCAAGGAAAGTGTAATTAACAATGAGCAAAATTAGTGTTGTTGTTAAACGCAACAGCTCCTTCCGACAAACATGAAATTCAAAGTAAGGAAAATGCTGTTGCCTGCTGTGTGCGCTTTATGTGTTAACTACATTTCTAAATAACAATACAGTTCCTTATCAAACATTTCCTTGCTTCCGTCCTGCTCTGTCGTGCACAATTGCACAACAATTGCCTGACCTCAGTTTGTGCAGGATGAAAATGATAGAGTTGATCACAGCATTTCCAGATATGCACATTTCTGTGGATTTAAGACAAATATGGCAGATAAATACCGAGGTAATAAACTAGTAGTCAAGCTAATTACTTTCTAGAGAGTAGGAAAGTTTTATAACTTGTTTTTGAAGAAGTGAGAAATGTATAATACATTACTTTTTTTGAGTAATGACTCTAACACTGTGATGAATATGAACTGCTACTAGCAATTATTTATTTATTAATCTGGGGGTTACACTCATGATTATTTTCTTGTTCTTCAGGAAAATAAAAGGGCAAAGATGAGGCTGTATTGATAAATACCCAATACACCTTTTGAAACTGCTTATTTTGACCAAGCTCCTGTCTTTTTACAAAAACACACAGTTTATTAGACAATTTAGACCAAAAAAAGCATCAGACCTTCACAAACAAAAGGCTGAAACTGAGACACAACTGCAAAATTACTGAATCAATCGAAGTCAAAACTTGTAATTGCTACTGCACGTAATGCTTATTAATACTGTGATATTGATTTCGGTCATTTCTCTCAGCACTAATGGCTTATTTTGTGCAAATTAAAAATCTGTACGAGTATCATGATGACGCCTCAGCGCTGCATCTGCTAATCTTCTCGCAGCCGTATAAGCAGCAGATCTGATCGATGTAACCATGCTTCACAAAGTGCATGATGAGAACCTGTTATATAAAGTAATCAATATCTGTAGGAGTATTTCATGTAATTACACAAGTCTCTAACACTGTGCCTCAGTGAGTCAAAAGAATAATAGCGCCATCCTTTTTTAGAAGCCTCTGGTGCCTCGCAGAGGAGCTGATTAATGAAACCTCGTGCAGGGTTTCTAATTGAGATGAATTCCCCCAGAATACAAGTCAAGGTTCAGTTGTCTCACTGTTGGGATTAAATGATTATTTTTTTAACCAGAAACAAAGCCAAAAAAATAATCCTGGATATAGCATTATTAACCACTGAGAGAAGTCCAAGCAATGCACTTACAGTGGGGCAAAAAAGTATTTAGTCAGCCACCGATTGTGCAAGTTCCCCCACTTAAAATGATGACAGAGGTCAGTAATTTGCACCAGAGGTACACTTCAACTGTGAGAGACAGAATGTGAAAAAAAAATCCATGAATTCACATGGTAGGATTTGTAAAGAATTTATTCGTAAATCAGGGTGGAAAATAAGTATTTGGTCACCTCAAACAAGGAAAATCTCTGGCTCTCACAGACCAGTTTGCCAGAGAGCACATGGATGATACAGCAGAGGATTGGGAGAATGTCATGTGGTCAGATGGAACCAAAGTAGAACTTTTTGGTATAAACTCAACTCGTCGTGTTTGGAGGAAGAAGAATACTGAGTTGCATCCCAAGAACACCATACCTACTGTGAAGCATGGGGGTGGAAACATCATGCTATGGGGCTGTTTTTCTGCCAAGGGGACAGGACGACTGATCCGTGTTAAGGACAGAATGAATGGGGCCATGTATCGTGAGATTTTGAGCCAAAACCTCCTTCCATCAGTGAGAACTTTGAAGATGAAACGAGGCTGGGTCTTCCAACATGACAATGATCCAAAACACACCGCCCGGGCAACAAAGGAGTGGCTCCGTAAGAAGCATTTGAAAGTCCTGGAGTGGCCTAGCCAGTCTCCAGACCTCAACCCCATAGAAAATCTGTGGCGGGAGTTGAAAGTCCGTGTTGCTCGGCGACAGCCCCAAAACATCACTGCTCTCGAGAAGATCTGCATGGAGGAATGGGCCAAAATACCAGCTACTGTGTGTGCAAACCTGGTAAAGACCTATAGTAAACGTTTGACCTCTGTTATTGCCAACAAAGGTTATGTTACAAAGTATTGAGTTGTATTTTTGTTATTGACCAAATACTTATTTTCCACCCTGATTTACGAATAAATTCTTTACAAATCCTACCATGTGGATTCATGGATTTTTTTTTCACATTCTGTCTCTCACAGTTGAAGTGTACCTCTGGTGCAAATTACTGACCTCTGTCATCATTTTAAGTGGGAGAACTTGCACAATCGGTGGCTGACTAAATACTTTTTTGCCCCACTGTAGCTGTATGACATAAGATGTGGAGATGGATTTGCTGCTGAGGGCAGCACAGTGATGCCTCCCAACCTGCGAGGAGCTTATCCAAGGCTGGATTGGATAAGCGATTAAGAAAATGAATGGATGGGTAATTATTTTTGAAAATAAGAGGAGAGCTGACAATTCTCTATCGATGTTATGTAAGCTATTGAATTTTAGGTGTATTTCAAGTCAACAACAAGGCTGCCTGACAGAGGAAAATACATGCTGTGGTTCAGAGTGTGGAGGGCTGTGTCAGACAACTGAATCCCCAGAGAGTCTTTTATATTCATTTGACAGGCAGGAGGAAGATTCCTTCAGGGACCAATTCTGTCTGCAACCCATCTGTGTGCAGGCACGGGATGCAAGGCTGTTTTTGTTGTGATATTATCTCAAATGTCCAGGCAGGGTTTGTGTTTAAAAGCATCACCTACCATTGAACGGATGACCAGATTAATACTCAAATGTTGCTCATAAGCCAGTAAAAGTGGAACGTTTTTAGGAATGTGACTCTAACAGCTTAAGTAGTGGTAAAAGCAAATAGATGTGATTAACCTGAGAAACTTATCTCTAAGTTCAAATATAAGTTCTGTGTTAACATGGCAGGGCTCTTTGCAGCATATTTTCCAATCAGAAGTTGAATCTTATATATCGATAATATTGGATATTACATTAAAAATGACAAAACTCTGATTTTGAGTCGGTTTACAACAGTTACTATTTTTTGCAGGTAATGAGGCCCCCGACAGACATGAGTAGATGCTCTAAAATTTTCCTGGCGATGCTCTCCCGGGGCTTCGGTACAGCCAGCTGTCATGAAAGCAATCGCGGATTTCATCATTATGCAAATGATTTCCAGCCTGTGCATTTTCGTGCACACCTGTTGTTATCCAACTGATTTTGGAGAACCACTGATATCTCTAGGATAGAAGCCTGCTTTGTTGCTGTCATCTTTTTGACCCCCACCTCTTCCCCTCTTTGTTGACATTCAACTCCACCTAAATCTAAAAGTCAACTCGCAATCAGCTGGGAGCCACGCGTGAGCTCTGTTGTGCTTGGACTAACACTGAGACAACACACACTCACAGACAGTGAAATAAATCCATTGAAATGAAAGCTCAGACTTAAGAGATTAATGAATCAGATCAGTTGTTTTATTTTAAATTTATGGTGCTGAAGAGCGCACAACAAAGCATCAAAATGTAACTGTCCAAATATTTAGGCCTTTGGAACAATCATATCAACGAGTGATGACCCTTGTGCTACGGTAATATGATATTTCTGAACGATCTGCCAAAGGCCTTGAAATTCATCTTTGATACAGACGGATGTTAAGTGCGCATCAGTTGTGTTCTCCAGCTGCCAAAGGACGAGCGGATTACTGGTCACATTCTGAGTGATGGAGTATCTGAAATGTGACAAGCAATTATGGTGTATTTGATCTTGAAAATTTGACTTTAAAGGATGAAGCCTCTGAAGTGGGATGCAGCTTATGATGCTGCCCTGGTACACACAGTCAGCTACTTTAGGGAGGAGCACAATAAACATAGCTGCAGGACTACAAATTTACTGAAATTCTTTCTTTATACAACCGAGCTGTCTTGGATTTGACATGAAGGGGAATTGTTTGCCCAAAGCCATATTTTGTGTTTGTTTTGGCTAAGTGAGCCTCATCATCTTACACATTGCAGTGTTTTACAATTGCTGGTTGAAAGTAAAGCATGATTCCATCATGCAAAAAAACAACAAAGATCAAATGAGTACAAAGCATGGTATGAATGTGACACTGGGGTATTTGGCTCCAATTTACTTCATGGCTGACCGTGTTAGCGACCAACAGTTTAAAGTTAGTGGAGAAGGACATTTGATACAGAATATGGGCATAGCATCTAGATCTTAAACTTAAGCCAACACAATATGCATTATCTCTACTCTTCAAGAGGGCCAGTTGCTCTGATTGGAAGAAGTGCTCTGATTGCATATAAGTCAAGGACTGACTTTATTCATGGCCCTGAGTAAATACTTTTCTTATGGATTCATAGTGTTAATCAATATTTTCAAGTGTTATTTAGTCCAGCATAAACTTTAAGTTGTACATTATGTTCCCATTTAAAGTGGAACTGATGATAAATCAGTGCAAGCTTTAGTCTGTGGCTCTCTTTTGATTGGCAAGTCATTTAATGTATGAGTGTGCAGTTTGTTCCACCTCTTGCATCACATCTGGTTTAAAAAAAACAAGCTGGCAATAGCCGAAAGCTAAAGGCAAGGCTTCAAAAAGGTTATGATGATCTATTATATACAGCCAGTGTTTGCAAATAAGCCACTTTTTGTCACGGTTCCTGGGTTTTGGACCAGGGCTTTTAAGTTTGGGGATTTTTAGGTTTCTCTATTTTTCCTTTCTGTTTTCCCAGTCATGTCCCCGTGTTTCTCTGGTCCCTCAGTGTTTTGTCTCCATTGTTGTCTGGTTTCCCTGTTTGTTCTGGCAAGTTAGTCCCGGTCTCTCTGTTTATCACTTCCTGTTTTATCTCGACAGTCCTTCATCTCACCCGCGTCATGTTTTGCATCCCCCGTCTCGTCAGTTAGATTCTATTCAGCTGTGTTCCCCCAGGTGTTTCCACTCACTGCCTCCCTCATGGTGTGTGACTCGTTGTCTGCCTGTGTAGCCTCAAGTCAGTTTATTCCTGCTTAGCTCAGTTTGTGTTTTTTGTTTCTTTTGCCCTTTTGTCAGCGTTAAAATGAAGCTGTGATTTTGAGTTACGACAATCTGCTGAGTCCTGCATCTAGAGCCACACTCTGTTCACTGCAAACCCGTTCCCATGACACTTCTGACAGATATAAAAATACTGGCGGCCGCCGGTGCTTCCCCTCAGGCTCCTACTAGATGCACTTGTGGTACGAATTTGAAAATCCTACGTCGCCTCGTTCTAGAGTTGACATGTTCACCTACCCAGCCAGTGTTGTGATAATAATATCCCATCACCCTTTTACAGCCGAGGAGGTAAAAGGTGTGACTGTTATGTTATGTTTACGATTTGTTGCTCTATTGTATAGTATTGTACATTGTATAGTATAGTCTGAGGGCTGATATACCTACCTACACGCATACTAAATAGCAATAGAGCAATTAGGAAAAAATAACCATAAAATATTTGAGGGAACATAGGGGATAAGACTGAAAATAAGTATTCCCCTGCTTATGAACTCAAAAGTTTTTTGTACCCATTTGTAAGACAAAGTCCTCTCCTCCGGTGGCAGTTTTCTCCAGAGAAGCCAGGGGGGCAGACACACAGGTATCGTCCCTCTCCGGTCTCTATGCAAGTGGCATTAATAGCACAAGGCCTGGATGAACACAAGCGAATATCTGTGGTAAAAAGAGAAAGGAAAAAAAAATACTAATAAGTATGCTGTTTTTAGATCTTGTAGGTTCTCTCTCTCTCCCTGTGTCTCTGTGGCTGATTTTTCCTCTCGTCTTTGTTTCCACTCTCACACTACACTCCCCACCACAGCATCTTGTCACCAAGAACAAAACTGAGAACATAACCAACTGCGTTACACAGGCAAGTGGCTCATATGCTCCAACAGAATAAAAGATGCACTATGCGTGCTGATAAAGAGGTCACACTGAGCTGGAAGCCAGAAAAAAATCTCTCTTCTTCTTCCTTTGTTTCTTCCTTTGTTTCTTCCTTTGCTCCAGGGTCTCCAAGTCCTTTTGTGTGATAATGGCCACTATAGATACTATGATTATAATCAAAATCCTTAAACTAAAATAGGGCATCTAATTAAATGTTAATGTGACTTTAACAATAACATTTTCATCGGGGTATTTTCATAAATTAATAACGCATGCGTTATTCAATGGCACAAGGGAAGGTAGTTTATCATGAGGATGTTGGCAGTTTTATTAGGGGTTTCAGCTTTCCTTGTTGTTGGCAGATTTCCATAGTCAGATTATTTATGCTCCGACTATGCCCTTGGGAAAAATACAGTTAACTATATTATAGAGACCAGCCTGATCTCTCTGGACCCATGTATCTCTAGAGCTCTGTGACTCACCCTGACCTCTTGTATATCAGTATTGGGGGCAGATTGAGATAGGAGTGCCTGGGGAGCCTAATGACACTTACCTTGGTCACAAAGGCTGCCCACCCAGCCCTCCTCACAGATACACTGCCATGCCTTCTCACATGTGCCGTGCAGACAGCCAGGGAAGGGTACACAGTGGTCACAGTTGTCTCCTTGCCACCCTGGTTTGCACCTGAATGAGGTTAAATAAAGGCATTAAATCTGAACTATTAATACACCACCCAATGAGCTTCGCAGTCCTGCTCTTGGTCCGATATTATCTGCATGTTTTTACAATTAAAGTGACATCAAATGCTGCGATTTACGATTGCTGTAATTGGTTAATCTTTCTAAATACCCACAGCAACAGGGTACAGTCATTTTGGCTAAAGAGTAGATTCAGAAGGTTTTGCCAGAAACAAAAACATGAGGAAACCTTTTAAATTATCTGTCGGGATAACAATGCTTTTTACTGTTTAAACAAAGAACAGACTTGGCAGCTGACTTACACATAATGCAAGCGCCAAAAACAGAGATTCACTTGGCTGAATTGTTATTGTATTTCTCCAAAAGCCATTTGCTTCTCCTGAGGTAAAATAGAATCTACACAGAAATCTGAGGTCGTTCAGTACCTGCACTTCCCGGGCTTCTCACAAAAACCCTTTTCTGTGCTGCACCCTGTGCTGCATTCCCAACCTTTGAGAAAGGAAGACATCAGCATGTTGGCATCACAAAATAAAAAACACACACGAAAGATTCACAACAATAAAATATTAAATCCCTGGTCTTCTATTTCCACGCAGGGAGAAAAGGAGTTGGGGTTGTTTCTTTTTTATTTTTTCATGAACTGACTCAAATCTCTTTGTGTCGCTGTCAGCTGCCTCGGCTGATCGAAATCTAAGATTACCTTTGACGATGTTTGTCACGGAGAGAATTAAGACCACAGCTGTGAGATGCATCGTAATTTCGAGGAAGACCCCTTTTGTCCTGCAAAATACAAAGCAGCTGATATAAAGAGCTCTCGCTTCGTGGAGAAGCGACATCTTCCATCTAGAAAAAGGACACTAGTTAAAAGTTGATTTTTGAAAAAAGAAAACCACGTTAAGATTCGTTCACAATTAAGAGGATCCTACACAAAAAGATCTACATAGCGCTTTTAGATTTTTAGTTTTAAAAATATATCTGTACGAGATTTTTTTTAAAATACACTGAGCTTGACTTTAAATATAAATATAAATGCATATGCATGTATATATTTGGGGGTGATTTACTGTATTCCTGTTTATTTTTGGAAACTGACGCACCTGAACCGTATGCGTCTTCTCCCAAAGGTATCCATTACGCACGAGCACGCAGAAAATGAGAAAAGACATTCATTTAAACACAATCTTCATCTTTTTTTTTTTAATAAAAAACAAAAACCTCTGACTTAAATGAACTGCCTTACCTATGTTGCCCAGTCGTTCTGCTCCCAAGTGACTTCGACCATATTTCACAGGTTTGCTTTTTTCTGCTTTCTTTCCTTTAATCCAAGCAACGTGCTAATGAAAGTGATACCACAGGTGTACTCGTGGTCTGGCTGCTGAAGGTGGACCTGAAGGTTTTGACGGGACTGCTGCATCGTGAAGCGTCCCAGTGCTGCATGCTCCTCCCACCTTCTGAGGGAGAATGCGTGCACCAATCTGACCCCGTGGGAGAGAAGTGCAATAGTTGTACAGTAGTCACATTAGCTGGCTGGCTGACTTTAGTTTGCAAATGTCTAACTTTATGTCTAACTTTGGGCAAAACAAAGGAAGAAAACAAGAAAGAAAACAAACGAACCCATGTCTACGGATATCTTGTTTGTTTTTCACGCAATAATAAATTATTCAAAGGTGATGGAGACACATGATTCTTGTACACGTGATTCTTCATCTTTATTTTTGGAAATTGGACACACCTGAAGTATATACGTCTTCTCTCAAAGGTATCCATTACGCACGAGCCCCACAGACAGGGAGAAACAGTTAAGGCTTAGGTACATAACTAGGCCGTGTATTTGAAATATTAAAAGTAAGGGTATATCTGAAATGTCCAATTTTGGCGTTAATTATTAATTTTATTATAGTAGACTTATTTAATATTAATACTCGTGTTAACCACAGATTTATTTTGCTAAATATAATAAAGCATTTATTGCAAGAGCTTTTATACAGAACTCCTTATGACATTTGGGCTGAACATTACTTTTAGCCAAATAATATGAAGGAACAACACAATGTGAAATTTCTACTGCACAGAAGGGAAAAAAATGTAAGAACAAGAATAAATGTTGTTATTTTCGTTTCACCAGGTCTGAAAATCAACCTCACATACAAAGAAAAACACACGATGCAAACGAGATAAAAAGCAAAAAAGCAAACAATCAGTCACAACGTATTTTGAAAGCAAGCCAGAGGACACTGATGGAAGAATATTGCACTATACTTTATCCAAACGTCAAAAAAATTGCACTGTTGAGAGAACAGAAGTTCAATGTCATAAATTTTTACGTATCTTCAAGAAATATGGAAATAATATAGATAGATAGATCGATAGATAGATAGATAGATAGATGGGGGTGTGTGTGTGTGTGTGTGTGTGTGTGTGTGTGTGTGTGTGTGTGTGTGTGTGAGAGAGAGAATCATTATCCCTATAAGAAACTGGAATTGGGATATGCAGTAAAGCGTGATAAAAGAGAAATACTTTTTTACTTTAGTACTTCAAATTTGTAGTTAAGCGCAGTATTGAGAAAATGTGCTTAGTTATTCTCCTCCTTTTATGCTGCCTAAGGGAGGAACCCTTTCCCCATTTTCAAATTATATTGATTGACTTTCCATACACAGCGCCTACCAGTCATGTGCCGTTCTATTCTTAGTCCACTTATTGCTGTCCATAATCTTCCCTTATCCTTCCCAAGGGCAGGGAATGGTATTTTCCTTCCCATGCAGTATATGACTTAGTCTGAGGGCCCAATTATGAGTTTCACCTCTCTGAGATTATTAGATAAGCAATAAAGGTCTTGAAAATGGTGGCCAAGGAAGCATCAGGGGTATTCGACAGCTCTGTCTTTCTAATTATCTTCAGTGTTTATCTCTCTACATGCACAAGTAGGCTATGAGATGCAACCAGTATCCTGTTCAGGATAAAATGAAGAGAAAGAAACCAAAAATGACTAACAACAAGGGGAAAGCCATCTTTTTTTTTTTTTATAAAAATATAATCTTGAGCAGATGTTTCTGGTTTCAAATATGTGTGGGTTTGTGTCTAGACGATGAAAGCACAAGAGATACATACATGAATGCAAATAAGCAAGAAGTCCACGTTTCACAATTGGAAGATGGTAATCTGTCGTTTCTTCTTACACCCAATCAATCCTGAAACAAGGACATAATCATACTGCAAGCAGCACTCTGACACAGGTAAGTGTGATGAAGAAATTGATAACTGTCCTCACATCTGATAGAATCTGTGAGAGGTCTCCAGTCTCATATCCCGCGCTTCAGTTCAGATGCTGTGTTTATTTTACAACCTTCAACGAGGCCAGGTTAACATTACAGCGGAGGTGCGATTTCCTTCAAAACATCTGCCAACCAGATTCACATCAGTTGCAGCTTTCTAATGAAATGTCTCGGGCTTGTACGTGCTTTATTAAAGTGAAGGAGTTTTCCATTGATTTCAAGTAGGGTTTTTTTTCCCCCAACCCTCATCTGGTATCTGATCTGCTGCTGGGTGCTCTAAGTTAAGATTAGACATTATGGATCTGAGGATCCGAATGTGTGCTCTGTGATTTAGACGTTTGCAGGATGGTGTTTTCTGTTTTATGCTAACATTAGCATGCTACCATGCTCGTACAACAATATGTCAAGGGTATTTTAAAAAGCTTAGTATTTTCTGGTTTCTATGGCTTTTTATAGCTCCCGTCTTTAATAATTCATCTTGATATCCAAAGTGTAGTCCTAGTCTGTGTTTGGACAGGGAAAGTTTGAATTTCACTGCAGTCAAGTCTTAATTCTAATAATTATGCATCTACAGGGAAAAGAGTATTTTTCATGAGCCACGTAATATGAGGGTCTTATTTCTAATCTCCGTGAAGTTTAGTCCCACACTGAGAGCTTTCCCGTCTCCAAACCACATAGATGAGGAATTATTACATGTCACAGCAGCGCAGTTTAGAGTGAGTGTAGATCATTTAATTTAAAATCCACTCAAGGCTGAAATGATTTAATCTGAATTCTCAGCACGCAGACACAAAATGAAGAAAAGTCCATCAACAGTGTGTCCTTTTGCATTTGAATGAATATGAATGAATGAATATTCTTTATTGTCATTGTCACAGGTACAATGAAATTGAAAGATGTCTCTGGTCAGTGCAACATGTTTGCATGTTTTTAGACGTCATATATCATTTTCAGTAACCCAAATAAGACCCCAAGTTACTATTGCTTTTGTGCATTTTAAAGAAGGTAAATGCTGCCAACTACCTATGCAGGTGTGGCTTCAGCAGAATGAGATCCGATGTTTATTTTGTCACATAAATATCAAATCAATTTAAGGAGTCTTGTAGTTTTAGGATCAACAGTGGTATCTGAAAATGTCCTGGCAACCTGTGCAATTAGTGTGGAGAAATAAAAAGCTATGATATATAGAGCAATGCATATTACCCCTTTGTACCTATGTATTATATTGTCAAAACTTGCATAAGCCTCACAACCTGCAAAACTGTACATTTTAATACACCATGGTCCAGGTGTACTTCATTGCTTTATTTTTCTCAGCAAACCAAGGAGGAAAAACTATGCTTTCTGCAGAGTGCCCCTGCAGGAATCTGAGGTAGCTGGTGGAAATGGAGAGTGCATTTCTCTTTTTCAAATATACCAATTACATGAAAGGTGGTGTAGAGACGATCTGTCTCCCGCTGACTGGCAGCACACCGTGCATTTTCCTGGCACTACACGGGCTAACTGCTCTATAGCCTCGCCCTTGGGAGTGTTGGCAGAACTTCAAACACTTTCAGTTTTTGCTTTTAAGCATGTGCAAAACCTACCCCAGAATTTCAAATAGGAAAAAGGTTACAGAAACCATCTAGCTTTAATAGGAGCTCCATAAATCAGATATTAAAGAGTCAAGTGATAGCAAACTCATAGAGTTGATGATATTGAAAACCATCCAAAAACTGTTCTCTGGCAAATCAATGGTTGTTTAAAGGCAGGGGGTCATTTTCCTGTTATATATTAGTTGCAAGGATCCTACAGGATGGCTTAAAAGATATTCCTTCCTTCTTCCTGACTCCACTTTAAGCTAGACTCATTAATCGTCATCTTAAATGGTTAGGCCGTCTCCATCTTACTCAATCATCCACTATTCCTGAGGGACATAATGTGCATTCTTCATAAAACTGCACCAGTGTTACATCAACTTTCCTCTCTGCAGAAACGAGTGTGATTAGACTATTTTTGTACATATATATATATAAAGTGAAAGCTTTTCTCATTTCTCTTTCAGCCTCTCTCATCACACTGTTCATTCAACCCCAAGTGGAAAGCCAACTATCTTGAATTTTTTTTTGCAATATTTCCCTTAGTCTCCAATCTTTTTCTTAAAGAACCCGCTTAATTCAGTCCATCAAAAGATTCCAATGCATGAGATGCAACAAAGTAGCATGCTGCATTATTTAACTTCCAGCCACATAAGCCAGAACGAGAACCTTTAAACACTGGTAGTCTACATATTTCTTGCATGTTAGAATTACGTAACAGCATCCCTGTATTGATGCATCGATGCAACAAATTGTTGTGGCTACATAAACAGCAGTTATCTGACATATTATAAACCCATAAACACCAACTGTGGTCTGCAGGAGGCCGAAACTTAGCGAGGATATTTTTGGAATTTGCCATCTGCTCAGACGTGAGCCAGTGTGTAGACATGTTAACTAAATTAATTAGTGTTACCTTTATCACCATAGCAACAGAAGCCTCTCATTATCAATCATTAAGGCTGTGGAAGATCCTGATGGACCAGAAGGATGATTGAGGCACCAGAGAGGAGCAAGAGAATGAAGGGAAAACAGCAATTGGAGAGGAATGACTTGTTGCCATCTGCTCCTGGTACTAGTTATTGCTGTCTTGTCACCATGGTAACGGGAGAATGATGCTGTCTTTCGAGGCGTGTCGCACCTTGCCGTGGCCTTGCATCATCAAGATATAACAAGTATAACACCTTTCTAGCCTGAAAGAAAACTAATGTGCGACAACCGAAAATGGCCCAGACACAGAGGGGTTATTAAAGTGCAAATCTTTAATGAAGAAAGCTGCTTTTGTACTGCTCCGCTTGAGCCCTGAAGTAAAAAGTGAACGCACTGAGCCACAACACAAACCGATGTTCTGTTAGCAGTGATTTAATGCTTCACTGGCTCCAAGTTAACAAACTGATTCCCTGAGCATGCTCAAGCACAGACAGTCAGTTCTTTCATCACTTTCAGCTTTGCTGCTAATTGGTCCGTCTGGTTTAAATCCTCAGTAACTCTGCAATGAGTTTGCTACATGATGTGTTTAAAAAGTTATTCTGACATTTTTTAGACAGGTGAAAGCTCACATTTGCTCATTTATTTCTTAAGCCTGTGTTTCTAAAAGCCTAAAACTCGCTCCATATCAAGGTGCTCGTCACAAGGTGATTGAAGGTTAAACAAGACCAATCTGTGACACGTGGCAGAAAGCAAAATTGTGCAGGTGCTGATGAGAGTTGATAGCCGCAGGCACCGGGATAAACAAATACCAGAACTGACAGACAGAATAGTTAAATAGCCCACAATGCTCACTGACTGAAACCATCATTTCTATTTGCCACAGATGCAGGTGAAACCCAACTCTTCACTGCAAATATTCACTCATCCTCCATTTTACTATTCATGCATGGCGGCAGGTCAACATCGCTTTCTTTACTGGTGAATATATTAAAGCTTTTTATGCTTGTCGATGCAATAACTCAACTCCTTCTAGCTGGAAAGCCCCTAGTTGTGCTTTTGGTTTAGAAAAGTGAAGTCCATTCACGTGCCACATATCGAGATTAATTTGGTTGTTATAGTACACACACACCCCCACACCTCGTCTTCTGCTTCTATCCATTAGTAACCAGCATCCTTTTCTTTGACACACATAGAGAGTGGAGTGGGAGGAAAGCAGCCAGACAGAGGAAAAGATCTGAGCTAACACAACAATAGTCTCCTATGATACCTAAAGAGCAGAATCTCTTCAGCCTTTCCCCTGTGTGACTCATCTCAAATAATCTGACACATTTTCTAACACAGACTATTGAATAAAGATTTTCTTTCTGACAAAATCCATAATGCTGGCAGAAGAAGCCTCGGGCATGTGAAGCTATGTATATTTAAAGGCACAATGATTTATTGTAGTTCTTATTTTGCCTTGCAAAAAGACATGTACACCAATGTGTTTGCATGGCACAACACAGAAGAGCCACCTCCACAGGACAAGACTCAGCAGTCCATCTGGATCTTAAGGATAAAGGACACTCTTTCGAGGATGCCAATGTTCTCATTTTGAACAGAGAGGACAGATGGTTTGAAAGAAGCCATCTATGTCCACTGTGAGCGACCATCTTTGAACAGAGGCGGGGGTTTACGACACCAACTTTCTGCCATCTATAATTCAGTTTTGAGTTCCCTCCCCAGACGCCTTAACGCCCACTCACATCCTGGGCCATCTGACCTCAGGAATTCGCATGATAAGGTGGGGCCAGGTTTCACAATGAGCTCACCCGAAACTCTGGCTGATTGGGACCCACACCCATTTTCACACCTTGGCTCAGGTGATTAAAGGATCATCAGGGGGTCCTTTTGTCCCTCTGTGGGGGGATATTCTCCCACTAGCTTTTAAATCTGGGACTCCCCACCATTTGACCTTAGAACTGAAGAAGCTTCTTGGATGAGAGGTGAAACATCTTCAAGCAACTTAAAGAAGTCCAGACGCTTTTCTTTGCAAGCTCCTTTGACTGTTTGCTGCACTGCTCACTGTTACCTGATCAAGTTCAAGGCCAAGCAGCTGCCACTCATCCTGATCCCTCCTGGGTAACAGCCTCGATAAAGTCAGCAGGAGGGATGCTGAAGAAAAACCATAAAATAAAATGAAGGCAATCTGGAATAAGACGTTCATTCAGAGCTTTTCATGACTCTAAAATCACAAGCTGTTGCCAAAAACTAAGTTCAACCATTAAGACAAATTTCAAGATCCTTCTTATTTGTCTCATTAGGCCTGAAACAACTGAAAAAAGAAAATCTGAAAGACTGGCATCTAATCTGAGCAAATAGGACCCAAACCTTTCTACCTCAATACATACACAACAGAGGACACAAAACAACCCAGTCTTTTATGTCCCTTCAGTTGGAAGTCTAATTATGGGTGCCTTAAAGTGCAATCAGTAATCAGTAACGGGCGATCGTGGCTTAAGAGTTGGGAGTTCGCCTTGTAATCGGAAGGTTGCCGGTTCGAGCCCCGGCTTGGACAGTCTCGGTTGTTGTGTCCTTGGGCAAGACACTTCACCCGTTGCCTACTGGTGGTGGTCAGAGGGCCCGGTGGCGCCAGTGTCCGGCAGCCTCGCCTCTGTCAGTGCACCCCAGGGTGGCTGTGGCTACAATGTAGCTTGCCATCACCAGTGTGTGAATGGGTGGGTGTCCGGCAGCCTCGCCTCTGTCAGTGCACCCCAGGGTGGCTGTGGCTACAATGTAGCTTGCCATCACCAGTGTGTGAATGGGTGGGTGACTGGATATGTAAAGCGCTTTGGGGTCCTTAGGGACTAGTAAAGCGCTATATAAATACAGGCCATTTATCATTTACCACGTTTTAGTTGCTCTTGGCACAAATTGATCATAATTGATCAGCAGGAGTCCAAAAGGGTTTCTCATCAATGCCTTTCACTTCTCTGTTACCCAAGTCTCTCCTGAGTGCCAAAGCTTTCCTCAGACTAAGTCTCACACTGTGGTTTTACTGGGGGAAAACTTCTAATTACTTTTCAGTCTGTAGTTTTATATTTTAACCTCTGAAAAGAAATGCTCAATTTCTAATTCTAAAGGTGAATGGGGTATATTACTTTTAGTAAGATGGCATATAACCACATCTCCCAAAATTATAAGAACAAATTAAAGAATATGAACAAGAACTGAATAAAGGAGATGAAAAATGTCCCGAGGTTGTCAAAATCCTTATTATTTATCAGACTGTTAAATTCATTCTGCCTTTTGAAACATTGCAATTTTTAAAGTGCTGTGCAAAAGTCTCAAGCCAGGTAATTGATAACATACATTAAAACATTATATAAGAAAAAGACTGTTCCTTCAATTTGAATAAGCTGGAAAGTCAATATTTAGTTCGACCACCTTTAGCCTTTTATTGTTCTCTGCCAAGATGATCCCACATTGTTTCAGTAATGTTAAGGTCCAGGCTCTGGGGAGACCAATCCATGACTGGTGTTCTATTGTGTGTTTTTCTAACCAATCATACTACATTGACAGTGTATGGGATCACTGTCATGCTGAAAAATGAAGATGTTGCAGATTAAACCATTTCCAGGTGGTACTGAATATTGAATCAAAATCTTTTTTTATTACATTCCCAAGAAGAAATACAGTCCCAAACATAACGGAGCCTCCACCATATTTTACAAATGACTGCACACACTCACTGTTCAACCTCTACCTCTACTGTTGCACCTCTCTTCTGACCTCCCCTGTACATATTAATGACAGTTTCAACCAAAGCTATCGCACTTGAATTCATCATATAATTTGGATTCATTAGACCTGTTGCTACTGATATTCAGTCCAGTTCTTGTGTGATCTGGTATATCTCTGACTATATGTACATGTATATCTATTTCCTTTTCTTAAAAATGGCTTGTTGACAGCCAGTCTTTCACTGAGACCATTTCTGATGATGCTTTACTGAATAGTAGGTGGATCAAACAAAGATCCAGATGCATCTCTCAGCTCATGTATCAGGTCTCTGAGACCGTTACTGTTCATCTGTGTAAATAGTTTGTGTAAACCAGCCACTCATCTTTCATTCTCCATTTGTCAAGTTTCCTCAGATTTCTTAATGACACACTGCACATCATGTTGATATATGCCCAGGTGTTGGCTAATAGCTCTTTGGGAATCACCTTGTTGATGCAAATGTTGGGGTATATTTTCCCTAGATAAACTGAAGAAATGGGAAATTATGTGATTTTGCAACAGTGCCTAAAGATAATTTAAAATTGGTTCTTTGCTAAATTGTCTGTTATGTGTAGACAAATCACTGGTTCATCCCTTGAATTTGGTGCCTTTTTATGCTTGAATGATTTATACATTCAAAAATAAATGAATTCCTCTGAAAATAGTCAGGTAAACAGACTGGACTGAAAATGGAAAAGCAACCAATCTCCAAAGAAAAACTTTGAAAGACCTTCAGAAAGCAAAAAAAAGTGGTGCTCAAGACCAATTTTAAAAAATTATAAGAAGTTTTAAATCCTAAATTTGACCAAAATGTAATTTTGAAACAGTAATAATTTTTGCCTGAGGCTAAGTACTTTTTTTTTTTCTTTCATTTTTCTTCTGCACTAATCATTGTATGGAAGAATTCACATATTTCACTCTAGTCAGAATGATAATTAACACTATTTTTAATACTATAGCAAAGCCTGCGGTTAAATCAATCATACTGTAAATTTTCTACACGAGTCCACATTTACATGTCGCTTTTAATAATGTAAGGATTTTCTAAACTTCCTTATTATATATTATCAAGCATTTGCGAGTTCTACAAACCTCTTTAGCTTTCTGTGCTCCAGCGAGCTGCAGTGAGGAGGAAATAAAGGGAAGGATAAGACACTACTCTCCTCGTCTAATTGAATCTCACCTCAACAGAAACCTGTGGCTGCCAGCCCAAGGTTAAGACAGTGTTGATATTGCTTCTCTGCACGCTCTCACTCACTAGAGTCCCTCACTATGAATTATTCACAGGCACAGTCACTGCTGAAAAAGAGGCCAGGGCAAGGGGAGAAACTCAACCTCCCAGATCAAGCCACCATATATAAAACATTTTTTTCAGAAAAGGACTTTTGCCTGAAGCATTTTGACTTTTATTGGTTGTAGTTCATGTTTTAGGAGCTTAATCCACCAAAGCCATGGCAGACATGTGAATTTGATAATTTCCTGTTCAGGCAGTTTTACACCAAAAAGGCTCCGGTTCACTGACGTCTAAAGATCGCTGTCGTGACCTTACTGAAATTATCCCATCATTTTTCTTCCGTACACAGGCTGGACCAAGACAATGCACATGTCAGTGCTCCTCCAGCTGTGACCAACATGATAAGCCTAAATTTACCGGTTGATCTCCTGCAGCAGGAAAATATCTGTGTGAGATAAAGGAGGTGTTTTCTTTTAAAGAAAAAAAATAGACAGTGCAAAAATGCAGGATTGCATGCAGCTTCAACACCATTAATCACTGTACAGAAAATAGCACATAACACACAGGAGCTAGAATGCTGTAATTAAGAAGGGTTTGTGCAGGTTTACAAAAAAGGGGTAAAAAGCAGAGTGAATCTCAGGCTTATACATACATTTCAAACCCAGTGTTACTCAATTTCAAACTCAATGTAAAAACAAGACTGAACTGAAAAAAAAAACAGATAAAGAAGACGAGATTCTTAACAGCAACGGTACAGTCTGACCTTGCTCACCTTGTTCTGTTTTTGTTACTGGCTGTCTCTCTCTCTCTCTCTGGTTTTCTTTCACTCAACATTTTTTCCACTTCTGCTCAAAATAAAAGGAGCGATAGAAGGCCAAAAATGGACCTGATGAAAAGACGGAAACTGAAAGGGAGGTGAGAATGAGCTAAACGAGGACGCGGATGTTCCAAAAACACTGCAAAGGGAAGTGATGTTGATGGAGAAACGAGGGTGATGAAAAGAAAGGCATGAATTCGGACAGGCAGCGGCAAGGAAACAGAGCGGTTGCTGTTAAAGCATAAAGCTTGTTTAGTGCTGTTTGGTCAGACCCTATGAACTGATGTGACAAATCCCCTGGCTAAAACTCCACAATCAGGGGCAACAGTGCAGAGAAGGAAAACTAACTTTCAGTATGGCAATATTGTGTGACAGGGAAAACAAGGTGTGAACAGAATAAACAAGTACACCTCTCCCTGTAAATGTGTTCTTTAAGTTTTCCTGAACATTGCATGTAAAATTATAAATATATATTGTATTAATTATTTATTCTTATAATGCTACTCCTCTTATGACAATACATGACATTTCTAAATCCACAGTAGGGCTGCAGCATGAGTCATTTTTCGTTCAGGCATTCTGACAGTTATTTTATTTAAAAAAAAGAAGACAAAGCTCAAAAATCTTGAAGTTCTAATAAGACATGAATTGCACACCTTATTGTTGGATCAGTCAAGTCTCAGTTTACCTCTGCGACTGTCTAGACTTGTATTATAGATGTTATGATGACTTTAAAGTCTTCTTTTTGCTGCTCTCATTAGGGGTCGCCACCCCAAATCATCTGCGTCCATCCCACCCTATTCTTTACATCCTCTTCTGTAATATAAACCCCTTGATGTCCTCCTTCATTATCTGTGGTTTTCCTTTTTTGCTGCTGACAGCAGCTTCAAAATCTGTTATCAAATATATCCACCATGTCTCCAAAGTCATGTAATGAAAGTATTATGTGTATTTATGTTTCACGAGTAACACTGTATCTTATTTGGCTGATTCATGTTTGCTGTAAGCAGGCAGAGATGTATAAAATCATTGCAGATTCAAGGTGGGCACCTGAGGTCAGTGCCAGGAATTTAATTCAATTCAATTCAATTTTATTTGTATAGCGCCAAATCACAACAAAAGTCGCCTCAAGGCGCTTCATAGATACAGAGAAAAACCCAACAATCATATGACCCCCTATGAGCAAGCACTTTGGCGACAGTGGGAAGGAAAAACTCCCTTTTAACAGGAAGAAACCTCCGGCAGAACCAGGCTCAGGGAGGGGCGGCCATCTGCTGCGACCGGTTGGGGTGAGAGAAGGAAGACAGGATAAAAGACATGCTGTGGAAGAGAGACAGAGGTTAATAACAGATATGATTCAATGCAGAGAGGTCTGTTAATACATAGTGAGTGAGAAAGATGACTGGAAAGGAAAAACTCAATGCATCATGGGAATCCCCCGGCAGCCTACGTCTATTGCAGCATAACTAAGGGAGGATTCAGGATCACCTGGTCCAGCCCTAACTATATGCTTTAGCAAAAAGGAAAGTTTTAAGCCTAATCTTGAAAGTAGAGATAGTGTCTGTCTCCCGAATCCAAACTGGAAGCTGGTTCCACAGAAGAGGGGCCTGAAATTTAGTATCCAACTAAATGGGAAATATGGCCACAATCTCCCCCTCTGTTCCTGAGGTAGGGTACTGAATAATCACCAGAAAGATATTTTGTTTGACCATTTTGATGCCACATGGAAGATGACCTTTGGCCTTGCATCTGAAATATAATCACTTCAGCATTTTATCCTATCAGGCTTTCTCTTTTTACATAATTACCACATGAATAAGTAATGTCCAAAAATGTGTTTTGTGAGGATGAAGTTGTTGTTTGTGCCAGACGTAATGAAATTCCCTCCTGGCACACTGCCTTCATACTACTAAGAATGACATTTGGTCGCAGTGACCAACAAAATGTAAACAATTCATCTTTGAGCCCAAGTTTGCCAAATTTCCTCAATCCTTTCCTGACATGTCAAGTTCCAAGGACAGACAGTTAGAAAATAACAAATGAACAATTATCAGAGTAGTTGTGTATTACTTTTCTATTTATTGTTGATTATTTTTTGATAGTTAGCTGAAGATCTAAAATGAAACGATTTAAAGATATGTTGAGTTCCTTCCTCATTTAAATTAATGCCCATTTAGACCAGACTTTGAAAATTAAAAAATAGCTCATAATAAATATCTTGCTAGGCCTAAGTCGCAGGCCTAGAGTTCGATCAGCAGCTTTGCAGTAACCTGCAATTGTAGAGAAAACACAGTGAGTGGTTGCTGGAGGTTTCTGGCTGTCCCTACATGAAATCAGTTACAAAGACTGCACCAAAACCCTCCTTAAGATTGCTTTAGCCATTAGCTGATTGCTGCAGTTGCCCGTACTTGTTGTTGTGCCTCACTGATGCAGCCATACACAGTATAAAACATGTTCAAAGCTTCCAGATCAGAAAAAATAAGCCAAGATTTCTGATCCTGTAGAAGTCTGTAAACAAACGGCTTTCTTTGCCATTGGCAGATATTTTACTGCTGAGTTTACGGGCTCAGTCATTCATTTTTGGGTCATATTGCATAAAAAAGTCAATTTAGTAAATCTCAATCATACCATGTTTTATATTTGAGTATTATCTTTAGCATGCTCAACAGCTATCAATAAGTCGTTACCCAAAGACTAAGTGGTTTGACATTCAGACCCACCCCTCTTTGCTGTCCCTACTGAATGCTGATCTCCAGGCTTCAAGACAGGACTTCAGAAACCCATGGATGACGTCGCAGTAGCTACATCCATTTTTTTATACTGTGTAAGGCTCCAACGTTTGCTTTGAAGGTGAAAATTCTGTTTCGAGTTTGTGACACACTTGTCATTGTTTCTCTACTGCTTGACAAGTGTGCAATTGTCTGCAGAAAAATTAATGTCTTCCATATGTTACGCTCCCCTGAGGGGTCTAGGCGGTGAGGGGGAAGTAACAAAAAGTGTCTGGGTCAGAAAAAAGGAGTCAAGGAGGCAAAAGGGTTAAATTAAATAGTTTTATTAAAGTAGCTCAACTAAAAGAGACGGACAAGCCGCTATCACCATTTAAGGAAAACAAACAAAACTCAAGCGTTGGCCAATAAAGTAAAAAGTAAGTCAAAAAAAAGAGTGCAGCTCACTAGATACTAGATACAAACCCAGACACGCAGCTCACTAGCTGCAAACACCACAAACACTCAGCTCACTAGCTGTAACCACTCACATGGCACTCTGGCCCAGAGCTCACCTTTCCCTGGGCTTAAATCTCTTTAATTACTGACGAGAGTCAGCTGTGGAAAAGGGAAAGGTGGCACCTCAGGCAGAAGAGGTGGTGGGACACGCCCACACAGGCACCTTCAGGAGGAGGCCCTGCTAGGGCCGTAACACATAGAAACTAGAGGTGACCACGGCAATCTATTGGCAAACAGTGCAATTCAGAGGGGGTTTTTTAGGGCTGCATTCCTCTTTGCAACCAGTTTGACATTAGCGACAGCAACCGCCAGCAACCACTCCCCAACAAGTTTCAGAATAAACACTTTCCCCTAGTGACTGTGGTTACCAAGGGGTCACTGGCCAGTATCTAGGCCTTGTGTGATTGGGGCTCTAGAAATCGACTTCACAGCGACTGCCAGCAATCTGGCAGGTTTCTTTGGGACACCTACATGTGTCACTAATCACACTTTATATCATCGTGTTTAACAAAAGACTTTGCAGTTGTTAATTCCTATATTTTTGTTGCCCATTATGTCATGTGTCCACTTCAGTTTTCATGGCTTCTGTGCTCTACAGGCAAAAAAAACCTAAGATTGATTGATTGATAATGTTGGCAGTTGCTTCAGCTAGGTTTTATGTTCATGTCGGCAGTGATCTTGCAATGAAAATCGCTCTTTTCCAAATGTCTTACTTTGGAAAGCAAAAAAGGCACTTTTATAAACCCAAATGTTCTCTTCATTTTCTCATCATTACAGCAGCCACTCCAGCACGGTCTCATCGGTAATGAAGGAGTGGATTTGTGATTCACACAAATGCACAAAAAGAAAAAAAAAATATGCACCAGGTGAACAATGAGCTTGCTGATCTTTGTTTTTTACTCTGAAATCGTGTTTTCCTCACAGCAAGCGGTGCATATCTATGGCAGTACATCCCGCTGAGCGGCCTTTGAATGTTTCCTCAGTACTGGTATTATAAAGCAAGATACTCACACACACTGTCGTATTTTTTTAATATATATATTTGTATCTTATCAAACGTGGGATGAAAAGCACATTACGTTGTTTGCAGTTTGCCTTGTTTGCAACTAAAGGGAACAAAACTCTTGTAACAGTGATAGATCGTCTTGATTTTAAAGCATTTCTTAATCCTTTACAGCAGGAGTTCTCAAGATTTTCATGTGCAAAGTCATTTAGGGCCACAAAATGCACATTTTTAACTAGTGTTAGTTATGTTTCCACTCAGAGGTTGGGGGGTTATATTTATAATGATTCTTCTTAACTGGTTTACAAGTTTTTTAATCATTAGTGAAGTTGTTGTTGCATTCTTTGAGACCAGATGTATTTGCCAGTAATGAGAAGTCTGCTTTGATAGATAGAAAAAAAACATCTGAGAACAAATCATTGTGTAATTTTGTGCTGCTGCTAAATAGCATGACCTAAACAGTGTGACAACCAAGGCAACCAAGGCCGATGACTTGAATCAATCTTATTCTACTGTGGAAAAGTCTTTATTCAATTTCTTCATATTTTGCAAGAAAAATGGGATATACATAGAAATAAAGTACATAAGGCAACAACAGTTTGTACAGCTCTAATGAGACTGAAAGTCAATATTTAATTATTCTTCTAATAATTTCTTTAATCAGTCTTCAGGAACAGTTTTCCAGGTATATTTCAGAGCTCTTCTTTGGATGTTGGCTGCCTTATATTCTGCTCTCTGCTGTTTTTCTGTCCAGGTATACGTTTAGTTCAATGTCAGTGTGTTTGGGATCCCACCATGCTAAAAAATAAAGGCGTTGCCAATCAGATGTTTTGAATGGTGGATCAAAATCTGACTTTTTTTTCTTTTGTTTTTTTTTCCCCATTCATAATTTCATTAATTTTGAGAAGATCCTCAACACCGCTGGCTGAAATAAAGCCCCAAATCATAATAGACTGCTGTAGACACTTTACTGTTGTACCATAGATTCAACTAAAGAAACTGAACAAATTGTGTGTTTTTGCACAAAATGCCTGGATATGATTTTATTCTATTTTTTATTGCGTTGCCTTATGTGTAGACACAACACCGGTTCATCTCTTAGGTTCAGTGCCTTTTTATGCTTGATTCAGTGTTAAGTGGATTTCTGTTTAGACTCTGCAGTGCTAAGTGGCTTTAAAAACAACTGAAAATGAGAGAAAGCAACCAACATCCAAAGAAAACCTTTGACTTAGAATGCCGTGAGGACTATTACTCAAGACTAATTTAAAAATTACAAGAAAATCTGTTTCTTTGGAAGGAAAAATATGAAAAAATAAGAGATGGTTTAAGACTTGTGTTTATTACTATAAAATAAAAGCAGGAAAAACAGGTAACTTCCTGCCTGAAGCCCCATGCTACTTTAAACTGAAATCCTACAATCATGGCATAATTATATACTATACTACATGTGATGTGATTGTCTTTTTATGCATCACAATCAGAGATGAAAGATGGAGAGTTTAGTGCCAAAGTAGAAAATGATAATGATCTCCACTGAGCATGTCATTTTCTTTGTCATCTTGACTGGTTGTGTTGTGACTAGACTGAAAAGACGGTTTGATTGACAGGGTATCTAATTATAATCCCTGTAAAGTTTAAACCGTTTCATTCTGTTGCTTAGAAACAGCCATCTTTATGTGCCAAGAACTCCTTGTCAACCCCAACAACTGTATACAGAACCAAAGATAATTAAGCCTGTGTAAAGGGAAAAGGTGTTAAAACTTTAGCGACCAAAATTACAACTCTTAGGTTTACATATACATTGCTGTGTGATATCTTTCTAACTAAATAGTAACAGTCAAAATCCAATCATAGATTAGTGAAATCATAAATATTCTTGGAGGTTAACCTACAAAATGTTTACTAAGCAGTTATACATCTGTCCAGTGTGATGACAAGGGAAGTGAAGTTTTCTTGTTCATGAAAGAATTTGCTCATTATAACTTGCCTACAAACAAGCCCTATCTCCTCAGGGCAAAAACGCCATTCTGTATGTCCTTGCTTCATTTACTCCATCCCCTAAAAGCCTCTGTGTTTGCACAATAAGCTGGTGATTGTGTGGAAAGTACTGGAAGAAGCAATAAAGCAGAAGTAGGGATGGTGTCATGTTTCGGCTGTGTGCAGGCAAGAGAAGGACCCAAACGCAAAACTCACCGAGACAAAAGTGAACTCAAAACACTGCTTTATTGCAGGCTTGGAAAGGAAACAAAGAACAAAACTAAACTGGGAAAACTGCAAATAAATCATATGTGAAACCACATGGCGACCCACACCGATATGAGGGAGACTATAACACTGACAAAGCGAAACACAGGGCTTAAATATACTGAGGAATAACGAGGGAATGAGACACAGAAGGAGAGCACAGCTGGGAGTAATCAGGCTGGACGAGCTAGCCAACAACACAGAGTGATGTTAAAGCTGAGTGAATGCTGACCCCAGCTCAGCAGCCAGACCCTGAACGTTAACAGGCAACAAACTGATGAGCAGTCAGGTTGCACCCCTGGTTTCTACTTGTTAAGGTCTCTAAAGTAGAGTCACTGTGGTGGTTGCTTTGAAGTGTCTTTGTGCCAGTTTTCACCTTTGCTTTGTGTTGTCAGCTGTTTTTGTACTTAAATACTAATAGAAAGCTTATATATGTGTTCTCATTAGGATAGGGATTTGTGTTGGTGTGTGGGACCGCAGCCAATAGGTTTGTAATGTTAAATGGTAATTATCAGACAATGCATTTTAGGTCATTGTACAGAGAAACTGTAATTAAGTACTGTACTGCATTACTCTTAAGTGTCCTATGTAATATATGTAATACATTACTTCTTTGGAGTAATGACCCCAAAACTGATCCCAATTAAAAAAAAAATGAAATACCTGAAAATACCTAAAAAAAAAAAAATAATAATAATAATATTTGACCACAAAGCATACAATTAATTTACATGGATTTAATGTTTTTGAAATTTGCTAAAGTTTTATAAAATCACATCTCTGTAAGTAGAAGCCTCGTGAATCATCTCATACCCAGTCTTTGATCATCCAAAAAAAGAGTGATTTGTTAGAGCAGACACATGCGATTTAGTTCTGAGTGTTAACTTGCCCTGGAAAGTCTAGAAATTGTTAAAATTACTTATTTTGCCATCAGTGAATACCTCTCTTAGATACCTTATTCAAGGACTTGAAAGCACTCCTGAAAGCAATACATTGCAAATATCTACAGTCACAGTCTAAATGTATTCATAGGTAACTTTTGCTAAAGCTGCATTTCCAGAACTCTTAGTCCCGAGAGCTTACCTCAAGGAACATAAAGCTTCCCTCCATCCACTGTGTGTCTGCATTTCCTCTGTAAAGACCTGTGAAGATGAGACAAATTAGTCCACTAACCTGGGGAAAGCCAGAGCCGTCCTTACACAGCACGATCAACTGACTACATCTTTCTTCTCTTCTGAGATGAAGGATGCAATTCTGTGCTGTTCACAGAAGATCCAACAATGCATTAGCTTTCTGCAATGTTGTATCTTTGGAAAAACAGTCACAAAAAAAAGCTTTTAGCTTTCAAGTAGCAAAAAACTACTTGTCTTACTGACTTTCTTCTCTCGCTCTCTTCTTTGCTCGCTTTCTGAATTGGTCCAGGTTTGCAGACATGATGAAATAGAAAGACAGAACAAATAATATAGTGGAGAATCATCTCATCCTAAGATGACCTGACAGGAATGCTGTGAGTACCGATCCAACCACAAAAATTTCCCACTACATTCCCAATTCCTTCCCCTTTTTTGAACTACCCCCCATCCTCAAAAACAGGTACGTTGCAGGAGATAAAAAGGGTTCTCTGGAATGACTCCTTCCAAAGATTCCTACTCCCTGAGGAAACCTGCTGCAGCTGAAACACGGCTTCCAATTATTTCCACATGCAGCACCTCACTGCTGGTGTTTTATTTTGTGTGATTGTCACTGAGAAGATGTGATTGCTTTGCAGCTGTAGCACCTCATGCGAACTGTAATCCACAGGGAGTGCGGAGAAATATATGTCTTCAATCTTCACTGATGTTCCTCCCATTTCAGTGCTTTGATCTAGAATATGGCTATAAGATAGCTCATGACAGCTCTTCTCCAAAGAGTTCAAGCTTTAGTGAAGCAGCTTAGCTTTATCCATGCAGACGGGAGGGTTGCATACTTATAAAGGCTGTGCTTAACACACCACTCCATTATTAAAGGCGATCTTAGATTATAGCAGATATTTCTACAAAGGGATGGGAGAAAAATTGGTAGAAAACTTCTTGGTCACTGTACACTTGACATTTTGCCACCTGTCCACTAAGGTGACAGCCTTTTTGTTGTTGTAGCAGAATGGCTGCTGCTATTCAACCTGTCTTCTTTGAGGTACATCATTGTTACCAGTTTCTGTGGCTATTGGCAAATGGCTCCCACCTCCTGCCTCTCTGTGCAGGATTTCCTACCTGTAAAAGGGGCCTTACAAATGTTCTTCCTTTCTTTACTCTTTAACGCCTCAGTTTGTGTGATGGAGGGGGTCTTAGTACCTTTTCAAACAAAGGTTAGCGTTCTCCATTTTATCAAAGTTAAGGGAAAGGCCTTCAAATGCAGTTAATTCCTGGTTCCACAAACTAGTCTTTGACCAAGAAACACTCCACTCCAGTACATTAAGTCTGTTCTCTGTGTTTCTGTTAATATCAAATGCAGGGGAGAATCTGCAGGTGGTTAACCCAACTGCCATGACCTGTGTCAGGGCTATGGTGCTTGTATTTATCTGGCACATCTAGCCCTGCACATGCCCTGTAATATAACAGCAAGAAAGGGTTTCCTGAGTTTCTCCATTGACTCCTAACAGACTCTCATCACTCCCATTGCTGCTGTCAAAAAGAAGGCAGGGAACGGTGGGGGCTGTAGAGGGAAATCATGGCAGCTTCTTCCGCTGGCTTTCAGAAAGGCTTGACAGCAGCTCAGCCAAGTGAGGCTGCACCCTCTCTATCAACGCATCCTTAAGCTCAACCATCAAAGCTCAGCTGGGGGCCGCGGTCTGATGAGCTCATATGCAATGTTTCCCACCTTTTAATCCTCTGATGTTGACCTGTTCCACATCATACATCTAGGCTTTCAGTTTCACAGCAGGAGATGCAGTTATCGGCCGTTACAAACCAAGCCTGAACACACAAATGTGGAAAGTGTGGAAACATTGAAGATTTGCCATGAAATTAAATTGCTTCACCTTCTATTTAAAATGTAAATGCCAAAAGCAAGACGGACTAAACTTAATGGGGCGAAGTGAAATTAAATGATTTAGATGTTGGTTAACATTTAGATGCTGTTTAGCTTTTATTTTAGTGTATTTCATGGCTGTTATATGATCCAGTTTGAAATCTTTCACACATTCATTTATTCTCCTGAGGTAGATTTTTAATTTGAACTTCTGTGATCTCCCGAGTCCTTTTTTTTTTTTTTTTTTTTTTACAACCACCATGACTTTGACATTTTTATCTTTTTCTAAAGTGTCTCAATAACTATAGAAGCAGTTGTTTGATGTGCGTTCATGTATCCTTCAGGTCACAGATTTCATTTATTCGGCACTCTGGCTTATGCAGGCACATAAACTGAGGAAACTGCCGTCAGCCTGGGCGCTCAGATCAACAAAGGTCAAAGTGATGGTCAACAGGCTGTTTTTGCCCTGTTTTCTATTATTGCACCAAAACTATTATTAGATTAATACTAACGCTGCCAAAAATCATCCTGCCTTCTTCATGTTAACATTTCTGAATAAAACTGACACATGCAATACAGACGTGCGTGGGTGTGAGGGTGCACACAGGATGAAGCTCACACGTTTTCACTCTTTAAATTTAATGTGTGCGGCTGATCCATCACCCTCGAAATGTGAGAAAGCAGAAGGATGGAGTTTATGTCTGCAGGTCTGATTTTAAAATGAAGCTTAAAATAAATCTATCCCCTTTCCTTTATGCCCACTGGATGTGTGTGATTTTTGGTTTAATATTTTTTGGTGTAGAGTGGGGAGACAGGTGAGATGCTTTCACACATATACAGTACTGTGCAGAAATCTTTCTTTATATTTTTGTTCTGAAGAGCCAGACTTTCCTGTTTTATAAAAGTGGTCATGGGCAATAATTTTTTAGACTTTTCAATGTCCAAAGAAGACAGAGAAAGTTCTTCTATTTACATCAGATGCTTTTTCCACTTATTTTCATTCTAGTCCTAGTCTAGCAGTTTAAATAATACACAGCAAATTCAAAAGTGTTAAATGTTTTGGTGTTAATAGTCTCCTTGCAAAAGTAGAGTTAATTTTACTCTAAGCAGAGTCACATTCTTTTAATGTAACTCTGAGGTGTAAAATGATAGTAGTTAAAATCGAGTGTTAAAAATGAGTGTTTCTCTGTCAAATCTTGAGGTGTTACAATGGAAACATTAACTCTTGACCTCTTAACTCTGAACTCCTAGAGGGGCTATGACACCAATAGAGTGAATTCACAGACTCCGCCCCCAGCACGGCTCCAATCGAAGCTGAAGTGAAGCCGTTTCAGAACATTTTGCTCTACATATTTGAGTTGTTTGCCATGCTTGGTAAGTCATTTTTTCAAAGATTGTTTCAATTATTATTATGAGCTTTTACTTCTGTGGCTCTTTGGAGTTGAGACAAAGCTGTGTGAAAGGCATTAGCCATGTTGCTCGGTGATAGCATAATATTCTGTTTTAGCTAGCTGAAAGGTATTGTTTGCGGGCAAATACCACAGCCTTGAAAAAAAGCTTGCATGTGAATTTTCAGTCAAACTTTTGGTCAAATACACCTAAAACAATGTCTAGAATGTGAAATGTTGGTATAATGGTGCTACTTGAAGCCTGAAAACGATCGCCCATAAAAAATAAATAAATAAATAAAATTAAAAAAAAAACACGAGCAAACAGCAGTAGCAGAAGTCCTGACTGGATTCTACATTAGCATAGATCCCTCCAGAGTTTTGTGCACACGGTTTAGGTAAAAATGAAAAAGGTTGAGGTTTTACATTTAGTTCAGTATTACCTGTTGCCTGTGTCCTTGTCTTTTGTGAAAATACTTTACACAAGTAATGGCTCAAAGAGGATTCCTTTTTCTTTTTTTTTACTGTGCTGCAATTGTTTACTGGATTATTTGTGCCAATAATTAGTGTCAACTAATTTTTATTCAATCTCCACACAGGATATGCTTGTGAAGATGGAATATGGGGGAGAGCAGAAGTGCGTTGAAGTTCCACAAAGGGATGAATGAAGGACATGCATATTGTATTGAAGAAATAAGTGATGAGAATGCTGTTATTTGCATTTACCATGTCAGACCTTTTGATAAACAAAATTCTAATGAAGTGAGAACATGTATACTGTTACATCTTTCAGAAAATGTTTTGAAATTGTGGTGCACAGTTCAGAATAAATGTTTTTCAAAAACCATTGCGTCTTTTTAGTAAATGTTTATTTCCAAAATAAATTTCTAGAAGTTCAGAACAGTAAAATTCCCGCTTTTTAGAATGAATTAGAAGATAACTCTTACGTAGTTAAACTAAAATACTCTTTGAGAGTTAATATATAAACTCTTAACACCAAGTGTTAAATTATCAACTCCAGACAGATTTGGTGTGTAACACTAAATCAGAGTTAATGTACCAACTCTCCAAAAAGAGTTAAATTAACACTCTCTGGTGTGGACCCATATAGACACTTTAATAGTGTTGAAATCAAATCCGACAGTGTTAATTTGGACATGCTGGATTTGCTGTGTAGCTATCTATCACATATGTACAGCAGTATCTGAAAGTCATGTCCTTAAGAAACAGGGATAATCTAGCAAAGACCCGACATATGACCTGAGAGATGTGTCTGGCCCTTCAGTTAATCCATCTACTGTCTGCCAAAGCTTCTTGAACAAATGGTCTTAATCATAGAAGTCATTTTTAAGGGGAAACAGGGTGAAAGGGCTGGACTCTAACTGGACTGAAAATCTGTGGCAACACGTCTTATGTAGTTATGAATCTAAAGTTGAAATATTTGTTTCGAGTTGTTTTGCACTGTGGTACAACAGTGAATGTCTACAGCCGTCTGTAAAACTCAGTCGAGGCTCTCTCGTGGTTTGGAGCTGCATTTCCACCAGTGGTGTTAAAGTTGATGGAAATACGAACACAGAAAAGCATCATCAGATTTTGATCTACGAAAGCTTTGATTGGGAAACAACTTCATTGTTTAGCATGACGATGATCCCCAGCACACCGCCAATGCAGTAAAAGACTATCAAGATAGAAAAACACACAGTGGCACACTACTACTCGTGGACTGGCCTCCCCAGAGCTCGAAAATCAACATTATGAAAGCAATGTGGGATCATCTTGACAGCGAAGGCAATAAAAAGCAGCCAAGAGCCAAAGAAAAGCTTTGAATCCTTCAAGATGCAACCTTCAAGAAATAGTGATGGATTTAACATCCTGGGAAGTTTTTCCACGTCTGATTTTTTTCTGTTTTTGGTCATACATGAGAATATTTTTTTTATTTATTCATGCAAATTCACATGAATAAACTTACCTTTAGGCTGAAAAAAAAGATTTAGAAAGCAGCTAGAGATAGGCGATGACTTTCCGCGATGACTTGCTGTTCAGCTGATATCCATCGATTTCATTATTACTAACTATAATAGACTGAATCATTGTTCTCCTCATGCTGGGCGTGGGAAATACACTCCGTTGTGTGTTTTGGTTTTGTGCCTTGGCCACACAGCATGAATGAGTGCACGCTAACCCTTAAGACGATGATATCAGTTATTAGTGATTTTATAGAAGAACGATTGGACTATTTTACTCCAAATGGGATCATAATTTATAAAATGAACATCATGTCGTTTTGAAGAATACTTGAAAAAGCAATTTTGCTCATGAACTCAAGAGAAAAAATGCTTACCGAGGCAATAAATCAACTAAGAAACAGGGTAATTTTCTTCCCCTAGCACAGTCCAATATAGTCTCTTTTTGGAGCCAGTCAAGCTGGCACTACTAGCCATAATAAAGGATGCAAGTTTGAGGCAATTTTACATTGGATTCTATTTTCAGACCTTCACCTTCGCTTCTCTTATGCAGTCTTTGCATGTTACATTAGCATTCAGCTCAAAGTACAGCTGTCCTCTGAGGATGATCCTTGCAATGCATCTTTACTGCTCAGACTGAAAACTGCAAAGATTTCTGGCTTTGCTAATGCATTAATATACAGTCGATTAAAAAAAAACTATGCATATACAGTCACAATTCTCTTGGAGCTCATTTTAATTGAATTTGAGTAAAGATTTGCTTTTATTATTTCTACAGCAGTTTAATTGTTAATAAAGGAAGTTTCTCAGCATCATACACTGAGCAACGGAAAAGAAGAGCAACTAAACTAAAGCTGCATGCTTTTTTCGTTTTCAGATATTCTAGCAGTTCTTTTCTTGTCCTAAGGGGTACAAACATGCAGGCAAATGTCCAAGATCTGTGGAAATTTTCCTGAAAGAGACACTGAAACCGCTCTTCTAAATTAGCCTCATGGTTCCAGCTGCTTTTTATAGCCCAGCTGCCTCAACAAGACATGTAATTTCAATAAAATGCCCATCGAGATAATTACACAGACATCCCTATGACTCCTTCAGTTTGTTCTGCATTATGTTGCACCACCCAGTGTTTAAAAAGCATTGATGAAGGTTGATTTTCTCAATAGGAAGTTTGTTCTGTGTTGTAAAGAGCAGTGATGTGAACAGATAACACAATCTTACTATAGTGAAACCATAGTAAGATGGTTCTCTTTAACCTCTTAAGCCCCAATGCCCCCTAATACGGGGGCAAAAGGCAGGAGATCAGTTAGGCTTGGGGCTTAGGAGGTTAATGTTTTTTTGACCTACCTTACAAAATGAGTGCATAACTGGTATGGTATAGTCCAGTACATAACAATTAGCATAATGTGTGTGGCTTAGCATAAGTTGAAACATTGATAATGAAATGAGTTCATGACTTTAACCCTTAAATACCATTTTGACATTCAATGGCAGTAAAATTGCTAAATTCTTTTTGGGTATTATTTGATAACTTGACACAAGGTGACACAAAATACAAAACAAAAAACAAAAAAAGAAATCTGAGTTTTAAAAAATACTATATTGTTGTACAGGTGCTGCAATTTTTGGAGTTCAAGGGTGATCTAGACAATGTAACGTGAACTGTCTGTGGTCCGACCACGTTTACCCAGGTTACTCTAGAGCAGGGCTGTCGAACTCCAGGCCTTGAGGGTGTCCTGCAGGTTTTAGATCTCACCCTGGGTTAACACACCTGAATCACATCATTAGTTCATTACCAGGCCTCTGGAGAACTTCAAGACATGTTGAGGAGGTAATTTAGCCATTTAAATCAGCTGTGTTGGTTCAAGGACACATATAAAAGCTGCAGGACACCGGCCATCGAGGCCTGGAGTTGGACACCTGTGCTCTAGAGAGAAACACCTGCTGGTCTTTAAAGGACCATGGGGGACTCTCCAAAGAGTGAAGTAATGATAAGGCATGGATGCATGCTTAAAATGTGGCTAGTTAAAAGTACTCACAGTGGTCAGTAAGATCAGAAAAGCTTTACATAAATGCAAGTACATGACACTTGCAACATTTCCAATCATTGCTATGAGTGCACAGATTAGATTGATTGGTAGTTATGATCATTTTTATGATGAAGCAGTGTTGTCCTAATTTAAACTATTATTAAACTATGTTTTAATAATCCATTTATTCATGTCAGCTTTGCTAATTACACATTCTAAGTAGTTCTGTATTTCATAGTTTGGCTTTCTTGGCCTGGTTATGTAAATGAAAATCCAGAACAACTTTGGATAATGAGTTCCTCACATATTTAACCTCATCAGACAAACTTTAAAAATAACAGGAACAATTAACATACTATTCAAGCTGTAATGAGGGAGAGTGACTCAAACCTTCTTTCTCAAATTATTATCCTCCGTGTATTATTCCTGGCATTATCATTCCAGAAATGTTCTCCTAATCTGGACAATTACAATTTAGGAACTTCAATTTAGGTGTATCCCCCCCGTACGCACTTAGGAGAGCGTTCAGGGTTCGCTAATTCAGACAGAGATAATTGGTCCCTGCGTGGCCGCACATCAGTCGCCATTCTTTATATGAACAGAGAGGCTCTGCTGTAGTCATGGTAACTGAGAGATGCATTGATACCCCAATTGTAGTTGCAAAAACATACACTACCTCAGAAAAACCATAAAGCCATCAGATTCCTCCATCTCCCTCTGTCTGCCTGCCCCCCATCCCCCAACACCCACCCACCTGCTCCCTTCAAAGCTTGCCTGCTCATTAAGTCCATCTGCTTTCTTCTCTTCCATCTGTGAAACTTACTCCCGTACATAGTAACAGATTCACGCGTGAATAAAGATGGCTTCCAAGCTTCCAGACACAATTTCAACATGTAGGCTTAAGGCTAATAATTGGTTATTAGTTATTTGAATGGAACTGCTCAGACTGAGCTGAAGGTCACTGCTGAGGAAAAACCCTCTGCTGAAGTCCATTTGACCTCAGTGCGATGTGTTTGAAGGTACTGCACGCCATATTTTTAAGAAAATATGGAGTCAGAATACCAATGTACTTCTTAATGGTGATAAGGATGTGCAAATAATAACAATGAAAATAAAACAATATTTTAGTTTGTTTCACATCAGTCTAACATACTGTTTCTGTTTGTAATCAAAGCTGTTAAATCTATTACAATACATATTTTAAACCCTTATTTTGAGATCAACTAAATAAATGTAGTTCACCTAACATACATTTCCTTCTAAAATGTATTGATATACCTATACAAGGTAGTCCAAAGCATAACATCAGTGACCAGTTGTCACCAAACCATCCCATACTCTAATATTGTATATATTTTTAGGCCCCTTTATGTGTCATCAGGATTGCGTCCTTAAAGTTTTTACTTATATCTCATAATCTACTCCTCTCTGGAGGGGAGAGGGAGGGGAAACAGGAGGACAAAGGAGGGAACAACTAAGCTGTAGTGCCTCTTCACCTCACTGTACAATACCTTTTGTGCAATACTTTTGTAAATAGTCAACGGTGCAATAGACTCAATACTTGAAATGTGCAATTCACTTGTATTTTTATTTTTATTCCTATTTATTCTATTTATCCCCTTCGTATATTTTATTTATATTGTCTCTGTATTTATATATATGTGTGTGTGTGTATAACTCTGTAACTTCTGTCGGTGCTGTGCTTTTTTGGAAATCGAATTTCCCAGAGGAACCCACCCGAGGGATTAATAAAGTTCTATCTTATCTTATCTTATCTTATCTTAATCTTTCACTTCAGAAAATTGCTTTTCATCACCATGTACCACAGGGTAACTTAAACCAGATCAAAAAACCATTAAAAACCACAAAAAAAGCAGCAAAGAGCAAAATAACATCATTTCATCAGATATGATGCAAGAAGATTCTTGTATCTTTGTAAAGAATTTTTCTTCTTTACAAACCTTCTTTGAGACCTTCTGAACTTCCACTTTTACACTGTTATTCTTTTAATAAATAAATCTCTGTGAAGCCATGGCCCAAAAAGTGTAAGATTTGTGGTAATATTTATTTATTTGTTTATCTAAGGAGTATTTCATTACATTGATTAGGTTAAAGTAGAAATGATATTTCTTTATTATATTTTTAGAATGTAGTAACTCTCAGGTTCATTACAGCACCAGAACTAACTTTTCCCCATTTTGGTTTTTCTTACTAACTAGCAGCAGATCATTTGTAGCAGCAACTATCTTACAACTAGCTGCTTCTTTATACATATATTGAAAGTCCTTTTTGTTTTGGCTACGTCCTAAAAATCTGCTGTAAATATCCAAAAAGGTGGAAAAAAAAAAAAAAATGCTATTGAGGAATGTGGTTTGTGGTATTGTTAGTTTGTCTATAAGTATCAATACTTTTTAAATTCGATTTCCTTGAGTTCATTGCCAACTATCATGTTCTAAGTGAATTGCAGCATGTTTCAGTTCACTAGAACAGTCAGTGAGCAGGCTATGCTAGCTCAGAATTGGCAGTCACTTTCAATAAATACTTGGCAAGATGGACCATTTTATGTTTCATTGCAAATTAAAATAGACTCTGTGTTGGATCTTCATTGGCCAGGAGCTCATCATAGAATCAGGACTGGTTCAAAACGGTGATTTGACTATATACACGTATAGCTTGAGTGCTAGTCATTATGCTAGCATGTTTGCTTATTCTACTCATTTTATCAAATTTAAGCTCCAAAGATGGAAAATGCAAGAGGTATGCAAGACACATAATCAGAAGATAACTATAATGCCAGTTATTAATTACTTTAATTACTTGGCAAAGGAAGATACTCCAGAATGGCAGATGGGTAATGATTTCCAGGTGCTGGGAATAGAGAGGTAGGGAAAAATCGTAGAGGTTATCATAATGAAAACGACTCCTTAAGACCTGAATCTGCACATCTCCAGAGAAGGAAATTGTATCTTAGCAAAAATATTCATGCTGAACATTACATAAAGGTATTCATCCTTTAAATTTTTAGTAGATTTTTAAAAGTTTAAAGGTTATATCTTTTTATTATTTGTTTTAATTATACATTTCTAATTAGTTCAAATCAAATAATTTCAATTTCTAATCTGTTTTATATTTATTTATATTTTTATATATAGGAAAATGGTCTTATCTGTAGGATGACCCAGGAAACTAAATGTGGGGCAAACATTGTGTTTGTGTGGGACTAAGTGGGACACATCAACAATGCTGAGAGGTAGTTTGAAATTTTCATACCAAACTTAAAAATACAATATATAGTTCATATTACTGGATTGTCATTTAGCATGTACATACCAAATGTACAGTGGGGCAAAAAAGTATTTAGTCAGCCACCGATTGTGCAAGTTCCCCCACTTAAAATGATGACAGAGGTCAGTAATTTGCACCAGAGGTACACTTCAACTGTGAGAGACAGAATGTGGAAAAAAAAATCCATGAATCCACATGGTAGGATTTGTAAAGAATTTATTCGTAAATCAGGGTGGAAAATAAGTATTTGGTCAATAACAAAAATACAACTCAATACTTTGTAACATAACCTTTGTTGGCAATAACAGAGGTCAAACGTTTACTATAGGTCTTTACCAGGTTTGCACACACAGTAGCTGGTATTTTGGCCCATTCCTCCATGCAGATCTTCTCGAGAGCAGTGATGTTTTGGGGCTGTCGCCGAGCAACACGGACTTTCAACTCCCGCCACAGATTTTCTATGGGGTTGAGGTCTGGAGACTGGCTAGGCCACTCCAGGACTTTCAAATGCTTCTTACGGAGCCACTCCTTTGTTGCCCGGGCGGTGTGTTTTGGATCATTGTCATGTTGGAAGACCCAGCCTTGTTTCATCTTCAAAGTTCTCACTGATGGAAGGAGGTTTTGGCTCAAAATCTCACGATACATGGCCCCATTCATTCTGTCCTTAACACGGATCAGTCGTCCTGTCCCCTTGGCAGAAAAACAGCCCCATAGCATGATGTTTCTACCCCCATGCTTCACAGTAGGTATGGTGTTCTTGGGATGCAACTCAGTATTCTTCTTCCTCCAAACACGACGAGTTGAGTTTATACCAAAAAGTTCTACTTTGGTTTCATCTGACCACATGACATTCTCCCAATCCTCTGCTGTATCATCCATGTGCTCTCTGGCAAACTTTAGACGGGCCTGGACATGCACTGGCTTCAGCAGCGGAACACATCTGGCACTGCGGGATTTGATTCCCTGCCGTTGTAGTGTGTTACTGATGGTGACCTTTGTTACTTTGGTCCCAGCTCTCTGCAGGTCATTCACCAGGTCCCCCCGTGTGGTTCTGGGATCTTTGCTCACCGTTCTTGTGATCATTTTGACCCCACGGGATGAGATCTTGCGTGGAGCCCCAGATCGAGGGAGATTATCAGTGGTCTTGTATGTCTTCCATTTTCTGATGATTGCTCCCACAGTTGATTTTTTCACACCAAGCTGCTTGCCTATTGTAGATTCACTCTTCCCAGTCTGGTGCAGGTCTACAATACTTTTCCTGGTGTCCTTTGAAAGCTCTTTGGTCTTGGGCATGGCGGAGTTTGGAGTCTGACTGTTTGAGGCTGTGGACAGGTGTCTTTATACAGATGATGAGTTCAAACAGGTGCCATTCATACAGGTAACGAGTGGGGGACAGAAAAGCTTCTTACAGAAGACGTTACAGGTCTGTGAGAGCCAGAGATTTTCCTTGTTTGAGGTGACCAAATACTTATTTTCCACCATAATTTACGAATAAATTCTTTACAAATCCTACCATGTGAATTCATGGATTTTTTTTTTTCACATTCTGTCTCTCACAGTTGAAGTGTACCTCTGGTGCAAATTACTGACCTCTGTCATCATTTTAAGTGGGGGAACTTGCACAATCGGTGGCTGACTAAATACTTTTTTGCCCCACTGTATAATGTGTCCAATTCTCTTACAAAGTGAATACAATAGGGATAAAGAGAAGCTTAAGACTGTTTTCATGGCCTCATCAATAGGCTTTGATTTCAGCTGCTCTCCTATTTTAATTTGGATGTATCTCTAGGTTAGCAAATCTTTTTTTAATTATAGCTTTTATCACATCTCACAGTTCTAATCGTTTTTATCCAGTCATGACAGACACATACTGTGTTACTTCACACCACATTTTGTCCCTGTGCAAAACTGAAAAATAACTAGCAAAAAAGACAAAAACTGTGAATATATGTTTCTTTTTCATATGTCTACAAATCATATTCAGTAAAATTTGTAAAACTTGTGACATTTTGTTGGATTTCCCTGATGAGCATGACATTAGACAGACTTTCTTTTGTCAGACTAATACAAAAGCATCTTTTTGTACACAATGAGTAAAATTCAGATTTTAGAAAGTGCTTGTCCTGTAAAACCAGACAAAATGTGAGGCCTGGGGAATGGAAATGCTGTAGACCCACATAAAGAGGGACATCTGGTCACCTGTGTCAAACAAGCTCAATTTATGTTGGCTGTGATGAACCACTCTTCCCTGGTGGAAGACTTCCAATACGACACATTGAAAACAGTAAAAGTCACAGCTGCTTTACTATTATTTATCCATTTTTTCTCTCTATTTCATATAAAATAAAACAGTCCCTTGGAGGTGGCCATTGCATTTTAATAGTTACTTGGAGATAAACACTGTCCAGCATTTGTTTTCCTCTGTGTGTATTTCACTCTTTGTAGTTGTGCCAGATGATTCCAGATGCCTTGGGGCCAGTTTTACAAAATGGGCTTTGCGTTGCATTTAAATCCACCAAACTGTCATCTCAAACTGTGAGATTTACTGATAAAATATTTAATCTATCTTTGGAGTATTACAGTTAATCTTCTGATCTTCAAACACTGAAAAATATTGCCTTCGGACACCTGTTTTGAGTATGGTTTGATTTACCTGATATGTACAGAAAGTATACAGTACATTTACTACACAGTATGTTCATGAGAAACATACTGCATGTGCTTCTGTCAGTTTTATTTTTGTTTGTGTTCAAGGAAAAAACCAAAACTCCTGGTATTGTGTACGCATGCACGGGTTTGTGCACTCAAAGTTTTGTTTTGTTTTTCTTTCTTTCTTTTTTTTAATAAACGAGGTCTCTGTGCACTTGATAGTTTGTGTAGACTAATGCAAACATCCTAATGTCAGCGCTTCCATATGGATTCGTGCTGAACGCTGTTGCTGTGCAAAAAGAAACAATCTGTCTTATTTATATTCTCTCCACAGCCTTTTCGTTTCCATCACTGTCACTCTTATTTCCCTCGTGTGAATATGCTGCATGTGATTTCCTTCCTGATAATCATAAATCCTGCACAGACTTATAAATTGACCATTACCAGCTGCACAAGGCAGTACTAGAAACTGATGGCAGCCCTATTCCCCCATTTATACATTCATCTCACAGGTTGCATTAGTTAGTAGATCATTTTAGTGTTTTTCATGGTTTGACACTTGGCATAAAATTACCATGGATCTGCTTAATTTCACCTGAATGTATTTTATTATTATCATGCATGCTGCAAACCACTAATTAACACGGACGGGATAAAGGACTCTGAGACCATAAATGAAGTGAGAGACACAGGTGTCTGTGCACTCACGCACTCACACACGTGTGCTTTCACTGTATGAGAATAAATGTATATTTACATAATTTAAGCCTGTACTGTGCTGCTTTCTACAATAGCTGCAATACACAGATCACGTGTGTGTCATTGTTCCAGGCAACCAAATACAGAATAAACTCAAATAAATAAAGAAACTTGTTGTTATCACTGTAAATACTGCACAATGTCATAAAATAGGCCAAAAACACTTTTTTTTAAATTCCCACAAACTCAAAAACAACAACACCGACTGTGTCTTGAAAAGAAAGGGGGAGACAGCTGTAACATTTCACAACTGAGTTCAGTACAACATCATTATCAACACCCAGTTTCATTGTGTAACCCTCTTGAGCTCACACATGAGTCTATGATCAAACAGCAGTTGTCTATGTCAACAAGCGGTTTTATATGGGTGAACAAGCAGACGCTTCAATCTGGGAAAGCTGTAAAAAATATATATATAACCAAAATTTAGCTTTTACTAGAAGTGACCACTGGAGAGCGCTGTTGCATACATAAACAATAGAAGTGATGCAAATCGGCGAGGGTACAGTGCACGTGCACACAGAGCGCAAGTGCGGGCACGTGAGTGTGCATGTGTCTGGGCACATGTCACTGAGCGTGCGCATTTATACAAATGTGTGCAAGAGCTGGTGAGTTTCAATTATGTTAATTTGACCTGTAGCCTCAAATCCAAAGCTTTCATTTACAGCAGTACCATTCATTTCAATTTGCTGCTCTTTAATGGCGTTTTTTCTCCTCTCAAAAGAAAAGGATGCATCATGGCTGTGCTCCCCTTGACAGGAAAATGAGAAATATTGCTTGTCTTGGCTGTCAGATTTCATTGGTCAGGCTGTGCGGCTGACATTTCCTATAGGTGTCTTTTTTTTATTGCCTTGGCATTTAGAGTGAAAGCTATAGCGGATTGCTGTAGCACAAAGCTGGGGAAAGAGAGAGAGAGCGAGAGAGATTGATTCAGATCACTGTTTCCATGACAACGTTGATGTTGACAACAGGGAAATGGGGGGGTCTGACATTTGTTTGAGTGCTCATTAATAAAATGGGAAAAGATAACATCATGTGGCTACTGAATGGAAGTGGCTGAAATTATGTTAAAGTTGAATGACTGAGTGCTGGTTTTCTCGCTGCTGGCTTTGGTTTTCTTCAGTAGCAAATGGGAAATTGGCTCACGCTGAGTTTAACCATGTAATAATATGTACAGGCTTAAATGTGTTTGCCAACAGGAGTGCTTACTGTGGGTCCTAATGCACAGTGAAACCACAGTAAATATCCAGCCCGTGATTTTAGCTGAAAAATACACAGCCTTGTCTGTATTGAGAACAAACAGCTCCTGCTAGAAGCACTTTACCAAACATGTATATCGGTTACATGTTTATTTTAGTACAGCTGAGTGATTGGTCAAAAATACCCTGAAGGTAATTTGTCAATGCGTTGATGATAGTGCTGTCAACGAGGCTCAAGTTTAGAGAAAAATGCCAAATACAGAGCCACACTTCTCTATTTGTGTAAACTTAGAAAGATGTCAAAGCATCTCTCTGAAGAGTTCATCAGGCAGATGCTTGAAGGGATTAAATGAGGCATCTGATCTTTTTGTTTCAGTTATGGAAGCTTTGGGGAATCATGATGTGCTCAGTGGATATGATGAGTCGGCAGAGATCTTATTAGCAAAACCGTTGTGTATTATTCAAAGAGCTAGGGGGTGTTTCTGTTGCTGCATCTGATTAAATTATTATTATCCTTTGGGTTTGATTTGAGTTTTGACAGGCAGAGCTTCTCTTCAAAAACTGGTGCTAAAAAACAAGACACAATGAAATGGCTGAATTACAAGCTTTTTGGCACATGTCTCTCAGCACACTAGTTTACCCACAAAGGTTCTGCTGAAAATAGTGCTATAAAGGATTTCCCCATTTCAATTTATTTGGAAAAGTTTGGGGTGCCCTAGAAAGATCGGGATAGCTTTACAACAGTAAAGAAAATGTAGGAAAACAAGAGTCTGGAGTGCTACCAAGTATCTTTTTGATGTAAAAGGTTCCTTGTTTCATCCTGGATTGTGAACCTGACAATCTTTAATCCTTGACCCCTGACTTTCTTGCATCTTTATCTTGGTTCCTGTTATTTTGTGTGATACCCAGGTGCTTGTGGCTGTGCAGTATGCCCACTGTCTTGCCTTCTGCCAGCTACTTCGGTCAAGATAACCTGTCCTTTTTTTGCAAACACTGAGCCACACTTATTTTGTCTGAATTACTATGATGTCCTGGTGAGGTGGATCAGTGAGTTTATCTCTGACTTGCTCCTGGTGTACAGCTTGATGTCGTCCATGTACAGGAAGTGGCTGATTGCTACTTCATTCCTGAATCTCTATCCGTATGTGCTCTTTGGTGTGGTAGCAGAGGCTGGTGAGGCCTATGCAGAATAGGGACAGTACATTACATTGGTATAATCCACACATGATACTGACTTGTGCTTTTGAGGTTGTCTTTAGTTTTGTCTTGAACAGTCCAATTGGTGTTATCACTGCACCATTAGCCTTGTATATGCCAAGCACTTCAGTATCCCTATGTGGGGCATTGAGTTCTACGCTTTCTTGTAGTCAGTCCTGGGCGACTCAGGTTAATATGCCTGGTTTTGGAGTCGTGGTGTACTGCTACATCAACCCCAGTTGGTGCTTTGACCCTCTGGTGTTGTTTCCAATGCCCTTCTGAGCTGCACTCATGTGTTGACTTATGTTCATACTCAGATTGGTTGCTATGATGCCTGTGAGGAGTTTACAGGCAATCGCCCTGTCATGACCATGATTGTTCTGTCCTGTGTTATCCAGTCTGGGTGAGTAACTGTTTTTAGCAGCCCCACTTATTGTGCTGTCAGAGTCCTGATGCTGTTGGACGTCTACTTTAGTGATGTCAACTGGATCTTGTTCTGGGATGTTTAGGTCCACTGGCCACTTGGTATTGGTGTTGTGTGATTCCTGTTTCTCCCCAATGTTCCTATAATATTTATCAGTCTCAGCTCTTGGTGGGTCTAATGGTGTGTCAGGTAGTCTTTATCCAATCGATCCCTTGCAGCTAGGAGCACACCCGCTCAACTAACACCCTTCCTTGATTTAACTCCATAGGGATTTGTCTCTGCACATATTCTGGATCTCATGTTCAGGTGGTTCTGCGAGTGTTACTGTGACAGTGTCATATACAAGCTTATTGATTCCTTTTACCACAGTTGCCACAATTATCATTCGCAGCTCAGTGGATTCATTTGTCATGTGTCAGGTGTCTGGACATCATTTAGTTCTTTAACACTGTTCTCTTCTACCAAGTTTGGTAATTATTTCAAATTAAGTATTTACTCACACTAGAATAGTGTGAGTAAATACCAAATGTAGGGAAATGTAAGGGAAAATGTGTGAAAGAGTAATTGTTACCTAAACCTCATAACTGGTTATACCATCCTTGGAAGCAAAAACTGTAATCAAGCTTTTGTAATGACTGACAGTCAGTGTTTTACATTACTGCTGAGAAATTTTGGGCCACACTTATTCTGCTGCACAACCTAAATATGCTTGTGGACATGAGATTATCGCCAGACATTTGCTTTTTCTGGATTTCTGGATTTTCTGAGCAGAATCCATGGTTACATCAATTACAGCAAGTCATCCCAGTCCTGAAGCAGCAAAAGCCCATGACATTACCACCATGTTTGACTATTGGTTAGATGTTCTTTTTATATGCTATTGAGAAACAGTGTGGTGGTGGAAACTGTGTTACTGTCGGCTGAAGACAATGAAGAGAAGAAGGAGAAAGTGTAAAGGGGCAACAAGAGAGAAGGAAAGTAGAAGTCTGGAGGTGAGAGTAGGGACTCTAAATGTAGGGACTATGACTGGTAAAGGGAGAGTTGGCTGTTATGATAGAGGGAAGTAAGTTACATATATTGTGTGTGTAGAAGACCAGGTGCAAAGCAAGCAAAGCCAGGAGCACTGAGAGTGGATTCAAGCTATTTTAGGTCATTCAAGATTCTTAAATGGAAAAATATGCAGATTCTTTTTATACTAAATTTGCACAGGCTTTAAATTTTTTACCTTAGGTATATTACCTTAATTTATGGCAAAGTACCACTGTCTCAGCAAAGCTGCAGCAGCAATTTTAGTTTCTATAAGGTGTGAGGACGAATAAAGATAAATTGTATCACAGAAGAGCTGCTATGCATGCTGGGGATGATCCTCTTGGTCTTTAAACAAATTAATTATACCTGCTGTCAGAAAAATTTTAAATCTAATTACTGTCAAACATGTAAAACCCCCTCATCGGTAGGGAGCCTTATAAAAACAAAGATATCCTTTGGATTTCCATTATTTGGTGTTCTCTATGCTACTTCCTCTATCAAGTACCCTTATTTTTAACATTTTATTAGAGAGGGTACAGCTGTTGGAAGGGATGTTTATTTTCAATAGTTCCACCATCTGCCTCTTTAGCTTCACACTCTTCATTTGCAATGAGGCAGTCCTTTTCCTGCTTGGTTGAGCACCCTGTGTGCCATAATAATTCATGCACAGGAGGAAAAACATACCAAGGGGCACTTAAAAACAATATAAAGCAGAAGAGAAAAAATAAGGCAGTGATTTTTGGGGGGGCAGCACGGTGGCACGGTGGTTAGCACTGTTGCCTCACAGCAAGAAGGTCCTGAGTTCAATTCCACCATCAGGCCGGGGTCTTTCTGTGTGGAGTTTGCATGTTCTCCCCGTGTTTGCGTGGGTTCTCTCTGGGTACTCCGGCTTCCTCCCACCGTCCAAAGACATGCAGCTTGTGGGGATAGGATAATTGGATAATCCAAATTGCCACTAGGTGTGAATGTGCAAGCGAATGTGAGTGCGAATGGTTGTCTGTCCCTGTGTGTTAGCCCTGCGACAGACTGGCGCCTGTCCAGGGTGTACCCCACCTTTCACCCTATGACAGCTGGGATAGGCTCCAGCGCCCCCCGCGACCCTGAAAAGGATAAGCGGAAGCAAATGGATGGATGTTTTTTTTACTAGTGTTGTCCTCTTGGACTTTTAGGAAGAGATATGTTTTGATCAAGATTCAAACTATGTATCAGCCCACCAGTAACAAGGCTCTAGGATACCGATATGTTAATGTTCATCTTGGGAATTTATGTTTGAGACCAAACAACAAGTTCTGCGAATGAATTAGAATTGAACTGATGTGAATCAATGAAATTGATTTAGTGTTGCAAGGTTTTGCTTCTAATGTTACATTAATGTCTGGTTTATTTGTTTGTTTGTAAAGCCATCACTTTCAGTAGTTTTATTCTATATAACAAAAGGCTTTTCTATTCAGAGAGCTCTTGCCTAAAGTCTCAGAATCACTTGTCTAAACTTAAACTTACTTTTGATTGACCTACATGGCTTCTGATGTGGTTCCCTTTTTCCAGCATTTACCATAGATTAATTAGGTTGGATCTTAATGCTGAATTCTCTTTCAAATCAAATCACTTTTTATTGTCACATCACATGTGCAGGTACATTGGTACAGCACATGCGAGTGAAATTCTTGTGTGCGAGCTTCACAAGCAACAGAGTTGTGGAAAATACAATAACATAAACAGGCCTACAACCGCAAAGCTCTTTATGTGTCGGTTTATAGGGGCAAGGTTTCACTTGTGCACCAACAATGCTCTTACTATCCCAATCAACACGTAGGATAATACGGATGTTCTACATCACATCATGGTCCCTGGTTTTCTTCCTTGTTTTGAATTCTTAGTTAATGTTACTGGGTTTTTTATTCTAGTGTTTGAAGTTTTGAAGTTAGTTTTCATAGTTTTAGTTTCTCTTTATGCTGTACTGCTTTTGTTAACAGCTTAAAATAAAGCTCGCTTTTCATTACACTCCGTCTGCATTTAGGTCCAGCTTACACATCAATCCTGCATGTGGTCACATTATACAGATTTTATCAGAGTCATATAGATCAGAGACCAAGAGTTTCCTTCTATTTGCTATTGTATGTATTTAGTTCTGTCTCCTTTCTTTCCTGTCTTGCCCATATGTGGTCATACTGGTTTGCAGATTTAGGTCCAACACAAGATCTGTCAAATTATTTGTATTTGTTTTGTACAAGATAAATATACACTAACGAAACTGGAGTAGAAGAATAGAAGTAGTACTTTTAAGTCATTCTAACTAGGGTTTGCTTTCAGCAGGACAACTGATGCTGCTGATCACAACTTTAAAAGCCTAATTTCTGACAGGACAGGTTCCCTCTAATCAAACCTGGAGGCAACAGATGTTCCCACAGAGATGCTCTGTCCTGTGAGACTGACAGAATTAATCATTTCAAGTGTGTCTTTAGTAATGTGTAACAGTCAATGAACCATGAACTTGTACATTCATCTGTACATCACACCATAACAAACACAACAACAATGTGTGACAAATTGATCTGTGTCTGCTTTCCTTGCCTGCTGCACAGAAAGCAGATTTCACATGGTCGCTGTGGTCAATATCACTGACCTGGATATCCAGCTGCTTTCCAACATCATCCATGTCAATACACAAATTCATTATACATGCCCACATACAAACCACTGGTCGCCTGTTGATCTATAATGCTATTTTAAAAAGGAAAAACATAGAATTGATGGAGTTACCATATGGTAATGATTTGGTTGGCATCCAGATGACTATCAGGCCTCTTTGGGATCTCGTTGAATACTGAGCTGGATCAGTGTAAAGTGTGTCACACTGCAACAGCTTGGGTGCACTGTTGGAAGTCAGGACAACTAGGGCAGACAATTAAAACTGGGCAAAGCCAGAGGACAGAAACCAATAGGACTGACTGAGCCTGACATGGTTCATTTATGCGTTTCCATTTCAGATGATGGTCCCAGACTTGAGTCTGTACAGAAAGGATTACCAGAGTCTGTGCAAATTAGAGGAAGGAAGGCAATTTACATGGCTACTTTACGGCGACAGCGTTCCAGAGCAACCTCAACTCGGCAAGATCGTGGTTCCTGCTCTTCTACGGCATCTTGCCCCGTCTTCTCTGGACCCTGCAGTGACCATGAAGAAGAGCCTCAGCTGCGTCGCCAATCCTCTCCTTTACTTAAAGGTTCCTTTTCCAGCCTGCAGGGGTCTGTTTCATGCATGCAAGGATCTTTGTCAAGTCTTGACGAACCTTTGTCTAACTTTCCGAACTCTTTACCCAATCTCAGAGGTTCAGTCTCTCGGATAAAGAGGAGATCACTTGGAAGCCTGGACAACTCCATCGCCAATCCTATTGAGAGAAGTAAAAGCCCTAGTCTACAGAGTGGCAACGGCAGCTCTAGTGATGATGATGGAAGTTGGGATACAAACAGCTGGAGCTCAGTGGCCACCTGCTTACTACGGACTCCTATTAAGCAAGACAGCAATGAACAGTCTTGCAACACTGATCAGGTGTCCTCTGCTGCTGAGGGTGAGGATGAAATCATTTACCAAAATCTTATCATTTCACGTCCTCCTGCTAAATCTGAAAGCAAAAGAGACCATGATCATGAGAATACTTGCACAACACAAAGGAAAGATGCCGGACTCCAAAATATGTCATCATCTTGCAAAAATGCTTCTTCGGTCTTATTCCATCAGTGTGGTGAGAAATCAGAGGACAGGCGCAAGTTCTCACAGTTTCTAAATGAAGTGACTTGCAGGGTCTTAAAATCAAATGGTGGTCCTCTTCAGCAACCGTTCATTTTACGACATAGCGATCTAACTCCTCCACCACCTCCACCAACTCCATCTCGCACACCACTACATTCTGCCTTAACAAATCCACCGCCACCATCGACATCAACAACAAACTTATGGTACAGTCCAACCAGTTCGAACCTTCAGCCGATTAAGGAGTGTGACTCCAAAGATATCACAAGTTCCATCCACCAGTGGAGCAAGACATTACCAAGCTGTAGGATCATAGAGCCGAGAGAAGTCCTAAGGAAAGTAAAAGAAGAGACTCACTCACACCCAGAGCCCAACCAAGAGCTATGTCCAAAGATCCAAGCACAAACCCCTACTGGGAGACATTATCTAGAGACAGACATTGACAGAGTGAGGCAGCTGGATGAACTGGTAGCTAATGGCACCCTTGGGAAAGAGAAAACTGAAAAAGTGCTTGAAGAAGGTATAGGGAGAGTAAAGAAAAGGGAAAACAGGACTCTGTGGGAGAGAAATGGAGGCTTGGGGATGGAAAAAGAGAAGGAGAGGGAAAAGAGAAAAGAAGCCTCCTGGGAGAGAGACAGAGGAGGTGAGAAAAGGAGGGAAAGGGACAGAAAAAGAGAAAAGCTTTGCTGGGAAAAAGTTAGATGGTCAGAAAGAGGGCGGGAGAAGGAGAAAAAAGTTATTCCTACCTGTTATGAGTCACCTTATCCTCATCTGGCTGCCAGTGGACGGAACAACCCCTGCCCTGTCTTCAGCTGGCCGGAGCAGCAGTTTCCAAGAATGTCCTACAGGTCTACCTCATTGCCCAGACCTCTAAATGTTGCTGTGAGTACATTACACTACACTTAATTGTTCGTTTGGTGGTTTGGTTTAAAAATACATATACATAGAACAGAGATCATCTAATGTATGTGTTGGAGTTGAAGTTATTTCCTGAATTAATCAGATTTGATTTCCAACATGTGAGGTGTCCCTCAACACCTCCGTTGGCCATGTCTGCAAACCACCATCTGCTTTTATTAATATGCAATAATGTTCCAGCTGCTGTTTTTGATATGGTATTGAACAGGGTTGCTTTAGCCAAGAATTTATCACCATTTCAAGAGGTATAGTCCAGCAGGAAGTAATTAGCACTATGTCAGTTATGAATAACTACTTCCTGGAAAGCCTGCGTTCTTTAAACTGTGAACAGCTTATGTGAAAACTGCAGAGGATTTTTGCAGTTTGATTTTCAACACAGCGGATCAAAATGAGGACTGCAGATACACATCCCACATACTTTGAATTTTATTACATGATAGACAGTTATTACATCATGCACAGTAACTTTATTTTGCGCTATTGTGAAGATAATTGTCGTGATCATTCTAAGAAATGATCAGTTTGTGTCATGTTTTCTCCTGCAGTAAGAGTAAATGCAGATTGCTGGAAATGAGAAGCCAAATGAATAAGATTACACAAGCCTCTGATGAATTCACTCAGTCTTTATTCAAGGCTTTGATATAGTGTATTGCATCACATTCGTCTTTGTTAGCTGAATATTACTCTTCTCAGACTTATTATGTAGATGTGACTCATTTATGTTTGCTGTTTTGCTTAATTGCATCTGACACATGACCCACTTGCCATACAAAACTAAATCTGAAAACATGATTATTCATTAGCGAGAATCTGAATTATTCTGTGCTGTATATGCACAGGAATGCATGCACATAACATACAGATAGCTCCATAAGTATTTGGACATTTGCTATCCATCTTTTGAATGTTTGTAGGGCAAAAAGATGTCGATGCATTTAAATGAAAAGTAAAATAGACCACAGCAATGCTTTGAGAATACCCTGGCCATTGAAAATGTGCATTTACCAAGAAAAGATTTGTTCAAACTGCAGCTCATGTTATGATTTTCAGTCTATGATTGAAAAGAATAGGTATAAGCATTTGAACAATTACACAAATTCTGTAGTTTTTGCCTCCATACTCCATCACAGGGGATTTAAAGTCACTGGGGATATGAAGAGCTTTATCAAAAGTATTGCATCAACAATCTAGGAGTTACAGTGCCCTATTTTCAGAGGCTTAAAAATAATTGGTCAGTTGAGAAGGTAGTTTCGAGGCCTATTTTCTTGTTGTTCTATGACACATTAAGCAGACAAAATATCTGGAATCAATTTCAAGTGTTGAACTTGTATTTTCCAGCTTTTTACTGAAATTCTCAAAATGAGGTCCAAAAAGTTGATGCAAGTGAAGGAGGCCATCATTAGACTGGGGAAAAAATAAAATAAAATAAACCTATCAGAAAGATAGCAAAAACATCAGGTGTAATCAAACAAACAGCATTTGGCAACACCAAAAGACCAGAGAGACCACAGAAAACAACTAAAGTGGATGAAAAAGTCCAGTCAAGAACATTTTAAACAGATAGGCATATCTGTTGTGGTATAAGCTAAACATGTAGTATACCTCCTTCTTTGCTATACTATGGGTTTTACTTGGATGTTTCTACTTTTTCTGGTCCCTAAAGTCTACATGAAGAGATGTCTTCATGAATGGAAGGTGCAAACCACTGGTTACACACAAGAGCAAGCAGGTCAGATTACACTTTGGCAGAAAAAACATCTGACAGGGCCTCAACAGTCCTAAAAAAAAATAATTTGGAACAGATGAAACCAAGATGAAACTGCACTAAAATGATGAGAAGAAAAAAGAAGGGAAAAGAAGAGAAACAGCTTGTGATTCGAAGCATACACCATCATCTGCGATAGCATGGGCATGTAGGTCAGTGGAGCCAGGTCACTAGTGTTTATTGATGATGTGATTGCTGGTAGAGGTAGCAGGATGTATTCTGAAGTGTTGGGCTGTGCTCTGCTTAGATTTAGCCAAATGCCGTAAAACTGATCAGACAGACCTTCGCACTACAAATGGATAATAACCCAAAGCTGTTGTACTAATACCCTGCTGCTAAATGGGTGAACTTTGACCAACGTCCAACAGTAAGGAGGAAGATAAATGTTTGGGATGTCGCTTTCTGACTAGAACTTATTCACTGGATGTCAGCTCCCTAGCAACTGTTCAGCCGATGAGTGGGTGTATGTATTAAAAGGAATACATTTGGCAAAAAGAGAGAAAACTGCTGTATGGCAGCTTTTCACAGTTAGTGGCTTGCAAGTGTAGAGATGAGGTGGGCGCTTCTTTCAAGGTAGGAGAAAAAGAAGGAGAAGTGTCCTCTGCAGTCTGGAGGGCAAGGCTGAAATACATCTATTACAAAATATGTGATGAGCTGAGATAAACTGAGAACTTGTAATTGAGACATAGTGAAGTTATAAATTATCAGTCAGCAGCGGAATGCATCCTAACAATACAAGAGTATACCTGTGAAATACAGCAGTAATTAAACATGAAGCAAGTATGTGGGCTATGTATGTATGTGTGTGTTTCGATAAAATCATCACCTAGTAAATGCAAGCATGGCGTCCTGTGAATGACCTTCATATTGGGATGAGAATAGCAGATTTACTGTTAAATGCTGTAGGAGCAGTGATTCAAAAAAGTGTCATGAAAATAATGCTGAAAAATATCCACAATGGTATCAGAAATAATTCTAAGAAGAAATCCTAACGATTACAAAGTTTTTAAAAAATACTAATTAATATTTTTTATGATAAAAGTTTTATCAAATGGTAATGTGAAATGCAAGATGGCTTCAAATCCAGGGGGCCTTCTGTGTGGAGTCTGCATATTCCCCCTGTGTCTGGGTACTCAGACATCCTCCTACAGTCCAAAGACATGCATGGAGTTGGGCTAACTGGTAATTCTAAATTGCCCATAGGTGTAAATGTAAGAGTGAATGCTTGTTTGCCTCTGTGTGTGAGCCCTGGCGGCATGTCCAGTGTGTACCTGTCTCTCACACTATGACAACTGGGATAAGCTCCAGACCCCCCATGACGATGAATTGGAAATCAGAAGAAAATGGATATTTAGCTGCCCAAGCTATGTACAAAATAAATGACAAATAGTGTTTGTCAAGTCAGTACTTTTTAATATATGTCTGCTTTTTGTCTCCATTCTATCATCATTTAGCAAAAGTGAGTTAAAGGTTAATATTTTACCTTTTTCACTGAATGAAAGTAAATCCATGTGAGCTGATTATCATTCAGTGATGCCTTGCAGGAATGCCAATTCTATCCTCCTCCCCCTCTCTCTAGGCTTGCCCTCTCCACACAGAGGGATGCTGGGATGGAAGGATGGACGTGGAGGTGGGGGGTGGGGGGATTACTGAGCGTTGTCTCATTCAGTAGCTGTATGAGTCATCCTGCTGTATCATTCGCACTGTTTGTAACACCCACGCAACTGCGTGAAGCCCGGCTTCCACACACTCACCAATACGCACTGCAATCTTGTAGTCCGTATGTTGAAGCTGTGCACCTGTGACATTTAATATACCTTGCTAAATCCTCACCAATGAGACTGACGTGAACCTGAAAACATACCAACCTACTACAGCACCAAAACAATGCGTGACTTTGTGGCCACTGTAAAGTTCATGAAGAAGATGGTGAAATTGGGAGTTTTTTATGGCCATGCATGTAACTTGTAACTGCATTAAAATAATTCAATGTAAATTCTTGTGAAATCCTTATTATTTACAATCTATATGCAAGCTATGACCAGTCTATTTATTTGCATTCATGTGTAGATATGACAGAGCAGCACTGAGTATGCTCAGTACTGAGTATAATATAGCTAGCCATCAGTTAGCTTATGTTATAAACACTAAACAGCGTTAGCAACCTGAAGCGACTAACTTCCACATAACAAAGTGTGGTCCTTTTTTTCTACAGATTCTTGCATATCGAAATAAAATACGAAGCGCTCAGCAGTGAGCTTCATGTTAGGCAGATTTTTGTGTTCCCTAAGGTAGCAATATCTTCATTCTTCAAAACAAGAGAGTGGTATCAAGAAAGAAATCTAAGAAGAGTACTTCATTCTTTTAGACTTAATTTGCAACATTTTTAGTTTTGTTTACCATTTTACTTTTTTGTACTTTCCTCCTAGCAACTACAGTCTGCAAGTCTGCCTCTCACCCTCGGGCACTTTCTCTCCCTTTCTGCAGCACACAGCATTTTTCTTTTGCACTGTTAATCTGTCATTTCTTGCTCTGCCTCTCTCCTCCTTTCACTTAATGTTCTCAGAACTGATACAGTGTGTGAGAGTGAGGAAATAATGGATATATTTGTTTGCCGAGACACAGCCACTCTGAGAGCTCGTTAAACACCAGATAAGAGGTATTCCACGGCGTGCAGTGGCAGCGGCGGCGCCAGATAAATCTGCTTGATAAATATATCTAATCATTTCACCCGCTTCTCTTCCTACCAGGAATCTGATGGCGAGACGCAGCATAACACAAGGTTGGCTACTTTCACTTTTACTTCCTCTCCTCCCAGCAGTTACACCTTCAGCCACACCTCTCCTCTCTCTCTCTCTCTTCCCTCTTCTCTCCATCACTCCCCTAACCCCTCCTCTTCCAGAACACCTCCTCCTGCTCCATTCAGTTCACAGCTCCCTCTCTCATTTTCTCTCTCTCCCCTCTCTCTCTCTCTCTCTGCCTACCAGCCCTGTCTCCAGTCAGAATTAGGGGAGTCTTTTTCTAAATGCATGCAGCTCTGAGGGGATGCACAGGCACATGAAAGTAGTGATTTTATCTGCTGAAAATGAGGCAAATGGCATATAAACGGTAAGGCAAGGAAGCGAAGAAGTGCATGCCTGGTTTCATTAGTGGCGCTGAGATAAGTGTGTGTAGTTGCTTTGCTGCACTTGTGAAAGTAATGATTGTTGTGAGGGCTCTTCTGTAGCTGTTGTGCCTCTCTGTTCATGTGTTGCATATTCTGAGCGCTTTGAGAAAGCGCTGGGTAGACTGCTCTGCATTCAACAGTACACTATGTTTGGAGAATGTGACTACATGTTGTGCAGCATACTGGAGTAAAATCTGAAGGTTTTTTTTACTGGAAGTCACTGCATGTAAGTTAGGTTGGTCATGATCGTTTGGTCAAGTTGAACTAAACTGGTGTAACTGGTGTTGTTGCTTAGGGGTTATTATTGTCGTCTGGATTTTAGTGGTATGAGAATAATGAGTTACCACGTTTTTTTTCATAGCCCTCAATTTACTCCCATAATATTTCACTGAGCAAGAAGATACCACAGAGAGGCTATTACAGCCCATCATGAGAAAGAAAGTTGCTCTCATTAAGCCAAACTCCTCACCTTGCATTTGATGAGTTGAGAAAAGACGTGATAGATGGGTGTGATCACTTTGAATTTCAGTGAGGAAATCCTAAAGCCTTTAGTGATGCATTGCCTTTAGGTGGCTCTATAATCAGCATGTCAGCATAACATGATCATAACATCTAGAAGTTAATTGCTTTCACCTCCGGTCTTAACCTCCTGCTAGTGAGGAACCATTGATTTTGGAGATGATCCCTACTTCCTGTTACATAATTAAAGCAAACAGAACCTTGGATAAAGTGCAGTCTAGAGGGAAACTTTGAGTCTTTGAAGTGAGTTTCAAACCTCCTGTACAGTGGAGAGAGCTTTAATTAATGTGGTGCAAAAACAAAGGAAGAGTGAACAATGTGCGCTAACCTTCTGACACTTTAAGCTATATTAACTCGTAATTAGTTGGAAGATGGCACTTTGTATTTGCAAATGGTATGGCTGTGGAATGGTGCTGCACATTTATCCAATATTCCTTGTCAATATGCAATCTATGTCAATCACAGTGATGTAATTTACACACTTTTGCATATCCTAAATGTCTTTTTTGATTGTGTTTAATACTGAATGTGTACGCGCCATTTAACTTCAATATTTACTGTAAAATATTCTCAAAATGCAGTAACACAGTATGCTGGCAGACAAATAAATGAATAATTAACCAGGCAGCTAGGTATCTTTCTACTTGGAAAACCGAGGAAACAAGTCTGGTTTCCCCTTTTCCAAGGATCCTATAAAATATCATAACATGCTTCTTTCAATCCTTTTCACTGTATTTAACTAACTGTAGTTTTTGCACACAGATATCCTGTTGGTGCGTTGGGACCAAAATTATTTCATTGCATTTCTTTTATTCATTTATTATTATTATTATTATTATTTTAAATTATTAATCATCTCAGTTGGATTTAGAAAAAAGATCATTCAATAGCTGATACTTTTTTTCAGAGCTCAGTTATCTTGGTTGCCAGGATGGTGTGTCAGGCATAAAATATCCTTGCTAATATACTTACCACTAATTTTCAAAGTCGTGCTTACTGTGACATAAATGTGCGAATTTGTGTCCAGGAAAAATGAACATTATTAGATTTTCTTTGCTATTTTACCATGTGATAGGCTGGTATGACCAGAGATGGGGAAATGTCCCTTGTCCATGCAAGCAAATTATGCTAATCATAATATATATGGCCAATATATAAGGTTTCAAATAATAATGTATGGATATGTGCAGGTAATCCCTGTTAATCAAAACCTCAGGCTTCAGACTGCTCCAAGAGCTCAGTTTCCAACTATTGATTTTCTACTCTTGGCTCTGAATACTGTGAAAAAGAAATCTTGAATATGGTCATCTCAGGCTGATGCTCTGACTGTGAAAAAACAGTCCCATACACGTGCTGTTGAAAATTTCCAATAGTGAGGGTCAGTCAGTAGAAAGTTAAATGGAGAGAATATAAAAATGATTGGTTCAAATATAGTATGAACTAATGGGCTCGGTGTAAGATAAATGTGTTTTGGTTTTTAACTGCCAATCATGCAAAGCTACTCTAAATCTTGTGCAGTACAAGAATAAAAATATGCAATTGGAAATTAACATAATAGGTCCACTTTAAATGAGTCCAAAGATGAAAATTAATAAGTGCTGAAGTCTGTCCAAACAAACCATCAGCTCCACCAACCCCTGCAGCACAACGAGCTCTGCTCCTCCTCAGTTTTCTGAAATGATTCTTGTCATAGATAATAAGCCAAAGCTTACCACCAAAGGCTGTTTTGTACTTCACATGCAAGCTGAGTTAAATCAATGCCAATAAAATTGAGATCATTGTGCACCGACTGTCACGGTCTGGCTGGCAGATCGTGGGGAGATGGGGAAATAGGACCCAAACGCTGGACTTAATGGAATGAACAGTGGGTTTATTTACAGTGAGGTAATTGTACACCACACATTGAATCTCCAAAAGTGCTCCCTCGACTCCCGTGACGTGTCTTCTCCCAAGTGCTGGTATCCCGTGCTCTCTGCCCCTGTGCCTTCACACACCCCGTGTGTCTTGCAGTCCTGTGTTCCGCTGTCCTCCTGGGGAAAAACACAGACATAGCCGTTATGGCACCAACTCCGGCAGGCATACACTTTAACAACACTAGAAACACTGACATGGAGTCTAACTCAACGATCCTGCGCCGGAGGAAGCTCCATCGCTCTGTTAAGTAGCTCCCCCGACGATCCTGATCAGAAGCAGGTGTGTGGTAAGCTAGGCGTGACCAGCAGCTGGCAGGGCCACACCCATCAGGCCTGCAGGTGGCTGTCCTTCATCCTCCAGCCTCACACACATACACACACCAGCATTGAACACAAGAACACAGTGCAGCAAACATACATCCAATACACTAATAACAATAAAGGTCCACACTGTTCACGAACCCCGAGTCCCCGGAATCGGGTCCGTGACACCGACAAACCCTTTCAAAGTCACGGTCTCCATATGAAAGAGCGCACTAAGAGACTACTAGCCAAATAAAAGCCAGTTTTTATGAGATTTAAAGTAAATAATTGAAACCTTGTGAAAAGTCTTGTATTTTGCATGTTGTGTACGTGCATAGTAGATTGCAAGCACTGCTATTATCTGATTTTCAGATTTTTCATAAGCTCTTTACAAAGTGATTTGAAGACGAAATCTGAATTTTCCTACTTTCTGACTGTAATACAAATATCACTATCAAACTAAAATTGAAAGCTGAAAATAGTGAGCACATTGCATACTGTAAAAGCGACTGTGTGCCAGTTAAGTCAAAAAATAACTGCTTACTGACAGATGAAAAGGTTACAGCTTTATAACTTTTTTTCTCTCTTTTCTGGTCTCAAAATAACAAAATTCTTGTCCCCGTTCAATCTTTCAAAGAATTCAGTGAGTTTTCATTAATCCGAGGGTAACGGAAGTATCTTTGTGAACTTAAAATTGCAGTCAGCGCTTGCTGAGATTGAATAAAGCAAGGACAGGAAAGGGATTGAAAAGCAGCCAAAGAATAGAGGGCAACTGCTGCATTAGTCCAACTCCTACTTTAGTTTTCCACTAATGTTTCATCTTCCCTTTATCAGATGCATCAATCCGTGATCCACTTTTCCACCACCATCAGCTTCTTAACGACATCAATCGCCTGCTCTGCTTCACTTAGACTTTTAGGAATATGCCTGAAGAAGCTTTGTTTGTTCATCTCTCATCTCTTCCTAAGCACGTAGCTTCCAAAGGCAGATGCTATACAAAGTCTCCCTTCAGGTTAGCCTGGAGCAGTTTACCACCTCTCTGCTCTCTCATTCTTCTGTCTAATTATTTCCAAGACCATGAGCTCTGGGAATCATGCAGGAGCCGTTTGTTAGGGTCCACTACTGTAGCATGTGGAGCTGGGCGATGTGGAATCTACTTTGGAGCGTTCTCAAGGGTTTGGCTCTGTCTTCGAGCGTGCACATGTACCCATATTCTTTGATTTAGACCGCTGTGCATCACATGTCTAACTCTTAAGATGCCTTCTCCCTTTGACGTCCCACCTCACCACCCTCATCGCTCCCTGGACATCTGGAGATATGCCTGTCTGCTGCTGGCGTTTATACAGCTCCGTAAAAGCCAACAGGACAGGGTCAGCTGAGCAACATAAGCCTCTGGTGCACATACACATAGAGTAGACCTCAAGTCTCTCAAAAGCACAAAGTCCATGTACTGTATGTCAAAAGAGTGGGATGCGTGGCATTTTAATGTGACCGATAAAATACAGAAGATAAAGGTCTTCAACTCAAAGGTTTTAACTCAAGCTTACTGCCCCTACTTGCTTGTGTGTTCTCATTAATGCATTAGCTTCAGTCCTGATCTTTCTGGTTCAGTGTCGTGGTTCTGACGCTCTTGCTGTATAAACAATAATTTGTTGACACGCTCTTGGCAGTGTGTTGAGCTTAATAATAGAAGCGGCTTTTTCCTCTTAAAAGAGGCTTTATGTCAAACAAATATACAGCTCTGTTTCTAGCTACATGTTGAACAAACTGCGCACCTATTGCACCCATTACACCTCAGTAAATATTTCATTGCACCCTGGAGGGCTGTGCACATGCTGCTGTATGTTCGGCCCACATGCGCATAATCACTCTGAGCCCCGGTGGCCTCCTGTGGTTTAATGCATGGTGGATTTCCAGATGTCCAATCTGGACGTGATGATAAAAAAGAAAAGGCTTTAAGGTGAAAAGAACAGGATTCTTTTTTCAAAGACAAAATGTGGCCATTGTAGAGCTTTGTGGTCTGCAGCGCTGAGCTGTCCTACAGTACGACGTTACGCTGTACTCTACAGAAGGGAATGTAGGGCTTTAGTCAGAGATTAGAGTTAAACCTATAAAGTCAGTTATCACTGGATTTATATCAGTAAGTTTGGTAAATCTGATGTCTGTGGAAAAAGAAATTAATAGTTTCCTCTATTAACTATAATATTAGGGATTTATATAGTTATAAATGTCAACAAAAAACCTATATATGGGCTCTTAAAGTGGTTATAATTAATATTGCATTAACAATGTATGACATGACTCATATGTCAATGAACCTGCAGAGAATTGTGCACTTCCTCTGTGCAGTTTTACTATGTGCTTAAGTTTATCGTTTCCATTTTATGGCTTGTTTGTAGTTACAGCAGACAGTTTTTTAAATGCATTAAGATGCGATAAAATAACACATAAGAGGAGTGTTTAAAAGCTACAGTACACGGCAAAATATTACCATCAGCTGTCAGTTGGTAGAAACCAAAAACAGCAAAAAAGAGAGAGCATCACATTTAAATTCGGTAGGTGTAAATGTATGCTAACGTCGCTAACACAGCAGCTTTAAATGCAATAATATGTCAGTGTGTTGAATGAATATTGAAGTCACGCTGTATTTTGTATGAACCCACATACGGGGAAAACACAAACAAGAGCAGAAGCTTAACCGAAGCAAACATTAACAGAAACTGTAGCAGCACAGCGAGGCTTCACTTAGGCACAGTGATGTCTTCAGTTAAAAGCTGCTAGTGTGCTAACATTCCCACGGTGCCAAAATGCAGATGTTTTTCAGAAATAATGTTTACCTTGTTTACAACTTGGTGCATTAGCATTCTGTTGTATATTTTAGTAAGTAACTGCAGGAAGCTCAACATTAGTGAAGAGGAAGATGGCTGCACTTGCTGACATGACATATTTTCACATATACAGTATGACTGTTGCTAAGTTGCTTAAAGTCCTATGTTAAGTTAAAATGAAATATTCCGAGGAATGCTAGAAATAGAATACACAAGGAGTTATAAAGTTTGACGGGTAGGAAGGAGCTTCTGTGATGTTCTTTGGTGGGTTTTTGCTAGCACAAGATGGAAAGGGTTTGAAGGTCTGACCAATACTGATCGTGCATCGAGTACAAAACTTGGACGGCATTGGGCTTGTGATCCACGCTACCACATATCTACATATTCTCCAAATACCCTATTCTTCTCCATCTAGATAAGCTTTGTCACTCTTAGAATATTTTTACGAGGTCTGTTTGCCTATAATTTGGTAAAAGACGCTTCACTCAGTCCTTGGGGCTTCTGCAGACACAGAATCATTACAGACTTGCAAGAAACTCAACTCTTAATTACCTTTGAGATATGAGGCCTAGTGGCAGGAGGCCTGCTTAAGACAGAAATATCTCTTGCAAGCGAGTTTGTGAAAGAGTAGTAGTAATGATAATAGTGGTATTTGTAAAACATTTTTTATTTGTTACTTAACGCCTTAAAGCCTAAAAGAACTTGACTTTCTGTTGCACTAAAATACACAGTAAAGGGCTTCAATGTATTAATTACAGCTCACCTGAGGAGAACAATGATGTTCATAATTTTGTGGGATTTGCTCTAATCCTGGTTGAGATGTTATAGTCTTCATTTAACTATTACATTTGACTAATTAACTACTACAGTTTAAACATTTACAAAAAACAGAAAAACCAAAAACTATTAATTCCCAAGTAGTAAAGAAAACACGAATATTACAGTATATATTAGAGCTTTAAAATGCTTCTTATTATACTTCTTGTCCTCTGCCAGGCTGGGAGCACAGGTATGTCACGACTGGGTTGTCATGGCAACCTCAGCAAAGACTGAACTCCTCTTTCACATAATTTTAACAATGGAGATCAATTGAATCGGTCTATATGCGAAACACACAAACATAGCATATGGATTGTATTAATCTTCTTCTTATTATACTACTCTCTTTCTCGCTATCTCCCCCCCTCTCTCCTCCTGACTCTTGTTGCTTGCTTTAAGGGTTATGAAGGGGTGAAGAGCACAATGAGCTATTGGCCTACAGCATTGTGTAGTTGTAGAGCTTTGTATTGTATATTTATTGCAGGAAACACAGAAACAGAGACAGAGGGGAGACTTTGTAGATACATACAGATAAAACAATATAAATCATTGAATGTTCATAAACTAGATTCATGTCACCACTATTTTTTTGTCCTATTTTTCCTATTGTTTTTTTTTCTGTCAGACAGTTACTGAAAAAAAAACATTTTAAAGAGCTCTCACAATTCTGCTGGAGGCTTGAAAGGAAATTAAATTTAGAAGTGCTCGAGTTGTTTTTCCCGATGAGAGTAAACATCATTGGAATTATAGGTGACTTGAACTTCATTTGACCTGATGGATCTGGATGCTATTACTTTGTCCGGGTTGCTGCCCAGAAGCTTTTGTAGCAAATAGGTTTTTTGTTGGTCTTGCTATATTCTTTGGTCAAGGTCTATATTAATGTCTTATTAATCTTGAGCAGACATTGAAAATCTTTTCATCCTTTGCCCAGAAGAAAAACCTCACACATCTTGAAAGTATTCTTTTAAGTGCAGTGTGTTATACTGTGCCTACCTCTGTATTACTGCAAGTGCCTCTGTTCTACCTTTTGCACATTGTCCAGGCTTCAAATCCTCTCTGTTGTATGTAAATCTATTCTCATTTTCAGTCTTCACAGATTAAACCAGGAGAAAAGTAGCACTCAGATGAATTCATGAAAGCCGGTGAATAGAGGAGGAATTTTGATTTAAAGCCTCTCTAGGGCATGCAGCCTTTCCAGAAAACTTCTCCCTTAGACTATATTTTTAGCTTTGATATTAATTGCTGAGCTTTTATAGAACTGTTGAGAAGCACAAAAATTATGAAACTGGTGGTCACTATGAGAAAGACTTGGATCTGTTCAAAACATGACTGGAAAAAAACAGGCACAACAATACCTGAAAGTTGGGGTTGAAACAATTGCTGTGAATTTAATTGGAAATGAGATTTTTTGATTTGATTTTCTATGTATTATTATAGGGTCTCCACCTGCCTTGAGATGACTGCTGTTGTCATTTGATGATATATAAATAAAATTTGAAATAAAAAATGACAGAGTTAAATCTTCCTTCGACTTTGCGCTGTTTGGCTAGTTGTACCATTTAACTCCAGTAAGAAATAATATCAAACTGCAACAGTAAAAAATGCTGTTAGTTTAAAAAAATGAATAAATAATCCACCACAGTAGATTTCTAAACCACAGTTTAGAAAACTGTTTGCTTTGATAACTTTAGCATGATGGCCATTTTCTGCTTTTCTGCAGCATTGTGTTCAGCACGTCACCTGTCTTTTACTCATATCTGTTAATCTCCAAACAGGGAAGGAAACGTCTTGTTCCATTTATTGAGATTATCAATTTGAGAGTTAGTGAATATGTGAAAATGATCTTCTCTGTGTGTTTTCCAGCCTTGTTGACTCCAGGTTCTAACTGCTAATGCAGTGACTGATGATCAGATTAGGGTTGGTCTTTCCACACAGGAGTGAGGGCGGTCCTCTCTATCAGCCAATCACAGCTGCTCCATCATTTGCAAAGGGTACAAACCATGCAAATAACATTCATGCTCAAAATTTCTATATGCCAAAATTCTAACAAAATATCACAGTCACCAGCCTGATGCAAATGAAATAAGATGCTGCAGAAATCAACTTTGACACTCAGTAGGAATATTTATAGGGTTTTTTTGTAAGGCTCCTAAAAAAAAGTCTGACAGCTCTGAATCATTTTAATTTATATTTTATTTAGTTAGAAGTCGTTTCCATATTGAAATAGCTGCAGTATAATGCAATGGCATTCCATCAGGGCAAGTAAGGGGAGCAGTGCTTGCCTGGAGAACTGAAACTGAAAGTGATTTCATCTCAAACAGTATTCTATCATAAAGATCCTCTCATGCCTGCTTACATCCATCCTTTACATCATTGCTGTTTTTAGGCCGCAGTCAATTATTGTCTCTGGAAGCAGGATTAACCCCCACTTTACAACAGTATCGTTGAAATCGAGCTGGAGTGTATTGTTAATATTTTTTAATAACTTCTTTAGTACATCAGTCTTGATGATAATGGAGAGTGGATGTCATTTTCTGCCATGTCCAGTTTATTAAAACAGGCAATGTGAACAGGTGCAGACTCCAACAAAGTAACATCTCAAATGACCAAACAATGTTTAAACAATGTTGCTAAGAGATCATTTTTATTTTTCATTCATCTTTTTATTGTCTATGCACATGTTGACAGGTAAATATGTCACACGGTGCACAAGCTTTTTATTTCAGCTGTGATTTTATTTATACAATATTATTTAATATCTAATATTGTTTTGTAAATTAAGGTATAATTATATATATATATATATATATATATATATATATATATATATATATATATATATATATATATATATATATATAAATTTGTCAGCCACCTCCTGTACATGGATGACATCAAGCTGTATGCCAAGAGTGAACGAGACATCGATTCACTGATCCACACTACCAGGCTATACAGCAATGACATTGGAATGTCGTTCGGACTGGAGAAGTGTAGTCGGATGGTAACAAAGAGAGGGAAGGTAGTCAGAACTGAAGGGATTGAACTACCAGAAGGCAACATTGCAGACATAGAGGACAGTTACAAGTACCTGGGGATCCTGCAGGCGAATGGGAACCATGAAGAGGCCGCTAGAAAAGCTGCAACCACCAAGTACCTGCAGAGGGTCAGGCAAGTCCTGAGGAGTCAGCTGAATGGTAAGAACAAGATCCGGGCCATCAACACGTACGCCCTGCCCGTGATCAGGTACCCTGCTGGGGTAATAGGCTGGCCAAAGGAGGAGATAGAAGCCACTGACATAAAGACAAGAAAGCTCCTTACCATGCATGGAGGGTTTCACCCCAAGTCCAGCACCCTGAGGCTGTACGATAAGCGGAAGGAAGGGGGCCGGGGACTAGTGAGTGTCAGCACCACAGTCCAGGATGAGACAAGGAACATCCAAGAATACATTGGGAAGATGGCCCCAACTGACCGAGTGCTCAGTGAATACCTCAGGCAGCAGAAACCCAAGAAAGAGGAGGGAGACGAGGAACCATTATGGAAGGACAGGCCCCTGCACGGTATGTACCACCGGCAGATAGAGGAGGTGGCTGATACCCAGAAATCCTACCAGTGGCTGGACAAAGCTGGACTAAAAGACAGCACAGAGGCACTAATCATGGCAGCACAAGAACAAGCTCTGAGCACAAGATCCACAGAGTCTGGGGTCTATCACACCAGGCAAGACCCCAGGTGCAGGCTGTGTAAAGATGCCCCAGAGACAATCCATAGCACATAACAGCAGGGTGCAAGATGCTAGCAGGCAAGGCATACATGGAACGCCATAACCAAGTGGCCGGCATAGTGTACAGGAACATCTGTGCCGAGTATAACCTGGAAGTCCCGAGGTCAAAATGGGAGATGCCCCCAAGGGTGGTAGAGAATGACCGAGCTAAGATCCTGTGGGACTTCCAGATACAGACGGACAAAATGGTGGTGGCTAACCAACCGGACATAGTGGTGGTAGACAAACAGAAGCAGACGGCCGTAGTGATCGATGTAGCGGTTCCGAATGACAGCAATATCAGGAAGAAGGAACACGAGAAGCTGGAGAAATACCAAGGGCTCAGAGAAGAGCTCGAGAGGATGTGGAGGGTGAAGGTAACGGTGGTCCCCGTGGTAATCGGAGCACTAGGTGCGGTGACTCCCAAGCTAGGCGAGTGGCTCCAGCAGATCCCGGGAACAACATCGGAGATCTCTGTCCAGAAGAGCGCAGTCCTGGGAACAGCTAAGATACTGCGCAGGACCCTCAAGCTCCCAGGCCTCTGGTAGAGGACCCGAGCTTGAAGGATAAACCGCCCGCAGGGGCGTGCTGGGTGTTTTTTATATATATATATATCTCGGTTAACAGCTGTTTTTTCAGGAATGGGGTCCTCACTCCTCACATTTTTTTAGAATATGTCATATTACTTTAAATGAAAGAGATTACAAAGTATTTAAAATGATCCCAACTTAAATATCTACAGCAGTAGTTTTAATCCCTTCAACACTGATGGGGAACATTTTTCTGCAGAATAAGTACTCTTAAGTACCCTATTCATCATTGTCAGCTAATAGTAAATATACTGATGATGTACAAATAATGACATTAAACAGTTCTTCAGGAAGGAGTGCAGAAAGATGCACGAGACTGTATCTGTGTTTTATTATGGCCCAATTTAACCATTATCGTCTCTACTCACCTTTCTGTGAAAGTCACTACATGCCACTCGTGGTGACACAAGACAAAGCCGAAAAATAATCCCTCTCAAAATTCTGTTGTCATAGGAGTGAAAGTCAGTTTCTAATTTTACTGTTGTTAGACTATATCAAGATATTAAACTGAAAGTCAGAAAGGAGATATATTTTTATCACCACCCTAACCCTAACCCACTCAACCTTTTTCTTACCATAACCTTCAGTGAAGACACTCCCCAGCTTACATAGTTTTTTATCAATCATCTTGGGGTCAAATAGCAAAAAGAAAAAATTAGAGAAGCAATTTAATATCACCATAAACTTATATGAGCTGCAGGAGATCCCAGTGCAACTCAAGCTATACTGTCTCTTTAACCTTATAATATCAAATTTTGCTGTCTGTAAACTGACCCTAACCTGCTGCTTAGCTTTGCTCAGGTTAGAGCAGTCATGCTTTCCTGTGTGCAAGGTGGTGGTTAAGTTAATAAAAAGTTATATTGCACAATAGCAAAGTAAATGTAGATTGGATTATGAGGAGTGTAGTTTGGCAGGAGCAAATTAAAAGTGGGGTTGTAAATAACTCTTTGTACATCACCTTGAAATCTCTCTGATGCGTGATGATCCTACACTGAGGCAAAATGATTTTTATGCCACTTAGTTTAAAGACACTGATTGGTTCAGTGAGTTGGTATTGACATATTTATTGGGAAACTGAGAAAATGAAAGCACTAATCATGTGACGATAATTGAACGATCATTCATGTAATCTTAACCACAAATGCACTAAAGAACAGTTTCACACACCAGCACTGAACTACACAACACATACAAACACACCAGTTATGTGGGAATGAATGTCTCCAGTTACTCATGCTGTGGCCCCCTGATGTGATCAGATCAGGGATTATGTGAAATCTCCCTTCAAATAGTCAGAATCGAAAGCTTGCTTCCTCTGAAGCTCGTTAGGTGTACATTCACAAACGTTGACTCCCGCAAATAAAACTTTATTGGTATGACTGATATACCATTTAAAGGGCCAAGGACCTGTAAAGGAGCTTGAGAAAATTTGATGAGTCATAACACAGCAAGGGAACCTATTTGTTATCAGTTAATTTATCCTCAGGAGCTTGTACTGTAGAAAAAAGGTATTAGCTCTGCAGCCTTGAACTATGCTTGACATTACTTCCAACTGCAATATCAGGTGTTTGTACTTTTAACAGGTCCTAGATTATACTGCAGTCAAAAGTGCAATTAATTAGTGTGCTCCCATCAACATTTCTGTATAATTTAGTTCACCTCTTAGATTTTAGTTGCCTAAATGAAACTGTAACTGGAAGCTTTTATCAAAGTTGTTACCCACTTAAGGTTAAGTCCCTTTTGATATGTAGATAGAAATTAAGAGGCGACAAACAGTATGTGGATTACTCCTCCGTTGCAGTTCTTGTCTTCAGGCAGCAAATTATGTTGACTAGTCATCATCAACATTGCTCCGGTGGCTTAATCCACAGAGCTGTTTTTCTGGCCGCTGGTAGTGGAGCATGCACAAGAGACTGCCATATTTCTGGAGTCTTGCATCAGAGGAAATGCACAACTCAACCGATGTGGTACGTAATACCAGTGGGAAAAAATACTTGAAGAAAGGTTTCTAATTATCAACACTTCATCTTCTGTTTGGTCTGTTTGAATCTAATACCTCTGGGCGGAGCAGTTGTTGGTTAGACGTTTTTTTATTTTTTACAGCTTGTGTTTTATTGTTGGAACCATCCTACCAGAATTATTAACCATATATTTATGTAAGGCATTTTTAAGCAAAAAAGGCAATATTAATAAAATTTTTATCCATAAGAATGTGGTGCAGTTGTAACCACTGGAAAAAATAGCAGCACAGTTAACAGCATACACCATTTATCTAACAGTGGCCTGTGGAGCACAGACATGGAACCTCTTGGGGAGAGCTGTTGCGTCATGTGGCAATGGATCCCTTGGGGGCTCATGTGCATCCAGCAAAAGCTGGGATAAATTGCCGTCTCAGTAATTTGAGGCCATTCCTGACCAGTTTTGTGTTGCATTTTCCATAAAACTGAACGGGGGAATCTCCAGTGCAATGGGAGCATCCTTGATTTGCAACAGTATTTCTAAGAAGTATTTGAGGATTCCAAATTTTTGAATCATTACATAGTAATGCCATGATCAGTGGCATTCAAGTCACCCTGGTTTTAATGTTTAGGATGATCGATTTATGTAATAACATAATAGGGAAAGCTTTTTAATAGATGAATCTGCCATTTCAGTAAATTCTTATCCATACATTATGTACTATACAATCATTCTTCAAATATGATGTCCCCAAGCATGACTAGCAAATTAATGAAGAAAAATATAGACAGTCTTTATTTTTTTTAACCAGTATGTGATAATAAACAATTATTTCTGCAGCTGCTAATAAAGCAGTGACATTTTTTCTGATTCTAGAAAGCAGTGACAAAAAACTCTGTTATTAGGAGGACTTCATTAAAAGGTTTAATATAGCTAAGCTGTTTGCCTGGTATCATCATTGAGCAACAAAATTAACAACAAAGACCCATTTCAAGCTATAAAATGAAGGGTTAGATTTAACATTAGACTTCAGGAGAGATGGCACTGTGACCATGAAAGTTTAATGCCTTTATTTGCTCCCTGTGAATAGTATATGTGGCAGGCAGTAGCTCTACCTCACTCAACTCCTGTGGCTCATTACAAGTAAATCAACCCGCAAGCATTATTAGGCCTCTCTGTTGTGAATCCAAGATGGATGCTGGCTGGTTGTGACCTTTTACTGGTTTTGCATTAGGTTGTTTTTCTGGATTAAACTGCTAGCCGAGCCATTCTCATTAAGGAGAAAAAGTAGAGAGTCAGAGTAGGTGGAAGATGTCTGCCTGAAGTAGGTTATAGTCTGCAGCATTACAACAACCATTTGTTGTACTCCCTGTAGTGTGCATTGTCTGATGATTGTGACAAGTTGCAGCAGTCTGGGAAAGTATTTCAGGTAAACAGGGTTTACTTGTGTTTCCATCCACACTATAGAGCTCACTTAATACTTATGTGGCAAGGCTGGAAAAATGTAGACTGTGTTTGATTTACATATCAGTGCTTTTTGGAGTTGTGAAAGTGTGAAAACAGCAGTAAGCCTATGACAAGGTGCTCTGAGGACTTAGATTTGTTTCTTCATGTGGATAGTGTTTACCTTACCAAACAACACCAGAGGCACCAAGATCTGCAGCTTATCCCCATGGGGGACGTGATACGATACAGCAAGGGTACAGTACCTTGTACACACTTCAGGGAGGAGCATGTGTAGGTGCATTTGTGTATGTCAGGACAGATTCTACACAGCCGCACTTACTTACAAATTCAGCAACTATTTCTGTCTTCTGTCTCTCTCCCTCTGTGCGTTGCAGATAAGAAAATGGCTCTAGCAGCCGTATTAACAGTGTTTCCAGAAACCGCCATTGTTTCCTGAGCCATTACTAAACAGGGATTAAAATTAATAGCTTAAGTCATGGTACCATTAGAATTGGTGACAAAACATTCAATCCAGTTTGTCGTAAGAGTGCTACCTTACCATTCTGTGTGTACTGAAATAAGTTGTGCTGGTGTCATTATTTTTGTCTTTATTCATGAATGGCTCTTAAGTATGGGACATTTTTGGTTTAAAAGGGAAATATATAGACTCACTGTGAGGTTGGCACTCTGGTTACAAATGGTGATATTAATTATATAAATTATTATAATTATAGAGAGACACGTATGTGCTGTTTGTAGATTACAGCTCAGCATTCAATACCATCGTTCCCTCGAAGCTGGACAGGAAACTGCAGGATCTAGGACTGAGCAGCTCCCTCTGCAGCTGGATCCTTAACTTCCTGTCTGACAGACGCCAGGTGGTCAGACTGGGCAGCATCACCTCATCCCCCATCACACTGAACACTGGTGCTCCACAGGGGTGTGTACTGAGCCCTCTCCTGTACTCACTCTACACCTACGACTGCACGGCCACTAACAACTCCAACATCATTGTGAAGTTTGCGGACGACACTACAGTGGTGGGTCTTATCACCAACGGTGATGAGACGGCTTACAGGGAGGAGGTCAGCGCCCTGACCCACTGGTGTCAAGACAACCATCTCACCCTCAACGTCGCAAAGACAAAGGAGTTGATAGTGGACTTCCGGAGGTGCAGAGAAGTGCACACCCCCATCACCATCAATGGCGCTGCTGTGGAGAGAGTGAGCAGCTTCCGGTTCCTTGGTGTACATCTGGCTGAGGATCTTACGTGGTCAGTACACACAAACAAAACAGTGAAGAAGGCGCAGCAGGGCCTCTTCTTTCTCAGGA